>NC_135233.1:719265840-719876257 GCF_051348905.1 Ranitomeya variabilis
ATACTTTTTTTAATTTTTAATTTTTCCCTAACTAAGGGGGTGATGAAGGGGGGTTTGATTTACTATTTATAGGGGGTTTTTAAGCGGATTTTTATGATTGGCAGCCGTCATACACTAAAAGACGTTTTTTATTGCAAAAAATATTTTTTGCGTTACCACATTTTGAGAGCTAAAATGTTTCCATATTTTGGTTCACAGAGTCATGTAAGGTCTTGTTTTTTGCGGGAGGAGTTGACGTTTTTATTGGTAACATTTTTGGGCACATGACGCTTTTTTTTACAATTTTTGTGAGGCAGAATGACCAAAAGCCAGCTATTCATGAATTTCTTTTGGGGGGGTGTTTATACCGTTCCGCGTTTGGTAAAATGGATGAAGCAGTTTTATTCTTCGGGTCAGTACGATTACAGCGATACCTCATTTATATCATTTTTTTATGTTTTGGCGCTTTTATACGATAAAAACTATTTTATAGAAATAATAATTATTTTTGCATCGCTTTATTCTGAAGACTATAACTTTTTTTATTTTTTTGCTGATGATGCTGTATAACAGCTTATTTTTTGCGGGAAAAGATGACGTTTTCAGCAGTACAATGGTTATTTATATCCGTCTTTTTGATTGCGTGTTATTCCACTTTTTGTTCGGCGGTATGATAATAAAGCGTTGTTTTTTGCCTAGTTTTTTTTTATTTAGATGAAGGAATGTATTTATTGGAACAATATATTTTTTTATTATTATTATTTATTTAGGAGTTGTTTTTTTTGTTTGTTTTTTTTTACACATGTAATTTTTTTCTTTTTGTAACTTTTTTACTTTGCCCCAGGGGGGGAACCACATTATATTGACAGATCGCTGATCTGACACTTTGCTGTGCACTGTGTCAGATCAGCGATCTGACATGCACAGCAGGGAGCCTTCCTCTGAGCAGACGCTGGTAAGCCACCTCCCTGCAGGACCCGGATGCCGCCCCGCGGCCATTTTGGATCCGGGCCTGCAGGGAGGAGGAGGTAAGAGACCCTCGGAGCAATGCGATCACATCGCTTTGCTCCGAGGGTCTCATGGAAGCACGCAGGGAGCCCCCTCCCTGCGCGATGCTTCCCTATACCACCGGAACACTGCGATCATGTTTGATCGCAGTGTGCCGGGGGTTAATGTGCCGGGGACAGTCCGTGACCGCTCCTGGCACATAGTGCCGGATGTCAGCTGCTATAGTCAGATGACACCTGGCCGCGATAAGCCGCGCTCCCCCAGTGAGCGCGGCTGATCGCTCTGGACGTACTATTCCGTCCTTGGGAAGTATGGCCCACCCCACATGGACGGAATAGTATGTCCCATGGTAGAAAGGGGTTAAATTATATATTTTTTTTAAATTGTATTTAAATTTGGCCTATTATATACAGGAAAAATGTTTCTTAACATTTTTTTTCTGTAAAATGCAATTTCTCATCGGGTTTTGAATGTTTTCTTGTCACTCGTTAAAGTGGAGCAAAAGTGTGACACCATTGTTCTCAGCATCGATCTGGGAGTCTGAGATACTTCCAGGGGTCATCCTCATGCTGTTTTCCTTCCATTTTGCATTTCCATCATTTGAACACTTTCATGGCCCCCACAGACTTCATTGTAGGATCTGCAGGAAAAAAGATAGGGTTTTCCATTGACTTTCATTATAGTCGTTACTCGAAACGAGCATTAAAGTATTGCTCTGTTCAAGCAGCGAGCACATGAGCATTTTAGTGCTTGCACAACTCTACAGGTTATCAAAAAAAGGGGGGACCTCACATCTTTTAAAATTTTTATGTATTTATGAGGATAAACATAAGCTCTCCCACCTAGATCTACTCTCCCTAAACTGCTCCCATGAGACAGAGTGCCAAGTATCGTATCACTGGGTCTTATATGACTCGATGACGCAATGCAGCTGGTCAATCACAGTAATGCCGGTAGCCAACATGGTCACGGAATTATCATGTATGGCAGGCAATCCCTGCATGTTTATTGCGTATCTAAAAGCCGCAAAACATAAATATGTGGGGCGGGGACTCGAGCATGGTGCTCGAGCACCCTTATACTCGATTGAGTATCGAGCAGTGGCCAGCACGCTTGCTCATCACTACAATATACCATATATAAGGTAATACTTCCAATCTGTGGACATGTTCAAAGGAATACAACCTGAGCTATCAACAATTATTGGTATACTGCAGCCCTCTAGTATACATACATTTAATTTAAAGAGCTTGATGAATTTGGGAAAGTACAATGCTTATATTGTAGCTGCCTGTAGAAGAATGACAATAATTCAACACTTGCCTTCTGCAATTTCGGTAATGTTGAAATAACATGTGGAAGCCCAATGATGCTCAGTTTAAATTTAAGCTATATAATAGTTATAGATATATCTCAGTATATACAAGTATCTAGTATAAAGTATAGAGTGCACTGATCTAATTCCATAACCATTGATGCACTAAATATAACTTTTACCACTCATATTATTAGGATACTTGAGATTGAATCTTTGGAAATTAGATTTTGTCAAAAATTTCAATTTGATGGTAGCTGCTTCACTTCCCTGAATAAACGTGTATAATGAACAGACGTGTCCAAGCACCATTTAAGACCCCTTTTCCTCTATTTAAAACAAACACAGCCTTAATAATGTCCAAGTGACCTCCATATATCTAGCAAAGGGAAATTGGAAGCTAATCATTGGTAACCAACAGCTTATTTAACACACTGTAGTATTAGGCTATGTTCACACGTTACATTTTTTATGCAAACTAAAAGCTGCATTTTAGACTACCAACAAAGTCTAAGGGTGTGTGTCCATGGTCAGTAAACGCTGCGTGTTTGACGCTGCAGCGTCAAACACGCAGCGTCCAGATGTTCCAGCATAGTGGAAGGGATTTTTGGAAATCCCGTGTCCACTATGCGTGGAAACCCGCACGCGGCGGGCCTGCGACTCCGGACATGCTGCGCGTCTTTTCAGATCGCAGCATGTCCGTACACTTTGCGTCTGCGGGACGCAGCGTCCCCACAAGGCATTACACAGGGGCCTATGGGAGTGGGGCGATGGTCCCGGATGTGTACAGTTAACACATCCGGCATCATTGCGTCCCAGAAGGGGGCGGGGCTTAGCGCCGAGCGGCTTCGCCGCTGCGGCGATACCGCCGGCCATCCTGAACGTGGACACGCAGCCTAAGAGACTTCAGAAATCTCATGCACACACATTGTTTTTTTTCCTGACTAAATTGGAAAACTGCAGCATGTCACTTTTTTCAGCATTTTTTCAGCGTTTTTTTTCACTCATAGCAAGCAATGAGTAAGTGCAAAAATGCAAATTTCAGGTTTTGCTGCATTTTTGGTGCAGAAAACTCAGGTACAACAGGCATTAAATGGTATCTGCATGCACAAGAGACAAATGTACCAGAAAATCATAGCAAAAAAAAACAGCAAAACCTGCCTTTTTAAGCAGCTTCTTTTCTGCAAGACAGCAGTCATTGCCTGCAGAAAAAAGCACAATGTGTGAACATAGCCTAAGTCTTTTTTGGACACTTTAATTGTAAAAAACGTCTAATATTTTTTCCATTTTAGGGGCACATGCCCACCTTACTGGTGCTTATATATAGGTGGTGCAAGTCTTAAAAGCCTTAGCTTTTTCACAGAGGGGTGGTACAAACATTATCCTTGTTTGGAGAATATCAATTACTTTTTTTTATTGATAAATAAAGAAGACATTACTATTACACAAGCTATCCAAAAATTATCTCTATTTATGGAGCAGAGACAGGTGTGGCATTTGAAAACAATGGCTCCTCAAAAAGGGGTGAACATTTTTTTTTAGGGCACAGAAACAGGTTTGCTTTTCTCAAAATGGCCAAACAATTACAATGGCTTTTTAACAAGCAATCAAAAAGTTATACCTTGAGGCTAGGGTCGCATGGCCATCAATTATCTCATGCAAGAGAATCGGGCCTATTATGATAATGACACTCGACTCCAACTCTGTCGGAGTTTGAGCTAAGTGTCACCTTAGGCCGGCGTCACACTCGGCGTAAGACAATACGGTCCGTTTTTTACGGCCGTAATACGGCCGTAATACGGAGAAATGTTCCCAAAATAGTGATCCATAGCCAGGGTGTGTCAGCGTATTTTGTGCATGTAATGTTGCGTATGCAATCCGTATGCCTACCGTAATGCGTATTTTTCACGCAACCTGCCAAAATGGACATTTAACTGTTTTGGAGGCTGTAATTGATTTAAATCAGCCTCAGAAACCCTATTTAAGGCCTCGACAACAGGTGCCACCCTCCCATATGGCCATTTTGTGCTTGTGCATTTGTTGGTGTATTCTCTAAAACCTTTGCAGCATGTCTGACCTCCTTCATTTCACCCCAACGCAGCGGGTTTTGTATAACTGGCTCTTGTCGCGTCGCTTTGGCCATCCATATCCAGTTATTGCTGATCCGCGAAGGAGGAGAACAAGAATGTGGGTGCATCCTCTTCTCATGAAACGCCTCACTAAAGGCCATTTCAAGAGGCTCTATACAGCTCTGCGGCAACATCCCGGTAAATTCTATCTATACTGTCGTATGACCATCACAACATTTGATAGATTGTTGGAGATTTTACGTCCCGGTATAACATATCAGGACACAAGGTTGCGCAAAGCCATATCCGCAGAGGAGCGTCTTCTCCTAACCTTACGGTATGTATTACATATTCACCATCCTCACATACTGTTTTGTTTTACTTTTAAACCAGTTGTTTATCAGTTCTTTCCAGGTATATGTGGACAGTAGGTCACAAACATATATCTAAGCTTTACCAAAAGTTAAGAGTCAAGTTGCATATTTTTTTTTTTGGTTTGGAAGACCTTATCCTGCTTTACAGGAAATCCAAAAAAATTGGGCCTAGTAATGTTTTGTGTGTACTGGTTTAACATAACTAATATTTTTTTGTTTTCATTTTTCAGCTTCCTGACAACAGGCTTGTCATATGCGGGAGTTCACCTTGAGTTTTTAATCGGACGCTCAACAATTTCTGGCATTGTACGTTTAACCTGTTGCCAAATATGGGAGAAAATGAAAGACCTTGTTATGCCTGAGCCAAAGCAGGCTGATTGGCTACAAATAGCCCGTGGTTACCAGCAAAATTGTGACTTCCCTAACTGCATTGGAGCCGTGGATGGGAAACATATCAGGGTACGTAACCCGCCAAACTCTGGCTCCCAATTCTATAATTATAAGCAGTTTTTCTCTGTAGTTCTGTTAGCTGTAGTTGACAGTAACTACAGGTTTATAATTGTAGACATTGGGGCCTATGGGCAAACTGAAGACTCTAGGGTCTTCAATTCGTCCATTATGGGTCGGCGGCTACGTGACAACTAGGGTTGAGCGACTTTCATTTTTTTAAGATCGAGTAGGGTTTTGGGAAACCCGATTTTGTCCAGAGTCGAGTCGAGTGCAGTCGGCCGATTATCGCTAAAAGTCGGGGATCGACCGAAACACGAAACCCAATGCAAGTCAATGGGGAAGCATAGTCGGCAGTGAGTGGAGGCCAGGAAAACACCTACAGTGCCCATTTTAATGCCAAAAACATCCATTCTTGTTTCTGAAGCTTGCCAATCTTAATTAACTGTATAATAATAGTTGGGCATAGGGAATTGGGGGAAAGTTGTGGGGGGAGTAGGGCTGGCTCAAGTTTTTCGTGGGCCCAGGAAATGCGGACTACGTCACGGCGGTGTTGCAGGGAAAGGTAAGTATTTAAAAGTTGCAAGTGCTGTGATCCTGAGCAAGCAGGGGGGGGCCCACTCGTTCGCATTGCCACTGGCACAGGGCCCCTCAAAGTACGGCGGTGTGTTTGCATGGCGGGGGCGCCTCCCACCAGCAGCGACACTTTTGCGTACTCTGAGGGGCCCTGTGCCAGTGACGTCGCCAACGAGTATGCCCCCCCACCTGATGAAGGAACCTGCACTTTCATCTGCACCTTCCTCTTTGTCCCTGTGTAAGGTGGTATAACATGCGGGAAGGGGAACCTTACTTTCAGCAGGGACAGATTCTGGCTGTGTAGAGTACAAGGGGAATGTAGTGGTCTAGGTCAATGTACCAGCAGACTCATTTAGCAGTGGCTGGGCAATGGGCAGGATGAGGAGGAAACAGATATAGGGCCAAAGAATAAAGTAGGCTACATGCAGTTCAAAATTGGTAACAGGACTAAACAGGCGGCATTGCTTTGTTCAGTGGAGTAGCAAACCCAAGAGCAGCAGACACTGTTTCAAGGGCCTAACCACACTAGTAGGCCAAATGCAGTTTAATATCTGATAGTATAGGGCGAAAGCCAGAATGTGGAAGCTCAGCTTTGTTCAGTTGAGGACAACACCAGGGAGGGGCAGACACCTTTAGTAGGCCGGAAAAGCCTATTGCATTTTTTAAAATGGTAATTTGGAGCAGAAGGTTGAAGCTCAGCTTTATTTAGTTGAGGGCAACACCAGGCAGGGGCACACAGACAGACACCTTTAGTAGGCCGGAAAAGCCTATTGCATTTTTTAAAATGGTAATTTGGAGCAGAAGGTTGAAGCTCAGCTTTATTTAGTTGAGGACAACACCAGGCAGGGGCACACAGACAGACACCTTTAGTAGGCCGGAAAAGCCTATGCATTTTTCAAAATGGTAATTTGGAGCAGAAGGTTGAAGCTCAGCTTTATTTAGTTGAGGACAACACCAGGGAGGGGCAGAAGCCGTTAGTAGGCCCTAACCACCATTTTTTTTTTAAAAACCACTTAATGAGAGCCGGAAGGTTGAAGCTCAGCTTTATTTAGTTGAGGACAACACCAGGCAGGGGCACACAGACAGACACCTTTAGTAGGCCGGAAAAGCCTATTGCATTTTTCAAAATGGTAATTTGGAGCAGAAGGTTGAAGCTCAGCTTTATTTAGTTGAGGGCAACACCAGGCAGGGGCACACAGACAGACACCTTTAGTAGGCCGGAAAAGCCTATTGCATTTTTCAAAATGGTAATTTGGAGCAGAAGGTTGAAGCTCAGCTTTATTTAGTTGAGGGCAACACCAGGCAGGGGCAGAAGCCGTTAGTAGGCCCTAACCACCATTTTTTTTTTTAAAACCACTTAATGAGAGCCGGAAGGTTGAAGCTCAGCTTTATTTAGTTGAGGACAACACCAGGCAGGGGCACACAGACAGACACCTTTAGTAGGCCGGAAAAGCCTATTGCATTTTTCAAAATGGTAATTTGGAGCAGAAGGTTGAAGCTCAGCTTTATTTAGTTGAGGGCAACACCAGGCAGGGGCACACAGACAGACACCTTTAGTAGGCCGGAAAAGCCTATTGCATTTTTCAAAATGGTAATTTGGAGCAGAAGGTTGAAGCTCAGCTTTATTTAGTTGAGGGCAACACCAGGCAGGGGCACACAGACAGACACCTTTAGTAGGCCGGAAAAGCCTATTGCATTTTTCAAAATGGTAATTTGGAGCAGAAGGTTGAAGCTCAGCTTTATTTAGTTGAGGGCAACACCAGGCAGGGGCAGAAGCCGTTAGTAGGCCCTAACCACCATTTTTTTTTTTAAAACCACTTAATGAGAGCCGGAAGGTTGAAGCTCAGCTTTATTTAGTTGAGGGCAACACCAGGCAGGGGCAGAAGCCGTTAGTAGGCCCTAACCAAAGTTGAAGGCCAAATGCAGTTTAATTTCTGATACTATAGGCCGAAAGCCAGAAGGTGGAAGCTCCGATTTAGACAGTGGAGGACAATTTGAATTAGGGACTGCAGACAGACTTAGTAGGCTGTCCCCTGTGGACCATGCATCCACCACATTAACTTATTGCGCCGTAATGGACACGTAATCTTCCGTGGCCATGCCTACAGGTCCATGCGTCTGTTGTCAGGTGCACCTTTGTACTCACAGATTGCCAGAGTGCATGGACAATGCGGTCTTCTACATGCTGGTGGAGGGTTGGAATGGCTTTTCTCGCAAAAGAAGTGTCGACTGGTTAGCTTGTAGCGTGGTACAGCGTAGTCCATCATGGCCTTATTAATAGTAAATAAAATATATAACTAGGCTCTATGAACTTTTAAATAGGTTCCAGGGGTACACGGGCAGCATTGGTGTGGTCAGTGGAGGAGTATTGCAAGTAGGGGCTGCAGACAGGCTATCAAAGGCCTAAAATAACAAACAGTAGGCAGTCATGGCAGTTTTACATCGGTTACATGGATACACAGGCAGGCACTCCAGGCAGCATTGTGGTCAGTGGAGGAGTATTGCAAGTAGGGGCCGCAGACAGGCTATCAAAGGCCTAAAATAACAAACAATAGGCTCATTGCAGTTTTACAGCGGTTACATGGATAGACGGGCAGGCAGCTTGGTGGTGAGTGGAGGAGTATTTAAAGTAGGGACCGCAGACAGGCTATCAAAGGCCTAACATAACAAACAATAGGCTCATGGCAGTTTTACAGCGGTTACATGGATACACGGGCAGGCAGCTTGGTGGTCAGTGGAGGAGTATTTAAAGTAGGGACCGCAGACAGGCTTCAAAGGCCTAACATAAGAAAATGGGCTGGCTGTAGGCACTTTATAATTGGTTCCAGGGGTACACGGGCAGCAGTGGTCTGGTCAGTGGAGGACTAGTGGAAGGAGGGACCGCAGACAGGCTTCAAAGGCCTAAAATATCAAACAATAGGCTCATGGCAGTTTTACAGCGGTTACATGGATAGACGGGCAGGCAGCTTGGTGGTGAGTGGAGGAGTATTTAAAGTAGGGACCGCAGACAGGCTATCAAAGGCCTAACATAACAAACAATAGGCTCATGGCAGTTTTACAGCGGTTACATGGATACACGGGCAGGCAGCTTGGTGGTCAGTGGAGGAGTATTTAAAGTAGGGACCGCAGACAGGCTTCAAAGGCCTAACATAAGAAAATGGGCTGGCTGTAGGCACTTTATAATTGGTTCCAGGGGTACACGGGCAGCAGTGGTCTGGTCAGTGGAGGACTAGTGGAAGGAGGGACCGCAGACAGGCTTCAAAGGCCTAAAATAACAAACAATAGGCTCATGGCAGTTTTACAGCGGTTACATGGATACACGGGCAGGCAGCTTGGTGGTCAGTGGAGGAGTATTTAAAGTAGGGACCGCAGACAGGCTATCAAAGGCCTAACATAACAAACAATAGGCTCATGGCAGTTTTACAGCGGTTACATGGATACACGGGCAGGCAGCTTGGTGGTCAGTGGAGGAGTATTTAAAGTAGGGACCGCAGACAGGCTTCAAAGGCCTAACATAAGAAAATGGGCTGGCTGTAGGCACTTTATAATTGGTTCCAGGGGTACACGGGCAGCAGTGGTCTGGCCAGTGGAGGACTAGTGGAAGGAGGGACCGCAGACAGGCTTCAAAGGCCTAACATAAAAAAATGGGCTGGCTGTAGGCACTTTATAATTGGTTCCAGGGGTACACGGGCAGCAGTGGTCTGGCCAGTGGAGGACTAGTGGAAGGAGGGACCGCAGACAGGCTTCAAAGGCCTAAAATAACAAACAATAGGCTCATGGCAGTTTTACAGCGGTTACATGGATACACGGGCAGGCAGCTTGGTGGTCAGTGGAGGAGTATTTAAAGTAGGGACCGCAGACAGGCTTCAAAGGCCTAACATAAGAAAATGGGCTGGCTGTAGGCACTTTATAATTGGTTCCAGGGGTACACGGGCAGCAGTGGTCTGGCCAGTGGAGGACTAGTGGAAGGAGGGACCGCAGACAGGCTTCAAAGGCCTAACATAAAAAAATGGGCTGGCTGTAGGCACTTTATAATTGGTTCCAGGGGTACACGGGCAGCAGTGGTCTGGTCAGTGGAGGACTAGTGGAAGGAGGGACCGCAGACAGGCTTCAAAGGCCTAAAATAACAAACAATAGGCTCATGGCAGTTTTACAGCGGTTACATGGATACACGGGCAGGCAGCTTGGTGGTCAGTGGAGGAGTATTTAAAGTAGGGACCGCAGACAGGCTATCAAAGGCCTAACATAACAAACAATAGGCTCATGGCAGTTTTACAGCGGTTACATGGATACACGGGCAGGCAGCTTGGTGGTCAGTGGAGGAGTATTTAAAGTAGGGACCGCAGACAGGCTTCAAAGGCCTAACATAAGAAAATGGGCTGGCTGTAGGCACTTTATAATTGGTTCCAGGGGTACACGGGCAGCAGTGGTCTGGTCAGTGGAGGACTAGTGGAAGGAGGGACCGCAGACAGGCTTCAAAGGCCTAAAATAACAAACAATAGGCTCATGGCAGTTTTACAGCGGTTACATGGATACACGGGCAGGCAGCTTGGTGGTCAGTGGAGGAGTATTTAAAGTAGGGACCGCAGACAGGCTATCAAAGGCCTAAAATAACAAACAATAGGCTCATGGCAGCTTTACAGCGGTTACATGGATACACAGGCAGCTTGGTGGTGAGTGGAGGATTAGTGCAAGGAGTGTCTGTCCCAGTACTCCCAAAATATAAATAGATGTTAATGTCTCGCAAAACAACCAAAACAAAAAAAAAGGTGGCATACTTAGGTACAGGGGTGGGCTCATCTACTGAGTTTCTGACATAGTAATTTGGCAGTAACTATTTAATGGTGCCAATATAGGACACAGACACAGACTACTTTAAGTTGCATCATAGATGTCTACAAATTTGTATTGTCAGTGCCAGACATTGAATGATGTCAGCGAATAGACTAAAGATTGGTGGAGCTGTGCGACATAATTTTGGACGTGGTAGAGCACATTTTGAGCTGGGGTAGGGGGGAACTCTCTTGAGGCCGGCGGGACCGCCCCAGGGCCCCTCATGTTACAACGGTGTGTCTGACGTTGGGTGCGCACCACCACCGCCAGAGACACTACATTGTACTATGAGGGACCCAGTAGCAATGCCGTCAACCAAAAGCGAGCACACTCACCTCTTCAGACAAACAGCAGTCTCACGGGTGCTTGCGCCAAGTCGCGATACCACGGCCCCGTGTGGGGAGTTTTGCCATTTAGGGAGGTGTAAACATGTCGTATGCTGTACAATCAGCTGCAGCAAATTAGACATTAGAAAAGTAATTCACAGGCAAGAGCTTTTCATAGTAAAGCTAGTTGTCGGCCGGGCAAGGTGGGGCAAAAGATTTCGAAATCCAGTTGTGGTTCATTTTAATGAATGTTAGATCGTCAACATTTTGGGTAGCCAGACGAGTCCTTTTTTCGGTTAATATTGAACCTGCAGCACTGAATACTCTTTCTGATAGGACACTTGCTGCCGGGCAAGCAAGCTCCTGCAATGCATATTCTGCCAATTCTGGCCAGGTGTCTAATTTGGAGGCCCAGTAATCAAATGGGAATGACGGTTGAGGGAGAACATCGATAAGGGATGAAAAATAGTTAGTAACCATACTGGACAAATGTTGTCTCCTGTCACTTTCAATTGATGCAGCAGTACCTGTCCTGTCTGCGGTCATAGCAAAATCACTCCACAACCTGGTCAGAAAACCCCTCTGTCCAACGCCACTTCTGATGTGTGCACCCCTAACACTCCTAGTCTGCTGCCCCCTGGAGCTCGTGTGAGAACGATCACGTGCGCTGTGTGCTGGGAATGCCTGAAGCAAACGGTCAACAAGAGTTGATTGTTTGGTTGCTAATATTAGTTCCAAGTTCTCATGTGGCATAATATTTTGCAATTTGCCTTTATAGCGTGGATCAAGGAGGCAGGCCAACCAGTAATCGTCATCGTTCATCATTTTCGTAATGCGTGTGTCCCTTTTTAGGATACGTAAGGCATAATCCGCCATGTGGGCCAAAGTTCCAGTTGTCAAATCTCCGGTTGTGATTGGTTGAGGGGCAGTTGCAGGCAAATCTACGTCACTTGTGTCCCTCAAAAAACCAGAACCCGGCCGTGACACGCAACCAATTTCCTGTGCCCCCGGGAAAGGTTCGGCATTAAAAATATACTCATCCCCATCATCCTCCTCGTCCTCCACCTCCTCTTCGCCCGCTACCTCGTCCTGTACACTGCCCTGACCAGACAATGGCTGACTGTCATCAAGGCTTTCCTCTTCCTCTGGTGCAGACGCCTGCTCCTTTATGTGCGTCAAACTTTGCATCAGCAGACGCATTAGGGGGATGGTCATGCTTATTACGGCGTTGTCTGCACTAACCAGCCGTGTGCATTCCTCAAAACACTGAAGGACTTGACACATGTCTTGTATCTTAGACCACTGCACACCTGACAACTCCATGTCTGCCATCCTACTGCCTGCCCGTGTATCCTCCCACAAATAAATAACAGCACGCCTCTGTTCGCACAGTCTCTGAAGCATGTGCAGTGTTGAGTTCCACCTTGTTGCAACGTCTATGATTAGGCGATGCTGGGGAAGGTTCAAAGACCGCTGATAGGTCTGCATACGGCTGGCGTGTACAGGCGAACGTCGGATATGTGAGCAAAGTGCACGCACTTTGAGGAGCAGGTCGGAGAACCCAGGATAAGTTTTCAATAAGCACTGCACCACCAGGTTTAAGGTGTGAGCCAGGCAAGGAATGTGTTTCAGTTGGGAAAGGGAGATGGCAGCCATGAAATTCCTTCCGTTATCACTCACTACCTTGCCTGCCTCAAGATCTACTGTGCCCAGCCACGACTGCGTTTCTTGTTGCAAGAACTCGGACAGAACTTCCGCGGTGTGTCTGTTGTCGCCCAAGCACTTCATAGCCAATACAGCCTGCTGACACTTGGCAGTAGCTGGCCCATAATGGGACAACTGGTGTGCAACAGTGTCATCTGCCGATGGAGTGGTTGGCAGACTGCGTTCTGTGGAAGAGCTGTAGCTTCTGCAGGAGGACGAGGAGGAGGAGGAGGAGGGGGTGCGAACGCCTACAGCCAACTGTTTCCTAGACCGTGGGCTAGGCACAACTGTCCCTAAATTGATGTCGCCTGTGGACCCTGCATCCACCACATTCACCCAGTGTGCCGTGATGGACACATAACGTCCCTGGCCATGCCTACTGGTCCATGCATCTGTAGTCAGGTGCACCTTTGTACTCACAGATTGCCTGAGTGCATGGACGATGCGCTGTTTAACATGCTGGTGCAGGGCTGGGATGGCTTTTCTGGAAAAAAAGTGTCGACTGGGTAGCTCGTATCGTGGTTCAGCGTACTCCATCAGGGCTTTGAAAGCTTCGCTTTCAACTAACCGGTAGGGCATCATCTCTAACGAGATTAGTCTAGCTATGTGGGCGTTAAAACACTGTGTACGCGGATGCGAGGATAAGTACTTCCTTTTTCTAACCAGAGTCTCATGTAGGGTGAGCTGGACTGGAGAGCTGGAGATCGTGGAACTTTCGGGTGTGCCGGTGTACATGGCAGACTGAGAGACGGTTGGAGACGGTATTGTTTCCGCCGGTGCCCTAGATGCAATATTTCCTCCTACAAAACTGGTGATTCCCTGACCCTGACTGCTTTTGGCTGGCAAAGAAACCTGCACAGATACTGCCGGTGGTGCGGAAAATGGTGGCCTTACAGTGACGGAAGGGATGTTGCGTTGCTGACTAGCTTCATTGGCCGAGGGTGCTACAACCTTGAGGGACGTTTGGTAGTTAGTCCAGGCTTGAAAATGCATGGTGGTTAAGTGTCTATGCATGCAACTAGTATTTAGACTTTTCAGATTCTGACCTCTGCTTAAGCTAGTTGAACATTTTTGACAGATGACTTTGCGCTGATCAGTTGGATGTTGTTTAAAAAAATGCCAGATTGCACTCTTCCTAGACTCGGATCCCTTTTCAGGGATTGCAGACTGAGCTTTAACCGGATGGCAACGCTGTGCTCCAACAGGTTTTGGCTTTGACACGCGTTTTGGGCCAGATACGGGCCCGGCAGATGGAACCTGTTGCGATGTTGATGCCTGCTGCGGCCCCTCCTCCACCTCCGCTTCTGAACTACTGCCGCCTGCACCCTGTTCCCCCAATGGCTGCCAATCGGGGTCAATAACTGGGTCATCTATTACCTCCTCTTCGAGCTCGTGTGCAACTTCGTCTGTGTCACTGTGTCGGTCGGTGGTATAGCGTTCGTGGCGGGGCAACATAGTCTCATCAGGGTCTGATTGTGGATCTGTACCCTGAGAGGGCAATGTGGTGGTCTGAGTCAAAGGAGCAGCATAGTACTCTGGCTGTGGCTGTGCATCAGTGCACTCCATGTCAGAATATACTTGTAATGGGCATGGCCTGTTAAAAGTTTCACTTTCTAAGCCAGGGACGGTATGTGTAAAGAGCTCCATGGAGTGACCCGTTGTGTCGCCTGCTGCATCCTTCTCTCTTGTTGTAGTTTTTGCTGAGGAGGACAAGGAAGCGACTTGTCCCTGACCGTGAACATCCACAAGCGACGCGCTGCTTTTACATTTACCAGTTTCGGAAGAGGAGGCAAAAGAGCTAGAGGCTGAGTCTGCAATGTAAGCCAAAACTTGCTGTTGCTGCTCCGCCTTTAAAAGCGGTTTTCCTACTCCCAGAAAAGAGAGCGTTCGAGGCCTTGTGTAGCCTGACGACGAAACTGGCTCCACAGCTCCAGACTTAGGTGGAATATTTTTATCCCCACGACCACCTGATGCTCCACTACCACTACCATCATTACCAGCTGACAATGAACGCCCACGACGACCTCTTGCACCAGACTTCCTCATTGTTTTAAAATCTTAACCAAAGTAACTTTATTTGTTGCTGTCAAACAACTTACACGGTGAGCTATAACTTCAGTATGATTTCAATATCCCTTAACAGGTTGGTGAGACCACAAGGAAAATCAGGCACAATGTTACACACTCTGTTTTCTGTGGCACAAAATCACAGAGATGACACACACGCAGGACTGTCACTCAAGCACTAATGTCAATATTAATCTCCCACCTAATTTATTTTTTTTTTTTCTCAGGGAGACTTTAGAAACCAAATAATATTAAAAAAAAAAAAAAAAAAAAGGCTTTCTATGGCCCACTGAATGAGAGAGAGAGGTGGCACACCCAGGAGTCAAGACTGGCACACAAGCTGAAAGGGCAATATTACTCTCCCACTGTTTTTTTATGTATTTTTTGTTTTTTAAGGGAGACTTTAGAAACCCAATAATATTTAAAAAAAAAAATAAATAGGCTTTCTATGGCCCACTGAATGAGAGGGAGAGAGGTGGCACACCCAGGAGTCAAGACTGGCACACAAGCTGAAAGGGCAATATTACTCTCCCACTGTTTTTTTATGTATTTTTTGTTTTTTAAGGGAGACTTTAGAAACCCAATAATATTTAAAAAAAAAAATAAATAGGCTTTCTATGGCCCACTGAATGAGAGGGAGAGAGGTGGCACACCCAGGAGTCAAGACTGGCACACAAGCTGAAAGGGCAATATTACTCTCCCACTGTTTTTTTATGTATTTTTTGTTTTTTAAGGGAGACTTTAGAAACCCAATAATATTTAAAAAAATAAATAAATAGGCTTTCTATGGCCCACTGAATGAGAGGGAGAGAGGTGGCACACCCAGGAGTCAAGACTGGCACACAAGCTGAAAGGGCAATATTACTCTCCCACTGTTTTTTTATGTATTTTTTGTTTTTTAAGGGAGACTTTAGAAACCCAATAATATTTAAAAAAAATAAATAAATAGGCTTTCTATGGCCCACTGAATGAAAGGGAGAGAGGTGGCACACCCAGGAGTCAAGACTGGCACACAAGCTGAAAGGGCAATATTACTCTCCCACTGTTTTTTTATGTATTTTTTGTTTTTTAAGGGAGACTTTAGAAACCCAATAATATTTAAAAAAAAAAAATAAATAGGCTTTCTATGGCCCACTGAATGAGAGGGAGAGAGGTGGCACACCCAGGAGTCAAGACTGGCACACAAGCTGAAAGGGCAATATTACTCTCCCACTGTTTTTTTATGTATTTTTTGTTTTTTAAGGGAGACTTTAGAAACCCAATAATATTTAAAAAAAAAAATAAATAGGCTTTCTATGGCCCACTGAATGAAAGGGAGAGAGGTGGCACACCCAGGAGTCAAGACTGGCACACAAGCTGAAAGGGCAATATTACTCTCCCACTGTTTTTTGTATGTTTTTTTTTTTTTTTCAGGGAGACTTTAGAAACCAAATAATATTAAAAAAACAAAAAAAAAAATAGCCTTTCTATGGCCCACTGAATGAGAGAGAGAGGTGGCACACCCAGGAGTCAAGACTGGCACACAAGCTGAAAGGGCAATATTACTCTCCCACTGTTTTTTTATGTATTTTTTGTTTTTTAAGGGAGACTTTAGAAACCCAATAATATTTAAAAAAAAAAATAAATAGGCTTTCTATGGCCCACTGAATGAGAGGGAGAGAGGTGGCACACCCAGGAGTCAAGACTGGCACACAAGCTGAAAGGGCAATATTACTCTCCCACTGTTTTTTTATGTATTTTTTGTTTTTTAAGGGAGACTTTAGAAACCCAATAATATTAAAAAAAATAAATAAATAGGCTTTCTATGGCCCACTGAATGAGAGGGAGAGAGGTGGCACACCCAGGAGTCAAGACTGGCACACAAGCTGAAAGGGCAATATTACTCTCCCACTGTTTTTTTATGTATTTTTTGTTTTTTAAGGGAGACTTTAGAAACCCAATAATATTAAAAAAAATAAATAAATAGGCTTTCTATGGCCCACTGAATGAGAGGGAGAGAGGTGGCACACCCAGGAGTCAAGACTGGCACACAAGCTGAAAGGGCAATATTACTCTCCCACTGTTTTTTTATGTATTTTTTTGTTTTTTAAGGGAGACTTTAGAAACCCAATAATATTTTAAAAAAAAAATAAATAGGCTTTCTATGGCCCACTGAATGAGAGGGAGAGAGGTGGCACACCCAGGAGTCAAGACTGGCACACAAGCTGAAAGGGCAATATTACTCTCCCACTGTTTTTTTAGGTTTTTTTTTTTTTTCAGGGAGACTTTAGAAACCAAATAATATTAAAAAAAAAAAAAAAAAAAATAGGCTTGCTATAGCCCACTGAATTAGAGATAGCACACACAGCAGTGGCACACAAGCCCTGACTGAGGCCAATATTTTTCTCCCACTGATTGATGTAGTGTTTTTGTGTTGAGGTAGAATTTAGAACACAAATCACGGAAAAAATAAATAGGCTTTCTATGGCCCACTCAGTGAGAGATGGCACACACAGGGATGGCACTGTAGCAGAAATGCCAATCTTAATCTCCCACAAAAAAAACAAAAAAAAAACAAAAACTGTCCTACAATTACTATCTCCCTGCAGTAATGTAAGCCAGGTATGGCAGGCAGCAATAGGAGTGGACTGATGCACAAATTAAATAAAAAGTGTGGACAAACAAAAAAGATAGCTGTGCAGAAAGGAAGGAACAAGAGGATATGTGCTTTGAAAAAAGCAGTTGGTTTCCACAGTGGCGTACACACAGCAATACAGCTATCACGGAGCCTTCTAGGGCAGCCCAATGAGCTACAGCGCTGAGGGGAAAAAAAAAAATAGCTTCCACTGTTCCTGCACACCGAAGGTGGTGTTGGACAGTGGAAATCGCTGCAGCACAAGCGGTTTGGTGGTTAGTGGACCCTGCCTAACACTCTCCCTGCTTCTGACGAAGCGGCAGCAACCTGTCCCTAAGCTCAGATCAGCAGCAGTAAGATGGCGGTCGGCGGGAACGCCCCTTTATAGCCCCTGTGACGCCGCAGACAGCAAGCCAATCACTGCAATGCCCTTCTCTAAGATGGTGGGGACCAGGATCTATGTCATCACGCTGCCCACACTCTGCGTTCACCTTCATTGGCTGAGAAATGGCGCTTTTCGCGTCATTGAAACGCGACTTTGGCGCGAAAGTCGCGTACCGCATGGCCGACAAGCACAGGGGTCGGATCGGGTTTCATGAGACGCCGACTTAGCCAAAAGTCGGCGACTTTTGAAAATGATCGACCCGTTTCGCTCAACCCTAGTGACAACCTGTTAGATCTCCCACCACCACAACAACTCCCAGACTCCAGTGCGGAAGCAGTGCCTTTTGTTTTTGTTGGAGATGAGGCCTTCCAACTAACCAGACATGTCATGAGGCCTTATCCACGGTGCAACCTCGACCACCGGAGGAAAATATTTAATTTACGGCTTTCTCGGGCGCGGAGACTGGTGGAGTGTGCCTTTGGGATTCTGGTGGCCAAATGGCGTGTCCTCCAGTCTGCCATTCAGCTCAGTGAAACTTCAGTGAACGAAGTGATCAAAGCGTGTGTAATTTTGCACAATTACACCCGCATACATGATTGCTCATCAGATGCTATTGGTGAACACATGTTGAGCAATGTGATTAGGCCTACACCACATGGCCCTCCTACGCGCCGTCCCCTTTCTGGCATAAAAGTTAGGGATGTTTTCACCAATTATTTTGTCTCTCCTCCTGGTGCCACTCCCTGGCAAGATTATGCTGTGTCTCAGCTGTGATTTATTTTTTTCCCCCTTATCTTTGTTAAATACAATTTATTATGCCATTTTAAACGGTAACGTGTGTGTTTGATTTCCTTAATTACCAGATTTGTAGCAGACCATATGTGTGGGGTGTTGAAATGATTAGTCCACAAACATAATTTTGCTTTATAATTGTTTTTTTTTTTAAACTGAGTCAAAATTTTTAGGGCAACTTGCCACCATATTTTTTGTTTTTGCTTGTTTTTGGGGTTAAACAACAAACCAAATAAACAATCCAGACAATACAAAACAACAACAGCCATGGTTTGGCTGAACATATATGGACCTCAACCAAAAGAAAATAGAAATTACAGATCCCTGTAAGTAGGCGGGGGAGATAGCGGCAGCTCCGGGTCCTGTTCAGGGGGCCTTGGTTGCGCCAGTTGTCCTTGATCCTGTGAGGATGCAGTTGGTTGCGGAGCGGAACTCTGCTCTTGTCCATATTGGGCATTTGGTTGTTGGCCATAAATAAATTTGCACTGCAACTCCTGCTGACGCAGATATTGGGTGTAGTCATACCCCATCCCAAAATGGCCATGTTGTCCAAACCCAGGTTGGGACCAGCCTACATCACTGGGTCTGGAAAAGTGGCCATATTGGGAATGGGGGTTGTAGGCTGCCATTTGTTGCAGTGCAGGCCTTTGCATATTTTGAGGTGGGATGGGCTGAGGTGGAGGCCTACGTGGAGTAGGTGGTGCAAATCCTGATTGATCCTGCCCCGTTGAGGAAATTGAAGGCGCAAGAGGTTTGTTGGTGAAAGCTGCCTTCTCTCAATGAATTCAAATACCTCATAGGGGTTATTTGGAGGGGTGCTTAAATCAATCAGGATTTGCGTGCACCCTCTCACATGTAGCCTCACCTAACGGGGAAGGGGGCGAAGGTAGCGGGCAAGGCTGCGAGAAAAGGCCTCCTCACCATCATCTGTAGCTGCCCTGGACAAATAATTAAGGACACCTGCGTCCACATCCCTCCTTGTCGCTTGCACCTCTCTCCTTCAGCGCCCTCTGGGTAAAGGCACAGCTTCCTGTGGGGATGACACCGGTGGGCCAGTAGGACTGCTGCTCTGGCCTTGCTCCTCCTGGCTTGCAGGTTCATGTGCTGCTGAGGGTGGTGGGTCTGGATCTTGGCCACTTGGTGCTGTGTCTTGGGATGCTGGAGCAGTTGGTCTCGGAATGATGGAGTGATCATATGATCCACCTCTTCATCCACACCAACCGGATCAAGTACTGCTTCCAAATCCGA
This sequence comes from Ranitomeya variabilis, assembly GCF_051348905.1. Taxonomy (NCBI): domain Eukaryota; kingdom Metazoa; phylum Chordata; class Amphibia; order Anura; family Dendrobatidae; genus Ranitomeya; species Ranitomeya variabilis. Next base: position 719,285,578 of record NC_135233.1, read on the forward strand.
CCCGGTCTCCCTCTCTGTGAGGTTGGACTGTGTTCTGTCATTAAACAATAAAGACAAAAAGAAAACAGGAAATCGGTCAATATTTAGTAGACATTATTTTCGCAAACATCTGTGACCTCATGTCAGTAAAGATATGTCCAAAAAACATCAGATCCTCAATAGATATCATTCAAAAAACCCATGTTATATGCTATTCACACAATGGGATCCAAGATTTATCCCGTGAGTCACCCAAACTGATGAAAATACTACCACAACACATCATACTGTCGCCTACCATTAAAAAGCTACACAAACAGAGTGAAGACCCACCTCTTACAACAATCACATAACCTGCAGTAACCACATATGAAAATAAAAAAAGAATGAACAGCTGGACCCACGCCTACTGTATTGTCACCCATCCCTTGTTTGAGCTTGTGAGGCTTGGCGGCCAGGGTCCTCTCTCATCCTGGCCCATATTTGGGCAATTATTATTAGCCATTTTGATTTTGCATATCTTTACCACTCCTTACATCCAAAGTGGCATGGAATAACCATAAATAACCCCCCCCCCAAAAAAAAAAAAGGTAAAAAAGTGTGGTGTGGTTAGGACTTACTGCCTTAAATCCATACTGCCATCCAAAAACGACAGACGGTCATAATAGATGTATTTTCTTTTTTTTGGTGGTGCTGCTGACCCACTTCTTGCACGCATCTGATGTTCCCGCCGGTACTGGTCCCGGATGCTGCGCCATCTTCTCATAACATCATCCACTGCAATGACATGGTCCAACATTTTGTTATTACCAAGCCCTCATTCTGCACATTGCTTAAAACAGTTGTCATTGATAGATAAATAATCTTAGTATTAGTTGTTTAGATAGCAACATTAATTCCATGGTGCTGTACATGTGAAAGGGGTTACATACAGGGTTCTAGATATCCTTTACAGTAAACAAGTTTACAGTGACAGACTGGTACTGAGGGGAGCGTGCCCTGTCCTTGCGGAGTTACATTTCTGGAGATTTGAAAGACGATACTTCAAAAGCATTCGGAAATTATTATCCTAAAGTAAGACCTCAATTAGGACAGAATAAAAGAACATGGCCCACAACCCTCTGTACTAGTTTCTTGCTTCCTAAAATAGGACACAGCGCAACATCAATATTAGCTATGTCCGTTAACACTATATCATGTTAATCATCTTTGGTTTGTTACATAAAGTTGCCATAATATCAGAATACCAATTTTTAAAGTCTAATTTGGAAATAAAAATGGTCGAGCAAGCATTTTTGAAGGAGACATAATGTTAAGACATTATTGTACTTACAAAGTTGGGTCTGCTCCGCAGGTGGCCTTTGGCCATAGTCAGGGAATAAGATCCCACATATCGCACGCCATGCTGCCTCTTTCCTGGACCTGTTGGAATAATTTGCATCCCGCTGGTCCCAGATTTCAGGCCTTTCTTGGACCAGGATGAGAGCATATCAACGTTTATGATGGTGGACATGCTGCGGGATGTGTGTGGGGCTTTTTCAGCTAATTAGCATGTCTGAGATTCAAGATTGAGTGTTTGTCACAATTCCTTGCACCTGGCGATGTCTGGAGATGTCTGGCGTATTTCTCGCAAGTCACACTGCTGGTCCGTGTGTAATCCGTATTTTTCTCGCCCCCATAGACTTTCATTGGCGATTTATTTGCGCAATACGGTGACAAATGCAGCATGCTGCGATTTTGTACGACCGTAGAGGACCGTATAATACGGATCAGTAAAATACGTCTGATAGGAGCTGGGACATAGAGAATCATTGGGCCGTGTGTTATGCGTATTTTACGGATGTATTTTCTGCGCTCATACGTCCGTAAAACTCGCCAGTGTGACGCCGGCCTTAGGCTGCCGTCACACTAGCAGTATTTGGTCAGTATTTTACCTCAGTATTTGTAAGCCAAAACCAGGAGTGGGTGATAAATGCAGAAGTGGTGCATATGTTTCTGTTATACTTGTCCTCTATTTGTTCCACTCCTGGTTTTGGCTTACAAATACTGATGTAAAATACTGACCAAATACTGCTAGTGTGACGGCAGCCATACTGTGATGCAGTTTTCTTACATGAGCGAATTGCATTACAGCTACAGAGAAGACGGAAAACAAAAATTTCTCCATTGTCTCTGTGTGCCTACATCGGACTTCACTCGGATGACATCAGATGTACAGTACAGACCAAAAGTTTGGACACACCTTCTCATTTAAAGATTTCTCTGTATTTTGATGACTATGAAAATTGTAAATTCACACTGAAGACATCAAAACTATGAATTAACACATGTGGAATTATATACTTAACAAAAAAGTGTGAAACAACTGAAAATATGTCTTATTTTCTAGGTTCTTCAAAATAGCCACCTTTTGCTTTGAAGAGGTAGTCACCAGGAATGGTCTTCACTTCACAGATGTGCCCTGTCAGGTTTAATAAGTGGGATTTCTTGCCTTATAAATGGCATAAAAAACCATCAGTTGTGTTGTGCAGAAGTCTGGTGCATACACAGCTGATGGTCCAACAGAATAGAATGTTAGAATTTGTATTATGGCAAGAAAAAAGCAGCTAAGTAAAGAAAAATGAGTGGCCATCATTACTTTAAGAAATGAGGGTCAGTTAGTCCGAAAAATTGGGAAAACTTTGAAAGTGTCCCCAAGTGCAGTGGCAAAAACCATCAAGCGCTACAAAGAAACTGGCTCGCATGAGGACCGCCCCAGGAAAGGAAGACCAAGAGTCACCTCTGCTTCTGAGGATAAGTTTATCCGAGTCACCAGCCTCAGAAATCGCAGGTTAACAGCAACTCAGATTAGAGACCAGGTCAATGCCACACAGAGTTCTAGAAGCAGACACATCTCTACAACAACTGTTAAGAGGAGACTTTGTGCAGCAGGCCTTCATGGTAAAATAGCGGCTAGGAAACACTGCTAAGGACAGGCAACAAGCAGAAGAGACTTGTTTGGGCTACAGAACACAAGGAATGGACATTAGACCAGTGGAAATCTGTGCTTTGGTCTGATGAGTCCAAATTTGAGATTTTCGGTTCCAACCACCGTGTCTTTGTGCGACGCAGAAAAGGTAAAAGGATGGACTCTACATGCCTGGTTCCCACCGTGAAGCCTGGAGGAGGAGGTGTGGGGGTGCTTTGCTGGTGACACTGTTGGGGCTTTATTCAAAATTTAAGGCATACTGAACCAGCATGGCTACCACAGCATCTTGCAGCGGCATGCTATTCCATCCGGCTTGCATTTAGTTGGACCATCATTTATTTTTCAAAAGGACAATGACCCCAAACACACCTCCAGGCTGTGTTAGAGGTATTTGACCAAGAAGGAGAGTGATGGGGTGCTACACCAGATGACCTGGCCTCCACAGTCACCAGACCTGAACCCAATTGAGATAGTTTGGGGTGAGCTGGACCACAGAGTGAAGGCAAAAGGGCCAACAAGTGCTAAGCATCTCTGGGAACTCCTTCAAGACTGTTGGAAGACCATTTCCGGTGACTACCTCTTGAAGCTCATCAAGAGAATGCCAAGAGTGTGCAAAGCAGTCATCAAAGCAAAAGGTGGCTACTTTGAGGAGCCTAGAATATAAGACATATTTTCAGTTGTTTCACACTTTCTTTTAAGTATATAATTCCACATGTGTTAATTTATAGTTTTGATGCCTTCATTGTGAATTTACAATTTTCATAGTCATGAAAATACAGAAAAATCTTTAAATGAGAAGGTGTGTCCAAACTTTTGGTCTGTACTGTAGTTCGATGATTCACACCACAAACAGACTAGTAGAATTGCAATTAATGCTCTCATCAGATGTACCCACAGCATGCTGTCATTGTTTCTCATGAGGAAAAAATCTGCAGACCTTTACTGCCCATAGTATAACATTGAGCAGAGTTCTATCCGATAAAACATTAGGTATTACTCGGCCATGTTATACAGCTGACTGCACCCTTAATTAGGGAACAGAAATCATTGATAGTAAAATGGAGGATTCACGTGCCTGTACATACGTAGCAAACTAGGTCCATTCTTGCCATTGGTCCAATATGCTGACTCAGAAGTGCATGGAATCAGGACTCGGGAGAACAGGTAAAGTCTATCTACAACTGAACCTGACTGTCTAGGCAGTGTGTCTTTGTTTGCTGAAGTTCATCAGGTGGGAGCAATGGCAGATAAAACATCTGGTCCATCCTGTCAGATATACTGTAGCTGTTGATACTACCTTGGCTACTAGTGCTGGAAAAAGTGGGATGTAGTTGATTCTGAGAGGAATGGAGGGGTTGCCTGTTCAGCCATGGAGTCAGGATGTGTCTGTTCTGCAAAAGTTTAAGTTGAGCAAGTAAAACAATTAATTCTGATAATTTGCCAATTTGTACTCTCTTTTAAAAGCTGAAACAATATTCCACATTTTGCTTTTATAGCGAGGGTCTAAAAGAATCGCTATTTAATAGTCATCCCATAGCTTGATGGCAACTATATGCCTGTCATGCCACAAGCATTCCAGCGTACAGCTTGCTAGGCTTGCTAGCATGACCGAGGGCCCTGATGGTTCACTTTCATCACTCCCCTGTGATGGTTTGTTGTCATAGTCAGCATTGTCATCATCATTTCCACTCTGTCACCCTCATCTCCTGCTTGTGCCTGTGGAATCTCAATGTCCCCCTCCACATCCACTTGCTGCTGCTCCTCCTATTTTTCCTCTCCTTCTACATCATACTGTATATAATATGAACCTTAAAGGGATTTTAACAGCAAATACAGTTCATTTTAATTAATAGATCTGGGAATAATAAAAATTTCCACAATGGGTTGTGTTTAACCCCTTTCTGACCTCTGACGGGATAGTACGTCCGAGGTCAGAAGCCCCGCTTTGATGCGGGCTCCGGCGGTGAGCCCGCATCAAAGCCGGGACATGTCAGCTGTTTTGAACAGCTGACATGTGCCCGTAATAGGTGCGGGCAGAATCGCGATCTGCCTGTGCAGCGCCCCAGAGTCCTGGTCGTTGCAGTAATGTCGCTCTGCCACTAAGGGGAGTGATGTTAAGTCTGATTGCACTAAAGGAGTTCACCTGACCAGGTATCACAGTCACACATTACACTTCACACTCTGGCCACCAGGGGGAGCAAAGGGTTCTATGTATTAGGCCACTCCTCACACTCTGGTAAAACTGGGGGTTGGATAGGAAGTTAGGGAGAAGCTGACTGGGTTTTGCCCAGGCAACATCCTGTGAGAGAGGGAGTTACTGGGAAGATCCAGGGGGGTCTCTGTCAGGGGTGGGATCCTGACAGTGGCCTAGCAAAAAGGACAGATCGTTACGGAGCCGTGCCTGCACCCGTTGCGGCGGCATCTTAAGAAAGGACACGAAGCGAGGTTTATTGTGGAAAAGTGAGAAACGAGATCACAGCACAAAGGAGAATAGAACCAGTAGGAGTCGTGCCCTAAGACCGTGGCAACATCTTACTGAGGCGCGTAGCCGGTGGACGGAACGCCAAGGAAGTATTGGGCTCTAAGCATTACTTCAAACAGCGGCAGGACAGTTAATTACAGGTTGGCTGTCTCACCTAAATCACCTAAGCAGACAACGGAGGCAATTGTGGGAGAGGGGCGTCTCTAGGGTCCCTATAAAATAACTCCAGGCCTACCCCATCATACAGGTGCGTCCTACCATATCATCTGGGGGACGGAAAGAGAAAGAACATCAGAAACAGACACAACAGTTGTGAGGACTATCCTGTGGTGCTCAGCAGGGAAGTACTACAACACACAGGCGCTAGTAGGTAGGCACTGATTTCCACCTGCAAAGGGAAATCTGGATGTGCCTTCGGACCGGCCGGTCTCAGCCAGCCCTGTTAGCAGTGCTCTGGATTGCGGATCCTGAAGCCTTCAGTAAAGAGGTAAAGAGACTTCAACCCTGTGTCCTCGTTATTCATCGCGCCTTGCACCACGCACCATCATCACCTTTCATTGGACGCCCCTTAGCAGGGTCACGGATCGGGTCTAGCCACCGTGACAACCCCAGGACCGAGACAGAGAGGCCCGTTACCGAGTACCCCGCGGCCCTGCATCTCGGGGCGCTCCACCCGCGCCTATTAACTAGTTAAATGCCGCTGTCAAACGCAGACAGCGGAATATAACTACCTCATCCGGCCGGGCGGCCGGAAATGATGGCATCGCCGACCCCCGTCACATGATCGGAGGTCGGCGATGTTTCAGAATAGTAACCATAGAGGTCCTTGAGACCTCTATGGTTACTGATCCCCGGCAGCTGTGAGCGCCACCCTATACACATATTTGGTATCGCCGCGTTCAGAATCGCCAGATCAATCAATAAAAGAAAAGCATTAACCTGATCGCTAAAGGGCGTAGCGAGAAAAAAATTCAAAACACCAGAATTACCTTTTTTTGGTCGCTGCGACATTGCATTAAAATGCAATAACGGGTGATCAAAAGAATGTATCTGCACCAAAATGCTATCATTAAAAACGTCAGCTTAGCACGCAAAAAATAAGCCCTCAATCGACCCCAGATCATGAAAAATGGAGACGCTACGAGTATCGGAAAATGGCGCGATTTTATTTTTATTTATTTTTTTTTTTTAAGCAAACTTTGGAATTTTTTTTCACCACTAAAAAATAACCTAGTTATCTTAGGTGTCTGTGAACTCGTACTGACCTGGAGAATCATAATGGCAGGTCAGTTTTAGCATTTAGTGAACCTAGCAAAAAAGCCAACCAATAAACAAGTGTGGGACTGCACTTTTTTTGCAATTTCACTGCACTTGGAATTTTTTTCCCGTTTTCTAGTACATGCTAAAACCAATGATGTCATTCAAAAGTACAACTCGTCCCGCAAAAAATAAGCCCTCACATGGCCAAATTGATGGGAAAATAAAAAAGTTATGGCTCTGGGAAGGAGGGGAGTGAAAAACGAACACAGAAAAACGGAAAATCCCAAGGTCATGAAGGGGTTAAAAAAATGGGCCTGTGCTGAGATAATTTTCTAAATGTGCCCATGCTATGTGCTGTGTAATGTCTGTGTCTCACCGTGCAGGAACTTGGTCTGATCATACTACATCTACCACAGGAAGAAAAGTTTTTTTTAACCAAATTATAATATATATAAAGGCTGCATAACATTATTCACACTATTTTTACAATGTGATTGGTGGCTTTAGGGGTAGAATGTGACAGTATACTCCACCACTCTTACACACAATCAGGAATGGAAATTGTTTAAACACAGGGGTTAGCAGGTACCCTGGTCTGCTAGCCGAAATTGCATTGACCAAGGATTATCCCACCGAACACTCGCTCTCCTTCTACTGTGAGCATAACTCTACTCAGACAACACAGAGTGAGGGTAAAACAGTGTGACAATACTTTATTGAACTACAAAACAGGAAGATAATACAGAACAGTCCCAGTAAAATATCCAAGATGGTGCAAATTACAGAGTCTCACCCTTATGCTGACTTGCCGGGATAAGAACAGTTGTGACATCAGAACTTCCAGGGCCGGCTATCCCACCTGTGGCATGCACAAAGGGGTGGTAACAACAAGCTTATGAAGATGACAGTCCATTGAGGTACAAGGTCAGTTGACCAGGAGGTCACAACCTGGTTTCTCTGAACATCTCCATGGAGCCAGGTGACTGGCTGATCCCATTCCTGGTCCCCACAAATGTATCCGTGGGTTCGCAATGGTTAGTGGAGCAGATCTGTATTCTTCCTGCCGGGACCATGGTCCCCTAAGCTGGCATCCTGTAGAATGACAAATCTGTTTGTCCCTCGTGATAGAGCCATAATGTCTTGGCTGCTGTCACATAGAGAGTCTCTGGTTCTTTGGATCTCTGGATCTCTTTGCTGTCTGGAGGCATATCTGTATATGGAGGTATCTATCCTTTTTACAGTTAACAACTGTCCTTCAAGTCAGCATTCACAGGTAAAGGTGAAGAATGGTGATGAGATTAATTTGCATTGTTTGATTATGTAATTATTTCCATAGTATTTCCTCCTCTGTTTTGCAAGTTAGCAAAGTAGCTGCCCTGGACAATGTGTAATCAGAATACCAGCAAACATTACTAGTAATCTAGGATAACAGCACAACATGTTACATCAAATGTCAACTTACAAGTCAATTTTAGGCCATGTGCACACGTTCAGTATTTTTCGCATTTTTTCGCTATACAAACGTGATAAAAATGCGAAAAAAAACGCAAAAAAAACGCTTACATATGCCTCCCATTATTTTAAGTGTTTTCCGCATTTCTTGTGCAATTATTGCATTATTTTCTGCGAAAAAATCGCATCGCTGAAAAAAAAGCAACATGTTCATTAAATTTGCGGAATTGAGGGGATTCCGCACACCTAGGAATGCATTGATCTGCTTACTTCCCGCACGGGGCTGTGCCCACCATGCGGGAAGTAAGCGGATCATGTGCGGTTGGTACCCAGGGTGGAGGAGAGGAGACTCTCCTCCACGGACTGGGCACCATATAATTGGTAAAAAACAAAGAATTAAAATAAAAAATAGTCATATACTCACCTTCGATGGCCCCCGGAGTCTTCCCGCCTCTCAGCGGTGCATGCTGCCGCTTCCGTTCCTATAGATGGTGTGGTTCAGGACCTGCGATGATGTCGCTGTCTTGTGATTGGTCGCGAGACCGGTCATGTGACCGCTCACGTGACCGCGACATCATCGAAGGTCCTGCACACACCATCTATAGGAATGGACGCCACTGAGGAGATCGGCTGTCTGCAGAGGGTGAGTATAACCATTTTTTTATTTTTTTATTATTTTTAACATGATATCGTTTTACTATTGATGCTGCATAAGCAGCATTTATAGTAAAAAGTTGGTCACACTTGTCAAACAGTATGTTTGACAAGTGTGACCAACCTGTCAGTCAGTTTTCCAAGCGATGCTACAGATCGCTTGGAAAACTTTAGCATTCTGCAAGCTAATTTCGCTTGCAAAATTCCAAAAAAAAAAACGCGAAAAAAAACGGGAAAAAAAAGCAAAAAAAAAATGCGGATTTCTTGCAGAAAATTTCCGGTTTTCTTCAGGAAATTTCTGCAAGAAATCCTGACGTGTGCACATACCCTTACAGGCTTATACAAACAAAAGTCTGTTTTTTTTTTGACCAACCAGAAAAAAAGCAAAAGTCAACATATATGTCACGATATGGTATGAAATATCATATAAGTTAGTTTCTCTGCCGGCACACATAGGGTGGGCAGCGACCCCCCCTTCACTCTGTGTTCAGCCTGTCTTGTCAATGAGTGTACAAGTTTTATTGCTTCTAGCTGCAAATGCCTGACTTCAGCTGCCAAGCCTCAGCCCCCGCCAAGGTATTTACGACCGGCATTTCCTGCCGTGTAAGCTCTTGTCCAGCTATAACTGGATGAGAAACTTCCAGAATCATGAAAGTCTTTTGTTCTGTTTTTGTAAGATATTAGGCCAACCATGGGAGATAGGAACTCAAAAATATATTGTCATAATCACACTCGGAGGATCTACCCATCCCTCGAAACACGGGCTTCTAACTCCATCTAATAAAGAAGTAGGGATTTCTCTGCAAATATGTATCCCAGATAGGACATATTTGATCTCATTAGAATGCTCACGTTGATCCGAGATGAATGCTGGGTTTGATATGACTATGACATGTTCTGGAGCGAAGTTACGGGCATCAGATATATTTCATGCCCTGTGAGTAACACTGACGAGGTAGGAGGGGTTGGAAAAGCCAGCCCTTTCTGTGAGGTCACAGGCTGTAGGTTTTAAGTGCTGGCCGGCGTCCAAGAGGGTCAGATTTGAGTTTTTACCTGAAGAGCCCAGAGTGCACGCCCTGATGCACTGGGATAGATGGAAAGTTCCCCTAGCCTGTTGCCTGCAATGCTTTGAACAACTGTAAGTGTTATTTCTCATGTTATTACCTGTTTTTTTTTTATAATTACCTTGTACATATTTGCAATTGTCTCATTTGGAACATCTTTGTAAAATATTTTGATAAAGCACTGCGTACATTTTGTGGGGTATATTATTTCATGCCAGTTCTTTCTCCATGCTCTAAAAACGTACCCTAAGTCTTCTTGAAGGGAATTTATGCTACTGTTTTGGGTTAGCTTCGGACCCGTTGAATCGAAGCTGGTGGCAGTAATACCGTGTACTGTGCAGGCCTTTGGGTGTCACTGTAGCGACTGCGGCTTGATAATTATAGTTCCAGCCTGAGCGGGAGTAGTTTATCGCGTCACTGCAGCGTGCCCAATAGCCAGTACATAGCAGGCAGCCGTTCTGGCGACTAGTTACCCTAGGTGCAGTACCTAATCTGACCTGACAGAAAGGGGGGCGCCAGAGAGCTGCAAGTGTTAAGTGGAACTGTAAGCGGGATATACACAAATCCCTGCAGGTCATGGTATATTGAAGAGCAGTGGGATACCTAAAATAAGCCCCTGCTGTAAACTAAGAGGTCAATAGCCTTGTGTGTGTTTTCTTTATCACATTGTGACAGTGGAGGGATAACTAAGATAAGCCCCCTTCACATGTGATAGCCGTCTGTTGGTCTAAAGTCACCCCAATCCGTGACATATTGGTGGCAGTGTGTCATGATTCCCAATGGCAGGGACTGAGGCAAAAACGGACTAGCTCTAGGAAGATGGTAACTCAGATGACCGCGATGCTGAACCTAACACGCAAATAACAGTAGCCGGGGGGCGTGCCTACGTTTTTATCCCTAGACGTCTCGCACCAGCCGGAGATCTAGCTACCCCTAGTAGAGGAATACACAGACCTGACTTGCCTCCAGGGAAACCCCAAAAGTGATAGTAGCCCCCCACATATAATAACGGTTAGGTAAGAGGAAAACACGTACGCAGTATGAATATAGGTTCAGCAAAGAGAGGCCCTCTGACTAGATAGCAGAATATACAAAAGAGGACTTCGCGGTCACCTCAAAACCCTAATCAGCCATCCTGAAATTACTTTAACTCCAATATTAACTCATGACACCGGAGTAGTAATTTCAGATCACTAGAGCTTCCAGCAGCAAGAGTGTATAAATGCGTGCTGGACAAAACAAACACAAAAATACCAAAGATCCAACTTAGCTGAATTGCAGACTTGGAGCAGGTAGCAAGCAACAGAGGTGCTCTGATAACATTGATTGCCGGCACTAGAATGACTGAGAAGCCAAACTAAATAGGAAACTCCCAAACCCTGATGGGAACAGGTGCACTGGAAACAAAAGACAAAAGTAAGCCAGTAGCCACCAGAGGGAGCCAAAAACAGAATTCACAACAGTACCCCCCCCTTAAGGAGGGGGCACCGAACCCTCATGAGAACCATCAGGGCGATCTGGATGCGCCCTATGAAAGGCGCGAACCAAATCAGAGGCATGAACATCAGAGGCAGTAACCCAAGAATTATCTTCCTGCCCGTATCCCTTCCATTTAACCAAATATTGAAGTCTCCGTCTGGAAACGCGAGAGTCCAAAATCTTTTCCACAACATACTCCAATTCACCCTCCACCAGCACAGGAGCAGGAGGTTCAACAGAAGGAACAACCGGTACCTCGTACCTCCGCAACAACGACCGATGGAAGACATTATGAATGGCGAAAGATGCTGGTAGGTCCAAACGAAAAGATACAGGATTAAGAATCTCCAAAATCTTATAAGGACCTATGAACCGAGGTTTAAACTTAGGAGAAGAGACCTTCATAGGGACAAAACGAGAAGATAACCACACCAAGTCCCCAACACGAAGACGATGACCCACACGACGATGACGATTAGCAAACTGCTGAGTCTTCTCCTGAGACAACTTCAAATTGTCCACCACATGACTCCAAATCCGGTGCAGTCTATCCACCACAGTGTCCACTCCAGGGCAATCCGAAGATTCCACCTGACCAGATGAAAAACGAGGGTGAAACCCTGAATTGCAAAAGAAAGGAGAAACCAGAGTGGCAGAACTGGCCCGATTATTAAGGGCAAACTCTGCCAACGGCAAAAAGGCGACCCAATCATCCTGATCAGCAGACACAAAACACCTCAAATAAGTCTCCAAGGTCTGATTAGTTCGCTCCGTCTGGCCATTTGTCTGAGGATGGAAAGCAGACGAGAAAGATAAATCAATGCCCATCCTGGCACAGAACGCTCGCCAGAACCTAGACACAAATTGAGATCCCCTGTCAGAAACGATGTTTTCCGGGATACCATGTAAACGAACCACATTCTGAAAAAACAAAGGAACCAACTCCGATGAAGAAGGCAATTTGGGCAAGGGTACCAAATGAACCATCTTAGAAAAACGGTCACACACCACCCAAATGACGGACATTTTCTGAGAAACCGGGAGGTCCGAGATAAAGTCCATAGAGATGTGCGTCCACGGCCTCTTCGGAATAGGCAAGGACAACAACAATCCACTAGCCCGAGAACAGCAAGGCTTGGCCTGAGCACAAACATCACAAGACTGTACAAAAGTACGCACATCCCGAGACAGGGAAGGCCACCAGAAGGACCTGGCCACCAAATCTCTGGTACCAAAGATTCCAGGGTGTCCTGCCAACACAGAAGAATGAACCTCTGAGATGACTCTACTGGTCCACTCATCTGGAACAAACAGTCTCCCAGGCGGACAACGATCAGGCCTATCAGTCTGAAACTCCTGCAAAGCACGTCGCAAGTCTGGGGAGACAGCAGACAAAATCACCCCATCCTTAAGGATACCCGTAGGCTCAGAATCACCAGAGGAGTCAGGCTCAAAACTCCTAGAAAGGGCATCTGCCTTCACATTTTTCGAACCCGGCAAGTATGAAACCACAAAATTAAACCGGGAGAAAAACAGCGACCAGCGCGCCTGTCTAGGATTCAGACGCCTGGCAGACTCAAGGTAAATCAGATTCTTGTGATCAGTCAAGACCACCAACTGATGTCTAGCACCCTCAAGCCAATGACGCCACTCCTCAAATGCCCACTTCATAGCCAAGAGCTCCCGATTACCGACATCATAATTTCGCTCGGCGGGCGAAAACTTTCGAGAGAAGAATGCACATGGTCTCATCACTGAGCAATCGGGACTTCTCTGCGACAAAACCGCCCCTGCTCCAATCTCGGAAGCATCAACCTCGACCTGAAAAGGGAGCGAAACATCAGGCTGGCGCAACACAGGGGCAGAAGAAAAGCGGCGCTTAAGCTCCCGAAAGGCCTCCACAGCCGCAGAGGACCAATTGGCCACATCAGCACCCTTCTTAGTCAAATCAGTCAGAGGTTTAGCAACACTTGAAAACCCAGTTATAAATCGACGATAGAAATTAGCAAAGCCCAAGAATTTCTGAAGACTCTTCAGGGAAGTAGGCTGCGTCCAATCACAAATGGCCCGAACCTTGACAGGATCCATCTCAATAGAAGAAGGGGAAAAAATGTACCCCCAAAAAAAGATCTTCTGAACCCCAAAAATACACTTTGAACCCTTTACAAACAAAGAATTGGCCCGCAAAACCTGAAAAACCTTCCTAACCTGTTGAACATGCGACTCCCAGTCATCCGAAAAAATCAAAATATCATCCAAATACACAATCATAAATTTATCCAGATATTTACGGAAAATATCGTGCATAAAGGACTGAAAGACTGAAGGGGCATTAGAAAGACCAAAAGGCATTACCAAATACTCAAAATGGCCCTCGGGCGTATTAAATGCAGTTTTCCACTCATCTCCCTGCTTAATCCGCACCAAATTATACGCACCCCGAAGATCAATCTTAGAGAACCACTTTGCCCCTTTAATACGAGCAAATAAATCAGTCAATAGTGGCAAAGGATACTGGTATTTGACTGTAATCTTATTCAACAGGCGATAATCAATGCAGGGCCTCAGGGAGCCATCTTTTTTACTCACAAAAAAAACCCTGCTCCTAAAGGGGATGAGGATGGACGGATATGTCCCTTTTCCAAGGACTCCTTAATATACTCTCGCATAGCAGCATGCTCAGGCACAGATAGATTGAACAAACGACCCTTAGGAAACTTGCTGCCAGGAATTAAGTCTATAGCACAATCGCAATCCCTGTGAGGGGGAAGAGAACTAAGTTTAGGCTCCTCAAAAACATCACAATAGTCAGACAAAAATGCCGGAACTTCAGAGGGAGTAGATGAAGCAATGGAAACCAAAGGTACTTCCCCGTGAGCCCCCTGACATCCCCAGCTTAACACAGACATTGTTTTCCAGTCAAGGGCTGGATTATGAGTTTGCAACCATGGCAATCCAAGCACTAAGACATCATGCAAGTTATGCAACACAAGGAAGCGAATCACCTCCCGATGGTCAGGAGTCATACACATAGTCACTTGTGTCCAGTATTGTGGTTTATTCCTAGCCAATGGTGTGGAGTCGATACCCTTCAAAGGGATAGGAACTTCCAAAGGCTCTAGGCCAAACCCACAGCGCCTGGCAAAGGACCAATCCATAAGACTCAAGGAAGCGCCAGAATCCACATAGGCATCCACGGTAATAGATGACAATGAACAAATCAAAGTTACAGACAGAATAAACTTAGACTGTAAAGTGCCAATTGCAAAAGACTTATCAACCTTTTTTGTGCGTTTAGAGCATGCTGATATAACATGAGCAGAATCACCACAATAGAAGCACAACCCATTTTTACGTCTATAATTCTGCCGTTCACTTCTGGACAGAATTCTATCACACTGCATATTCTCCGGTGCCTGCTCAGAAGACACCGCCAAATGGTGCACAGGTTTGCGCTCCCGTAAACGCCGATCAATCTGAATAGCCATAGCCATGGATTCATTCAGACCTGTGGGCGTAGGAAACCCCACCATGACATCTTTAACGGCGTCAGAGAGACCCTCTCTGAAATTCGCAGCCAGGGCGCACTCATTCCACTGAGTAAGCACAGACCATTTTCGAAATTTTTGACAATATATTTCAGCTTCATCATGCCCTTGAGAGAGGGCTATTAAGGCTTTCTCAGCCTGAATCTCCAAATTAGGTTCCTCATAGAGCAACCCCAGTGCCAGAAAAAACGCATCCACATTGAGCAGCGCAGGATCCCCTGGTGCCAATGCAAATGCCCAATTCTGGGGGTCACCCCGCAGCAAGGAAATAACAATTTTAACCTGCTGAGCGGGGTCTCCAGCGGAGCGAGATCTCAGAGAAAGATACAATTTACAATTGTGCTTAAAATTCAGAAAACGAGATCTATCTCCAGAAAAAAACTCAGGTATAGGAATCTTGGGTTCAGACATAGGAGCATGTATAACAAAGTCTTGGATATTTTGAACTTTAGAAGCAAGAGTATTCAGGTTTGAAGCTAAACTCTGGATATCCATTTCTCAACAGCTGAGATCTGAGCCATTCAGGGGTTAAGAAGAGAGAAAAAAAACAAAAAACTGCAGATTGAAATTATGGCTAGACAGAACTTTTGAGTAAAAAAAAAAAAAAAAAAAGGGTAAGAAACTTATTTTTTCTCTCTTTCTTCAGCCAATACCGTTAATACATTAAGGCCGGCAATACTGTCATGATTCCCAATGGCAGGGACTGAGGCAAAAACGGACTAGCTCTAGGAAGATGGTAACTCAGATGACCGCGATGCTGAACCTAACACGCAAATAACAGTAGCCGGGGGGCGTGCCTACGTTTTTATCCCTAGACGTCTCGCACCAGCCGGAGATCTAGCTACCCCTAGTAGAGGAATACACAGACCTGACTTGCCTCCAGGGAAACCCCAAAAGTGATAGTAGCCCCCCACATATAATAACGGTTAGGTAAGAGGAAAACACGTACGCAGTATGAATATAGGTTCAGCAAAGAGAGGCCCTCTGACTAGATAGCAGAATATACAAAAGAGGACTTCGCGGTCACCTCAAAACCCTAATCAGCCATCCTGAAATTACTTTAACTCCAATATCAACTCATGACACCGGAGTAGTAATTTCAGATCACTAGAGCTTCCAGCAGCAAGAGTGTATAAATGCGTGCTGGACAAAACAAACACAAAAATACCAAAGATCCAACTTAGCTGAATTGCAGACTTGGAGCAGGTAGCAAGCAACAGAGGTGCTCTGATAACATTGATTGCCGGCACTAGAATGACTGAGAAGCCAAACTAAATAGGAAACTCCCAAACCCTGATGGGAACAGGTGCACTGGAAACAAAAGACAAAAGTAAGCCGGTACCACCAGTAGCCACTAGAGGGAGCCAAAAACAGAATTCACAACAGCAGTGGTCAGGAATCCCTGTGGAGTTTGTGACAAACTGCTGGCCGCAGCTAAGGGATCTTGACAGTCACGGTGTGAATCATGACAATTGGTGGCAAGGCGGTGGGATATTAGAGCATTAGTGATTTGGTTTGAGCAATCATTCTTCTCACTAAAAACTTGCAGAAAGTTCTTGCGGGGACTCTGCGCAAATAAGTTTGGAGAATGAACTCAGTGTTTATTAGTGGTGAGACAATTGTGTACTGGTAATTATCCCCTCCTTTTCTCTTCGTTTTTCTATCCTATCTTTTATTTGGCAACCATGGCTGCGAAAGGAGAAGCCTGGTACGCCCAGCAGAAGAAGGACGCTCTTGCTGGGATATGCACATACCATGGCCTGAACTCCCAGGGCAAGACCAAGACTCAAATGGTCGCTGAACTGGTGCAATTTGAAGCAGACCAAGCCAGGCCACAGAGCCCAGAGGCCGCAGAAGCCAGCACAAGCTAACATGGTGCTGCAGCAGAGGTCCAACCACTGGATACGGGCCCTACTGGCAACCAGGGGGGCGCAGACCTCCTCCTGCAGCTGGCTCTGCAACAATGCTCCGCAGATGACCTAGAGAGACGTCTGCAGCTGATCCAGCAATACCAGGAGCAAGCCGAGCGAGAGGCCCGAGCAGAGCAAGAGGCCCAGGCCCAGCGAGCCGAGCGAGAGGCCCAAGCGGAGCGGGAGTACCAGCTGCCGATGGCCCAACTGCAAATGCAGGGGTTGTCCCAGTCCAGCCGTGAGCCCAGCAGCGCTCAGATACCGAAGCCCCGGCCCGATCACTTCCCTGTTATGGAAAAGGACGGGGACCTGGACACTTTTCTGCGGGCCTTTGAGAAAGCCTGCAGACAGTACCGACTGCCTACAGATGAATGGGCACGATACCTGACACCAGGGCTGAGAGGCAAAGCTCTGGAGGCGTTTGCTGCACTCCCTCAAGAACAAGATGGTGACTATGAGGCTATCAAGCAGGCCCTCATAGCCAAGTACCAGCTTACACCCGAGGTGTACCGTAAAAAGTTCCAGACCCTCCAACGTGGCCCACACGACAGTTACAGTGATGTGGTGAATGGACTGGGGACCCACTTTGACCAGTGGACCCAAGGACTGTCAGTGACCACCTTTGCACAGCTGCGAGACCTGATGATCAAAGACCAGTTCTTCCATCTTTGCCCAGCTGAGGTGCGACAGTTCGTGATGGACAGAGAACCCAAAGACGTGACGAAAGCAGCGCAGATTGCCGATGCCTATGAGGCCAACCGTAGATCGGAAGTGCGGAAGCCAGTCACCACCAGCTGGAGAGGGGGTAAGCCTGCAACCAACGCCAGTACCCCTGCCAGCCAACACACCAGAGGTCCTGTCCCCGTGGCCAACAGCACCAGACCTACCACGGAACTTCGCCAGTGTTACCACTGCAGGCAGCCTGGTCATATCAGTCCCCAGTGTCCAGTCAAGCAGAAGAATCTCCCAGCCAAGGCCCCAGGGCCTAATGCAGCAGTTCTTTTGGTGGGTGGTGTGGTTGGGAGGGTGTGTGACAACGTACAGCGCGTCACTGTGGGAGGTCATGTTGCTACAGGCCTCAAGGACACCGGGGCTGAACGAACCCTCATCTGACCCGAACTGGCGGCCCCTGAAGAAATCATTCCGGGGAAAACCCTAACTGTCACTGGGATTGGGGGCATCAGCTGTCCCTTGCCAATGGCCCGGGTTTATATTGATTGGGGTGCTGGGAGCGGGGTGAAGGAAGTGGGGCTGTCTGATAATTTGCCCACTGATGTTTTGTTGGGGACTGATTTGGGGAGGTTGGTTGCATACTACTACGTTGACACCCCTCCCCAATCTACTAATGAGGGTAACGTTAACCCTGATGATGAGGATGATGATGATGATGGGAAATCGCATGTGTTACCTGACCATGCTTTATCTTGTAATGATGCATCTGATAACCCTTTTTTCCCTAGGATTGATGGTGAAAATGTTGTACCTGTGCCAACTGTACCTGATAATGATGTTTCTATGAAAGTTGATGTGTCCGTAGGTACAGGAGTGCTCAGCCACGTCGCTCTGCGGAGTGAGCCAGCTGAGGAACCCCTAGCAGGGGCAAGTGTCGGTGCTACAGGAAATGGGGAGATTCATGGGAACCGTGAGGAAGGTGATGCCATGCAATTGACCAGTGCCACCGAGGAAGGTAACTGGCCCATAAGTAGCAATGCTCCTGAAGTGTTGGGGGTGGATGGGGAGGTAGAGCCAATAGCAGCGTCAGCTGATGGGTCTGGAGAAATCCCCGGGGAGACAGCCTACGTAGCTGCTGTCACTCACAGTCAGAGTGCCTGAAACGCAGATAACTGTCTGCCTCCTGGACCCTCCTCAGTCATTAGTATGACTGAACCAGAGGTGGACCCAGAACAGGTCCCAGAGGGTTCCCGTGGGGAAGGGACCCTGACATCACTTCTGGCTTCCCCTAGCCAGGAGTTTCAGGCCGCTCTGCACACAGATGCGAGCCTAGAGAGTTTGAGACAACTCGCCGGGGCGCGCTTCTCCGAGACTGATAAGGAGAAGGTGTTCTGGGAAGGAGGAAGGTTGTACCGGGAGACAGTACCCGGAGAAGCACAAAAGGAGTGGTTGAGGGAAAGACAGCTGGTCGTCCCGCAGCAATTCCGGGGTGAGTTGTTGCGGATTGCCCATGAGATCCCGCTAGCTGGACACTTGGGGATCAGCAAAACTAAGGCCCGGCTGTCTCAACACTTCTATTGGCCTAAGATGGGGACAGATGTGTCAAACTACTGCCGCTCCTGTGTCAACTGTCAAAGAGTGGGGAAGGCGGGGCCTGCTCTTAAGGCTCCCCTGATCCCTTTGCCAGTGATAGAGGAGCCTTTCCAGAGGATCACGGTGGACATTGTGGGCCCGCTGGCCGTCCCCAGCAGCTCTGGAAAGCGATATATTCTTAATGTGGTAGACTACGCTACCCGGTACCCAGAGGCAGTAGCTCTGTCTTCAACTAGGGCAGATAAGGTGGCGGATGCCCTGTTGGCCATCTTTTCACGTGTAGGATTTCCCAGGGAAATGCTTACTGATCAAGGGACCCAATTTATGTCTTGCTTAATGGAGGCTCTCTGTAAGAAAATGCAGGTGAAGCACCTGGTATCGAGTGCGTATCACCCACAGACCAATGGCTTGTGTGAATGCTTCAATGGTACCCTCAAACAGATGCTACGCATGCTGGTTGAGACACAAGGGCGCGACTGGGAGCGGTACCTCCCACACCTGCTATTCGCTTACCGAGAGGTTCCGCAGGCCTCGACGGGGTTCTCCCCCTTCGAGCTCCTGTACGGCAGGCGAGTCCGGGGACCCCTTGGGTTGGTAAGAGAATCCTGGGAAGAGGAGCTGAACCCTTCTGAAGTGTCCATAGTGGAGTATGTCATGCGCTTCCGTGACAAGATGCAGACCTTGATGCAGTTGGTGCATGACAATATGACGCAGGCTCAGGCTGATCAGAAGCACTGGTACGACCAGAACGCCCGGGGGCGGCCCTACCACGTGGGTCAAAAGGTGTGGGTGCTGGTCCCCGTACCAACGGATAAGCTTCAGGCAGCCTGGGAGGGCCCGTACGTCGTCCACCAACAGCTCAACCCGGTCTCCTACGTGGTCACGCTCGACCACGCTCAGGGTAGGCGAAAGGCCTTTCACGTCAACATGATGAAGGCTCACCACGAACGTGAACCTTTCGTCCTACCGGTCTGCAGCTTACCCGAAGACAGGGAGGAAGACACCCTCCTGGACATGCTGGCCCAAGCCAAGGCCAATGGGTCCATTGAGGACGTGGAGGTAAGCGCCTCGCTAGATGAACCACAGCGGTTGCAGTTGCAAACCACACTGGAACCCTTCCGGGTCGTGTTCTCCAACCGACCTGGGAGGACAGAGTTAGCCGTCCACGAGGTGGACACCGGGAATCACGCCCCCCTACGGCGAACACCCTATCGAATCTCTGACCAGGTGCAGCAGATTATGCGCCAGGAGATCGATGAGATGTTACAGCTGGGGGTGATTCGACAGTCAAAGAGCGCGTGGGCCTCACCTGTAGTGCTCGTGCCAAAGAAGGACCGGACCACCCGGTTCTGCGTGGACTACAGGGGGCTCAATGCCATTACAGCCTCTGACGCGCACCCAATGCCGCGCATCGAGGAGCTGCTTGAGAAGTTAGCTGGCGCAAAATACCTGACAATAATGGATCTGAGTCGCGGATACTGGCAGATTCCCCTGAGCCCAGAGGCACAGGAGAAGTCCGCCTTTATCACACCCTTTGGACTGTACGAGTCCACGGTCATGCCTTTCGGCATGAAGAATGCCCCTGCCACTTTCCAGCGGATGGTCAACCTCCTGCTTCAGGGACTGGAGAAGTACGCTGTGGTGTACTTGGATGACATTGCCATCTTCAGTCTTTCCTGGGGGGAACACCTGCAGCATCTCGAGGAGGTGCTCAGGCGAATCCACCGAGCAGGACTGACTGTCAAGCCGGGAAAGTGCCAGATGGGCATGAGTGAGGTCCATTACCTGGGGCACCGGGTAGGCGGAGGCACCCTGAAGCCAGAGCCTGAGAAAGTGGGCGCGATCATGAACTGGCCCACTCCTGGGACCAAGAAACAGGTGATGTCCTTCCTGGGCACTTCAGGGTACTATAGGCGCTTTGTGCAGCACTATAGTAGCCTGGCAAAACCTTTGATGGACCTCACCAGGAAGAAGCTACCCCACATCGTCAACTGGACAGATGGCTGTGAGGGGGCCTTCCAGGCGTTGAAAACCGCACTGTGCAATGCCCCTGTGTTGAAAGCAGTCGACAGCAGTTGACCGTTCTTGGTACAGACTGATGCCAGCGAGTTTGGCCTCGGTGCTGTGCTCAGCCAGGTTGACTCAGAGGACCAAGAGCACCCCGTGTTGTACCTGAGCCGGAAACTTTTGCCGAGGGAAGTGGCCTACTCCACCATCGAGAAGGAGTGCCTGGCCATAGTCTGGGCCCTGCAGAGCTTGCAGCCCTACTTGTACGGTCGTCCCTTCACTGTGGTGACCGACCACAACCCTCTGCGCTGGCTAAACGCCATGTGTGGAACCAATGGCAGGTTGCTACGCTGGAGCCTTGCCCTTCAGCAATTTGACTTCACCATTAAACACAAAGTGGGCAAAGAGCATGGGAATGCAGACGGACTCTCCCGCCAGGGTGAACCCACGGAGGTGCGCATGGAGGCATACCGAGAGGTTCTGCCGCCGTAGCGCACGCCAAAAAGGGGAGGTGTCACAATATGGTATGAAATATCATATAAGTTAGTTTCTCTGCCAGCACACATAGGGTGGGCAGTGACCCCCCCTTCATTCTGTGTTCAGCCTGTCTTGTCAATGAGTGTACAAGTTTTATTGCTTCTAGCTGCAAATGCCTGACTTCAGCTGCCAAGCCTCAGCCCCGCCAAGGTATTTACAACCGACATTTCCTGCCGTGTAAGCTCTTGTCCAGCTATAACTGGATGAGAAACTTCCAGAATCATGAAAGTCTTTTGTTCTGTTTTTGTAAGATATTAGGCCAACCATGGGAGATAGGAACTCAAAAATATATCGTCATAATCACACTCGGAGGATCTACCCATCCCTCGAAACACGGGCTTCTAACTCCATCTAATAAAGAAGTAGAGATTTCTCTGCAAATATGTATCCCAGATAGGACATATTTGATCTCATTAGAATGCTCACGTTAATCCGAGATGAATGCTGGGTTTGATATGACTATGACATGTTCTGGAGCGAAGTTACGGGCATCAGATATATTTCATGCCCTGTGAGTAACACTGACGAGGTAGGAGGGGTTAGAAAAGCCAGCCCTTTCTGTGAGGTCACAGGCTGTAAGTTTTAAATGCTGGCCGGCATCCAAGAGGGTCAGATTTGAGTTTTTACCTGAAGAGCCCAGAGTGCACGCCCTGATGCACTGGGATAGATGGAAAGTTCCCCTAGCCTGTTGCCTGCAATGCTTTGAACAACTGTAAGTGTTATTTCTCATGTTATTCCCTGTTTTTTTTATAATTACCTTGTACATATTTGCAATTGTCTCATTTGTAACATCTTTGTAAAATATTTTGATAAAGCACTGCCTAAATTTTGTGGGGTATATTATTTCATGCCAGTTCTTTCTCCGTGCTCTAAAAACGTACCCTAAGTCTTCTTGAAGGGAATTTACGCTACTGTTTTGGGTTAGCTTCAGACCCGTTGAATCGAAGCTGGTGGCAGTAATACCGTGTACTGTGCAGGCCTTTGGGTGTCACTGTAGCGACTGCGGCTTGATAATTATTGTTCCGGCCTGAGCGGGAGTAGTTTATCGCGTCGCTGCAGCGTACCCAATAGCCAGTACATAGCAGGCAGCCGTTCTGGCGACTAGTTACCCTAGGTGCAGTACCTAATCTGACCTGACAGAAAGGGGGGCACCAGAGAGCTGCAAGTGTTAAGTGGAACTGTAAGCGGGATATACACAAATCCCTGCAGTTCATGGTATATTGAAGAGCAGTGGGATACCTAAAGTAAGCCCCTGCTGTAAACTAAGAGGTCAATAGCCTTGTGTGTGTTTTTTTAATCACATTGTGGCAGTGGAGGGATAACTAAGATAAGCCCCCTGCATATGTGATAGCCGTCTGTTGGTCTAAAGTCACCCCAATCCGTGACATATTGGTGGCAGTGGTCAGGAATCCCTGTGGAGTTTGTGACAAACTGCTGGCCGCGGCTAAGGGATCTTGACAGTCACGGTGTGAATCGTGACAATATAGATAGCAGTCTATTCCTCCTGGCTTGCTGAAAATAGGCATCTGGTTAATTAAGATAAAATGTGTTGTCACAAAAATCTTGTGGAACAAGGGAGAAGGTCGAAAAGGAGTTTTCAGAGTACAACAATCTGTAATGGTTAATGACAATGATGAAGACACCTAAAAGATACTGCTTGAGAATATGGCCTGGCTGACAGAAAGATGACCATTAGAAGAAGGGGAAGGAGAAACTTTTGAGGTTTGCTTGAAAAGCTGATTGGCTTGCATTTCCAAATGAGAATGTGATGATATCTCATTTGTTGTTGTAGAGTGAAAATTCCTAGTCTATAACACACAAAATAGCCACAGCTTAGTTTCCTTTTACAGTGCCTGCAGACAGCCAAGGAATTGTCTTGTAGAATCATTTGTTGTCCAATGTAACTGAACATGTATGGCCAGGTTGAACAACTATAACAGGCAATACTCAGAAAATTACGACATGTGATTGTAACAACAGTCACCAGAGTGACCACTTTAGCCGTTTAAATTGCTACTGAAACTCAGTGACAGTGGTATTTAAATAGGTTTGCTGGCGAGTGCACATATTGTATGACATTGGTCGCCCTTGCATGCAACAGTGTGGAGGTTGATTGATTGTGATGGAAACCAGTGGCCTGCTTAAGAACCCAATGGCTGCCATCTCAGTCCCTAGTTCCTGTGGCTGAGCTTCATAGGATAGCCTCTCAATTTGACTTTATACCACAATACAGCCGTATTGCAGTATACAGAGCAAGCAATCAAATAATTTCAGGTTCAAGTCCCTTAAGGTGACTAAAAATAAAGTAGAAATATAAAGTACAAATATTTCAGAAAAAACAAGAATTCAAATCCCCTTTTTCCCAGTTATAAAATAAAGAAAAACAAATAGAAAAATGAGTATAGTTTTTCAATGTCACATCTGTCAAAAGTCTGATCTATACAAATATCAAATTATGTCATACTTTATGTATCAAAAAATGGTATTAGAAAGCCATCAGTTCTCCAAGCAAAAAAAAATCCTCACACAGCTCAATAGAAAAATAGAAACGTTTTTTGAAAATTGCGGCACAAACCGCAATATTTTTACAAATATCCCTAAAGAATTTTTTTTATCACTTAGATTTACAAAGAAAATAACAGTATACACTCGAGTATAAGCCAACCCAAGTATAAGCCGACCCCCCTAATTTTGCAACAAAAAACTGGGAAAACGTATTGACTCAAGTATAAGCCTAGGGTGGAAAATACAGCAGCTACCGGTAAATCTCAAAAATAAAAATAGATACCAATAAAAGTAAAATTAATTGAGACATCAGTAGGTTAAGTGTTT
Organism: Ranitomeya variabilis; assembly: GCF_051348905.1. Lineage (NCBI taxonomy): Eukaryota > Metazoa > Chordata > Amphibia > Anura > Dendrobatidae > Ranitomeya > Ranitomeya variabilis. Next base: position 719,310,015 of record NC_135233.1, read on the forward strand.
TTGAATATCTATATTGAATCAGGAGCCCCATATAATGCTCCATACAGTTCATGATGGGCCCCATAAGATGCTCCATACAAAATACGCCTCATATAATGCTCCATAAAATTTATGATGGGCCCCATTAGATGCTCCATATTAAAATATGCCCCATATAATGCTGCACAAATGCTGATAATGGCCCCATAAGATGCTCCATATAAAAATGTGCAGCATATAATGCTCCATACAGCTCATTATGGCCCCATAAGATACTCCATATAACAATGTGTCACATATAATGCTCCACACAGTTCATTATGGCCCCATAAGATGCTCCATATAACAATGTGCCACATATAATGCTCTATACAGTTCTTTATGGCCCCATAGATGCTCCATATAACAATATGCCATATATAATGCTGCTGCTGCAATAAAAAAATGACATACTCACCTCTCGTCGCTGCCCGCTGCTCCTCAGCGTCCCGTCTCTCCACACTGACTGTTCAGGCAGAGGGCGGCGCGCACACTAATACGTCATTGCGCCCTCTAACCTGAACAGCTACTGCAGAGGACGTGGAAGACGGGGCGGCAGTGGAACGAGGAAAGATGAATATGAAATACTCACCTGCTCCCGACGCAGTCCCTGGCAGCTTCTCCCAGACAGATGATCTCCGGGAGCCGGCAGTTTCTTACTCTTTTCAGCGGTCACTGGTAGCGCTCATTACAGTAATGAATATGTGGCTCCACCCCATGGGAGTGTAGTCCATATTCATTACTTTAATGAGCGGTACCACGTGACCGCTGAACAGGGGAAGAAGCTGCCAGTGCCAGAGACCATGGGACATGCAGGGAACGCATCAGGAGCACCAGGAGCAGGTGAGCATGTGACCGTCGTCCGACCCCCCCGCCGACAATGACATGAGTAGTATAAGCCAAGAGGGGCACTTTCAGGCCATTTTTTGGGCTGAAAATCTCGCCTTATACTCTAGTATATATGGTATACAAGTTTCATGTTGGTGTAATCATACTGACCTGGAGCATTGTGTTGCTGGGTAATTTTTATTGCAAAATGAACTCAAAGTAAAACTAAAAACAATGGTGGAATAGCATTTTTTTCACCATATCATGAAACTTAGATTTTTTTCTCACTTTCTGGACATTACATGGTAAAATGAATACTGTCATGGAACACAACGACTATATTGTTGATTAAAAATAATAAAGTTTTGTCTCTTGGAACAAGGGGAGGAAAAAACAAAAAACCTAAAGTGCAAAAAACATAAAACTGGCTTGAAAGTGTCAATATAATGTGTATGGGGGTCTAAACTTGCAAAAGCATGAAGTATACACTACCGTTCAAAAGTTTAGGGTCAACCAGACAATTTTGTGTTTGCCATGAAAACTCATACTTTTGTTAATCAAATGAGTTGCCAAATGAATTGAAAATCTAGTCCAGACACTGACAAGGTTCGAAAAAAAGATTTTTATTTGAAATAATAATTTTCTCCTTCAAACATTGCTTTAGTCTAAGAATGCTCCCTTTGCATCAATTACAGCATTCCAGACCTTTGGCATTCTAGCAGTTAATTTGCTGAGGTAATCTGGAGAAATTTCACCCCATGCTTCCAGAAGCCCCTCCCACAAGATGGTTTGGCTTGATGGGCACTTTTTTCATACCATATGGTCAAGCTGCTCCCACAACAGCTCAATAGGGTTGATTTCTGGTGACTGCGCTGGCCATTCCATTACAGATAGAATATCAGCTGCCTGCTTCTTCCCTAAATAGTTCTTGCATAATTTGGAGGTGTGCTTTGGGTCATTGTCCTGTTGTAGGATGAAATTGGCTCCAATCAAGCGCTGTCCACAGGGTATGGCATGGCATTGCAAAATGGAGTGATAGCCTTCGTTATTCAAAATCCTTTTTACCTTGTACAAATCTCCCACTTTACCAGCACCAAAGCAACCCCAGAACATCACATTACCTCCACCATGCTTGACAGATGGCGTCATGCACTCTTCCAGCATTTTTTCAGTTGTTCTGCATCTCACAAATATTCTTCTGTGTGATCCAAACACCTCAAACTTGGATTCGTCTGTCCATAACACTTTTTTCCAATGTTCCTCTGTCCATTGTCTGTGTTATTTTGCCCATATTAATCTTTTCCTTTTATTAGCCAGTCTCAGATATGGCTTTTTCTTTGCCACTCTGCCCTGAAAGCCAGCTTCCTGGAGTCGCCTCTTCACAGTAGATGTTGACACTGGCGCTTTGCGTGTTCTATTTAATGAAGTTGCCAGTTGAGCACCTGTGAGGCGTCAATTTCTCAAACTAGACTCTAATGTACTTGTCTTGTTGCTCAGTTGTGCAGCGGGGCATCCCACTTCTCTTTCTACTCTGGTTAGAGCCTGTTTGTGCTCTCCTCTGAAGGGAGTAGTACACACCGTTGTAGGAAATCTTCAGTTTCTTGGCAATTTCTCAAATGGAATAGCCTTCATTTCTAAGAACAAGAATAGACTGTCGAGTTTCACATGAAAGTTCTTTTTTCTGGCCATTTTGAGAGTTTAATGGAACCAACAAATGTAATGCTGCAGATTGCCAACTAGCTCAAAGGAAGGTCAGGTTTATAGGTTCTCTACTCAGCCAAACTGTTTTCAGCTGTGCTAACATACACGTGAACAAGGGTTTTCAAGGGTATTCTAACCATCTATTAGCCTTCTTACACAGTTAGCAAACACAAAGTACCATAAGAACACTGGAGTGATGGTTGTTGGAAATGGACCTCTATACAAATATGAAGATATTGCATTACAAATCAGATGTTTGCAGCTAGAATAGTCATTTACATTAACAATGTATAGAGTGTATTTCTGAATCATGTAATGCTAGCTTCATTGGAAAAAACTGTGTTTTTCTTTCAAAAATAAGGAAATTTCTAAGTGACCCTAAACTTTCTAAACGGTAGTTTATAACAGCACAGTGAAATCACATACTGTGACCTGAGTAAACCTTACAGTGTTGCTAAAACAGGAAAGGACTTTTCTAAACTGTTATTATCATTCTACTATGCCAAAGATGATGCTTGTCTGGATCTCTTTCAGTTAAAGCCTCAGGTAATGCTCATACTATTTTTGTAAACTATTGAATGCACGCCATTGTTTAAAGAAGAAAAACCAGAATGAGTTGTTGCTGAATAGGAGAACCAAACGGACACACTAACAGGTTGGTGGACAGACGGAGAGATCATGACATTGCTACTTTATATCATTTCTGTGGGTCTCTGGTGGACACCGATACAGACATGCGAGAACAAGGAACATGCTGCAGCTTATTTATCAGGGGACATTGTAATTGGAGGTCTATTTCCTATTCATCAAGGGGTATCAAATTTATTGGAGAAAACGGAAAATAATAGTTTCTTGTGTAACAGGTTAGTACCGGTTATATGTTTTGTTTTCTAAAAAAATAGTCATATAATTGTTTTATCCTTTTTTCATAAGTTTTACATACATCATACAGTCATACATTCATCATCATTCTTCCATTTATTATTATTATTTTTATTTGTATTATTATTATTATTATTATTATTATTATTATTATTATTATAGCGCCATTTATTCCATGGCACTTTACATGTGAAGAGGGGTATATATAACAAAAAAACTAAGTCTAAGCATATCCACCAAAAGAAATGGCCATGAAGTCAACACATGTAAATAACCCAAAAGGTCCAAACTTCACACAAGGCAGGTAAAACTAACCATAACCTTTATTAGAAACAATAAAATACAACTATTAAAAAATAGGCAAAAATGCCACAAGCACAGGTAACTATAGTGGGCAACCCAGGAAGTTAACTAAATAGGCAGTATGTACATCCATATAAACAAATGATTAACATTGTGAAAAATCTATAAATACAAAGGATGGTACTATGTAACCATGCACTGAGAATGCATATAAACACTAAACAATATATGATAATTAAATACAAGTGTATACATAAACGATAATGTGCATAGTTACCTATGGAGTACTCCTGGGAACTCACCACACTTGACGCGCATTTCGCAATGAAATGCTTCGTCCAGGGGTGATTGGGTACTGGCCAAAGAAGGTATAAATACAAGCAAGGGCCAATGGAAAGACCATACCCTAATTATCTTCATCTGAACTTTCTGTATAAGGATATCACGATTGGACACATAGACAAACAGAGGTGACGTCACACTCACTCAACACGCACCACTCACAGTTGACCGGGAGAAAAAGGAATCATCGCCGGGACAAAGCACAGGCGCACTGCGATCATGTCCATACGTCATATTCCATGTGGGACCAAGCGTTGCCAATTGTCATACCAAAAACAGTGCGCCGGGCTCGCAACGCCCGTAAATCATCAACGTAAAATCCGGGTAATAACTGCAGGGACAAGGCACCAGCACACTACGATCCTGCCCATACGTCATATCCTATGTAGGACCAAGCGTTGCCATACCAAGAGCACTTTTCTTTGGGTTCACCTTTTGCTTTTGCAGGAACGCGTTCCTCAGGTGTTCATGCTCTGGGTTGCAGTCTTAGCAACGCACATTTGTTTTTTCTGGATGTTGTGTTACTGTCATAGCAACAAGGATGTGCTTTCCTGGATCTTACGTTAATGATATATGGGAATTGCGAACCCGGCGCACTATAGTTGGTATGGCAACGCTTAGTCCTACATAGGATATGACGTATGGGCAGGATCGTAGTGGTGCCTTGTCCCAGATGGCGATATGGGACACACTACGTCACATATTCAGATAAGTGTATTGTTTTCATGGCAGACTATGTGTAGTATTATTATATAGGGACGCTTAAAACTTGTGTCTTGATTATTATGAGGGATTGACCTCGTGTTTTGGGCTCCTATATGTATTGGTTAACCTAATATGGGACTGGACAGAGATAGATGTATTCATGTACAATATAATGGTCACCAGTAACCAGCAATATCTATCTACTGTATATATAAGTGTTTTTTGTCTATTAGAAATCTTTAATACATGTCTGCCTTGATAAATCTCTAGGTCATTATTTAATGTCTATATGACTAAAAGACAGTGGCGTGTTGCTATATACATAAGAGGCCTTTAATATTTTTTTTTTATTTTTTTACCTCTATTTTTTGAGCATATGAGAGCTGTGCTCTGTGTACCCTTTTGGTCATTTGGTCAGTTATAAACCTGTATATATACCTTTAAGCTATAATTTATGCTACAGGGAGTACAAGTACATATACACTTTAGCTTATATTTAGATCAGATCTTTGACCTTCAGTATAGCATATAGGGTACATACTACTGCTGTGGGTATTTTTGCAGCAATATCTAGTTGTTTTTTGTACTGCACTGTTTTTGCACTTTTTCACTTGTTAGTGTGACCTAGGTCCAATTGTGTGTATGATGTTGGGGTCAGGGCGTGGGTAGATGTGAGGGCCCAGTTAGGGCAAGAAGGGACAGTCCACGGTGAGCGGGGGCGCCATATCGAAATCTAGGGTGCCAACCTCCGCTGTTAGGAAGGTGTGAGCTCTAATAGGGCAACTAACAGGGACTGGTTCAGGAATAATTCTCTTTACCCTAAGAATTCCTGTGATATTTTGTATATTTTATTCTCACCCCCCGCTTGAACCAAGGTGTTTTTGATGTTGGTAGTTATACATTTACTATTTATGATATTTTAAGAGTTTTCATTAAAAGTATTCTTTTAGGATCGTGTTTTCTTGTGGTTGTCAGACGAGTTTTAGCCATGTTTAATTTTAGGAGCAAATTTCCTCTCTGAAGAAGACAGGAACTCCAGTGCCACGTGTTGGAAGTAGCAATCCTAAAAGTCACTATCGACCCTTTAATGAGCCTTACTTGACTTATATGGCAAGGCTCATTAAAGGTTCAATGGTGACTTTTAGGATTACTACTTCCAATAGTAGTACACTACAGTTCTATTGCTCTTCCTCTCTGTAGAGGCAATTTGCATATTTAATTTCCATGTATGCATGGCATGTAAGTCTCCTCATACTGGCATGTCAGGCATGTCACTCTTCACAAGGAGAAACATTACTCTTTAAATCCCATGCTTTAGATGAGAATAGGTTGTTTTTTGTTTGCAGTGCTGATAGATGAGGCATCTAAACTCCAAGCAATATTTAGTAATACATATTAGTAAAAGCTGGAATCTCTGTTTTGTGGCTTGTATTATGAGAATAACAAATACACAGTTCACCCCTTATATGATATAGAATTAGTGCATTGCCCACAGTTGAAATAAATGACTAAAGCATTTCTATAAAGTTGTAACTCTAGGCTGGAGAGACCCGCGGCCAATCCGCGCATTGTAGTCCAATCTCGGACTGATTTACATAGACATCTGAATATGCCCTAAATTGAGCATAATCTTTTCTGCAGTCACATTATGATTTTTTACTAGCTGAAGAGTACAGCGTTGCCCAGGCATAGTAACTAACTGTGGTTAGTTATAACAAATTATAATGATTATCCTCCATCCCATAGTCCTGTGCCCATATACCCATCATACATAACCTCCATCACATAGTACCGTGCCCATTTTCCCATCATACACATCCTCTATCCCATAGTCCGGTGCCCATATACCCATCATACACATCCTCCATCCCATAATCCCATGCCCATATACCCATCATTCGCATCCTCCATCTCATAGTCCCGTGCCCATATACCCATCATACATATCCTCCATCCCATAGTCCCATGCTCATATACCCATCACACATCCTCCATCTCATAGTTATGTGCCCCTATCACCATTATGACATCTTCTTCGCCATGGCAACCATTCTGACATCATTGTCGCCATGGGAACTTATTATGACATCATCATTACCATGGCAACCATTATGACATAACCATCATCATTACAACCTATTATGACATCACCGTCACCATTGCAACCTATTATGACATCATCGTCGCCATGGCAACCATTATGACATCATCTTCGTCATGGCAACCTTTATGTTATCATCATTGCCATGGCAACCATTATGACATCATCATCAATACACACACACACACAAACATACACACATACACTCATTTTTATATATATATAGATTGTTGATGTAGACGAGCATATTATTCTTTCAAAAGTCATCCCATAGTTCTGTGCCCATATACCCATTATGACATCATCTACACCATGGCAACCATTCTGACATCATCATCGCCATGGAAACTTATTATGACATCATCGTCACCATTGCAACCATTATGACATAACCGTCACCATTAGAACCTATTATGACATCTCCGTCGCCATTGCAACCTATTATGACATCACCGTCACCATTGAAACCTATTATGCCATCACCGTCACCATTGCAACCTATTATGACATCATCGTCGCCATGGCAACCATTATGACATCATCTCTGCCATGGCAACCTTTATGTTATCATCATTGCCATGGCAACCATTATGACATCATCGTCGATACACATATACACATACACACATACACTCATTTTATATATATGTATATATATATATATATATATATATATATATATATATACTAGATGGTGGCCCGATTCTAACGCATCGGGTATTCTAGAATATGTATGCATAGTGTATAGCACAGCCCACGTAGTATATTGCACAGCCACACAGTACATTGTGCAGCCCACGCAGTACATTGTGCAGCCCATGCAGTACATTGCGCAGCCAATGCAGTACATTGGGCAGCCAACGCAGTCCATTGCGCAGCCAACGCAGTACATTGCGCAGCCAACGCAGTACATTGCGCAGCCCACGTAGTACATTGCGCAGCCCACGTTGTATATTGCGCAGCCCACGTAGTACATTGCGCAGCCCACGTAGTACATTGCGCAGCCCATACTGTATATTGCACAGCCCACGTTGTACATTGCGCAGCCCATGTAGCATATTGCGTAGCCCACGTAGTATATTGCGCAGCCCACATAGTATATTGCCCAGCCCACACAGTATATTGCACAGCCCATGTAGTATATTGCGCAGCCCACGTTGTACATTGCGCAGCCCACGTTGTACATTGCGCAGCCCATGTTGTATATTGCGCAGCCCACGTTGTATATTGCGCAGCCCACATTGTATATTGCGCAATACACGTAGTATATTGCGCAGGCCACGTATTATATTGCCCAGCCATGTAGTATATAGCACAGCCCATGTAGTATATTGCCCAGCCACGTAGTATATTGCCCAGCCCACGTAGTATATTGCGCAGCCCACGTAGTATATTGCGCAGCCCACGTTGAACATTGCGCAGCCCACATTGTACATTGCATAGCAATGTGGGCATCATATCCCTGTTAAAAAAAAGAAATACAATAAAAAATAGTTATATACTCACCTTCCGGAGCCCCCATATCCAAGCAAAACGGTTACCGACGCTGCTCGTGCGCTCCGGTCTCAAGAGTGCATTGCGGTCTCGCGAGATGATGACGTAGCGGTCTCGCGAGACCGCTACGTCATCATCTCGCGAGATCGCAGCATGGACCGGTTACCGGAGCGTCGCGAGTGGGAAAGGCCTGTTGTCGATCTGGGGGCCGACGGACGCATTACACCACAGCATAACGCGGTCCGTTACCGCTGCCATTAACCCTGTGTGAGGGCAGACTGGAGGGGAGTACGGAGCGGGCACTGACTGCAGGGAAGAAGGAGCGGCCATTTTTATGCCGGACTGTGCCCGTCGCTGATTGGTCGTGGCTGTTTTGCCACGACCAATCAGCGACTTGGGTTCCATGACAGACAGAGGCCGCAACCAATGAATATCCGTGACAGACATACAGAAGGACAGACAGACGGAAGTGACCCTTAGACAATTATATAATAGATATATATATATATATATATATATATATATATATATATATTTTGTTGATGTAGAAGAGCATATTATTCTTTCAAAACTCAAATCAAGGCAAAAATGAATCTAGGTCAGACCAAATTGCCATTTAGTGGAAAAATTCCACTATAGCTACATTCTACTAAAGTAGCTTTCACGTGAGCACAAGGGTTCACACCATAATGGCTCACTCAGGGGTGTATGATTTTTCTTGTACACAAAAAAGGGTCCAAATTTCATCATTGTTTTTAATCAGATTTCATCAATGTTTGGTCAATATCAGTTTCTACGATCAGAGTTTTAATATATAACAGTGTACCAACATTATCAAACAGTATTTGTTTTGTCTCTCAGTGGTTTTATTGTTCTGATTAATCTTTGTGTAAGTATAAATAATTGCATTTTTGGCTTTTCCTTTGTAGAGCAGTAAAAAGTTTGCATCTATTTATATAGAACTACCAGTTCTATATAAATAGAGGCTAAAATAACTGCTTTCATGTCATGTCTATAACTATAACTATTACATGGCTACTTGTGCTGTAACTAGGCCAAATGTAGTTTTATATTGTTGTTACAGGCCGAAAGCCTGAAGCTTCAAGCTCAGCTTTGTTTAGTAGAGGAAAACAAGAGTTACTAGGCCCAACCCAACAAGTAGGCCAAATGCAGTTTAATCTAAAAAATATTTAAACGAAAGCCTGAAGATTGAAGCGCAAGAAAAATAAACCAGGAGAACACCAAGGAGCGGCAGACACCGTTAGTAGGGCCCAACCCAACAAGTAGGCCAAATGCAGTTTAATATTTGAAACGGGACAACAGTTGAAGTTCAGCTTTGTTCAGTGAAGGAAAAAAAAGAAGCAGCGGCAGACACCGTTATTATGCCCAAATAATAAAGACAGTGGTAGTAGGCGCAAAGTATTAAATGGAGGCCAGGGCCCCTGTATATTTTAACTATCATCTATCATTTCAAATAATTCGTATTGGCAGTGCCATTTAAGGTTTTAACCGCACAGACTACACAGTGGTGGAGCTGGGAGAGGTAGTATTGCAAGTGGCAGAGCACTGTTCAAGTTGGGGGGGGGAACACTCTCTCATGGGCGGCGGTACTGGCACAGGGCCCCTCATATTACGACGGTGTAATATGAGTTGTGGTTCAGTGTCCCCCCCCAAAAAAATGAGGAAGTCTGGTGAAGAGGCCGTGGGCAGGGGTTGCCAGCTGGTACTGATGATGCTGGTGGTGCTGCATCTCGTAGTAGTGGCAAAAGCACAGTAGCACCTAAGGCTGGAGGTGTTCAGCCTGCGTCATCGTCTGGCTATACAAGGCCTCGAAGGCTCCCTTACCTGGGAGTAGGAAAACAGCTTTTAAACCCGGAGAAGCAGGAAAAAGTGTTGTCTTTCTTTGCTGACTCACCCTCTAGCTCTTTCGCCTCCTCTTCCCAAAGTTCTAAATGTAAGAGCAGCCAGTCGTCAGTGGATGCTCCCGGGCAGGAAAAAGACGTTTCCTTGTGTCCTTCTCCCAAACCAAAAGTGAAGGATGCATCAGGCGACACTACAGGTTACTCCATGGAGCTCTTTACACATACCGTGCCTGGGTTAGAAAGGGAAATTGTACACTGCCAATTACAAGAAGAATCGGACATGGAGTGCACTGATGCACAGCCACAGCTAGATTGTGATGCTGTTCCATTGACTCTGATAACTACATTGCCCTCGCAGTGTACTGAGCCAGAATGTGACCCTGATGGTGGCCCGATTCTAACGCATTATGGCTGCCATAGCCCTTTCAGAACTGAAACACATACCTTGCCTGGCTCACACCTTTAACCTGGTGGTGCAGGGCTTCCTCAAAAATTATCCAAAGTTACCAGCCCTGCTCCTGAAGGTGCGAAGACTTTGCTCGCACATCTGTCGGATGCCCATACACTCCAGCCGTATGCTGAACAATCAGCGATCGCTGAATCTTCCCCAGCACCGCCTAATAATCGACGTTGCTACAAGGTGGAACTCCACACTGCACATGATTCAGAGGCTGTGCGAACAGAAGCGTGCTGTAATTAATTTGTGGGAGGATACACGGGCAGGCACTTGGATGGCAGACATGGAGCTGTCTGGTGTGCAGTGGTCGACGCCATCATAAGCAATAACATCCCACTTATGCGTCTGCTGATGCAAAGGTTGACGCACATTAAGGAGCAGGCGTCTGCAGCCGAGGAGGAGGGAAGCCTTGATGACAGTCAGCCATTGTCTGCTCAGTAGTGTTGAGCGATACCGTCCGATACTTTCAAGTATCGGTATCGGAAAGTATCGGCCCATACCGGCAAAGTATCGGATCTCGCCGATTCCGATACCCGATACCCATGCAAGTCAATGGGACACCAAGTATCGGACAGTATCCTGATGGTTCCCAGGGTCTGAAGGAGAGGAAACTCTCCTTCAGGCCCTGGGATCCATATTACTGTGTAAAATAAAGAATTAAAATAAAAAATATTGATATACTCACCTCTCCGGAGGCCCCTGGACATCACCGCTGGTAACCGGCAGCCTTCTTTGCTTAAAATGAGCGCATTCAGCACCTTCCGTGACGTCACAGCTTCTGATTGGTCGCGTGCCGCCCATGTGACCGCCACGCGACCAATCACAAGCCGTGACTAGTGTTGAGCATTCCGATACCGCAAGTATCGGGTATCGGCCGATATTTGCTGTATCGGAATTCCGATACCGAGATCCGATACTTTTGTGGTATCGGGTATCGGTATCGAAACAACATTAATGTGTAAAAGAAAGAATTAAAATAAAAAATATTGCTATACTCACCTGTCCGACGCAGCCTGGACCTCACCGAGGGAACCGGGAGCGTTGTTTGCTTAAAATGCGCGCTTTTCCTTCCTTCCGTGACGTCACGGCTTCTGATTGGTCGCGTGCCGCCCATGTGGCCGCGACGCGACCAATCACAGCAAGCCGTGACGTAATTTTCAGGTCCTTCTAGGCATTCAGTATTTTAAAATTACGTCCCTGCTTTGTGATTGGTCGCGTCGCGGTCACATGGGCGACGCGACCAATCACAAGCCGTGACGTCACGGGAGGCAGGAGACGCGCGCATTTTAAAATGCGGTAACAGTCAAGTGATGGAGCAATGCTGAGAAGGAAAGATGGAGAGAAAGTGCTCCGGGTGATAGTTCCAAGGTATCAACAAGCAGATAATCTAAGTGTTGTAAATAGTGGCATACATAGCAACGCATTGAAGAATAGGTCTCTCGCTTATCAGCAAACAAGTAGCTGATAGGTTGTCATTTAGTGTCACTGGTCGGTTCATGTAAACGGACCTTTAGTCTCAACTCCATAATACCCAATCACGTCAAGTGTCTGTGCACCCATGGCTGTTAACATGTTAAATGCCACTTTCAATCTCTGAGAGAGGCATTTAGCATGCATGTGCCAGAAGCGCATCACAAACCACACCCATTGACACACATGTCATATGACTGCAGGTCGCCGATGGGTTAGCATGACAACCCTGGTCTGCAGCAAACCCCTGTGGTTGTCATAGTCTGATTGATATGAGTGCTACCCAATGGCCGCTGCTCATAGCAAGTGAGCATTTGTGTTCCATACAGCAGGGCTGCTGCCCTGCTCTGTGTAGCACAAGTGATCAGATGATAGCAGCTTATAGTCTCCCATGGAGACTATTGAAGCAGGTAAAAGGTGAAAAAATGTTTTTAAAATATTTAAAAAATTTTAAAAATACAAAAGTTTAAATCACCCCCATTCGCCCCATTTTAATTAAAACCATAATATAAAAATAAAAAATACACATATTTTGTATTGCCGCATTCAGAATTTCAATTTCTAAAAGGAATTACCATATTTTTCAGATTATAAGATGCTCCAGATTATAAGACGCACCCCAAATTTTGACGAGAAAAATAGGAAAAATCTTTTTTTAATAAAATGGTGGTGCTTCTTATAATCCATACGTCTTATTGCTTACCAGGGGGTGGTAGCTGTGGTGAAGCGGGGTCGCTGCTAGTGGGGTGATGCTGCAGGCCACAGGCTGTGATGAGGTGGTGTTCCAAAGTGCGGCACACCGCTGTTGGTGTCCGGTGATGCAGGGGTGTCTGGCGGTGCTGCCCAATGCTGCTGCGAATGTTTCTGGTCCGGTGCTGCTGCGGGAGGCTCTGCCAACATTTTGTAAAAGGCCAGAGCCCCTGCAGTGCCATGGTTTCCTGTGCAGTGGACTCCAGGAAAATGGCCGCCCAGGGACAGCACATGCGTGGATGGAGATCTCGGCACCAAGATCTCAGGAGATGAGATCACAGCGCTGAGATCTCATCTCCCGAGATCTTTGTCCCAAGAACTCCATCTACACATGCGCCACTCCCTGGCAGCCATTTTCCCAGAGTCCACCGCACAGGATACCATGGCACTGCGGGGGCTCTGGCCTTTCACAAAATGTCGGCAGAGCCCCCTGCAGCAGCACTGGACCAGAGACATCCGCAGGAGCACCGAGCAGCACCACCAGACACCCCCGCAGAGCCGGACACCCATGTAGCACCGCTGGGCACCAGCAGCACCGCCGGACACCCCCTCATCCCAGCCTGTGGGCTGCAGCAACAGTATCGGTAAGGTATATACGCATTATAAGGTGCACCCCCATTTCCCCCCAAATCTGGGGGGAAAAATTGCATCTTATAATCTGAAAAATACGGTAATTTGATAGGTAAATGGCATAATGCAAATTTCTTTTTTTTTGGTCGTCGCAACATTGCATTAAAATGCAATAACGGGTGATTAGAAGATCGTATCTACACCAAAATGGTATCAATACAAACATCAGATCAGTGAGCAAAAAAATAAGCCCTCACCAGGCCCCAGATCCCGAAAAACGAGAGAGACGTTTAAGGTCTCAGAAAATTATAAACATACTATCCAAACCCACATCAACACTAGTGGGAAGGTGACACTCCACAAATATACTAAACCATACAAATCTCACAACTGATGGATCGTGTGAGAATCACGTGTTTTACCACAGAAATAAAATTAGTCTCGGAAAATGGCAACTTTTTTTTTTACAAAATTTTGAATTTTTTTTCACCACTTAAATAAAAATGAACCTATACATATTTGGTATCTACAAATTCGTAATGACCTGGCGACTAATAATATTAGGTCAGTTTTAGTATTTAGGGGAAAAAAAATTGCAAAATTGCCCTTTTTTTTGCAATTTTACCACACTTTGAATTTCCAAGTACACTATTTGGAAAAAACACTATTTGGAAAAAAACAAGTGTTCCATTCAAAAGAACAACTTGTCCCACAAAAAACAAGCACTCATATGACCATATTGACAGAAAAATGAAAAAGTTATGGCTCTGGGAAGAGGGGAGCAAAAAATGGAGAGGCAAAAATGGAAATATCCCTGGTCCTTAAAGGGTTAAATACACATTCTGAAAACAATGGAAAGTAGAGAATACTTAACAATAAGCATCAGCAGAATGGTTTACATTCCATGTAGACATGGTAATATGCATACCACAAGTGAGTAGTCACTACTAGTGTTGAGCGATACCGTCCGATACTTGAAAGTATCGGTATCGGAAAGTATCGGCCGATACCGGCAAAGTATCGGATCCAATCCGATACCGATACCCGATACCAATACAAGTCAATGGGACTCAAGTATCGGACGGTATTCCTGATGGTTCCCAGGGTCTGAAGGAGAGGAAACTCTCCTTCAGGCCCTGGGATCCATATAAATGTGTAAAAGAAAGAATTAAAATAAAAAATATCGCTATACTCACCTGTCCGACGCAGCCTGGACCTCAGCGAGGGAACCGGCAGCGTTGTTTGTTTAAAATTCGCGCTTTTACTTGGTTACGTGATTGGTCACGGCGCCATGTTGCCGGGACGCGGACCAATCACAGCAAGCCGTGACGAAATTACGTCACGACTTGCTGTGATTGGTCCGCGTCCCGGCAACATGGCTGCCATTAACCAATCACAAGCCGTGACGTCACGGGAGGCTGGACACGCGCGCTTTTTAAAAAGCGCGCGTGTCCAGCCTCCAGTGACGTCCCGGCTTATGATTGGTCCGCGTCCCGGCAACATGGCGCCGTGACCAATCACAGCAAGCCGTGACGAAATTACGTCACGGCTTGCTGTGATTGGTCCGCGTCCCGGCAACATGGCCGCCATTAACCAATCACAAGCCGTGACGTCACGGGAGGCTGGACACGCGCGCTTTTTAAAATGGGCGCGTGTCCAGCCTCCCGTGACGTCCCGGCTTGTGATTGGTTGCGCCGCGGTCAACCAATCACAAGCCGGGAGGCTGGACACGCGCGCATTTTAAAATTTTAAAATGCGCGCGTGTCCAGCCTCCCGGCTTGTGATTGGTTGATCGCGGCGCAACCAATCACAAGCCGGGACGTCACGGGAGGCTGGACACGCGCCCATTTTAAAATGCGCGCGTGTCCAGCCTCCCGTGACGTCACGGCTTGTGATTGGTTGCGTCTCCCATGTGACTGCGACGCAACCAATCACAAAGCCGGGACGTCATTTTAAAATCCTTAAGGACCTGAAATTACGTCACGGCTTGCTGTGATTGGTTGCGTCGCCCATGTGACTGCGACGCAACCAATCACAATGCCGGAACGTAATTTTAAAATCCTGAAGGACCTGAAATTACGTCACGGCTTGCTGTGATTGGTTGCGTCCCGGTCACATGGGCGGCACGCAACCAATCACAAGCCGGGACTCACGTAAAGGAAAGAAAAGCGCGAATTTTAAACAAAGAACGCTGCCGCTTCCCTCGGTAAGGTGCAGGCTGCGTCGGAGAGGTGAGTATAGCAATATTTTTTATTTTAATTCTCTCTTTTACACATTTTTACATTAATGTTGTTTCGATACCGATACCCGATATCACAAAAATATCGGATCTCGGTATCGGAATTCCGATACAGCAAGTATCGGCCGATACCCGATACTTGCAGTATCGGAATGCTCAACACTAGTCACTACTTACTGGAAGTTAGAAAATGTAAGCAATTTTCTCTCCAAATGTAAAAACAAAGTAATCAGTTTAGACTTTTTGACTTGTTATATGACATTCAATAGTGGACACTAGAGTTGAGCGACTTTTACTTTTTTAGGATCGAGTCAGGTTTCGCAAAACCCAACTTTCTCAATAGTCGGGTCGGGCGAAATCGGCCGATTATTGCGAAAAGTCGGGGGCTGACCGAAACACGAAGCCCAATGCAAGTCAATGGGGAATCAAAGTCGGCAGTGAGTGGAGGACAGGAAAACACCTATAGTGCCCATTTTAATGCCAAAAACATCAATTCTTGTTACTAAAGCTTGTCAATCTTAATTTACCTTATAATAATAGTCATTGAAAATTGGGGGTCATTTGGCTAAAGTTGTGGGGGGGTAGGGCTGGTTCAAGTTTTTCGTGGGCCCAGGAAATGCGGACTACGTCACGGCGGTGGAGCAGGGAGAGGTAAGTATTTAAACTTTGCAAGTGCTGTGATCCTGAGCAAGCAGGGGGGTCCACTCGTTCGCACTGGCACTGGCACAGGGCCCCTCAAAGTATGGCGGTGTGTTTGACGGCGGGGGTGCCTCCCACCGGCAGAGACACTTTTGCGTACTATGAGGGGCCCTGTGCCAGTGACGTCGCCAAGGACTATGCCCCCCCACCTGATGAAGGAAGCTGCACTTTCATCCGCACCTTCATCTTTGTCCCCGTGTAAGGTGGTATAGTATGTGGGAAGGGGAACCTGACATTCAGCAGGGTCAGATTCTGGCTGTGTAGAGTGCAAAGGGAATGTAGTGGTCTGGGTCAATGTACCAGCAGACTCATCTAGCAGTGGCTGGGCAATGGGCAGAATGAGGAGGAAACACAGATATAGGCCCAAAAAATAAAGTAGGCTAAATGCAGTTCAAATGTGGTAACAGGACTAAACAGGTGGCATTGCTTTGTTCAGTGGAGGACAACTGTAATGAGTGGCAGACACAGTTAGTAGGCCCAAGTAATAAGGTGGGACAAATGCAGTTCAAAATTGGTAACAGGAGTAAACAGGCGGCACTGCTTTGTTCAGTGGAGGAGAAAAGCAAAGAGCGGCAGACACCGTTAGTAGGCCCAACCAAACAAGTAGGCCAAATGCAGTTTAATATTCAAAACAGGAGTAAACAGGCGGCATAGCTTTGTGCAGTGGAGGACAGCTGTAATGAGTGGCGCAGACACAGTTTGTAGGCCCACATTAAAAATGTAGGCTCCAAGCAGTTCAAAAATGGTAACAGGAGTAAACTGGCGGCATTGGTTTGTTCAGTGGAGGTCAACTGTAAGGAGTGGCGCAGACAGATTAGTAGGCCTAAAATAAAAATGTAGGCTCAATGCAGTTCTAAATTGGTTACAGGAGTACGCAGGCGGCATAGCATTGTTCAGTGGAGGACAACTGTAAGGAGTGGCTAACACAGTTAGTA
Organism: Ranitomeya variabilis; assembly: GCF_051348905.1. Taxonomy (NCBI): domain Eukaryota; kingdom Metazoa; phylum Chordata; class Amphibia; order Anura; family Dendrobatidae; genus Ranitomeya; species Ranitomeya variabilis. Next base: position 719,327,371 of record NC_135233.1, read on the forward strand.
GGCCAAAATAATAAAGTGAGGTAAATGTCTGCCAAAAAAAGTTCATAAATAAACAGGTGGCATAACTAGGTACAGGGGTGGGCTCCTCTGCTGAGTAGCAGACAGTGGTAGTTGGCGCAAAGTGTTAACTGGTCTAAATGGAGGCCAGGGCCCCTGTATATTTTTACTATCATCTATCATTTCAACAAATTTGTATTGGCAGTGCCACTGAAGGATTTAACAGCACAGACTACACAGTGGTGGAGCAGGGAAAGGTAAGTATTGCAAGTGGTAGAGCACTGTTCGACCTGGGGGGAACACTCTCTCGTGGGCGGCGGTACTGGCACATGGCCCCTCATATTACGACGGTGTGTCTGGACGTTCGTTGTGCACCACCACCAACAGAGACACTTAATTGTACTCTGAGGGACCCTGTGCCAGTGCCGTCGCCCAAGAGTGGGCACACCCACCTGTCCAGGCAAATGGCACTCGCACGGGTGCTTGTGCTAGGTGGTGACCACGGTCCCGTGGGGGGAGTCAGGCCATTTAGGGAGGAAAAAAATTGGCATATGGTGGACATTCAGCAGCTGCAAATGGAGGAATTGGAGCAGTCAGTAAGAGGAGGCCAAAAGCAAGATATTTTTCAGGCAAGCTACGTGTCAGCAGGGGAAGGTGGGGCAAAATAATTTGAAATCCATGATTGGTTCATTTTAATGAAGGTTAGATCATCAACATTTCGGGTAGCCAGATGAGTCCTTTTTTCGGTCAGTATTGAACCAGCAGCACTGAAGACTCTTTCTGATAGCACACTAGCAGCAGGGCAAGCGAGCTCCTGTAATGCATATTCTGCCAATTCAGGCCAGGTGTCTATTTTAGATGCCCAGTAATCAAAGGGGAATGATCTGTGAGGGAGAACATCGATAAGGGAGGAAAAATAGTTTGTAACCATACTGGACAAATGCAGTCAGTCTCCTGTTGCTTTGAATTAATGCAGCAGTACCTGTCCTGTCTGCGGTCATTGCGAAATCACTCCACAACCTGGTCATAAAACCCCTCTGTCCAATGCCACTTCTGATTTGTGCACCTCTAACACCTCTGCCATGTTGCCCCCTACAGCTCGTGTGAGCACCATCACCGCTGCTGTGTGCTGGGAATGCCTGAAGCAAAAGGTCTACAAGAGTTGCTAGATTGGTAGCCAATATTTGCTCAGGGTTCTCATGTGGCATGATATTTTGTAATTTTCCTTTATATCGTGGATCCAGGAGGCAGGCCAACCAGTAATCGTCATCGGTCATCATTTTGATAATGCGGGGGTCCCTTTTTAGGATACGCAAGGCATACTCAGCCATGTGGGCCAATGTTCCAGGTGTCAATTCACTGCTTGTGCTGGGTTGAGGAGCACTGTCTTGCAAATCAACATCACTTGTCTCCCGCAAAAACCCTGTACCTGACCTTGCAATGCCACCAGTTTCTATTGCCCCCTGAGAAGCATCCTCCTCCCATAAATATTCATCCCCATCATCCTCCTCCTCCTCCTCTTCGTCCACCACCTCGTCCAGGAGAGTTCCCTGAGCAGATAATGGCTGACTGTCATCAAGGCTTCCCTCCTCCTCTGCTGCAGACGCCTGCTCCTTAATGTGCGTCAAACTCTGCATCAGCAGACGCATTAGTGGGATGCTCATGCTTATGATGGTGTCATCTGCACTTACCAGCCATGTGCATTCCTCAAAACACTGAAGGACTTGACAGAGGTCTTGAAGCTTCGACCACTGCACACCTGACAACTCCATGTCTGCCATCCAACTGCTTGCCCATGTATGTGTATCCTCCCACAAATACTTTACAGCACGCCTCTGTTCGCAAAGCCTCTGAAGCATGTGCAGTGTGGAGTTCCACCTTGTTGCAACGTCGATTATTAGGCGGTGCTGGGGAAGCTTCAGCGATCGCTGATGATTCAGCATACGGCTGCAGTGTACGGGCGACCGGCGGATGTGCGAGCAAAGTCTTCGCACCTTCAGGAGCAGGGCTGGTAACCCCGGATAATTTTTCAGGAAGCACTGCACCACCAGGTTCAAGGTATGAGCCAGGCAAGGTATGTGTTTCAATTCTGAAAGGGCTATGGCAGCCATAAAATTCCTTCCGTTATCACTGACTACCTTGCCTGCCTCAAGATGTACACTGCACAGCCATGACTGAGTTTCTTGCTGCAAGAACTCGGCCAGAACTTCCGCGGTGTGTCTGTTGTCGCCTAAACACTTAATTTCCAACACAGCCTGCTGACGCTTACCACGAGCAGTTCCATAATGGGACACCTCGTGTGCAACACTGGCAGCTGCGGATGGAGTAGTCGTGCGACTGTGCTCTGTGGACGAGCTTTTGCTTCTGCTGGAGGAGGAGGAGGAGGGGTGGCGAACGCCTACAGCCAACTGTTTCCTAGACCGTGGGCTAGGCAGAACTGTCCCACTATGGCTGTCCCCTGTGGACCCTGCATCCACCACATTTACCCAGTGTGCCATGATGGACACGTAACATCCCTGGCCATGCCTACTGGTCCATGCATCTGTTGTGAGGTGCACCTTTCTACTGACTGATTGTCTCAGTGCATGGACAATGCGGTCTTTGACATGCTGGTGGAGGGCTGGGATGGCTTTTCTTGCCAAGAAGTGTCGACTGGGTAGGTCATAGCGTGGTACTGCGTAGGCCATCAGGGCTTTGAAAGCTTTGCTTTCAACCAACCGGTAGGGCATCATCTCTAACAAGATTAGTCTAGCAATGTGGTGTCACGCGGGTGCTGGGTAGACTACAGCTGATTACCCGGGCCCCTGTGATATCCCTCAGACTATGGAAAACCCTGTCTGTCCCTCTCCCAGAATTTACACTGATGGTTTGCTTGTCTGGGCCGCCAGGCCTGACCCTGACTCCTGTTTCAGTCCTATGCTGAAACCTCCACCCGCCTCCCAGTGATAAGACCACACACCAACCCCTACAGAAAGCACAGACAGGGAAAAACTAAAAACGCACCACGCCGCAAACACACAGGAAAATGCTGTAATGTGCACAGGGCAAAACAAATACAAATATAGGAAGGAGAAATATGAAAAAGGATAATACACCACCAGATATGAAATTTCTTCTCCTAGACCACCACTCCAGACCGAGATCACCAGGCACAAGACACAAGCTATAATCGGCGACGCCCAAAGTCCAGAATGACTATTTAAAGGCCACGGGCGTGACCCAGCCTCCAACCCGATTACCAGCTAGATTAACCCTGGACAATCTGGATAAAGTCACTGAGCGTATAGTGGACGAATGTGGAATTACCGCTGTCTGTCGGATGCCCTAGTGTGAATAGCGTCCGACATGACTACCCCGCCTTCTACAAGGGACCCCAGGGCCCTCACGACTTATAGGACCCAGCTTGTCCGGATGGCGGCGGTGAAACATACTGACCAGCCGGTCCGCATTTATGTCCGAAGCTGGTACCCAAGACCTCTCCTCTGGCCCATAACCACGCCAGTGTACCAGGTACTGTAATGTGCGGTGCACTATATGAGAGTCAACCACCTTGTAGACTTCAAACTCCAAATTGCCATCCACCAAGACTGGAGGTGGCATCGGCGCCGCGTCCAAGGAACCCACCACCTTCTTTAAAAGAGATCTGTGAAAGACATTGTGTATTTTATAAACCATAGGAAGCTCCAATCAGTAGGCTACCGGGTTAATGATGGCGGCGACCCTAAATGGACCAATAAACCTTGGACCCAATTTCAGGGATGGTACTTTGAGTTTTATGTTTTTTGAGGACAACCACACCCAATCACCCACACTCAGGTCCGGACCTGGCACACGTCTACTGTCAGCCACTCGTTTGTACCTTGCACCCACGCTCAGCAAGCGCTGTTTCACTCTCCTCCAAACGGCTGACAGTTGTGCTCCTAGCTGGTCCTCCTCCGGAACGCTAGCAGAGCCACCCTGTCGCAGAGTACAAAATTGAGGGTGGTACCCGTAAACACAAAAGAACGGGGACTCCCCAGACGATTCCTGGCTGTGATTATTGATGGCAAACTCAGCCAAAGGAAGGAACTTCGACCACTCCTCCTGGTTGTCAGAAACAAAACAGCGTAAGTACTGCTCCAAATTCTGGTTCATACGCTCGGTCTGACCATTTGACCAAGGATGAAACGCCGAAGAATGCGACAACTTGATCCCCAGCTGTGAGCAAAATGCTTTCCAAAACTTTGCCACAAACTGAGTACCCCTTTCCGACACTATGTCAGACGTGACCCCGTGAAGTCTGACCACCTCCTGAACAAAAACCTGAGCCAGAGTCTTCGCGTTAGGCAACGAAGGCAAGGACATAAAGTGCGACATCTTTGAGAACCGATCAACAACCACCAAGATGACCGTGTTCCCAGCTGAGGAGGGCAGGTCTGTAATAAAATCCATGGAGATCTCCATCCATGGCCTACTGGGAACCCCTAGAGGATGTAATGAGCCAGCAGGATGGGAGTGAGGCGTCTTAGCCCTAGCACATGTGGTACATGCTGATACGTACGAGACCACGTCCTGTCGGATTTTGGGCCACCAAAACCAACGCGACACCAACTTCAAGGTACCCCTAACCCCTGGATGGCCAGCCAGAACAGTATCATGATGCTCACCCAACACCTTTAGGCGAAGATGGAGCGGTACAAATGATTTGTTAATGGGAAGCTCTGGTGGTACTTCCTCCTGAGCCTCGGTAATCTCAGCCTCAACCTCTGTTGTGAGAGCCGAGACCACTACACCCTTTTGGAGGATAGGTACCGGATCTTCCCGAGGTTCTCCCCCCGGAAAACACCTAGATAAAGCATCTGCCTTAGTGTTCTTAGACCCCGGTCGGTACGTAACAAAAAAGTTGAATCGCGTGAAAAACAATGCCCAGCGAGCCTGCCTGGGGGCCAGACGCTTGGCTGACTCTAAATAAAGCAGATTTTTATGGTCGGTGATAACTGTAACATGGTGGACCGACCCCTCCAAGAAGTGTCGCCATTCCTCAAAAGCCAACTTGATAGCCAACAACTCCCTGTTGCCGATATCGTAGTTACGTTCGGCAGGTGACAGCTTCTTGGAAAAGTAGGCGCATGGACGCAACTCGCCCAAGGATGAGCCTTGTGACAGCCCCGCCCCCACCCCAACCTCAGACGCATCAACTTCCGCGGTAAACGGGTTTGATACGTCCGGTTGCACCAGAATGGGGGCCGAAGCAAAACTGTTCTACTGAAATTTGAATGCGCGCACCGCAGCCTCAGGCCATGCGGAGAAATTGGTACCCTTTTTCGTTATGTCAGTGAGCGGTTTAGCAATGGTAGAAAAATCTTTGATAAACTTTCTATAATAATTAGAAAATCCAAGGAACCGCTGGAGTGCTTTTAGGTTATCAGGCCGCTCCCAATGCAGCACCGCTTGCACCTTAGCGGCGTCCATTTTAAACCCTGAAGCAGACACAATATAACCCAAGAAAGGCAGCTCCTGAACCAAAAAAACACATTTCTCCAGTTTTGCATAGAGCTTATTTTCTCTGAGTAGCTGTAACACCTGCCTCACATGCTCTAAATGAGTATCACGGTCGCATGAATAAATGAGAATGTCATCTAGGTACACAATAACGAATTTCCCCAGTACATGCGAGAACACATCATTTATGAAATGTTGGAATACAGCAGGCGCGTTTGTCAACCCAAATGGCATCACCAAATTTTCAAAATGACCCTCAGGAGTATTAAAAGCCGTCTTCCACTCATCACCTTGACGGACTCTTATGAGGTTGTACACCCCCCTGAGGTCAAGCTTGGAAAATCACTTAGCACCAGCCACCTGGTTGAACAAATCAGGTATCAGTGGCATAGGGTATGGATCACGAACCGTAATCTGGTTAATCCCTGAAAATCCAGACACAGGCGTAGTCCGCCATGTTTCTTCTTAACGAAGAAGAACCCCACTGCCACCAGCAAGGATGAAAGCCTGATGTTACCTTTGCTCAAACTCTCAGCAATGTAATATTTTAAAGCTTGCCTCTCAGGACCAGAGATGTTAAACATCCTAGCTTTTGGCAATTTGGCCCCTGGTTTAAACCTGATAGTACAGTCATAGGGTCGATGTGGTGGCAATTCTGAGCAACCTTTCTCAGAGAACACATCTGCGAACTACAGCAGTGACTCAGGAATGCTAGGAGTCACAGCGGACACACATGTGGCCAGGCAATTCTCCTGGCAGAATTCGCTCCACTGAATTATGTCCTGAGTTTTCCAGTCAATTACCGGGTTGTGCACAGACAACCATGGAAAACCCAGAACCATTTGTGCAGGAAGATTACTGAGCACTCTACATGTAACTTGCTCAGAATGTAAGACCCCAATGTGGAGTTTAACCTCAGCCACAAACTCAGTAATCTCCCCCTGTGGGAGTGGAGTAGCATTGATGGCGACCACCCGGATAGGATGAGGCAGTTTTTCGACCGTGAACCCGGCCGTGCTTGCAAACTCCTCATCAATGAGATTAGTGGCCTACCCACTATCCACAAAAACAGTGATTGGCAGCTCTCTGCCAGTGACCATAACTCTGGCAGGAAGCATACATTGAGAGACCACCATGGAGGATATGCATAAGCTCAGATTGGCCTCCTCCACACCCTCTGAGCTTAGTAGTTTTCCGCCGTTGCTCTTTTCTTAGAAAGCAGAGGACAAGCATTAACATAATGCCATTTTTTACCACAGCAAAAACAGGCTCCCTGCTTCCTGAATGAGGGGCTCAATGATGTGATACCCCTGCGATTTGCATAGGCTCCGTGGGCTCACCTGCAGCAACCTCACGTGCACCTATGCCCTCCGACATAAGCGGCGTCTCTTGCACCCCCTGATGCTATCGGTGATCAATGCGGACAACAAGACTCATGGCAGACTCTAGAGAAGCAGGAGTCTCATACATCAGGAGGGCTTGTTTAACCCTTCCCGAAACCCCATGTACAAACTGACTCCGCAGCGCCGGGTCATTCAATTATGTGTCCACCGCCCAGCGGCGAAATTCAGAACAGTAATCCTCCGCCATTCGCTCCCCCTGGTGGAGAGCATGTATTTTAGATTCTGCTACAGCCAATCTGTCAGGATCATCATATATGAGTCCAAGAGCAGAAAAAAAATTCTCCACTGAGTTAAATGCAGCTGAATCAGATGGTAATGAAAATGCCCATGCTTGGGGGTCTCCGTTCAGTAATGACAATACCAGGCCCACACGCTGTGCCTCATTACCTGAGGAAAATATAATTTGCAAGCTTCACGAAAAACAACAAATTTACTGCGTTCCCAGCAAACCTCTCAGGTAAAGGAATCTTTGGCTCTCCAACTCTACCTGCATTTTCAGCTTGCACATTAGATACTACAAGAACCTGTTGCTGAACTGCCCCCTTCAACTCAGTGACCTGTAAGGACAGCGCCTCCAACTGGCGGGTTATGGAAGTCATGGGATCCATGGCATCCAAAATTTATATAGGCCGATTATAATGTCACGCGGGTGCTGGGTAGACTACAGCTGATTACCCGGGCCCCTGTGATATCCCTCAGACTAGGGAATACCCTGTCTGTCCCTCTCCCAGAATTTACACTGATGGTGTGCTTGTCTGGGCCACCAGGCCTGACCCTGACTCCTGTTTCAGTCCTATGCTGAAACCTCCACCCGCCTCCCAGTGATAAGACCACACACTAACCCCTACAGAAAGCACAGACAGCGAAAAACTAAAAACGCACCATGCCGCAGACACACAGGAAAATACTATAATGTGCACAGGGCAACACAAATACAAATATAGGAAGGAGAAATATGACAAAGGATAATACACCACCAGATATGAAATTTCTTCTCCTAGACCACCAGTCCAGACCGAGATCACCAGGCACAAGACACAAGCTATAATCGGCGACGCCCAAAGTCCAGAATGACTATTTAAAGGCCATGGGCGTGACCCAGTCTCCAACCTGATTACCAGCTAGATTAACCCCAGACAATCTGGTTAAAGTCTGGCCGGCACCACTGAGCATATAGTGGACGAATGTGGAATTACCGTTGTCTGTCAGACGTCCTAGTGTGAATAGCGTCCGACATGACATGTGGGCGTTCAAACCCAGTGTACGCGGATGAGAGGGTGAGTACTTTCTTTTCCTAACGAGCGTCTCTTGTAGGGTGAGCTGGACTGGAGAGGTGCATATGGTGGAACTAGCTGTGGTGGTGGTGGTGGTGGACATGGCGGATTGAGAGAGGGTTGGTGATGGTATAATCGATGTTGACCTACATACAGTGTTTCCTACCAAAAACCTTGTGATTCCCTGACTGCTTTGGCCTTGCGACGATACCTCCACATTTGCTGCTGGTGGTGTCCTAACCGGTGGGCTTACAGTGAGGGAAGCAATATAGCGTTGCTGACAACCTTCATTCTGAGCAGGTGCACCAATGGTACAGGATGTTTGGTAGTTAGTCCAGGCTTGCAAGTGCATGCTGGTTAAATGTCTACGCATGCACGTTGTATTTAAATCTTGGGGATTCTTCCATCTGCCAAAGGTCTTTGAGCATTTGTTACAGATAACTTTGCACTGATCATTCGGATCTTGGTTAAAAAATTGCCACACTCCACTATTCCTACTATGGAATACCTTTTCAGGCATTGCACGCTGTGCTACTTTCACTGGATGGCCACGCTGTCCTAAAACAGTTTTTTTTGTTGACAAACGTTTTTGGCCTGAGACGGGTCTGCCAGATGAAAGCTGTTGCGATGTAGATGGCAGCTGCGGATCATCCTCCTCCGCTTCTGAGCTACTGTCAGTGGCACCCTCTTCCCCCCATGGCTGCCAATCTGGGTCAACAACTGAGTCATCTATCACCTCCTCTTCAATGTCATGTGCACCTTTCTCTGTGTCACCATGTAAGTTGCTATAGCGTTCGAGACGGGGTACCATAGTCTCATCAGGGTCAGATTCTGGCTCAGTACACTGCGAGGGCAATGTAGTGATCTGAGTCAATGGAACAGCATAATAATCTAGCTGTGGCTGTGCATCAGTGCACTCCATGTCCGATTCATCTTGTAATGGGCTGTTAACAATTTCCCTTTCTAACCAAGGCACGGTATGTGTAAAGAGCTCCATGGAGTAACCTGTTGTGTCGCCTGATGCATCTTTCACTGTTGGTTTGGGTGAAGGACACAAGGAAGCGACTTGTTCTGCCCGGGAGCACCCACTGACGACTCGCTGCTTTTAAATTTGGGACTTTCGGAAGAGGAGGCAAAAGAGCTAGAGGCTGAGTCAGCAAGGAAAGCCAAAACTTGTTCCTGCTGCTCCGGCTTTAAACGCGGTTTTCCTTCTCCCAGATAAGGGAGCCTTCGAGGCCTTGTGTAGCCAGACGATGACGCTGGCTCAACACCTCCAGCCTTAGCTGCTATTTTGCTTTTCCCACTACCACCAGATGCTCCACCACCACCACCACCATCATTACCAGCTGGCAACGATCGCCCACGGCCTCTTCCACCACACTTCCTCATTTTTGGGAAAATGTAACCAAAATAACAACCGATATATGCTACTGTAAAACAAGGTAATTGTTGACAATTTAAATCTCCCTTTTTTGGGGGGGAGACTGCAGCAAAAAACATGCCCTGTGTATTACACTACACAATGTAAGTGGCAAAACGTGGCTGGCACATATACGACAAACAGAACTGACGTATATAAACTTAGTGGCAATTTAAATCTCCCTTTTATTTGGGGGGGAGGAGACTTCAGCAAAAAACAGGCCCTGGGTATTACACTACACAATGTAAGTGGCAGAACGTGGCTGACAGATATACGACAAACAGAACTGACATAGATCCACTTAGTGGCAATTTAAATCTCCCTTTTTTGGGGGGGAGACTGTAGCAAAAAACAGGCCCTGGGTATTACACTGTACAATGTAAGTGGCAGAACGTGGCTGGCAGATATATGACAAACAGAACTGACGTATATAAACTTATTGGCAATTGAAATCTCCCTTTTTTGGGGGGGAGACTGCATCAAAAAACAGGCCCTGGGTATTACACTACACAGTGTAAGTGGCAGAATGTGGCTGACAGATATATGACAAACAGAACTGACGTAGATCCACTTAGTGGCAATTTAAATCTCCCTTTTTTTGGGGGGGAGACTGTAGCGAAAAATGTTCCCTGGGTATTACACTACAGAATATGTGTCAGAACGTGGCTGACAAATATACGACAAACAGAACTGACGTAGATCCACTTAGTGGCAATTTAAATCTCCCTTTTTTGGGGGGGAGACTGTAGCAAAAAACAGGCCCTGGGTATTACACTGTACAATGTAATTGGCAGAACGTGGCTGGCAGATATACGACAAACAGAACAGACGTATATAAACTTGTTGGCAATTTAAATCTCTTTTTTTTTTTGGGGGGGGAGACTGCAGCAAAAAACAGGCCCTGGGTATTACACTACACAATGTAATTGGCAGAACGTGGCTGACAGATATACAACAAACAGAACTGACGTAGATCCACTTAGTGGCAATTTAAATCTCCCTTTTTTAGGGGGGAGACTGTAGCAAAAAACAGGCCCTGGGTATTACACTATACAATGTAAGTTGCAGAACGTGGCTGGCAGATATACGACAAACAGAACTGACGTATATAAACTTGTTGGCAATTTAAATCTCCCTTTTTTGGGGGGGAGACTGCAGCAAAAAAACAGGCCCTGTGTATTACACTACACAATGTAATTGGCAGAACGTGGCTGACAGATATACAACAAACAGAACTGACGTAGATCCACTTAGTGGCAATTTAATCTCCCTTTTTTGGGGGGGAGACTGTAGCAAAATACAGGCCCTGGGTATTACACTGTAACATGTAAGTGGCTGAACGTGGCTGGCAGATATACGACAAACAAAACTGACGTATATAAACTTGTTGGCAATTTAAATCTCCCATTTTTGGGGGGGAGACTGCAGCAAAAAACAGGTCCTGTGTATTACACTACACAATGTAAGTGGCAGAACGTGGCTGGCAGATATATGACAAACAGAACTGACGTAGATCCACTTAGTGGCAATTTAAATCTCCCTTTTTTTGGGGGGGAGACTGTAGCGAAAAATGTTCCCTGGGTATTACACTGTACAATGTAAGTGGCAGAACGTGGCTGGCAGATATACAACAAACAGAACTGATGTCGATCCACTTCGTGGCAATTTAAATCTCCCTTTTTTGGGGGGGAGACTGTAGCAAAAAACAGGCCCTGGGTATTACACTGTACAATGTAATTGGCAGAACGTGGCTGGCAGATATACGACAAACAGAACAGACATATATAAACTTGTTGGCAATTTAAATCTCTTTTTTTGGGGGGGGGGAGACTGCAGCAAAAAACAGGCCCTGGGTATTACACTACACAATGTAATTGGCAGAACGTGGCTGACAGATATACAACAAACAGAACTGACGTAGATCCACTTAGTGGCAATTTAAATCTCCCTTTTTGGGGGGGGAGACTGTAGCAAAAAACAGACCCTGGGTATTACACTATACAATGTAAGTTGCAGAACGTGGCTGGCAGATATACGACAAACAGAACTGACGTATATAAACTTGTTGGCAATTTAAATCTCCCTTTTTTGGGGGGGAGACTGCAGCAAAAAACAGGCCCTGTGTATTACACTACACAATGTAATTGGCAGAACGTGGCTGACAGATATACAACAAACAGAACTGACGTAGATCCACTTAGTGGCAATTTAAATCTCCCTTTTTTGGGGGGGAGACTGTAGCAATAAACAGGCCCTGGGTATTACACTATATAATGTAAGTGGCAGAACGTGGCTGGCAGACATACGACAAACAGAACTGATGTATATAAACTTCTTGGCGATTTAAATCTCCCTTTTTTGGGGGGGAGACTGTAGCAATAAACAGGCCCTGGGTATTACACTTTATAATGTCAGTGGCAGAACGTGGCTGGCAGATATACGACAAACTGAACTGACGTATATAAACTTGTTGGCAATTTAAATCTCCCTTTTTTGGGGGGGAGACTGCAGCAAAAAACAGGCCCTGGGTATTACACTACACAATGTAAGTGGCAGAACGTTGCTGACAGATATACGACAAACAGAACTGACGTAGATCCACTTAGTGGCAATTTAATCTCCCTTTTTTGGGGGGGGAGACTGTAGCAAAATACAGGCCCTGGGTATTACACTGTAACATGTAAGTGGCTGAACGTGGCTGGCAGATATACGACAAACAGAACTGACGTATATAAACTTGTTGGCAATTTAAATCTCCCATTTTTTGGGGGGAGACTGCAGCAAAAAACAGGTCCTGTGTATTACACTACACAATGTAAGTGGCAGAACGTGGCTGGCAGATATACGACAAACAGAACTGACGTATATAAACTTGTTGGCAATTTAAATCTCCCTTTTTTTTGGGGGGGAGACTGCAGCAAAAAAAAGGCCCTGGGTTTTACACTACACAATGTAAGTGGCAGAATGTGGCTGACAGATATACGACAAACAGAACTGACGTAGATCCACTTAGTGGCAATTTAAATCTCCCTTTTTTGGGGGGGGAGACTGTAGCGAAAAATGTTCCCTGGGTATTACACTGTACAATGTAAGTGGCAGAACGTGGCTGGCAGATATACAACAAACAGAACTGATGTCGATCCACTTAGTGGCAATTTAAATCTCCCTTTTTTGGGGGGGAGACTGCAGCAAAAAACAGGCCCTGGGTATTACACTACAGAATATAAGTGTCAGAACGTGGCTGACAAATATACGACAAACAGAACTGACGTAGATCCACTTAGTGGCAATTTAAATCTCCCTTTTTTGGGGGGGAGACTAGCAAAAATCAGGCCCTGGGTATTACACTGTACAATGTAATTGGCAGAACGTGGCTGGCAGATTTACGACAAACAGAACAGACGTATATAAACTTGTTGGCAATTTAAATCTCTTTTTTTTGGGGGGTGGGGGAGACTGCAGCAAAAAACAGGCCCTGGGTATTACACTACACAATGTAATTGGCAGAACGTGGCTGACAGATATACAACAAACACAACTGACGTAGATCCACTTAGTGGCAATTTAAATCTCCCTTTTTTGGGGGGGAGACTGTAGCAAAAAACAGGCCCTGGGTATTACACTATACAATGTAAGTTGCAGAACGTGGCTGGCAGATATACGACAAACAGAACTGACGTATATAAACTTGTTGGCAATTTAAATCTCCCTTTTTTGGGGGGAGACTGCAGCAAAAAACAGGCCCTGTGTATTACACTACACAATGTAATTGGCAGAACGTGGCTGACAGATATACAACAAACAGAACTGACGTAGATCCACTTAGTGGCAATTTAAATCTCCCTTTTTTGGGGGGGAGACTGTAGCAATAAACAGGCCCTGGGTATTACACTATATAATGTAAGTGGCAGAACGTGGCTGGCAGACATACGACAAACAGAACTGATGTATATAAACTTCTTGGCGATTTAAATCTCCCTTTTTTGGGGGGGAGACTGTAGCAATAAACAGGCCCTGGGTATTACACTTTATAATGTAAGTGGCAGAACGTGGCTGGCAGATATACGACAAACAGAACTGATGTATATAAACTTGTTGGCAATTTAAATCTCCCTTTTTTGGGGGGGAGACTGCAGCAAAAAACAGGCCCTGGGTATTACACTACACAATGTAAGTGGCAGAACGTTGCTGACAGATATACGACAAACAGAACTGACGTAGATCCACTTAGTGGCAATTTAATCTCCCTTTTTTGGGGGGGAGACTGTAGCAAAATACAGGCCCTGGGTATTACACTGTAACATGTAAGTGGCTGAAAGTGGCTGGCAGATATACGACAAACAGAACTGACGTATATAAACTTGTTGGCAATTTAAATCTCCCATTTTTTGGGGGGAGACTGCAGCAAAAAACAGGTCCTGTGTATTACACTACACAATGTAAGTGGCAGAACGTGGCTGGCAGATATACGACAAACAGAACTGACGTATATAAACTTGTTGGCAATTTAAATCTCCCTTTTTTGGGGGGGAGACTGCAGCAAAAAAAGGCCCTGGGTTTTACACTACACAATGTAAGTGGCAGAATGTGGCTGACAGATATACGACAAACAGAACTGACGTAGATCCACTTAGTGGCAATTTAAATCTCCCTTTTTTTTGGGGGGGAGACTGCAGCAAAAAACAGGCCCTGGGTATTACACTATACAATGTAAGTGGCAGAACGTGGCTGGAAGATATATAAAAAAATACAAGGACTGTATTACAATTTCAATCTCCTTACAATGATCTCAGGACAAGTATGGCAGCCAGCAATAAAAAGGACTGCTGCACACAAAAGTGTGGACAAATAAACAATAGAACTGTGCAGAAAGGAGCAACAGGACTTTTGCTTTTAAAAAAGCAGTTGGTTTGCACAGCGGCATACAAACAGCAATGCAGCTATCAGGGAGCCTTATAAGCTACAGAGCTGATGCAGAGAAATCTAGCCTCCACTGTCCCTGCCAAGAAAAGGTGGTGTTGGACAGTGGAAATCGCTACAGCACAAGCGGTTTGGGGGTTAATCTTCCCTCCCTAACTATATCCCTGCTTCTGACGAAGCTGCAGCAACCTCTCCCTATGCTCAGATCGGCAGAAGTAAGATGGCGATCGGCGTGCACGCCCATTTATAGCCCCTGTGATGCCGCAGAAAGCAAGCCAATCACTGTCATGCCCTTCTCTAAGATGGTGGGGACCGAGACCTATGTCATCACGCTGCCCACACTCTGCGTCCTCCTTCATTGGCTGAAAAATGGCGCTGAAAGCGTCATACGAAACGCGACTTTGGCGCGAAGATCACCGACCTCATGGCCGATCCCACACTGGGATCGGGTCGGGTTTCCCGAAACCCGACTTTGCCGAAAGTCAGCGATTTTTGAATTTGACCGATCCGTTACGCTCAACCCTAGTGGACACTGAGAAAACATACCATTTTATTTTAATAAATGAACACCAGTAGAAGTTATTGTAAATGTGCATGTTTTTGGTGCTGTTATGATTATTATTAAACTTAGTTTTGCAATATTGAAGTAAAACTTTATATATTGAATGTTTTATTCATCTTTTTTTAACAAATCTTTTTATATATTTTTTATTGCAGTTTATATGTACGAAGCATGATTGAAGCTCTTTCAATGATATATGCCATTGAAAAGATTAACAATTCTACCTTACTCCAAGGGATCAAATTGGGCTATGAAATTCATGATACATGTTCTCATACTTTGAAAGCCATTGAATCTACACTAAAGTTTCTTCCAGATTTGCCAATATTACAAAATTCTGCAGACTGTAGCTACAGAAGAAACATAGGACCCATCAAAGCAGTTGTGGGAGAAACATATTCAGAAATTTCTATTGCTGTTTCCCGGATACTTGGCCTTTATCTTATACCGCAGGTATGAATTTGTTAAATCTTATCAAGGGTAAAGGCTTGTGTTTTATGGAATGAGACATATATATATATATACAGTGGGTATGGAATGTAATCAGACCCCTTTACATTTTTCACTCTTCGTTTCAGTGCAACCATTTGGTAAATTCAAAAAATCTAATTTTTTTCTCATTAATGTACACTCTACACTCCATCTTGACTGAAAACCCCCCAGAAATGTTGAAATGTTTGCAAATTCATTAAAAAAGAAAAACTGAAATATCCCATGGTAATAAGTATTCAGACCCTTTGCTCAGAAAATCTTATTTAGGTCACATGCTGTCCATTTTCTTGTCATCCACCTTGAGATAGTTCTACTCCTTCACTGGATAATTAAATACTAACCAAATACTGAATGTGTGAACGTGGCTTAGGGTGTGCACACACCAGGTCTTTTGTTGCTGGTCTGAGCTGAAAAACACCCCAAAAATCACTCACAAATGTTTAAAAAATTCTTCCTTTTAGTTTCTCTGGGAAAATGACTTAGGGTATGTGCACATGACGTCATTTTTAGATGGGTACTCTCAATAACCCAAATGAAAAAACACTCAATAAATGTTAAAAAGACTAAGGGTACTGTCACACAGTACCATTTTGATCGCTACGACGGCACGATCCGTGACGTCGCAGCGATCGTATGATTATCGCTCCAGCGTCGTAGACTGCGGTCACACGTTGCAATCACGGCGCTGGAGCGATGCCGAAGTCCCCGGTAACCAGGGTAAACATCGGGTAACTAAGCGCAGGGCCGCGCTTAGTAACCCGATGTTTACCGTGGTTACCAGCGTAAACGTAAAAAAAACAAACAGTACATACTCACATTCCGGTGTCTGTCCCCGGCGTCTCAGCTTCTCTCCACTGTGTAAGCGCCATAGCCGGAAAGCAGAGCGGTGACGTCAGACGTCACCGCTGTGCTCGCTTTCCGGCTGGCAGACGCTCACACAGTGCAGAGAAGCTGAGACGCCGGAGGACAGACACCGGAATGTAAGTATGTACTGTTTGGTTTTTTTACGTTTACGCTGGTAACCACGGTAAACATCGGGTTACTAAGCGCGGCCCTGCGCTTAGTTACCCGATGTTTACCCTGGTTACAAGCGAACACATCGCTGGATCGCTGTCACACACAACGATCCAGCGATGTCAGCGGGTGATCAAGCGACGAAAGAAAGTTCCATACGATCTGCTACGACGTACGATTCTCAGCAGGATCCCTGATCGCTGCTGCGTGTCAGACACTGCGATATCGTAACGATTTCGCTAGAACGTCACGAATCGTACCGTCGTAGCGATCAAAATGGTACTGTGTGACAGTACCCTAAGCATCTGCACTGCAACATAAAACAACTTGACGTGCATATGTTCAGTCTTTTGTTTGTCTTTTAACCACTTAATGCTTGTGAAGAAGTGGAGCTGATAAAAGAAGTGACTTGATCATTCTTCAGTGACTTCAACTCGGAAGCCATTTACTGGTTGATACAGAGAAGCAAAAAAAAAAAAGCCCAGCTGTGCCCTTAAAAATTACTACAAAGATGCCAAAGAAGCTTCAGGAAAAAAATACCGGTATATTTTTTAAAGCATCTTCCTGTACCAAAACTCTGTAAGTACATTATGTTGGTGTCTGAAAGACATTATCGGCACATACCCTTAGTGGTGATATGCATATAGTCTTTTGTTTTGAGCAGTTTTCTTCTACTTCAGGTTTTGAAAAATGCCTTGCGGGAGAAAAGAAAGTACATAATGGAAAAAAAATGATGAAAATGTTCGAAACTAGGCATTCCAAAAAGGCTGCAAAAATTTCTTCTCAAAAAAGCTTTTCAAAAATTCTTGGAAAACCCCTTAAGCCCAGAGGGTGGTTTGCACGGTCAATTTTTACAATTCTGACTACTGTCCATGTCTGAGGTTATAACTCTAGAACGTGTCAACGGATCCTGGTGATTCTGACATTGTTTTCTCATGACATATTGTACTTCATGATACTGGTAAAAAAAAATTGATATGACTTATTTGTGAAAAAAATGTTGCAGTTTTCTAACTTTTAATTTTCATGCCCTTAAATAACAGAGATATGTCACACAAAATACTTAATAAGTAACATTTCCCACATGTCTACTTTACATCTGCATTATTTTGGAATCAAAATTTTCTTTTTGTTAGGAAGTCATAAGGATTAAAAGTTAAACAGCATTTTCTCATTTTTACAACACCATTTTTTTTAAGGGATCGCATCTCATTTGAAGCCATTTTGAGGGGTCCATATGATAGAAAATACCCAAAAGTGACATTCTAAAAACTGCACCCTCAAGGTATTCAAAACCACTTTCAAGAAGATTATTAAGGAGCTTCAGAAATTTTTGGAATGTTTAACCCCTTTACCCCCAAGGGTGGTTTGCACGTTAATGACCGGGCCAATTTTTACAATTCTGACCACTGTCCATTTATGAGGTCATAACTCTGGATCTCTTCAACGGATCCCGGTGATTCTGACAATTTTTTCTCGTGACATATTGTACTTCATGATAGTGATAAAATTTCTTTGATATTACCTGCATTTATTTGTGAAAAAAGTGGAAATTTGTCAAAAATTTTGAAAATTTCGCAATTTTCCAAATTTGAATTTTTATGCAATAAAATCACAGAGATATGTCACACAAAATACTTAATAAATAACATTTGCCACATGTCTACTTTACAGCAGCACAATTTTGGAACCAAAATATTTTTTTGTTAGGGAGTTATAAGGGTTAAAATTGACCAGCAATTTCTCATTTTTACAACACCATTTTTTTTTAGGGACCACATCTCATTTGAAGTAATTTTGAGGGGTCTATGTGATATAAAATAACCAAGTGTGACACAATTCTAAAAACTGCACCCCTCAAGGTGCTCAAAACCACATTCAAAAAGTTCATTAACCCTTCAGGTGTTTCACAGGAATTTTTGGAATGTTTAAATAAAAATGAACATTTAACTTTTTTTCACAAAATATTTACTTCAGCTCCAATTTGTTTTATTTTACCAAGGGTAACAGGAGAAAATGGACCCCAAAAGTTGTTGTACAGTTTGTCCTGAGTACGCTGATACACCATATGTGGGGGTAAACCACTGTTTGGGTGCATGGTAGAGATCGGAAGGGAAGGAGCGCCGTTTGACTTTTCAATGCAAAATTGACAGGAATTGAGATGGGACACCATGTTGCGTTTGGAGAGCCTCTGATGTGCCTAAACATTTAAACCCACCACAAGTGACACCATTTTGGAAAGTAGACCCCCTAAGGAACTTATCTAGATGTGTGGTGAGCACTTTGACCCATTAAGTGATTCACAGAAGTTTATAATGCAGAGCCGTAAAAATAAAAAAATCATATTTTTTCACAAAAATGAATTTTCGCCCCCAATTTTTTATTTTCCCAAGGGTAAGATTAGAAATTGGACCCCAAAAGTTGTTGTACAATTTTTTCTGAGTACGCTGATACCCCATATGTGGGGGTAAACTACTGTTTGGGCGCATGGGAGAGCTCGGAAGGGACGGAGCGCCGTTTGACGTTTCAACGCAAAATTGACAGGAATTAAGATGGACGCCTGTTGTGAATTCGGTTTGTGGGCTCCCCCGGTGGTCTGTTATGGTAGTGTCTCTTATTTGCCTTCCTCCATCTCTGATTACCTGTCGCCACCCTCATGGGGAGTTTCCTATTTAAGGCTGCTTGGCTGTTAGTCACATGCCGGCCAACAATGTGCTAGTAGCATTCTGTTGCATTCACCTGCCTCAAGTTCCAGTTCAGCTAAGTTGAATTTTGTTTCTTGTTTTTGCTATTTTTGTCCAGCTATCTGCAATGTGACTCTTCAGTGCTGGAAGCTCTTGTGGACAGAAAATTACTACTCCAGTGGCATGAGTTGTCACTGGAGTTTAAAGTAATTTCTGGATGGTGTTTTTTGAATAGTGATTTTTAGGTCGACCGTGAAGTAACTCTTTCCTGTCCTTCTGCTATCTAGTAAGCGGACCTCACTGTGCTAAATCTGCTGTTCATCCTACGTATGTCATTTCCTCTGAACTCACCGTCAATATCTGTGGGGGCCTACTATCATCTTTTGGGGTTCCTCACTGGAGGTAAGGCAGGCCTGTATATTCCTCTTATAGGGGTAGTTAGATCTCCGGCTGGCGCGTGGTGTCTAGGGCATCGTAGGTACATCCCCCGGCTACTGTAAGTGTTGGGTCAGGTTCAGGTCACGGTCGACCTTAGTTTCCATCACCTGAGAGCTAGTCCGTTTTGTATTTTTATTCCCCTGGTCATTGGGGTAACCATAACAGTTTGGCCGGCCTGTAAAAAATCTATGTGTTAAAATATGCACTAAAGTAGGAAGGAGAAGAAAAGGTTTTTTTTTTTTTTTCTGTGTTTGAAAGTGCACCTTAGTTTGATCATTTGTATTCCTTGCTTAAACTGCAGTCTTCAGCCTTTTTTTTTTCTCCTCTCCTCTTAACCTCTGAATGCTTGGGTTACACCCATTTGAAACATGGATCCACAGAGTTTAGTTGCGGGTTTGAATAACCTTGCGACAAAAGTACAGAACCTACAAGATTTTGTTATACGTGCTCCAATGTCTGAACCTAAGATTCCTCTGCCTGAATACTTTACCGGAGACAGATCCCGGTTTTTGAGTTTCAGAGAAAATTGCAAATTGTTTTTGTCTCTGAGATCTCACTCTGCTGGTGATCAGACTCAACAAGTTAAAATTGTTATCTCTCTACTGCGCGGCGACCCACAAAGTTGGGCATTTGCATTATCGCCAGGGGATCCTGCGTTGTTAAATGTAGATGCGTTTTTTCAGGCTTTGGGGTTGCTTTATGAAGAACCTAATTTGGAGATTTTGGCTGAGAAGGCCTTGATGGCTCTTTCCCAAGGGCAAGATGAAGCTGAGATATACTGCCAGAAATTCCGTAAATGGTCGGTGCTTACTAAATGGAATGAGTGCGCTTTAGCAGCTAATTTCAGAGAAGGTCTCTCTGATGCCGTGAAGGATGTCATGGTGGGGTTCCCTGTGCCTACAGGTCTGAATGATGCCATGAAATTGGCTATCCAGATTGATCGGCGTTTGCGGGAGCGCAAATCTGTGCACCATATGGCGGGGTCTTCTGAGGAAAAATCTGTGCACCATATGGCGGTATCTTCTGAGCAAAAACCTGTGCACCATATGGCGGTGTCTTCTGAGCAAAGACCTGTGCACCATTTGGCGGTGACCTCTGAAAAGGCATTAGAGCATATGCAATGCGATCGTGTTTTGTCTAGAGGCGAACGTCAAAATTACAGGCGCAAAAATGGATTGTGCTTCTACTGTGGAGATCCAGCTCATGTTATATCAGCATGCTCTAAACGTATAAATAAGGTTGATAAAAAGGTTGATAAATCTTTTTCTACAGGTACCTTGCAGTCAAAATTTCTTTTGTCCGTGACATTGATTTGTACCTTATCATCTGTGACTGTGAATGCTTATGTGGATTCTGGCGCCGCTCTGAGTCTCATGGATTGGTCCTTTGCCAAGCGTTGTGGGTTTGATTTGGAGCCGTTGGAAGTTTCTATTCCCCTGAAGGGTATTGATTCTACACCTTTGGCTAGCAATAAACCACAATATTGGACACAAGTGACTATGCGTCTTACTCCAGACCATCAGGAGATTATTCGTTTCCTTGTATTATATAACCTACATGATGTCTTAGTGCTTGGATTACCATGGTTACAGATTCATAATCCCGTCTTGGACTGGAAATCTATGTCTGTGTTGAGCTGGGGATGTCGGGGTATTCATGGGGATGCACCTTTGGTTCCTATTTCTTCATCTACTCCCTCTGAGATCCCAGCATTTCTGTCAGATTTTTATGATGTCTTTCAAGAGCCTAAAGTTGATTCTCTCCCTCCCCACAGAGAGTGTGACTGCGCTATTGAATTGATCCCCGGTAGTAAGTTTCCTAAGGGTCGCTTGTTTAATTTGTCTGTACCTGAACATACTGCTATGCGGGAGTATATCAGAGAATCCTTGGAAAAGGGTCATATTCGCCCCTCGTTGTCTCCACTAGGGGCAGGATTTTTCTTTGTAGGTAAAAAGGATGGTTCATTGAGACCTTGTATCGACTATCGACTTTTGAATAAGATTACAGTTAAATACCAGTACCCGTTACCTTTACTGACTGATCTGTTTGCTCGTATAAAGGGGGCTAAGTGGTTCACTAAGATCGATCTACGTGGTGCGTATAATTTGGTGCGGATTAAGCAGGGGGATGAGTGGAAGACCGCATTTAATACGCCTGAAGGCCATTTTGAGTATTTGGTAATGCCTTTCGGTCTCGCAAATGCCCCTTCCGTTTTTCAGTCCTTTATGCACGATATTTTCCGTGAATATCTGGATAAGTTTATGATTGTGTATTTGGATGATATTCTTGTTTTTTCGGAGGACTGGGAATCTCACGTTCAACAGGTCAGGAGAGTTTTTCAGGTTTTGCGAGCTAATTCTCTTTTTGTAAAGGGCTCAAAGTGTAGTTTTGGAGTTCAGAGAATTTCCTTTTTGGGATATATTTTTTCCCCTTCATCTATGGAGATGGACCCTGTCAAGGTCCAGGCTATTTGTGATTGGATGCAACCTACTTCTTTGAAGAGCCTGCAAAAGTTCTTGGGTTTTGCTAATTTCTATCGCCGATTTATAGCGGGTTTTTCTGCCATTGCTAAACCTTTGACT
The DNA here is from genome assembly GCF_051348905.1 of Ranitomeya variabilis. Classification (NCBI taxonomy): domain Eukaryota; kingdom Metazoa; phylum Chordata; class Amphibia; order Anura; family Dendrobatidae; genus Ranitomeya; species Ranitomeya variabilis. Next base: position 719,349,638 of record NC_135233.1, read on the forward strand.
GATTTGACCAAAAAGGGTGCTGATGTTGCTAATTGGTCCTCTGCGGCTGTGGAGGCCTTTCAAGAGCTTAAGCGCCGCTTTTCTTCCGCTCCTGTGTTGCGCCAACCTGATGTGTTACTTCCGTTCCAGGTTGAGGTGGATGCTTCGGAGATCGGAGCAGGTGCAGTTTTGTCGCAGAAAGATCCTGACTGCTCAGTAATGAGACCATGTGCGTTTTTCTCCCGAAAGTTTTCGCCCGCTGAGCGAAATTATGATGTGGGAAATCGGGAACTTCTGGCCATGAAGTGGGCGTTTGAGGAGTGGCGTCATTGGCTTGAGGGTGCTAGACACCAGGTGGTGGTCCTCACTGACCACAAGAATCTAATTTATCTTGAGTCGGCCAGGCGTCTGAATCCTAGACAGGCGCGCTGGTCGTTGTTTTTCTCCCGATTTAACTTTGTGGTGTCATATCTGCCTGGGTCCAAGAATGTGAAGGCGGATGCCCTCTCTAGGAGTTTTGAGCCTGACTCGCCTGGTGATTCCGAACCTACCGGCATCCTGAAGGATGGGGTGATATTGTCAGCTGTCTCCCCAGACCTGCGGCGTTCTTTGCAGGAGTTTCAGGTGGATAGGCCTGATCGCTGTCCGCCTGGTAGACTGTTTGTCCCTGATGATTGGACCAGTAGAGTTATCTCGGAGGTTCATTCTTCCGCGTTGACAGGTCATCCTGGAATTTTTGGCACCAGGGATTTGGTGTCTAGGTCCTTCTGGTGGCCTTCTTTGTCTCGAGATGTGCGCATGTTTGTGCAGTCTTGTGATGTTTGTGCTCGGGCCAAGCCCTGCTGTTCTAGGGCCAGTGGGTTGTTGTTGCCCTTGCCTATTCCTAAGAGGCCTTGGACGCACATCTCTATGGACTTTATTTCTGACCTTCCGGTTTCTCGTAGGATGTCTGTCATCTGGGTGATTTGTGACCGTTTTTCCAAGATGGTTCATTTGGTACCTTTACCCAAATTGCCCTCCTCCTCTGAGTTGGTTCCTCTATTTTTTCAGAATGTGGTGCGTTTGCATGGTATTCCTGAGAATATAGTGTCTGACAGGGGTACTCAGTTTGTGTCTAGATTTTGGCGGACGTTCTGTGCCAGGATGGGTATCGATTTGTCTTTTTCGTCTGCATTCCATCCTCAGACTAATGGCCAGACTGAGCGTACTAATCAGACCTTGGAGACGTACTTGAGGTGTTTTGTGTCCGCTGATCAGGATGATTGGCTTGACTTTTTGCCATTGGCAGAGTTTGCCCTTAACAATCGGGCTAGTTCTGCCACTTTGGTTTCTCCATTTTTTTGTAATTCAGGGTTTCACCCTCGGTTTTCGTCCGGTCAATTGGAGTCTTCGGATTGTCCTGGAGTGGATGCTGTGGTTGATAGGATGCATCAGATTTGGGGACAGGTTGTGGACAATCTGAAGTTGTCCCAGGAGAAGACTCAACAGTTCACTAATCGTCATCGGCGTATTGGTCCTCGTCTTTGTGTTGGGGACCTGGTGTGGCTGTCTTCTCGATTTGTTCCTATGAAGGTCTCGTCTCCTAAGTTTAAGCCTCGGTTTATCGGCCCTTATAGGATTCTGGAGGTTCTTAATCCTGTGTCCTTTCGTTTGGACCTCCCAGCATCTTTTAATATCCATAATGTTTTCCATCGGTCATTATTGCGGAGGTATGAGGTACCGGTTGTTCCTTCTGCTGATCCACCTGCTCCTGTGTTGGTTGAGGGTGAATTGGAGTATGTGGTGGAAAAGATCTTGGACTCCCGGGTTTCCAGACGGAAACTTCAGTATCTGGTTAAGTGGAAAGGTTATGGCCAGGAGGATAATTCTTGGGTGACAGCATCCGATGTTCATGCTCCCGATTTGGTTCGTGCATTTCATAGTGCTCATCCAGGTCGCCCTGGTGGTTCTGGTGAGGGTTCGGTGCCCCCTCCTTAAGGGGGGGGTACTGTTGTGAATTCGGTTTGTGGGCTCCCCCGGTGGTCTGTTATGGTAGTGTCTCTTATTTGCCTTCCTCCATCTCTGATTACCTGTCGCCACCCTCATGGGGAGTTTCCTATTTAAGGCTGCTTGGCTGTTAGTCACATGCCGGCCAACAATGTGCTAGTAGCATTCTGTTGCATTCACCTGCCTCAAGTTCCAGTTCAGCTAAGTTGAATTTTGTTTCTTGTTTTTGCTATTTTTGTCCAGCTATCTGCAATGTGACTCTTCAGTGCTGGAAGCTCTTGTGGACAGAAAATTACTACTCCAGTGGCATGAGTTGTCACTGGAGTTTAAAGTAATTTCTGGATGGTGTTTTTTGAATAGTGATTTTTAGGTCGACCGTGAAGTAACTCTTTCCTGTCCTTCTGCTATCTAGTAAGCGGACCTCACTGTGCTAAATCTGCTGTTCATCCTACGTATGTCATTTCCTCTGAACTCACCGTCAATATCTGTGGGGGCCTACTATCATCTTTTGGGGTTCCTCACTGGAGGTAAGGCAGGCCTGTATATTCCTCTTATAGGGGTAGTTAGATCTCCGGCTGGCGCGTGGTGTCTAGGGCATCGTAGGTACATCCCCCGGCTACTGTAAGTGTTGGGTCAGGTTCAGGTCACGGTCGACCTTAGTTTCCATCACCTGAGAGCTAGTCCGTTTTGTATTTTTATTCCCCTGGTCATTGGGGTAACCATAACAGACGCCATGTTGCATTTGGAGAGCCCCTGGTGTGCCTAAACATTGAAACCCCCCACAAATGACACCATTTTGGAAAGTAGATCCCCGAAGGAACTCATCTGGATGTGTTGTGAGAGCTTTGAACCCCCAAGTGTTTCACTACAGTTCATAACGCAGAGCCGTGAAAATAAAAATTATTTTTTAGCCCCCAGTTTTGTATTTTTCCAAGGGTAACAGTTGAAATTAGACCCCAAATGTTGTTGTCCAAATTGTCCTGAGTATGCTGATACCCCATATGTGAGGGGGAACCACCGTTTGAGCGCATGGCAGAGCTCAGAAGGGAAGGAGCGTCATTTAGAATGCAGACTTAGATGGATTGGTCTGCAGGCGTCACATTGCGTTTGCAGAGCCCCTAATGTACCTAAACAGTAGAAACCCCCCACAAGTGACCTCATATTGGAAACTAGACCCCCCAAGGAACTTATTTAGATGTGTTGTGAGAACTTTGAACCCCCAAGTATTTCACTACAGTTTATAATGCAGAGCTTTGAAAATAAAAAATCCTTTTTTTTCCACAAAAATTATTTTTTAACCCCCAGTTTTGTATTTTTCCAAGGGTAACAGTTGAAATTAGACCCCAAAAGTTGTTGTCCAATTTGTCCTGAGTACGCTGATAACCCATATGTGGGGGGGGAACCACCGTTTGAGCGCATGGCAGAGCTCGGAAGGGAAGGAGCGTCATTTGGAATGCAGACTTAGATGGATTGGTCTGCAGGCTGTTGTGAAATTGGATTTTGGGCTCCCCCAGTGGCCACTGGTGGAATTGAACTGGTGTGCATCATCCCCTCTGTTCACCTGTTTCCATCAGGATGTGGGAGTCGCTATTTAACCTTGCTCCTCTGTCACTTCCATGCCGGTCAACATTGTAATCAGAAGCCTTTCTGTGCATGTTCCTGCTTCTAGACAACTCCCAGCTAAGTTGGACTTTAGTCCTCGTTTGTTTTTGCATTTTGTTCCAGTTCACAGCTGTAGTTTCGTTTCTGTGTCTGGAAAGCTCTTGTGATCTGAAATTGCCACTCTGATGTTATGAGTTAATACTAGAGTCTTAAAGTAATTTCAGGATGGTATTTTGATAGGGTTTTCAGCTGACCATGAAAGTGCCCTTTCTGTCTTCCTGCTATCTAGTAAGCGGACCTCAATTTTGCTAAACCTATTTTCATACTACGTTTGTCATTTCTTCTAAAATCACCGCCAATATATGTGGGGGCCTCTGTCTGCCTATCGGGGAAATTTCTCTAGAGGTGAGCCAGGACTATATTTTCCTCTGCCAGGATTAGTTAGTCCTCCGGCCGGCGCTGGGCGTCTAGGGATAAAACGCAGGCTACGCTACCCGGCTACTGTTAGTTGTGCGGCAGGTTTAGTTCATGGTCAGTTTAGTTTCCATCCTTCCAAGAGCTAGTACCTATGTTTGCTGGGCTATGTTCTCTTGCCATTGAGAACCATAACAGTTTGACCGGACCAAAAGGGTTAAATTAATTGACAGAGAAAGGAGAGAAAAGAGAAGTCTGCTGAAGATTTTTTTTTTTTTTTTTTCCCCTTCCCTTCAGTTCTGAGTGTGCTTGTAATTGAATCTCTTGCAAGTCTGCCTATATTGCAGCCTTTCTCTCTCTCTCTCTCTCCTTCTAATCCTGGAATGGCTCTGTGTTCACCTGTTTAAAATGGATATTCAGAGTTTAGCTGCAGGTTTGAATAATCTCACCACGAAAGTTCAAAATTTACAAGATTTTGTTGTTCATGTTCCTATATCTGAACCTAGAATTCCTTTGCCTGAATTTTTCTCGGGGAATAGATCTTGCTTTCAAAATTTTAAAAATAATTGCAAGTTGTTTTTGTCCCTGAAATCTCGCTCTGCTGGAGATCCTGCTCAGCAGGTCAGGATTGTGATTTCCTTGCTCCGGGGCGACCCTCAGGATTGGGCTTTTGCATTGGCTCCAGGGGATCCTGCGTTGCTCAATGTGGATGCGTTTTTTCTGGCCTTGGGGTTGCTTTATGAGGAACCTCAGTTAGAGCTTCAGGCGGAAAAGGCCTTGATGTCCCTATCTCAGGGGCAAGACGAAGCTGAAATATACTGCCAGAAATTCCGTAAATGGGCTGTGCTTACTCAGTGGAATGAGTGCGCCCTGGCGGCGAATTTCAGAGAGGGTCTCTCTGATGCCATTAAGGATGTTATGGTGGGGTTCCCTGTGCCTGCGGGTCTGAATGAGTCCATGACAATGGCTATCCAGATCGATAGGCGTCTGCGGGAGCGCAAACCTGTGCACCATTTGGCGGTGTCTACTGAGAAGACGCCAGAGAATATGCAATGTGATAGAATTCTGTCCAGAAGTGAACGGCAGAATTTAAGACGAAAAAATGGGTTGTGCTTCTATTGCGGTGATTCAACTCATGTTATATCAGCATGCTCTAAGCGTACTAAGAAGCTTGATAAGTCTGTTTCAATTGGCACTTTACAGTCTAAGTTTATTCTATCTGTGACCCTGATTTGTTCTTTATCATCTATTACCGCGGATGCCTATGTCGACTCTGGCGCCGCTTTGAGTCTTATGGATTGGTCCTTTGCCAAACGCTGTGGGTATGATTTGGAGCCTCTTGAAACTCCTATACCCCTGAAGGGGATTGACTTCACCCCATTGGCTAGTAATAAACCACAATACTGGACACAAGTAACTATGCGGATTAATCCGGATCATCAGGAGATTATTCGCTTTCTTGTGCTGTATAACCTACATGATGTGTTGGTGCTTGGATTGCCATGGCTGCAATCTCATAACCCAGTCCTTGACTGGAAAGCTATGTCTGTGTTAAGCTGGGGATGTAAGGGGACGCATGGGGACGTACCTGTGGTTTCCATTTCATCATCTATTCCCTCTGAGATTCCTGAATTCTTGACTGAATTTCGTGACGTTTTTGAAGAACCTAAGCTTGGTTCATTACCTCCGCACCGGGAGTGCGATTGTGCCATAGATTTGATTCCGGGTAGTAAATACCCTAAGGGTCGTTTATTTAATCTGTCTGTGCCTGAACATGCTGCTATGCGAGAATATATAAAGGAGTCCTTGGAAAAGGGACATATTCGTCCTTCGTCATCTCCCTTAGGAGCCGGTTTTTTCTTTGTGGCTAAGAAAGATGGCTCTTTGAGACCGTGTATTGATTATCGGCTTTTGAATAAAATCACGGTTAAATATCAATATCCGTTGCCACTGCTGACTGATTTGTTTGCTCGCATAACGGGGGCCAAGTGGTTCTCTAAGATAGATCTCCGTGGGGCGTATAATTTGGTGCGAATTAAGCAGGGGGATGAGTGGAAGACCGCATTTAATACGCCCGAGGGCCACTTTGAGTATTTGGTGATGCCTTTTGGTCTTTCAAATGCCCCTTCAGTCTTTCAGTCCTTTATGCATGACATTTTCCGTGATTATTTGGATAAATTTATGATTGTGTATCTGGATGATATTTTGATTTTTTCGGATGACTGGGACTCTCATGTCCAGCAGGTCAGGAGGGTTTTTCAGGTTTTGCGGTCTAATTCCTTGTGTGTGAAGGGTTCTAAGTGCGTTTTTGGGGTTCAAAAGATTTCCTTTTTGGGATATATTTTTTCCCCCTCTTCCATCGAGATGGATCCTGTCAAGGTTCAGGCTATTTGTGATTGGACGCAACCCTCTTCTCTTAAGAGTCTTCAGAAATTTTTGGGCTTTGCTAACTTTTATCGTCGATTTATTGCTGGTTTTTCTGATGTTGTTAAACCATTGACTGATTTGACTAAGAAGGGTGCTGATGTTGCTGATTGGTCCCCTGCTGCTGTGGAGGCCTTTCGGGAGCTTAAGCGCCGCTTTTCTTCCGCCCCTGTGTTGCGTCAGCCTGATGTTGCTCTTCCTTTTCAGGTTGAGGTCGACGCTTCTGAAATCGGAGCTGGGGCAGTTTTGTCGCAGAGAAGTTCCGATTGTTCCGTGATGAGACCTTGTGCCTTTTTCTCGCGTAAATTTTCGCCCGCCGAGCGGAATTATGATGTTGGGAATCGGGAGCTTTTGGCCATGAAGTGGGCTTTTGAGGAGTGGCGTCATTGGCTTGAGGGGGCTAGACATCAGGTGGTGGTATTGACTGACCACAAAAATCTAATTTATCTTGAGTCCGCCAGACGCCTGAATCCTAGACAGGTGCGCTGGTCGTTGTTTTTCTCTCGGTTTAATTTTGTGGTGTCCTACCTGCCGGGTTCTAAGAATGTTAAGGCGGATGCCCTTTCTAGGAGTTTTGAGCCTGACTCCCCTGGTAACTCTGAACCTACAGGTATCCTTAAGGATGGAGTGATATTGTCTGCCGTTTCTCCAGACCTGCGGCGGGCCTTGCAGGAGTTTCAGGCGGATAGACCTGATCGTTGCCCACCTGGTAGACTGTTTGTTCCTGATGATTGGACCAGTAAAGTCATTTCTGAGGTTCATTCTTCTGCGTTGACAGGTCATCCTGGAATCTTTGGTACCAGGGATTTGGTGGCAAGGTCCTTCTGGTGGCCTTCCCTGTCTCGAGATGTGCGAGGCTTTGTGCAGTCTTGTGACGTTTGTGCTCGGGCCAAGCCTTGTTGTTCTCGGGCTAGTGGATTGTTGTTGCCCTTGCCTATCCCGAAGAGGCCCTGGATGCACATCTCGATGGATTTTATTTCGGATCTTCCTGTTTCTCAGAAGATGTCTGTCATCTGGGTGGTGTGTGACCGTTTCTCTAAGATGGTCCATTTGGTTCCCCTGCCTAAGTTGCCTTCTTCTTCCGAGTTGGTTCCTCTGTTTTTTCAAAATGTGGTCCGTTTGCATGGTATTCCGGAGAATATCGTTTCTGACAGAGGAACCCAGTTCGTGTCTAGATTTTGGCGAGCATTCTGTGCTAGGATGGGCATAGATTTGTCTTTCTCGTCTGCTTTCCATCCTCAGACTAATGGCCAGACCGAGCGGACGAATCAGACCTTGGAGACATATTTGAGGTGTTTTGTGTCTGCAGACCAGGATGATTGGGTTGCTTTTTTGCCTTTAGCGGAGTTTGCCCTCAATAATCGGGCCAGCTCTGCCACCTTGGTGTCTCCTTTTTTCTGTAATTCGGGGTTTCATCCTCGATTTTCTTCTGGTCAGGTGGAATCTTTGGATTGTCCTGGAGTGGATGCTGTGGTGGAGAGGTTGCATCAGATTTGGGGGCAGGTAGTGGACAATTTGAAGTTGTCCCAGGAGAAGACTCAGCTTTTTGCCAACCGCCGGCGTCGGGTTGGTCCTCGGCTTTGTGTTGGGGACTTGGTGTGGTTGTCTTCTCGTTTTGTCCCTATGAGGGTTTCTTCTCCTAAGTTTAAGCCTCGGTTCATCGGCCCGTACAAGATATTGGAGATTCTTAACCCTGTGTCCTTCCGTTTGGACCTCCCTGCATCTTTTTCTATTCATAATGTTTTTCATCGGTCATTGTTGCGCAGGTATGAGGTACCGGTTGTGCCTTCCGTTGAGCCTCCTGCTCCGGTGTTGGTTGAGGGCGAGTTGGAGTACGTTGTGGAAAAAATCTTGGACTCCCGTGTTTCCAGACGGAAACTCCAGTATCTGGTCAAATGGAAGGGATACGGTCAGGAGGATAATTCTTGGGTGACTGCCTCTGATGTTCATGCCTCCGATCTGGTCCGTGCCTTTCATAGGGCTCATCCTGATCGCCCTGGTGGTTCTGGTGAGGGTTCGGTGCCCCCTCCTTGAGGGGGGGTACTGTTGTGAAATTGGATTTTGGGCTCCCCCGGTGGCCACTGGTGGAATTGAACTGGTGTGCATCATCCCCTCTGTTCACCTGTTTCCATCAGGATGTGGGAGTCGCTATTTAACCTTGCTCCTCTGTCACTTCCATGCCGGTCAACATTGTAATCAGAAGCCTTTCTGTGCATGTTCCTGCTTCTAGACAACTCCCAGCTAAGTTGGACTTTAGTCCTCGTTTGTTTTTGCATTTTGTTCCAGTTCACAGCTGTAGTTTCGTTTCTGTGTCTGGAAAGCTCTTGTGATCTGAAATTGCCACTCTGATGTTATGAGTTAATACTAGAGTCTTAAAGTAATTTCAGGATGGTATTTTGATAGGGTTTTCAGCTGACCATGAAAGTGCCCTTTCTGTCTTCCTGCTATCTAGTAAGCGGACCTCAATTTTGCTAAACCTATTTTCATACTACGTTTGTCATTTCTTCTAAAATCACCGCCAATATATGTGGGGGCCTCTGTCTGCCTATCGGGGAAATTTCTCTAGAGGTGAGCCAGGACTATATTTTCCTCTGCCAGGATTAGTTAGTCCTCCGGCCGGCGCTGGGCGTCTAGGGATAAAACGCAGGCTACGCTACCCGGCTACTGTTAGTTGTGCGGCAGGTTTAGTTCATGGTCAGTTTAGTTTCCATCCTTCCAAGAGCTAGTACCTATGTTTGCTGGGCTATGTTCTCTTGCCATTGAGAAACATAACAGCAGGCGTCACATTGCGTTTGCAGAGCCCCTAATGTACCTAAACAGTAGTAACCCCCCACAAGTGACCCCATATTGGAAACTAGACCCTCCAAGGAACTTATCTAGATGTGTTGTGAGAACTTTGAACCCCAAGTATTTCACTACAGTTTATAACGCAGAGCTTTGAAAATAAAAAATCCTTTTTTTTCCACAAAAATTATTTTTTAACCCCCAGTTTTGTATTTTTCCAAGGGTAACAGTTGAAATTAGACCATAAAGTTTGTTGTCCAATTTGTCTTGAGTACACTGATACCCCATATGTGGGGGAGAACCACCGTTTGAGCACATGGCAGAGCTCAGAAGGGAAGGAGCGTCATTTGGAATGCAGACTTAGATGGATTGGTCTGCAGGCGTCACATTGCGTTTGCAGAGCCCCTAATGTACCTAAACAGTAGAAACCCCCCATAAGTGACCCCATATTGGAAACTAGACCCCGCAAGGAACTTATCTAGATGTGTTGTGAGAACTTTGAACCCCCAAGTGTTTCACTACAGTTTATAACGCAGAGCCGTGAAAATAAAAAATCCTTTTTTTTCCACACAAATTATTTTTTAGCCCCCAGTTTTGTATTTTCCCAAGGGTAACAGGAGAAATTGGACCTAAAAAGTTGTTGTCCAATGTGTCCTGAGTACGCTGATACCCCATATGTTGGGGTAAACCCCTGTTTGGGCGCACGGGAGAGCTCGGAAGGGAAGGAGCACTGTTTTACTTTTTCAACGCAGAATTGGCTGGAATTGAGATCGGACGCCATGTCGCGTTTGGAGAGCCACTGATGTGCCTAAACAGTGGAAACCCCCCACAAGTGACACAATTTTGGAAACTAGACCACTTAAGGAACTTATCTAGATGTGTGGAGAGCACTTTGAGCCCCCAAGTGCTTCACAGAAGTTTATAAAGTAGAGCCGTGAAAATAAAAAATCGCATTTGTTTACACAAAAATGATCTTTTTGCCCACAAATTCGTATTTTCACAAGGGTAACAGGAGAAATTAGACCAAGAAAGTTGTTGTGCAATTTCTCCTGAGTACGTTGATACCCCATATGTGGGGGTAAACAACTGTTTGGGCGCACCGCAGAGCTTGGAAGAGAAGGAGTGCCGTTTTACTTTTTCAATGTAGAATTGGCTGGAATTGAGATTGGACGCCATGTCGCGTTTGGAGAGCCCCTGATGTGCCTAAACAGTGAAAACCCCCCAATTATAACTGAAACCCTAATCCAAACACATCCCTAACCCTAATCCCAAAGGTAACGCTAAACACACCCCTAACCCTGACACACCCCTAACCCTAATCCCAACCCTATTCCCAACCGTAAATGTAATCCAAACTCTAACCCTAACTTTAGCCCCAACCCTAACCTTAACTTTAGCCCCAACCCTAACTGTAGCCTTAACCCTAGCCCCAACCCTAACCCTAGCCCTAACCCTTGCCCTAACCCTAACCCTAGCCCTAACCCTAGCCCTAACCCTAACCCTAGCCCTAACCCTAACCCTAGCCATAACCCCAACCCTAACCCTAATGGGAAAATGGAAATAAATACATTTTTTAAAAATTTTTAATTTTTCTCTAACTAAGTTGGTGATGAAAGGGGGTTTGATTTACTTTTATAGCAGGTTTTTTAGTGGATTTTTATGATTGGCAGCCGTCACACACTGAAAGACGCTTTTTATTGCAAAAAATATTTTTTGCGTTACCACATTTTGAGAGCTATAATTTTTCCATATTTTGGTCCACAGAGTCTTGTGAGGTCTTGTTTTTTGCGGGACGAGTTCCCGTTTTTATTTGTAACATTTTTGGGCATGTGACATTTTTTGATCACTTTTTATTCCGATTTTTGTGAGGCAGAATGACCAAAAACCAGCTATTCATGAATTTCTTTTGGGGAGGCGTTTATACCGTTCCACGTTTGGTAAAATGGATAAAGCAGTTTTATTCTTCGGGTCAGTACGATTACAGCGATACCTCATTTATATAATTTTTTTATGTTTTGGTGCTTTTATACGATAAAAACTATTTTATAGAAAAAATAATTATTTTTGCATCGCTTTATTCTGAGGACTATAACTTTTTTATTTTGTCTTTGATGACGCTGTATGGCGGCTCGTTTTTTGTGGGACAAGATGTCGTTTTCAGCGGTACCATGGTTATTTATATCCGTCTTTTTGATCGCGTGTTATTCCACTTTTTATTTGGTGGTATGATAATAAAGCGTTGTTTTTTGCCTCGTTTTTTTTTTCCCCGAAAGGGTTAACTAGTGGGACAGTTTTATAGGTCGGGTCGCTACGGACGCGGCGATACTAAATATGTGTACTTTCATTGTTTTTTTTTAATTTAGGTAAAGAAATGTATTTATAGGAACAATATTTTTTTTCTGCATTTTTTTGGGGAATTTTTTTTTACACATGTGAAATTTTTTTTTTTTACACTATAACATTGCCCCAGGGGGGGCATGATGTTATAGTGTAAGATTGCTGATCTGACACTTTGCTGTGCACTGTGTCAGATCGGCGATCTGACGTGCACAGCTTCTGGAGGCTTCCCGGCGCCTGCTCTGAGCAGGCACAGTGAAGCCACCTCCCTACAGGACCCAGATGCCGCGGCCATCTTGGATCCGGGCCTGCTGCAGGGAGGAGGAGGTAAGAGACCCTTGGAGCAACGCGATCACATCGCGTTGCTCCGAGGGTCTCAGGGAAGCCCGCAGGGAGCCCCCTCCCTGCGCGATGCTTCCCTATACCGCCAGAATACTGCGATCATGTTTGATCGCAGTGTGCCGGGGGTTAATGTGCCGGGGGCGGTCCGTGACCGCCCCTGGCACATAGTGCCGGATGTCAGCTGCGATAGTCAGCTGACACCCGGCCACGATCGGCCGCGCTCCCTGTTATGATCCTAGTGGCAAGGATCGCAGGTCGGACTAGCTAAGTAACTGAACAGACTACTAGCTCTGGGGAAGTGGTAACTAGATTGACCGCAACCTGATCCTATCCGCAAACAACTATAGGCAGCCGTGGAACGTTACCTAAAAATCCTAGACGTCTCGTCACGGCCTGAGAAACTGACTATTCCTGGAGGGAAAGTAAGTCCTCACTTGCCTCAGTGGAATGACCACAAAGATATAGAATAGCCCCCCACAAATATTAACGGTGAGTTAAGGGGAAAGCACAAACGCAGAGATGAAATCAGATTTAGCAAATGAGGCCCGCTAATACTAGATAGCAGAAAATAGGAAGGAAACTGTGCGGTCAATAAAAAACCCTATTCAAAATATCCACGCAGAGATTGCTCGAGCCCCCGCACCAACTAATGGTGCGGGGGAAGCAACTCCGTACCCCAGAGCTTACCAGCAAAAAGAAATCACATGTTAGCAAGCTGGACTAGACTCATCATACACAGAAATCATATTGCAGGCAGATAAGCAAAAAATATTCAAACAGAACTTAGCTTATCCTGGAGAGGCAGAAAACGAGATAATCAGGAGTAATCAGAATAGCACTGAATACATTGACAGCCGGAAACAAGTGGAAGTGAAGCAGAGCTAAATAGGAGCCTCCCTGGTGAATAACGAGGCAGCTGATCCAGCAGACCCGCAGGATAATAAACCAAACCACCAGGGGGAGCCAAAAAACCAAAGTCACACAATACCATCTGTGACCACAAGAGGGAGCCTGAAAACGGAGTTCACAACAGCTCCCACCGTGAACGCGGCCGATCGCGCTGGACATACTATCCCGTCGGTGGTCATACGGGCCCACCCCTCCTCGATGGGATAGTACGTCCTATGTCAGAAAGGGGTTAAAAAAATGGGCATTTAACTTTTTTCACAAAAAATTTACTTCAGATCCAATTTTTTTTATTTTACTAAGGGTAACAGGAGAAATTGACCCAAAGTTGTTGTGCAATTTGTCCTGAGTATACTGACACCCAATATAAAGGGAAAATCACTGCTTGTGTGCACGGCAGAGCTCGGAAGGGAAGTAGCACCGTTTGACTTTTTCAATGCAGAATTGGCTGGAATTGACATCGGATGTCATGTCATGATTGGAGAGCCCCTGATGTGCCTATACAGTGGAAATCCCCAAAAGTGATACAATTTTGGAAACTAAACCCCCCAGTGAACCTATCTAGATGTGTGGTGAGCACTTTGAACCCCCACGTGCTTCATAGAAGTTTATCACGTAGAGCCGTAAGAATAAAAAATCATATTTTTTCCACAAAAATGATCTTTTCGCTCCCAGTTTTTTATTTTACCAAGAGTGATAGGAGAAATTGGACTCTAAAAGTTGCTGTGCAAGTTCTCTTGAGTACGGCAATATACAGTAACATATGTAGGGGAATACTACTTATGAAGCACAATGCAAAGCTCAGAAGGCAAGGAGCGCCAGATTTTACTGCTATGGTTTGCAGGTGCCATGACCCACTGGGAGAGCCCATGAGGTGCCAGAACAGCAGAACCCCCCATATATGACCCCATTTTATGAACTATACCTCTCAATGAATTAATCTAGGGGTGCAGTGATGATATTGACACCATGGGTGCGTCACAGAATTTTATACCATTGGGCAGTGAAGACAAAATAATTACATTTTGGCCACCAAAATTTTGTTTTAGCCAAAGATTTTACATTTTCACACAAGAAGTGGGTAAAAATGGCACCAAAATTTGTCCCACAATTTCTACTGAACGTGTCAATACCCCATATATGGCTGTACAGTAATACTTAGCCATACAGAGACTCAGCAGGAACGGAGCGCTATTTGCCTATTGAAGTGAATGGGTCTGTGCACATGTCAGTGTGTTTCCACGGACTGTGTCTACATGGGCAAAACATGCTGACATGTCCATTTTTTTATGTCAGCATGAGCCACAAAACGTCCTGCACATGTGCACACGCATAACACACATGGATGTCATCCATGTGACATGCATCAGTGCTGGGGATGAAGCATTACAGTAAGTGCTGTTCCCTGTCGTCGGGTGCTGAACATGGCTCTCATAATTCTCCACTGCTCTGCCGGCGAACGGTGCGAGCAGGGGAGAACGATGAGAGTAACATTTAAGTGATAAAAGAGATAGCAGGCGGTGACTGATGGGTCTATTACTTCCATCAGCCTACCCCTGCTGCTGCTAATAACAGTGACAGCAGAAGAGGCTGATGGGGATATTCATCAGCCGCCGCCTGCGCTATAAATAAATAAATAAATAAATGAAAAAAACGGCGTGGGTCCCCCTACATTTTCTTTTACCAGCCAGACAAAATTCACAGCTGGGGGCTGCAACTATTATCTGCCAGCTTCAACAAGGTTGGTTATCAAGAATAGATGTGTTTTTTTTAAATTATTGAAATAAATAATTTAAAAAAGTATGTGGGGGTCCACCCAGTTTTGACAACCAGCCTTGCTAAAGCTCACAGCCCGGGCTGATATTCTCAGGCTGGTAAGAGGCCATGGATATTGACCTTCCAGCTTAAAAATAGCAGCCCACAGCTGCCCAGAAAAGGCACATCTATTAGATGCGCGAATTCTGACGCTTTGCCCGGCTCTTCCCATTTGCCCTGTAGCGTTGGCAAGTGGGGTTCATATTTGTAGGGTTGATGTCACTTTTGTATTGTCAGGTGACATCAACGGCTTAGTAAGGGAGAGGTGTCTATAAGACATCGATCCATTACTAATCCTATAGTTATATGGTAAATAAAGACACAGCTCGAAAGAAGTCGTTTATTAGAAATAAAACAAAACACAGTTTTAGTTTTGTATTTAAAAATAACAAAAACAGTCATACTCACTAAACGTCTATTTCACCGAAGCCCTCATTCTCGTGTAATAAAACTAAAATAAGAAAACAACAATATACCATACCTGTCTGTCTTTCTGTCCCACGCCGTAATCCATGTCTGGTGGATAATTAGTTTTCAACCTGGATGGTGCCAAGATGCGACCGTCCAGGCTGAGAAATACTGGTAAATGAGCTGCTGGGAAAGCAGCATCAGTGACCGGCGGTGACATTATAGAGGTTACCTCTGGTCACTGGCATCTGTTCCCAGCCAGACTGAGCTGCGGTGAGATCAGTGAGATTCCCGCTAGCACTGTGAGCGTTCACCAATCGATCGCAATGACGTAATATTCTATCCACGGTCAGATTGACCCAGGTCACATGGACGGAATACTATGTCCAATGTCAGAAAGGGGTTAAAACTGCCTCAGGAAATGTTACAAAAAGCAAAACCCTCCACAGAGAATTAGCTTTTAGAAGCAGATTCCACTAGAAAACTTTGTGTACACATGTTCTTATTTGGAAATTATCTGAACTTATATTTTCCTCTACATTGTTCTTATGTTCTAAGTTTAAGTAAAACTAATTAAAAAAAAGTGGATATTCTTGTGTTCCAAATTTTATCAGCAAGCTTCATGTTATAAACATGTTTGTATTTGTCATTTCAATTCATACAGATAAGCCCGGCATCATCTGCTGCAACCTTAAGCGACAAAATAAGGTTCCCTTCATTTTTACGAACTATTCCAAGTGATACACATCAAACAAGAGCAATTGTGGAACTCATAAAGACATTT
The DNA here is from genome assembly GCF_051348905.1 of Ranitomeya variabilis. Classification (NCBI taxonomy): domain Eukaryota; kingdom Metazoa; phylum Chordata; class Amphibia; order Anura; family Dendrobatidae; genus Ranitomeya; species Ranitomeya variabilis. The sequence goes on from NC_135233.1 coordinate 719,365,419, forward strand.
CAATGGAATTGGGTTGGAATCATTTCAAGTGACGATGATTATGGACGATCCGCTCAGGATATTTTAAATAGTATTTTTAAACTAGAAGGAATATGCACAGCCTTTTCCAGAACAGTGCCATCCTATGTAGATCATCCAAATCTGCATGCATCTTTGGAAAGTGCCGTAACTGACATACTTAGTAGTACAACAAATGTTCTGGTTGTCATTGCAAAAGATCCCATTGTTGCCAAACTTATTAAAGTATGTATTCAACAGAATGTTTCCAAAATTTGGATTGCCAGTGACAGCTGGTCAAATTCAATGGAAGTTATGAGTCTTGAAAACATTCAAATGGCTGGTACTTTTCTTGGACTAAATTTTAAAATGGGCTATATTTTGGGATTTGAAGACTATCTAAGCCACTTACCATCTCCAGGCAATGAAACCATTAATAATTTTCTTGAAGAATATAGAGAATTAAGATTTGAGTGTACAGAGGAATACAAGCAATATCTCCACTGTATTAATTCATCATCTGAAAACTGCGTTTTTAACCGTTCTCTAGAACTCAAGTCCCCACTTGCATGCCAAATGGATAATCTGTCTTTTGGGAATGATGACTACTTGGTGAAAAATATTGAATGGAGTAAAACATACAGTACACATCTGGCTGTTATAGCCATAGCTAATGCTCTTGATAAGGTTTTGTGCACTAACGGAGTATGTGAAAAAAAATTTGACTTCTCACCAAGTCAGGTAAGGTATATACCTATATATAAATTGTACTTTGGAAATCCAGTGATATTACATTGTTTAAATATTGCTTCAATTAAGATTTAAAACTTAGCTTTTAATATGCTATTAAAACAAGAGGTTAAAAACCAAAACTTGACACACAACACATAGCAAAACCTGAATGTCATAAACCAGTTAATTAGCTCCAGTTACTAAAGTCTAATAAATATTGCCGATACGGCCAAGGAGGCATTGGGGAAATAAACTACCCCCTAATTACACATATGCCCAACCAGGTAAATATATAAATGTGGCTGTATATAAGTTATGTGTCAGAATAATAGGTGATATGCACAATAACACTAGCATAGGTAGCTGCCAGTGTAGCCACTGTTAACCCAGGGAGAGCGAGGTGCACCATATTTTAAATGCAACTAAAAAGAATTTAGATAGATACGCATACTTTCAAAAAAACACAGTTCCACCATTTATCTATTAAATGCAGCTCCTATAATGCCAATGGTGAGTATAGTTCCACACATTCCCATTCCATGTGGTTGCTCTTAGGAAATCATATACACAGAAATGCATGGAACTCTCTCACCCAAGGTTTCAGATTTCTCCAGGTTGTCAGGTATCAACCTTTGTGACCCATCAGGATGCCGAGCAGATTCATGCCCGTATCAAGCATCCTTTTTTTAAGGGCCATGTAAGGGAGAAATCTGAGGCTTTGCGTGAGAGAGCAACCACATGGAACAGGAATGTGGGGAACTACAACATGGTGTACCTCGCTCTCCCTGAGTTAATAATGGCTATACTCTCAACTACATGTGCTAATATAATTGTGCATATTACTTACCTGTCATTCTGACACTTAGCTTACATACAGCCACATTTGTATGTCTACCTAGGCCCTCGTTGGGCATATGTGTAAGAAGGGGGTAGTTTGTTACACCAATTCCTCCTTGGCTGTATTGGCAATATTTAGTAAAGTAACTGGAACTAATTACCTGGTTTACAACATTCAGGTTTTGTTATGTGTTGTGTGTCTAGTTTTGGTTTTTAACCTCTTGCTTTACTAGCATATTAAAAGTTAAGTTTTAAATAATAATAATAATAATAATAATTTTATTTATATAGCGCCAACATATTCCGCAGCGCTTTACAACTTATAGAGGGGACTTATACAGACAACAGACATTACAGCATAACAGAAATCACAGTTCAAAACAGATACCAGGAGGAATGAGGGCCCTGCTGCTCGCAAGCTTACAATCTATGAGGAAAAGGGGAGACACAAGAGGTGGATGGTAACAATTGCTTTAGTTATTTGGACCAGCCATAGTGTAAGGCTCGGGTGTTCATGTAAAGCTGCATGAACCAGTTAACTGCCTAAGTATGTAACAGTACAGACTGCTATACCTACCTTTCTACAATTGGGAACCCAGTCTCTACCCTCTATTTTTTAAGTTTTTTGCAAAAAAAAAATAATTGCTAATTGTATTGCTTTAACTTGAGTAACTTACATACTATAAGCTATGATATTGAATTATAATTAATTAAGTTTAACAACAACTTAATATCTACCATTGACTCAATCTTTATCCAGACTCTTTACCCAGAATTAACATTAAACATTGCTCTTTAGGGTAAATTATAAGTTTCCATATTCTGGGGTCATGAGTGGTGGGAGCCTCACCAATCACAAGAACGATGTTCTGTGTTTCTTGTTATTCTCACTATACAGTTCCTTGCGAAAGTATTCGGCTCCCTGGAACTTTTCAACCTTTTCCCATATATTATGCTTCAAACATAGAGATACCAAATGTAAATTTTTGGTGAAGAATCAACAACAAGTGGAACACAATTGTGAAGTTGTACGAAATTTATTGGTCATTTTAAATTTTTGTGGAAATTCAAAAACTGAAAAGTGGGGCATGCAATATTATTTGTCCCCTTTACTTTCAGTGCAGCAAACTCACTCCAGAAGTTCATTGTGGATCTCTGAATGATCCAATGTTGTCCTAAATGCATAATGATGATAAATATAATTCACCTGTGTGTAATCTAGTCTCCGTATAAATGCACCTGCTCTGTGATAGTCTCAGGGTTCTGTTTGAAGCACAGAGAGCATCATGGAGACCAAGGAACACAACAGGCAGGTCCGTGATACTGTTGTGGAGAATTTTAAGCCAGATTTGGATACTAAATGATTTCCAAAACTTTAAACATCCCAAGGAACACTGTGCAAGCGATCACATTGAAATGAAAGGAGTATCATACCACTGAAAATCTACCATGACCTGGCCATCCCTCTAAACTTTTATCTCAAACAAGGAGAAGACTGATCAGAGATGCAGCCAAGAAGCCCATGATCACTCTGGATGAACTGCAGAGATCTACAGCTGAAGTGGGACAGTCTGTCCATAGGACTACAATTAGTCGTACACTGCACAAATCTGGCCTTTATGGAAGAGTGGCAAGAAGAAAGCCATTTCTCAAAGATATCCATAAAAGTGTCGTTTAACGTTTACAACAAGCCACCTGGGAGACACACTAAACATGTGGAAGAAGGTGCTCTGGTCAGATGAAACCAAAATTGAACTTTTTGGCAACAATGCCAAATGATATGTTTGGCGTAAAGGCAACACAGCTCATCACCCTGAACACACCATCACCACTGTCAACTGGTGGTGGCAGCATCATGGTTTGGACCTGCTTTTCTTCAGCAGGGACAGGGAAGATGGTTAAAATTGTTGGGAAGATGAATGGAGCCAAATACAGGAGCATTCTTGAAGAAAATCTGTACAAACCAACTGCTTTTTTCAAAGCACAAATCCTGTTGCTCCTTCCTTTCTGCACAGCTATCTTGTTTGTTTGTCCACACTTTTGACTTTTGTGTGCAGCAGTCCTTTTTATTGCTGCCTGCCATACTTTTCTGAGATTACTGTAGGGAGATAGTAATTGTAGTACAGTTTCTTTTTTTTGTTATATCTCTTCAAGCCACTCTCTGCCACAGAAAATATACTCTAATACAGTGGCCCAGATTTATTCACTAGTCTCCCTGAAAAAAAAAAAAAGGGGCAGATTAAAATTGTCAAATCTGCATCAGTGCCAGTCCTGTCTGTGGCATTTGTCTTTCATTTTCTGCCACAGAAAACCTACTGTATAACAGTGGGCCTGATTTCTTCACAATTCTCCCAGAAAAAATAAAACAAGTGGGAGATTAAGATTGGCAAATCTGCATCAGTGCCAGTCCTGTCTGTGGCATCTGTCTTTCATTTTCTGCCACAGAAAACCTACTGTATAACAGTGGGCCTGATTTCTTCACAATTCTCCCAGAAAAAATAAAACAAGTGGGAGATTAAGATTGGCAAATCTGCATCAGTGCCAGTCCTGTGTGTGGCATCTGTCTTTCTTTTTCTGCCACAGAAAACCTACTGTATAACAGTGGGCCTGATTTCTTCGCAATTCTCCCAGAAAAAATAAAACAAGTGGGAGATTAAGATTGGCAAATCTGCATCAGTGCCAGTCCTGTCTGTGGCATCTGTCTTTCATTTTCTGCCACAGAAAACCTACTGTATAACAGTGGGCCTGATTTCTTTACAATTTTCCCAGAAAAAATAAAACAAGTGGGAGATTAAGATTGGCAAATCTGCATCAGTGCCAGTCCTGTGTGTGGCATCTGTCTTTCTTTTTCTGCCACAGAAAACCTACTGTATAACAGTGGGCCTGATTTCTTCACAATTCTCCCAGAAAAAATAAAACAAGTGGGAGATTAAGATTGGCAAATCTGCATCAGTGCCAGTCCTGTCTGTGGCATCTGTCTTTCATTTTCTGCCACAGAAAACCTACTGTATAACAGTGGGCCTGATTTCTTTACAATTTTCCCAGAAAAAATAAAACAAGTGGGAGATTAAGATTGGCAAATCTGCATCAGTGCCAGTCCTGTGTGTGGCATCTGTCTTTCTTTTTCTGCCACAGAAAACCTACTGTATAACAGTGGGCCTGATTTCTTCACAATTCTCCCAGAAAAAATAAAACAAGTGGGAGATTAAGATTGGCAAATCTGCATCAGTGCCAGTCCTGTGTGTGGCATCTGTCTTTCTTTTTCTGCCACAGAAAACCTACTGTATAACAGTGGGCCTGATTTCTTCGCAATTCTCCCAGAAAAAATAAAACAAGTGGGAGATTAAGATTGGCAAATCTGCATCAGTGCCAGTCCTGTGTGTGGCATCTGTCTTTCATTTTCTGCCACAGAAAACCTACTGTATAACAGTGGGCCTGATTTCTTCACAATTCTCCCAGAAAAAATAAAACAAGTGGGAGATTAAGACTGGCAAATCTGCATCAGTGCCAGTCCTGTGTGTGGCATCTGTCTTTCTTTTTCTGCCACAGAAAATCTACTGTATAACAGTGGGCCTGATTAAATCACTTGTCTCCCATATCCCCAAAAAAATTAAAATAAAGGGAGAATAATCTTGCCAAATCTGTGCATATGTACCAGTGCTGTCTGTGGTATCTGTCAGTCATTTTGTGCCACAGAAACTATACTGTGATATAGTAAGCCTGATTAAATTTCTTGTCTCCCATATAAAAAAAGGGACATTTCTATTGCCAGTGTGTGCATCTGCGTCAGTCCTGTTAGTGTCATATCTGCCAGCCTCTTTCTGCCAATCAAACAGTGTAGTGTAATACAGTGGGCCTGATTTTTCCCTGCATTCTCCCACACATAAAGAGGGACATTTCTATTGCCAGTGTGTGCATCTGCGTGCATCAGTCCTGTTAGTGTCATATCTGCCAGCCTCTTTCTGCCAATCAAACAGTGTAGTGTAATACAGTGGGCCTGATTTTTCCCTGCATTCCCCCACACATAAAAAAGGGAGATTTCAATTCACAACAAGTTCACGTACACCTTCCACCTGGTTTTACAGGACCACATAACGGTTGTTGGTTTGGTTACATTTTTCCAAGAATGAGGAAGTCTGGTGGAAGAGGTCGTGGCCGTGGGCGGTCATTGCCAGCTGGTAATAATGGTAGTGTTGGTGGTCGTGGAGCATCAGGTGGTCGTGGGAAAAGCAATATAGCCCCTAAGTCTCGAGTTGTTGAGCCAGCGTCATTGTCTGGCTACACAAGGCCTCTAACGCTCCCACTTCTGGGAGTAGGAAAACCGCTTTTAAAGCCGGAGCAGCAGGAAAAAGTTTTGGATTTCATTGCTGCCTCTGCCTCTAGCTCTTTCGCCTCCTCTTCGGAAAGTGCGAAACTTGAAAGCAGCGCATCGTCAGTGGATGCTCCCGGTCAGGAACAAGTCACTTCCTTGTGTCCTTCACCCAGAACAACAATGAAGGATGCGTCAGGCGACACAACAGGTTACTCCATGGAGCTCTTTACACATACCGTGCCTGGGTTAGAAAGGGAAATTGTTAACAGGCCATGCCCATTACAAGATGAATCGGACATGGAGTGCACAGATGCACAGCCACAGCCAGATTATTATGCTGTTCCTTTGACTCAGATCAGAACATTGCCCTCGCAGTGTACTGATCCAGAATCTGACCCCGATGAGACTATGGAGCCCCGTCACAAACGCTATAGCACCGGCTTACACGGTGACCCAGAGGAAGGTGCACAGGACATAGAAGAGGAGGTCATAGATGACCCAGTTGTTGACCCCGATTGGCAGCCATTGGGGGAACAGGGTGCAGGCAGCAGTAGCTCTGAAGCGGAGGAGGAGGAGCCGCAGCAGGCATCAACATCGCAACAGGTTCCATCTGGCAGGCCCGTATCTGGCCAAAAACGTGTGGCAAAACCAAAACCAGTTGTAGGACAGTGTGGCCATCCGGTTAAAGTAGCTCAGTGTGCAATGCCTGAAAAGGTATCCGATAGTAGGAAGAGTGCAGTCTGGCATTTTTTTAACCAAGATTCCAATGATCAGTGCAAAGTCATCTGTAAGAAATGCTCAAGGACCTTCAGCAGAGGTCAGAATGTTAAAAATCTAAATACAAGTTGCATGCGTAGACATTTAACCACCATGCGCTTGCAAGCCTGGACAAACTACCAAACGTCCCTTAACATTGTAGCACCCTCTCACAATGAAGCTAGTCAGCAACGCGACATCCCTTCCCTCACTGTAAGCCCACCGTTTACCACACCACCTGCAGGTAATGTGGCGGTTTCGTCGCAAAGCCAAAGCAGTCAGGGAATCACCAGGTTCATGGTAGGAAACACTGTATGTAGGGCAACAGCAAGAATACCATCACCAACCCTCTCTCAGTCACCCATGTCCACCGGCACCCCTGCTAGTTCCACCCTATGCAGCTCTCCAGTCCAGCTCACCCTACATGAGACTCTCGTTAGGAAAAGGAAGTACTCATCCTCACATCCGCGTACACAGGGTTTGAATGCCCACATTGCTAGACTAATCTCGTTAGAGATGATGCCCTACCGGTTAGTTGAAAGCGAAGCTTTCAAAGCCCTGATGGACTACGCTGTACCACGCTACGAGCTACCCAGTCGACACTTCTTTTCGAGAAAAGCCATCCCAGCCCTCCACCAGCATGTAAAAGACCGCATTGTCCATGCGCTCAGGCAATCTGTGAGTAGAAAGGTGCACCTGACAACAGATTCATGGACCAGTAGTCATGGCCAGGGGTGTTACGTCTCCATCACGGCACACTGGGTTAATGTGGTGGATGCAGGGTCCACAGGGGACAGCAATATTGGGACAGTTCTGCCTAGCCCACGGTCTAGGAAACAGTTGGCTGTAGGCGTTCGTCCCCCCTCCTCCTCCTCGTCCTCCAGCAGAAGCGAGAGCTCGTCCACAGACCGCAGTCGCACGTCCACTCCATCCGCAGCTGCCACTGTTGCACACGAGGTGTCCAATTATGGAACAGCTAGTGGCAAGCGTCAGCAGGCTGTATTGGCAATGAAGTGTTTGGGCGACAACAGACACACTGCGGAAGTTCTGTCCGAGTTCTTGCAGCAAGAAACTCAGTCATGGCTGGTCACTGTGCATCTTGAGGCAGGCAAGGTAGTGAGTGATAACGGAAGGAATTTTATGGCTGCCATAGCCCTTTCACAACTGAAACACATTCCTTGCCTGGCTCACACCTTAAACCTGGTGGTGCAGTGCTTCCTGAAGAGTTATCCGGGGTTACCCGACCTGCTGCTGAAAGTGCGCAGACTTTGCTCTCACATCCGCCGTTCGCCCATACACTCCAGCCGTATGCAGAACCATCAGCGGTCTTTGAACCTTCCCCAGCATCGCCTAATCATCAACGTTGCAACAAGGTGGAACTCCACACTGCACATGCTTCATAGACTGTGCGAACAGAGGCGTGCTTTTATGTATTTGTGGGAGGATACACATACACGGGCAGGCAGTTGGATGGCAGACATGGAGTTGTCTGCTGTGCAGTGGTCGAAGCTCCAAGACCTGTGTCAAGTTCTTCAGTGTTTTGAGGAATGCACACGGCTGGTTAGTGCAGACAATGCCGTAATAAGCATGAGCATCCCTCTAATGCATCTGCTGATGCAAAGTTTGACACACATAAAGGAGCAGGCGTCTGCAGCCGAGGACGAGGAAAGCCTTGATGACAGTCAGCCATTGTCTGCTCAGGGAAGTCTACAGGACGAGGTGGCGGGCGAAGAGGAGGAGGACAAGGAGGATAATGGGGATGAGTATTTTTTGGATGAGGAAGCTTCTCAGGGGGCAATAGAAACTGCTGGCGGTGCAAGGCCGGGTTCAGGGTTTTTGAGGGAGACAAGTGACGTTGATTTGCCCGAAAGTGCTCCTCAACCCAGCATATGCACTGATTTGACAACTGGAACATTGGCCCACATGGCGGATTATGCTTTGCGTATCCTCAAAAGGGACCCACGCATTATAAAAATGATGACCGATGACGATTACTGGTTGGCCTGCCTCCTTGATCCTCGCTATAAAGGCAAATTGCAAAATATCATGCCACATGAGAACCTTGAACAAATATTGGCAACCAAACAAGCAACTCTTGTAGACCGTTTGATTCAGGCATTCCCAGCACACAGCGCCGGTGATGGTTCTCACACGAGCTGCAGGGGGCAACAGGGCAGAGGTGTTAGAGGTGCACAAATCAGAAGTGGCGTTGGACAGAGGGGTTTTCTGACCAGGTTGTGGAGTGATTTCACAATGACTGCAGACACGACAGGTACTGCAGCATCAATTCAAAGTGACAGGAGACAACATTTGTCCAGTATGGTTACTAACTATTTTTCCTCCATTATCGATGTTCTCCCTCACAGGTCATTCCCCTTTGATTACTGGGCATCTAAAATAGACACCTGGCCTGAATTGGCAGAATATGCATTACAGGATCTCACTTGCCCTGCTGCTAGTGTGCTATCAGAAAGAGTATTCAATGCTGCTGGTTCAATACTGACCGAAAAAAGGACTCGTCTGGCTACCCAAAATGTTGATGATCTAACCTTCATTAAAATGAACCACTCATGGATTTCAAAATATTTTGCCCCACCTTTCCCGGCTGACACCTAGCTTTCCTGTAAAAAGGTCTTGCTTTGGGACTGGTGTTACTGACTGTTCCAATCTCTTAATTTGCAGCTGCTGTTTGTCCAGCATACGACATGTTTACACCTCCCAAAATGGCCTAACTACCCCCATGGGGCCGTGGTCTCGCCACTTGGCGCAAGCACCCGTCAGAGTGCCGTTTGTCTGAAGAGGTGGGTGTGCCCACTTTTGGTCGACGGCACTGGCACTGGGTCCCTAATAGTACAATGAAGTGTCTCTGGCGGTGGTGGCGCGCTCCCAACGTCAGACACACTGTTGTAACATGAGGGGCCCTGGGCTTGTACCGCCGGCCAGGAGAGAGTTTCCCCCCCCAGGTCAAACAGTGCTCTACCACTTGCAAAATTATCTCTCACTGCTCCACCACTGTTTAGTCTATGCGCTGAAATCCTTCAATGCCTGGCACTGACAATAACAATTTGTTGACATGTATGATGCTAGTTAAAATAGTCAGGGGCCCTGTCATACATTTACACCAGTAAATACTTTGCGCCAAATTACAATGTGTGAAAGTCAGCATAGGAGCACACCCCTGTACCTAAGTATGCCACCCTTTTTATTTTTTTTGGGTTTTGTTTTTTTTTGGGAGACATTAACATCTATTTAGTTTTTGGGAATACTTACTGTGTCAGACACTCCTTCCAATTGTCCTCCGCTGACCACACCAATGCTGCCTGTGTACCCCTGCCACATAATGGAAGCTGCATAGAGCCTATTTTATTATTTTGGGCCTAGGAAGTCTGTCTGCGGTCCCTCCTTCCAATTGTCCTCCGCTGACCACAACAATGCTGCCTGTGTACCCCTGTAGCCTAATTTAAGCTGCATAGAGCCTATTTTATTATTTTAGGCCTAGGAAGTCTGTCTGCGGTCCCTCCTTCCAATTGTCCTCCACTGACCACACCAATGTTGCCTGTGTACCCCTGTAACCAATTTAAAACTGCATAGAGCCAACTTTTTTAGTTAACACATACTACCTTTGTCTGTCTGCGCCACTCAATCACGCTGTCCTCCACTGAAAAAGCTGAGCTTCAACCTTCAGGCTCTCATTAAGTAGTTGTTAATGTAACACTGCAGTTGCCCTACTACTTTGGTTGGGGCCTAGTAACGGTGTCTGCCGCTCCTTGGTGTTCTCCTCCAGGTTTCCTTGTCTGAGCTTCAACCTTCAGGCTCTCATTAAGTAGTTGTTTGTATAAGACAGCAGTTGCCCTACTACTTTGGTTGGGGCCTAGTAACGGTGTCTGCCGCTCCTTGGTGTTCTCCTCCAGGTTTCCTTGTCTGAGCTTCAACCTTCAGGCTCTCATTAAGTAGTTGTTTATATAAGACAGCAGTTGCCCTAATACTTTGGTTGGGGCCTAGTAACGGTGTCTGCCGCTCCTTGGTGATCTCCTCCAGGTTTCCTTGCCTGAACTCCAACCTTCAGACTCTCATTAAGTAGTTGTGCCCTACTACTTTGGTTGGGGCCTAGTAACGGTGTCTGCCGCTCCTTGGTGTTCTCCTCCAGGTTTCCTTGTTTGAGCTTCAACCTTCAGGCTCTCATTAAGTAGTTGTTTATATAAGACAGCAGTTGCCCTACTACTTTGGTTGGGCCTAGTAACGGTGTCTGCCGCTCCTTGGTGTTCTCCTCCAGGTTTCCTTGTCTGAGCTTCAACCTTCAGGCTCTCATTAAGTAGTTGTTTATATAAGACAGCAGTTGCCCTACTACTTTGGTTGGGGTCTAGTAACGGTGTCTGCCGCTCCTTGGTGTTCTCCTCCTCCTTGGTGTTCTCCTCCAGGTTTCCTTGTCTGAGCTTCAACCTTCAGGCTCTCATTAAGTAGTTGTTAATGTAACACTGCAGTTGCCCTACTACTTTGGTTGGGGCCTAGTAACGGTGTCTGCCGCTCCTTGGTGTTCTCCTCCAGGTTTTCTTGTCTGAGCTTCAACCTTCAGGCTCTCATTAAGTAGTTGTTTATATAAGACAGCAGTTGCCCTAATACTTTGGTTGGGGCCTAGTAACGGTGTCTGCCACTCCTTGGTGTTCTCCTCCTCCTTGGTGTTCTCCTCCAGGTTTCCTTGTCTGAGCTTCAACCTTCAGGCTCTCATTAAGTAGTTGTTTATATAAGACAGCAGTTGCCCTACTACTTTGGTTGGGGCCTAGTAACGGTGTCTGCCGCTCCTTGGTGTTCTCCTCCTCCTTGGTGTTCTCCTCCAGGTTTCCTTGTCTGAGCTTCAACCTTCAGGCTCTCATTAAGTAGCTGTTAATGTAACACTGCAGTTGCCCTACTACTTTGGTTGGGGCCTAGTAACGGTGTCTGCCGCTCCTTGGTGTTCTCCTCCTCCTTGGTGTTCTCCTCCAGGTTTCCTTGTCTGAGCTTCAACCTTCAGGCTCTCATTAAGTAGTTGTTAATGTAACACTGCAGTTGCCCTACTACTTTGGTTGGGGCCTAGTAACGGTGTCTGCCACTCCTTGGTGTTCTCCTCCAGGTTTCCTTGTCTGAGCTTCAACCTTCTGGCTCTCATTAAGTAGTTGTTTATATAAGACAGCAGTTGCCCTACTACTTTGGTTGGGGCCTAGTAACGGTGTCTGCCGCTCCTTGGTGTTCTCCTCCTCCTTGGTGTTCTCCTCCAGGTTTCCTTGTCTGAGCTTCAACCTTCAGGCTCTCATTAAGTAGTTGTTAATGTAACACTGCAGTTGCCCTACTTCTTTGGTTGGGGCCTAGTAACGGTGTCTGCCGCTCTTTGGTGTTCTCCTCCAGGTTTCCTTGTCTGAGCTTCAACCTTCAGGCTCTCATTAAATAGTTGTTTATATAAGACAGCAGTTGCCCTAATACTTTGGTTGGGGCCTAGTAACGGTGTCTGCCGCTCCTTGGTGTTCTCCTCCTCCTTGGTGTTCTCCTCCAGGTATCCTTGTCTGAGCTTCAACCTTCAGGCTCTCATTAAGTAGTTGTTTATAAAAGACAGCAGTTGCCCTACTACTTTGGTTGGGGCCTAGTAACGGTGTCTGCCGCTCCTTGGTGTTCTCCTCCTCCTTGGTGTTCTCCTCCAGGTTTCCTTGTCTGAGCTTCAACCTTCAGGCTCTCATTAAGTAGTTGTTAATGTAACACTGCAGTTGCCCTACTACTTTGGTTGGGGCCTAGTAACGGTGTCTGCCGCTCCTTGGTGTTCTCCTCCAGGTTTCCTTGTCTGAGCTTCAACCTTCTGGCTCTCAATAAGTAGTTGTTTAGATAACACTGCATTAGGCCTACTAGTTTGGTTGGGGCCTTCTAACGGTGTGTGCCGCTCCTGGCTTTCCTCCTGTTTGGTTTTCTTGAGCTTCAACCGTCAGGCTCTCATTAGGTAGTTGTTAATGTAACACTGCAGTTGGCCTACTAGTTTGGTTGGGCCTAGTAACGGTGTCTGCCGCTGCTTGGTGTTCTCCTCCACTGAACAAATCAGTGCCGCCTGTTTCCTACTGTTACCAATTTAGAACTGCATTTAGCCTAGTTACTTATTTGGGCCTACTCACTGTGCCAGCCTCTCATTACAATTGTCCTCCACTGAACAAAGCAATGCCGCCTGTTTAGTCCTGTTACCAATTTTGAACTGCATTTAGCCCACTTTATTATTTGGGCCTAGATCTGTGTTTCCTCCTCATCCTGCCCATTGCCCAGCCACTGCTAGATGAGTCCGCTGGTACATTGACCCAGACAACTACATTCCCCTTGCACTCTACACAGCCAGAATCTGACCCTGCTGAAAGTCAGGTTCCTCTTCCCGCATACTATACCACCTTACACGGGGACAAAGAGGAAGGTGCAGGTGAAAGTGCAGGTTCCTTCATCAGGTGGGGGGGCATACTCGTTGGTGACGTCACTGGCACAGGGCCCCTCATAGTACGCAAAAGTGTCGCTGCCGGTGGGAGGCGCCCCCGTCACGCAAACACACCGCCGTACTGTGAGGGGCCCTGTGCCAGTGCCAATGCGAATGAGTGGGCCCCCCGTGCTTGCTCATGATCACAGCACTTGCAACGTTGAAATACTCACCTTTCCCTGCTACACCGCCGTGACGTAGTCCACGTTTCCTGGGCCCACTAAAAACTTGAACCAGCCCTACCCCCCACAACTTTAGCCAAATGACCCCCAATTTCCAATGCCTAACTATTATTATAAAGTAAATTAATATTGACAAGCTTCAGTAACAAGAATGGATGTTTTTGGCATTAAAATGGGCACTGTAGGTGTTTTCCTGGCCTCCACTCACTGTCGACTTTGCTTCCCCATTGACTTGCATTGGGTTTCATGTTTCGGTCGATCCCCGACTTTTCGCGATAATCGGCCGATTTCACTCGACTCGACTTTTGACAAAGTCGGGTTTCGCAAAACCCGACTCAACCCCAGAAAAGTAAAAGTCGCTCAACCCTACTACTGGTGCATTTAAAGTCAATAGGACTAATGGAGATGAAATTCAGGTTTTTCAAGTCCATTGCCACTGACATATAAAACCAAGCCCCTGGCCATGCAGTCTTCCCTCACAAACAATTCTACAAAAAATTTAATGTACTATACTAAAGAGCTCATTAAATTTAAAGGGGTTGCTTGCTTTCAATTAAGTTTCTACCCCAGCTGCAATTTGCTATAAAACAAAAAAACACATTCTACTCTCCATCCCTGGGTCCACTGGCAAGTTGCCGCCAAAGCTCTAGGTGTCTGGCATTAGCTGCAGCACTCACATTACCTTGACAGTACAGCAGGCAAACAGTGAGTGCAGAGGCTCTGTAAGTGCACACATAACACCCTTTACAGATCCGCTAAGTTCACTGATTGACTGCTGCACTGTTGATGTGATGTCAGCGCCACAGTCAATGACAGGCACCAGAGACTGGCCAATGGACGTGTGGAAGGTGAGTACAGAACGGAAACTTAGTTGAAAGGGAACAACACCTTTAAGTGTGGTATTGTAATAAGTCAGTTTGTGAAATCTCTTCCCTCTTTAAAATTGAGCTATGTGTGGTATTATTGAAAAGTGTAAGCATTTAGGAACCACAGCAATTCAGCCTTGAAACAACGGACTATGAAATGTTACAGAGCGTTGTCGCAATGTGATGAGCATAGTGCAGGTGTGTTGCAAACATGTTGCCAACTCAACTAAGTTCAAAGCCTTCAACAGCATTAGCATAATCACTAAAACTGCACCTGGAGATCCATGGCATTTGTTTCCATAGACGAGAAGCTACATGCAAGCTTTACATCATAAAGCACACTGTTGAGCATTGGCTGTAGTGGGGTGGAGCAAGCCAAGTACTCGGAAGTTGTGTAAACGTGTTGTGTAGAATTATAAGGGTCACAAGGGCTGATGTGTTTTGCTGTGACCCTAGACGCCAATGAAACTGAGTGTATATGTGGTGTTAACCTCTGCAGATTTTTCCCTCTTAGGCTGCACACTATTTGAGGATACAGGAACCCTAGATTCACAATATACAGTGCCTTGCGAAAGTATTTGGCCCCCTGGAACTTTTCAACCTTTTCCCACATATCATGCTTCAAACATAAAGATACCAAATGTAAATTTTTGGTGAAGAATCAACAACAAGTGGAACACAATTGTGAAGTTGAACGAAATGTATTGGTTATTATAACTTTTTGTGGAAATTCAAAAACTGAAAAGTGGGGCATTCAATATTATTCAGCCCCTTTAACTTAATACTTTGTTGCGCCACCTTTTGCTGCGATTATAGCTGCAAGTTGCTTGGGGTATGTCTCTATCAGTTTTGTACATCGAGACACTGAAATTCTTGCCCATTCTTCCTTGGCAAACAGCTTGAGCTCAGTGAGGTTTGAGGGAGATCGTTTGAAAACAGCAGTTTTCAGCTCTTTCCACAGATTCTTGATTGGATTGAGGACTGGACTTTGACTTGGTCATTCTAACACCTGGATACGTTTATTTGTGAACCATTCCATTGTAGATTTGGCTTTATGATGTTTGGGGTCATTGTCTTGTTGGAAGACAAATCTCTGTCCCAGTCTCAGGTCTTTTGCAGACTCCAACAGTTTTTCTTCAAGAATGGTCCTGTATTTGGCTCCATCCATCTTCCCATCAATTTTAACCATCTTCCCTGTCCCTGCTGAAGAAAAGCAGGCCCAAACCATGATGCTGCAACCACCATTTTTGAAAGTGTGTTGCCTTTACACCAAACATATCGTTTGGCATTGTTGCCAAAAAGTTCGATATTGGTTTCATCTGACCAGAGCACCTTCTTCCACCTTCTTCCACATGTTTGGCATGTCTCCCAGGTGGCTTGGTGCGAACTTTAAACAATACTTTTTATGGATATCTTTGAGAAATGGCTTTCTTCTTGCCACTCTTCCATAAAGGCCAGATTTGTGCAGTGTACGACTGATTGTAGTCCTATGGATGCTCTTTGTGCTTCAAACAGAACCCTAAGTCTATCACAGAGAAGGTGCATTTATACGGAGACTTTATTACACAAAGGTGGATTATATTTATCATCATTAGACATTTAGGACAACATTGGATCATTCAGAGATCCACAATGAACTTCTGGAGTGAGTTTGCTGCACTGAAAGTAAAGGGGCCGAATAATATTGCACGCCCCACTTTTCAGTTTTTGAATTTCCACAAAATAACAAATAAATTTCGTTCAACTTCACAATTGTGTTCCACTTGTTGTTGATTCTTCACCAAAAATTTACATTTGGTATCTTTATGTTTGAAGCATGATATGCGGGAAAAGGTTGAAAAGTTCCAGGGGGCCGAATACTTTCGCTAGGCACTGTAGGTAAGGAAGGATTCAGTGCAGGCAATAAAAATAAACTGGCCTTTACAGGCAAAACTTGATGAAACTTATATACAAAAGGTAGCAGGTATATGACTTGGTAACTACATATTCTATGATGGACATAGGCTCAGACTTAGCAGTTAGGTACAAGTGGTTGCACGTTACTTGCAAGGTATATTTCAAACACCTAGCATAGGTGTCTAGTCCTTTCCATCTCACTGTCCACAGCCCACTTCTGTGCGGGACTGGCCTAGCAAGTCCCGTATTTCTTCACTAATAATAGTCCCAGGTCCGGCCTACATGTCTCATAAGGAATAAAACTTTGCCTACTGCTGTCTGATGGTTCCCAGAAACCCACAGTTATAGCTTCCTTGGCTCCTGCCATTAACCTCTTCACTGCTTCACCTGAGCTCTCTTTTCTCTTTGCTTCACTTTCTAGGTTAGAAAGTATGTTCCAACTGTATCTGGATTCAAACTGCCACTTCTCAATCACTCATGCCAAAACTGTTCTCCTTCCTTGCACACACCCAGTGTGTGGCTTATACTTTTCACTGGCATTTTCTGTCTTCTTCTTTCTATCCTCTACTGAACTGTATCAACACCTAGTGACCTACTTAAAGAATTAAACACTCCCCTCCTTTCTGAATGTTCTACATAATTAATGATTAGTCATTTGTTCATGCTTAAAGTACCAGCAATGAGTAATAGATTGTGCCAAAACCTCACTCTGCAGAGCAGAACATGGGAAACATGTACTACAATTACGGAATTACGGTATACTCGTACAGACATACAGTACATTGTATACTTTAAGGCCATGTTCGCACATTCAGTATGTGGTTAGTATAATAGATACACGTGCAACACTTGTGCATTTTTTACCCATTCCTGGATTTGGCTTACAAATACTGACCTAAAATAGTAGCCAAAAGCTGAATGTGTGAATGTGGCCTCAACAAGCAAATCATTTACCGTAAATCAGACATAAAGAGCTGAATTAGTAATATCTCCTAAGACTCCTCCCGAAGGGAGGGATGTAATTATGGGTTCAAGGGACCATATTTTCTCCATCCAAGAAATCTAGTCTGATTATATTAATTAGACTGGAGTCACATGATCGTATTAAAAAATTGCTCTGATTTTCAGCCCCGAGAGTTGTCCAAGTGAAATCTATTTTTTATTGCATGTGTAATGCAAGGGGAATCCAAGTATACATTTTTTTCCTCTTATGCATAGCGTATGCCATCCATATGCAATGCATTTTTAACATGATCTTTTACATATTGTAAATACTGTTTGTGAAATTAAGCATTTAGTAAAAAAAAACAAAAAACAAACTTGTATAAAGAGATAGATACAGTAGATAGATAGATAGATATAAAGAACCCCATAAACTATTACCTTATCAACCCATAAACTAGGGCAATAGAGAAGAGTAGGGGCAAAGTGCCAGGACTGGCGCATCTATGAAATGCAAATTCTGGGGTGGTTGCGTGCTGGTATTTTTAGATAAAATAAGCCCACAGCTGTCTGCTTTATCTTGGCTGGTTATCATGTTTAATTTATCATGTAATTAAAAACAAAAAACAAAAAACTGTTTAATAGATTAAATAAGGCTAAACAACATTTAGTGCCACAAGAAAGACATTAAACTGTGCTAGTTTATTCTATGTAGGGGGGACTTAGAATAAATCCAGTAGATATTTAATGTTATATCTATCTGTTTTGTCTCTATTCTGAGGGTTCTGACTGTGAGTTTACCTTACTTGGCTGATGAAACACATGCTTCTGGAAACATGCACACTATAAATTTAGCGAGCTCTCAGCGCTACAGTGCTGACAAACATGTGGATGCTAAATGTGGTTTAGGCACATTGTGAGAATTAGAAGAAGCTGGCATTTGAATTTGGGAGAACAAAATTCACTGGATTTCTTTGGCTTTCCTTCACTTTTCCAGAGCCTTTGTGTTACCAGTAACGTAGAAGCCCCTTATATTACCGTTAACAGATGACTGACCTGAGTGGGGATTTGCTTTTTATGTGGATTGAGTTAAAGCTTTTGATGGGAACATTTTATATAATGTTTTAGGATTACTTTTATCCTGTGCTGTATGCTAAACACATCAGGGTTTTCATCTTAATCCACTAATAACATGTGTGTTGGGTTTACCACAATAGAGAGGGGCCAGAAGACCGTGGTGTCTGATTTCACATACCTCTGCACTGAAACGAAGGACTTCACTATCATATTAAACAGCGCAGGTTTCTGCTAGCAGTTCAGTTGAGTGCTCCTGGTCTGATGGTCTCAACTGTTCAGTGTTGGTCACTCCCATCTGCTATATATACTCACATCTGGCAATCAGGGATGCCAGTGTTAGTTTCATACTACCTGATTCTGGAGTTGGAGGTATTGGTTGTTTGAGGAGGCATTTGGAGTGTTGTTCTGAAGACTGTTGCTTGGTGATTTGTCTGTGTGCATATCCCCATCCTCTCCTATTTGTTTTTTCCTTCCTTTACTTCCCGGTGTTCCACGCTGTTGTTTCTATGATTGTTTTCATTTATCCCTGTACATTTTCCCTTGTTAGTCTGGTTTATGTATTCTAATACACTACAACTCCCCACTTCCCTGGGTGAGTAAAGGGACAGATAAGGGTTGATTTAGGGATTCAGCAAGACACGTAGCCCTGGCATCTTTACCATCAGAATTAATACGGGAAGCAGGGATAGGTAGTGTGCCCCTAGCTTTAGGGATAGTGAAGGAGCCCCTAGCCCTGGCATATCCTGCAACAGTACCATGTCAACATGATTCAGAATGTAGAGGGAGTTAGTGGACAATATTCCGCACGGCTGACAGAATGGAAACATATATCCCAGTATGGTACAGTAAGGCGGTGGTTTATTTCATAGCGTTTCGAAGTATATAAATTCTTCAGTAAAAACCACAGGCATGCCTGATGTCTGATGGTCGCTTGCTGACCTGTGGAACCGCTGCAGCTGATTTTCTATATTATATGCATCTTTAACAGATTGAACAGGTGAGCTTAATCTGAGTGCTAAGCTAACTGTATTTCTCGGATAAGACCCTATTTGCGCTTTATCTCTCCTACAGTTTCTTGGTTAACATGATTCAGATGAAACTCCTGAGGGATGTATTCACTGTAATGAGGCAGCAGAGTTACTCTAAACTCCATCTGGCCTCTGTTAAGCGTTGTCTTTCTTTTCAGAGGGGCACAAAACTGTGGCTGATAACGCTTTTATGCACGCAAAAAAAGACAGACACTGCCTGATTATAAGTCAGACAGAGTCCTGTTTCCATCTGCCTCATTATGAAAAATGTTCTATTGGGAGTTCTGCCACGTAATACATATTTCAGAGGTTTACACAGAAACCTCAGAATAAGCGATCAGCGTAGAGCGCAGAATAAATGTGAGCCAAGTCTTACTGCCATCAAGAATTGTTTTTTTTATATCTTATGCCATTTCTTGCCGCACGTCATAAGATAGCTATATTTTTCGGGCTTGTGTGATTACAGTGATACCAGATTTATATTGTTTTTTTATTATGTTTGGCTGCTATCACACACTAAACACTGTTGTTTTTTTTTGCAAAAACGAGTTGGTGCATCGCTATATTTTGAGAGCTATAATTTTTCTATACTATTTATGCTAACAGAGTCATGTGAGAGCTTGTTTTTTGCAGGACAAATTGGAGTTTTTATTGGCCTCATTATCGGGCACATACATATTTTGATCGCTTTCTATTCCGATTTTTGGGAGGCAGAATGAACACAAACCAGCAACTCATAAAATGTTTTTTGTGTTTTTATTATGCTGTTCACCTAGTGTTAAAAGTGATAAGGCAGCTTTAGTCTCCGGGTCAGTACAATTACAACAATACGACATTTATGTCTTGTTTCTATATTTTAACGCTTTTACACAAGAAAAGCAATTTAAAAAAAATTGTTTTTGCAAGACTGTATTCTTAGTGCTATGACCTTTTTAATTCTATGCTAACAAAGCTGTATGACAGCTAGATTTTATTTACATTCAAGTTTTTAGTTTTGTTTTATTCCACTTTTTGTTTGGTGGTATGGTGAAAAAGCATCTTTTTTGCCACTTTTTTTTTATTTATTTTTTGTGGTGTTCACTGAAGTGGTTATATAATATGACAATTTTATAGACCAGGTTTTTCCAGACGTGGTGATACCAAATATGTGATCTTTAATTGCTTATTTTTGCTTTTACGTTATTATACAGCGTGCAAAGTAAGTACTGAACATCAATTTTATAATATTTTGT
This sequence comes from Ranitomeya variabilis, assembly GCF_051348905.1. NCBI lineage: Eukaryota > Metazoa > Chordata > Amphibia > Anura > Dendrobatidae > Ranitomeya > Ranitomeya variabilis. The sequence continues at coordinate 719,385,748 of NC_135233.1, forward strand.
TTATTTTCTAAAGGTGCTATTGACATGAAATTCTCACCAGTTGTCAGTGACAACCCATCCAATCCTCACAAGCAAAGAAATCAAACCATAGATGTCCATAAATTAAGTTTTGTGTAATAATGAGAAATGATACAGGGACAAAAGTATTATACACGTGAAGAAAGAAAGGTGCAAAAAAAATGGAAAGTCATGAAACCAACTGAAATCTATCAGTAATTATAAAGCAATCATTAGTAAAAAAATAAATAAAATAATACCGGCTAGTTCAACTGATGGTCTATAAAAAGGTTTGTGTGCCACACAAGAAACATCTCATGATGGGTGAAACCAGTGAGTTGTCTCAAGGTCTTTGCAGCCATATGGATGCAAAACATACTGATGGCATTGATTACAGAAGAATTTCTAAACTGTTGAAGGTTCCAGTGAGCACTGTGGAAACCACAATCCAGAAGTGAAAAGAGAACATCATTTCACCATATAACGGCCACATCCAGGTGCTCTCTACAAGATTTCAGACAGAGGAGTGAAAAAGAATTATCAGAAAAGTTGTCCAAAAGCTAAGGAGAGCTACAGAATCACCAAGAATCACCATGTACAATTATTGCAAAGAAAAGTATAAGTAATGCACTGAACCTCCATGGCCTGTATGCAGGCTCCCCACATAAGCCTCCACTGCTGAATAAAAAGCATGTTCAAGCATGTTTAAAGTTTGCTCAACAACATTTAGACAAGCCTGTAAAATACTGGAGGAGTTTAGTCTGGTCGGATGAGACCAAAATTGAACTCTTTAGATGCAATAATACACCATGTTTGGGGCTAAATGGCACTGCAAATCACCCCAAAATCACCATGCCAACAGTGAAGTTTGTAGGTGGAAACATCATGGTTTGAGGCTCTTTTTCAGCATTCGGCATTGGCAAACTTCCTATTGATTGAAGGAAGGATAAATGGACAAAAGACATTCTTGTAAAAATCTGCTACCATCTACCTGGATGATGAACATGAAATGAAGGTGGACATTTCAGCAAGACAATGATCCCAAACACACAGCCAAGGAAACTCTCAATTGATATCAGAGAAAGATGATAAAGCTGCTAGAAAGGCCCAGGTAAATCACTTGACTTGAATCTATTATAAAATAATGGAAGGAAATAAAGCTCAGAGTTCATAAAAAAAGACAACAAAAATTTCAGGAAGAGTGTTTGAGTAGAAGAATGGACCAAAATCATACCTGAGCAATGCATGCAACTAGTTTCTCGGTAAAGGAGGAATCTAAAAGCTATCATCTTCAATAAAGACTTTTTAACGAAGAATGAAATAAATTTCAGTAAGCGTGTTCAATTCTTTTTCCCTGTGTCATTTCTCATTATTTCACATAACTTAATTTATGAACATTTATGGTTTAATTTCTTTGCCTGTGTGAATTGGATGGGTTGTTACGACATCTCACAAGAATTTCATGTCAATAATGCCTTTAGAAATATATTTACTTAGAAAATTGGTGTCGTGTTCAATACCTATTTCACCTGCTGTATGTACTAATTTGTATTAGAATTTTTTAATTTTTGTAAACTTATTTTTTACTTAGTTCCTTCATGGGACATCATTTTTTCCTGCTCTGATCGCAGATTTAAAACTCTGCAATGCTTTTACATTGCAGGGTATTAGATCAGTTTCTTGCAGACAGTGAGGAGGTATGTCAGCTTCTCCTCTCAACAGAAACTTACAAGCCACCATTCCTTGCTGTCCCCCGTGACCATCTTTCAGCCCGGGTTCACCATGCATACTAACGACACAAGAAAATCACAATCGTGTTATGCAGAACAGAGCAGAGAGGGAGCTCTCTCCCACTGCAAGCTGAGCGATGTCGCTGTAGTAATTAACAGCAGTGTCAAAGGGGTTAAATGGCCTCGATCAGACCAGGTATGATATATAGCTTATGCCGCTGATAATTGAGTCAGCTCTGCAATTGATCTGACGCGATTGTTGCACCGTACATGTACAGCTGTTTGTGGTAACGCACCTTCCCTGATGTTGTACATGTACGGCTGATCTTGTGAAGGAGCTAAGATGGAAAGTTTGGTGAAGGGCTAATAGTAATATGAGGTTGCTTTTCAGCCTCCTTGGCTGTGACTGGCCTCTTATTTGTACTGAAATGAAATCTTAATGTTAATCATATCAAGACATTTTCAACAATTTTATGCTTCGAACTTAGTGGGAACGGTTTGGTGAACACTCTTTCCTGCTCCATCATGCCTATATCCAGTGCACAAGGTCCACAAAGGCTTGATTGGATGAGTTTGTTGTGGATGAAGAGGACTGCCTGCACAGGGCCCTGACCTCAATTCCGTCGAACACCTTTGGGATGAACGAGAATGGAGATTGTAAGCCTCAAACCTCAGAGTCTAACCACACATATGTTTTTCTGCATGATTAGGCAAAAATTCCCACAAACACACACCAAAATTATATAAAAAACTTTTCCACAGGCATTTCTTATAGCTGCAATGGGAGAAACCAATCATATGAATGTCTTTTGATTTAGAATGAAGAATAAACATGATATATGTTAATAAAATCCAGCTAGAACATTCCCAATGTCAGAAGTTTGAAAATGCAGTCCCATGTAATTATTAAACATGAAAATAATTCACTTTTACTGTTGAAAATAAAAGCTATAAAAAAAACATAGAAAGTAATACAAATTTAATTCTTGATAAAAACAATGCATTTTGTGTAGTCCTTAACCCCTTAACTTCCAAGGGTAGTTTGCACGTTAATGACCGGGCCAATTTTTACAATTCTGACCACTGTCCATTTATGAGTTTATGACTCTGGAACGCTTCAACAGATCCTGAAGATTCTGACATGATTTTCTCATGACATATTGTACTTCATGATAGTGGTAAAATGTATTTGATATAACCTGCGTTTATTTGTGAAAAAAACTTAATATTGGCGAAAATTTTCAATATTTTTCAATTTTCAAAATTTGTATTTTTATGCCCTTAAATCAGAGAGATATGTCACACAAAATACTTAATAAGTTACATTTACCACATGTCTACTTTACATCAGCACAATTTTGGAACCAACATTTTTTTTTTTGTTAGGGAGTTATAAGGGTTAAAAGTTGTCCAGCAATTTCTCATTTTTACAACACCATTTTTTTTTAGGGACCGCATCACATTTGAAGTCATTTTGAGGAACATTTACTTCAGCTCCAATTTGTTTTATTTTACCAAGGGTAACAGGAAGAAATGGACCCTAAACACTGTTGTGGCAGAGCTCGGAAGGGAAGGAGCATCGTTTGACTTTTCCATGCAAAATTGACTGAAATTGAGATAGGACGCCATGTTGCATTTGGAGAGCTCCTGATGTACCTAAACATTAAAACCCCCCACAAGTGACACTATTTTGGAAAGTAGACCCCCTAAGGAACTTATCTAGATGTGTGGTGAGCACTTTGACCCACCAAGTGCTTCACAGAAGTTTATAATGTAGAGCTGTAAAAATAAAAAATCATATTTTTTCACGACCCCAAACATTGTCTTGCAATTTGTCCTGAGTACGCTCATACCCCATATGTGGGGGTAAACCACTGTTTGAGCGCATGGCAGAGCTCAGAAGGGAAGGAGCGCCGTTTGACTTTTCAATGCAAAATTGACTGAAATTGAGATAGGTCACAATGTTGCATTTGGAGGGCCCCTGATGTGCTCAAACATTGAAACCCCCCACAAGTGACACCATTTTGGAAAGAAGACCCCTAAAGAACTTATCTAGATGTGTTGTGAGAACTTTGACCTTCCAAGTGTTTCACTACAGTTTATAACACAGAGCAGTGAAAATAAAAATTCTTTTTGTTTCCCAAAAAATTATATTTAGCCCCCAGTTTTGTATTTCCCCAAGGGTAACAGGAGAAATTGTACCCCAAAAGTTGTCCAATTTGTCCTGAGTACGCTGATACCCTACTTGTGGGGGGGGAACCACCGTTTGGACGCATGGAAGAGCTCGAAAGGGAAGGAGCACTGTTTGGAATGCAGACTTAGATGGATTGGCCTGCAGGTGTCACGTTGCATTTTCAGAGTCCCCGATGTACCTAAACAGTAGAAACCCCCCACAAGTGACCCCATATTGAAAACTAGACCCCCCAAGAAACTTATCTAGATGTGTTGTGAGAACTTTGAACTCCGAAGTGTTTCACTAAAGTTCATAACGCAGAGCCGTGAAAAAAAAATCTTTTTTTCCACAAAGATTATTTTTTTAGCCCCTGGTTTTGTATTTTCCCAAGGGTAACAGGAGAAATTGGACCCCAAATGATGTTGTACAATTTGTACTGAATACGATGATACCCCATATGTGGGGGAAACCACCGTTTGGGCGCATGGCAGAGCTCAGAAGGAAAGGAGCACCGTTTGGAATGCAGACTTAGATGGAATGGTCTGCAGGCATCACATTGTGTTTGCAGAGCCACTGATGTACCTAAACAGTAGAAACCCCATAAGTGACCCCATATTGGAAACTAGACCCCCAAGGAACTTATCTGGATGTGTTGTGAGAACTTTGAACCCCCAAGTGTTTCACTACAGTTTGTAACGCAGACCCGTGAAAATAAAAAATCATTTTTTTTCCTCAAAAATTATTTTTTAGCCCCCGGTTTTGTATTTTCCGAAGGGTAACAGCAGAAATTGAACACCAAAAGTTGTTTTCCAATTTCTCCTGAGTACGCTGATACCCCATATGTTGGGGTACACCCGCACTGTTTTACTTTTTCAACGCAGAATTAGCAGGAATTGAGATCGGATGCCATATCACATTTGGAGAGCCCCTGATGAGCCTAAACAGTGGAAACTCCCCAATTCTAACTGAAACCCTAACCCAAACCTCCCCCTAACCCTAATACCAACCCTAACCACACCCCTAACCCAAACATGCCCCTTACCCTAATCCCAACCACACCCCTAACCCTAACACATACCTAACCCCAACACACCCCTAATCCCAATCCTAACCACACCCCTAACTCCAACACACCCCTAGCCCTAATCCCAACCATAACCCTAACCACACCCCTAACCCTAATCCCAACCCTAATTCCAACCATAAATGGAATCCAAGCCCTAACTTTAGCTCCAACCCTAACCCTAACTTTAGCCCCAACCCTAACCCTAACTGTAGCCCCAACCCTAACTGCAGCCCTGTTATGATCTGGTGGCCTAGGAGCAGCATGAGACGTACTCTGGGAAGGTGGTACCTGTACTGACCGCAGACCCTGAACTTAACACCGCAACTAGAAGTAGCCGTGGGATGTACCTACCAATCCTAGACACCTCGACACAGCCGGAGGACTAATTAACCCTATAGATAGAAAAGGGAAAACTATCTTGCCTCAGAGAAAATCCCCAAAGGATAGAAGCCCCCCATAAATATTGACTGTGAGAGGAGAGGAAAAAACATACACAAACTGAAAACAAGATTTAGCAAAGGAGGCCAATCTAGCTAAATAGGAAGGATAGGACAGAGAACTATGCGGTCAGTATTAAAATACTAGAAAATGTCCACCACAGAAAATACAAAAACTCCACATCTAACTAAAGACATGGAGGGTATATCTGCCTCTCCAGAGATTCCAGCTTGGCTGCATAAATCCTTACACAGATTAAGCTGGACAAGAAAAAACATGAAATGCACTGAACAATAAGGCCCACAAAATGTGGGCTGCAAAAACAAGCAGAACTTATCTTTGTTGAAATGAACAGCGAGCAGGAGAGACCAGGAAGGGATGTGAATCCTCCAGAAACAATGAACAACTGGCACTGACTAAAGGGTGAAGCCAGACTAAATAGCCCAGTCCGAAGTGGACACACCTGATGATTGCTGTGAAAGACAGACAGCAGCGCTACCACTTATAACCACCGGAGGGAGCCCAAGAGCAGAATTCACAACACAGCCCCAACCCTAACCCTAATGGGAAAATGGAAATAAATACATATTTTTAATTTTATTATTTTTCCCTAACTAAGGGGGTGATAAAGGGGGGTTTAATTTACATTTATAGCGGGGGGTTTTTAGTGGATTTTTATGATTGGCAGCTGTCACACACTAAAAGACGCTTTTTATGCAAAAAATAGTTTTTGCGTCTCCACATTTTGAGAGCTATAATTTTTCCATATTTTGGTCCACAGAGTAATATGAGGTCTTCTTTTCTGCAGGATGAGTTGACGTTTTCATTGGTACCATTTTTGGGCACGTTACATTTTTTGATCGCTTTTTATTCCGATTTTTGTGAGTGAGAATGACCAAAAACCAACTATTCATGAAATTCTTTGGGGGGGGGGGGCATTTATACCTTTCCACATTTGGTAAAATTAATAAAGCAGTTTTATTCTTCGGGTCAGTACGATTACAGCGATACCTCATTTATATAATTTTTTTATCTTTTGGCGCTTTTATACGATAACTATTTTCTATAAAAAATTATTATTTTTGCATCGCTTTATCCTGAGGACTATAACTTTTTTATTTTTTTGCTGATGATGCTGTATGGTGGCTTGTTTTCTGCAGGACAAGATGACGTTTTCAGTGATACCATGGTTATTTATATCTGTCTTTTTGACCGCGTGTTATTCCACTTTTTGTTTGGCGGTATGATAATAAAGCGTTGTTTTTTGCCTCTTTTTTTACGGTGTTCACTGAAGGGGTTAACTAGTGGGAAAGTTTTATAGGATGGGTCATTACGGACGCGGCAATACTAAATATGTGTACTTTTATTGTTGTTTTTTTATTTAGATAAAGAAATGTATTTGTTGGAACTTTTTTTTTCTTTATTTAGGAATTTTTTTTTTTTTTACACATGTAAATATTTTTTTTTTAACTTTTTTACTTTGTCCTAGTGTGAAACATCACAGTATAGTGTCAGAGCGCTGATCTGACACTTTGCAATGCACTGTGTCAGATCAGCGATCTGACAGGCGCTGCAGGGAGGCTTGCTGGCACCTGCTCTGAGAAGGCGCTTGCAAGCCACCTCCCTGCAGGACCCGGAAGGAGCCCCTTGGCCATTTTGAATCCGGGGCCTGCAGGGAGGAGGATCACATCGCGCTGTTCCGAGGGTCTTAGGGAAGCACGCAGGGAGCCCCCTCCCTGAGCGATGCTTCCCTATGCCACTGGAATGCTGTGATCACGTTTGATTGCAGTGTTCCGGGGGTTAATGTGCCAGGAGCGGTCCATGACTGCTCCTGGCACATAGTGCTGGATGTCAGCTGTAATAATCAGCTGACACCCGGCGGCGATCGGCCACGCTCCCCCCGTGAGCGCGGCTGATCGCCTATGACGTACTATCCTGTCCCTGGGAATTAAGTCCCAGGTCACCTAGACGGGATAGTATGTCATATGCGATTAAGGGATTAAGGGGTTAAAGGGAATCTGTCAGCAGGTTTTTGCTATGTATGTGAAGACAGCAGGAGATAGAGGCTGAAACACAGAATTCAGAGATGGGTCACTTGTCAAAGTACGTGCTGTTTACTAACTGTGAAAGATTTATCACTAATAGTTTAACATTGCTGAACTACACTAGTTCAGAAGGTCCCATCCCCCTGTTATAAGCATCTCACTGTCTATAGACTATGTACACAGAGCTTGGTGTGGGCAGGATTTGCTTTCTCAGCTCTGCTGCATTACTAAATCTAAAAACTCTGATTGTGTCAGAACGACTGCACCCAGTAATCTAAGTGATACATCATTGGAATCAGCTTTTTCTCTTCGCCACGACAGCACCCACTGAGAGAGGGGATCCGCCCCTAGGAACAGGAAACCCTACGGAGAGATAAAAGGGGCGGTCCCCCTCGCTCCCACAGTTTGGTTTCCTGTTCCTATGGGAATCCACGGAGAAGAGGATGCCTAGCCTGGATGCCGCTTGCGCAGTTTACCTGTGAGGACGGCAAGGGCTCCAGAGCTGGATGCAGCGTCGGGGGTCCTCTTCTCAGCTTCCCCCCTCTGCTGGCAGACACCATGAGGCCAGAACTACAGGGGTTCCTGGCTCATGGAAATCCACCCGGACAGTCTGCAGGACCAAGCGCCGGGGTGAGGTAAGCGCTGCGCTTTGGCGAGCGCTCATGCGGCGTGGAGCTCCACTATTTCCCCGGGAGTCCAGAAGTAAACTCCGGGGTGAGGGAGGAGGTGGACGGCACCCGTGCTGATGCCGGTGGCAGCGCGGGTGCATACAGTATGGCCGCGACCCGGAAGTGATTAGCACTTCCGGGTTCAACCGGAAGAAGATGGCGGCCCCCATGTAAAAGGACGCCGGCACAAGCACCCGGTGTCCACAATGGATTCATCCCAGATCCCTGCGATGCTTTCTGTAGAAGACACCGCATCTACCCCACGTACACGGGGCAGCAGCAGTCGCTCTAAACAGAGCGGATCCTCCAGGAAAAAAGCCGGTTCTCCACCTAAATCTCCTCCTCGTCAATCGGTACCGTAAAAGCTTCACTGGGGTGAGTGTGCATCTACCCTCATAGGCTGACTGGTGTTCCCTTTCCTTCTATACACCTAGGGAAAGAAAACTGAAAAAACGAAGCACAAACAGTGTGCGTTATGTCTCCAGCCCCTCCCGGATAGTTACAAAAAGAGACTTTGTAAATCATGTATTGCTTCTACCTTGCGGGAGGAAGCCTCAGTTAAATCAGAGGACATCAGACTCATGATAAGACAAGAGTTACAAGCCTTACAGGGTTCTGATAAAGAACCGCGTGCCAAAAGTAAAAGAGGATATGAATCCCCTATATCTGACCCATCTTCGGATAGGGAGAAAGCGGACTCTGACATCTCCCACGAATATGTTTCCTCAGATGAGGACCAGGATATGTGCTTTCCCACTGATAGTATTGACAACCTTGTCAGGTCCGTTTGTAATACCATGGGCATTGAGGATTCTAAAGTCCCTAAGACACAGCAGGATATTATGTTTGCCGGTCTATCAGAAAAGAAAAGGCCCTCTTTTCCGGTGATAGCAGCGATAAAATCGTTAGTCAAAAAAGAGTGGGAAAGCCAGGGCCAAAGAGGATTACCTCCATCCTCAAAAAGACGGTATCCCTTCAATGATGAAGAGTTTTCAACATGGACAAAAGCGCCAAAAGTGGACGCTGCGGTAGCATCCACATCCAAAAAATCCTTGCTGCCTGTGGAGGATTCAGGCTCATTACAGGACCCGTTAGACCGTAAAGCCGACTCACTATTAAAAAGAGCCTGGGAGTCGTGTACGGGAGCATTTAGGCCATCTATCTCTGCTACATGCACCGCTAGATCCATGTTGGTCTGGCTGAGTGACTTAGAGGAAGGACTTAAAAGTGGTCTTTCTAGAGACAAACTGTTGTCCTCTATACCCTTAATTAGAGGGGCTACAGCTTTCCTGGCAGATTCATCTGCCGACTCTATACGTTTGGCGGCCAAATCGGCAGGTCTCACAAATGCGGCACGTAGAGCCCTATGGCTTAAGGGCTGGAAAGGCGATCCCCAGACGAAGTCCAAATTATGTGGCCTCCCATGTCAGGGTGAGTACCTGTTTGGTACCAAACCGGACGAAATCTTAACTAAAGCGGGAGAAAGAAAGAAGGGCTTCCCTAATAACAATTACCTTCCATTCTATAGGAAAGCGTTCCGGAAGCCCATATTTAATAAAAGAAAAGATTTTAAAAACCAAGATCGCTGGACCCCTAGAGACGCCAAACAAAGGGGTGCATTCTTTGGGAAGCGCCCTTTTAAAACTGAAGACAAGCCCCATTAGAGCAGATGTACCTGTGGGAGGTAGATTATCCTCCTTCTCAGACCAATGGAGAAGAATAACATAAAACGTTTGGGCGAATAGTCTCGTCACCTCTGGCTTAAAGTTAAATTTTGCCCGAGTCCCTTCGGACTCATTTCTATTGACTTCTTTAAAATCACAGTCCCAACAGGAGGCATTACAGCAAGAAGTAATGAATCTTCTATCCAATGGAGTTTTGGTGGAGGTTCCATTTCTTCAGGAGGGGAAAGGGTTCTATTCCCCGCTATTTCTGATTACAAAACCTGATGGATCATTCAGAACCATCATAAATCTTAAAAAACTGAACACCTTCTTAGAAAATCAAACCTTTAAAATGGAATCTATTCGATCCACCGTAAAACTCCTGTTTCCCCATTGCTTTATGGCGGTTCTGGACTTGAAAGATGCGTATTACCATCTACCAATCTTTAAAGAACATCAACAGTTTCTCCGCGTAGCGGTTGTATTGAATGGATGTATACGGCACTTTCAGTATACGGCAATGCCCTTCGGACTATCAATTGCTCCAAGGGTATTCACTAAACTAATGTCAGAGGTCATGTCTTATCTAAGATTAAAAGACACCCTCATAATCCCATACTTAGACGACCTTCTAGTAGTGGGAAAATCCCCCTCACAATGTCAGCAAAGATTATGTCATATGATTTCATCCTTGCAGAACTTGGGATGGTTAATAAATTGGGAAAAATCTAGGCTGATCCCGACAACTCGGCAGGTATTTTTGGGAATTATATTAGATTTCGTAAGTCAAAAATGTTTTCTCCCGGAATCTAAACAATTAACAGTTAGAAATAAAGTCCAGTCTGTACTAGATAAACCTATAATTTCCCTCCGGGAAGGCATGTCCTTACTTGGCTCCTTCACATCATGTATCCCAGCGGTTCCATGGGCCCAGTTCCACTCAAGATGCTTACAGTATACAATTTTACATGAGGAGATAAAATTACAAGGGCGATTAGACGGTAAAATTTCCCTTTCTAATGACGTAATCCAATCCCTAACCTGGTGGCTACAACCAGATCATCTAGTTAGTGGGGTTCCCTGGGAGGTTAAACCCTCAAACATAATTTTTACGGATGCCAGCCCTCATGGTTGGGGAGCACACTTGGGGGACCAGGTTGTCCAGGGGCTGTGGTCGGTTACGGAATTAGATGACTCGTCTAATAAAAAAGAACTAAAAGCCATCTATCATGCCCTATGTGAATTCCTCCCACAGTTGCACGGAACACATACCAGGGTACTCTCAGACAACATGACATCAGTGGCTTACGTCAACCATCAAGGCGGAAAGAGATCAGGCACTCTCATGTCTATAACCGAAAACATCTTGACTATAGCCGAAGATCATCTTCTGTCCTTATCAGCACTACATGTCCGAGGGATAGACAACTCAAAAGCAGACTTTCTCAGTCGTCATACCCTCCATCAGGGGGAGTGGGTGTTAAATCGTCGGATATTCAAAATGATAACTATAAAATGGGGTATACCCGACATAGATCTCTTCGCTACAAGAGACAACAGGCAAGTAAAAACATTCGCCTCAATGTTCCAAACCGACAACCCCGATGTTCTCGACGCCCTCCAGATTCCATGGACGTTTCGGAAAGCATATGCCTTTCCCCCGATGATTCTTCTTCCAACAGTAATCAGGAAGATAAGAGAGGACAGAGCGAATATAATCTTAATCGCCCCATTCTGGCCAAAAAGACCATGGTTTTCCCTGCTCAGAGCCATGTCCGTCTCGGATCCATGGATTCTCCCAGAGAATCAAGATCTGCTTTTCCAGGGGCCCTTCAACCACCCTCATGTGAAGGGTCTACGGTTGACAGCCTGGGATTTGAGAGGCAGCTGTTAAAACTAAGGGGCTTCTCTGATAAAGTAATTGATACCCTATTGCTGAGTAGGAAAAGATCCACTACATCGATCTATGTAAAAGTATGGAAAAAATTTTTAAGCCTCTATCCCTCAGCCCTGTCAAATGAAATTCCAGTCCCTATTATTCTTGAATTTCTCCAAAGAGGACGTGATTTAGGCCTTTCAGTTAACACCTTAAGAGTGCAAGTTTCTGCGCTAGGGGCTTTGTATAGTCACAACGTTGCGGGAGATAGATGGATATCCAGATTCATCTCAGCCTGCCAGAGAGCAGAACCAGTCCATATTCCCAACTCACCTCCTTGGGATGTTAATCTGGTCCTTGAAGCCTTAACAGATCGCCCATTTGAGCCTCTACATTCTGCTCACATTAAACATGTCTCCCTCAAGACTGCTCTTCTTGTCGCCTTAGTATCGGCAAGAAGGGTCAGTGACATACAGGCACTATCAGTAGATCCTCCATTTATGTCAATATTGCCAGATAGGATTATCCTAAAAACAGACCCTTCCTACTTACCTAAAAGGTGTACTAAATTCCATAGATCTCAAGAAATTCTTCTTCCTACCTTCTATAATAACCCTACAAATCAGGAAGAAGAAAAATACCTCTCTCAGTGGGTGCTGTCGTGGCTCTATAAAAGAGCATTACCGGTACGTAATCCGGTGTTTTTTGCCTACATTACGCTACTCTCAGATGAGGTAGCAAAAAGCTACTGACAGGTTCCCTTAAGGACCATATAAAATGTGTCTTGTTTTTGTTGTTTTTTGTGCATGTTAATAGTTTTGGCTCTTTTAGTTTAATGCTTTAAACATGACTTCTTTCAGATGTTTGCCTAGAAACTATTTCTTTCAAAAGTCAGCTGCACTTTTTAATACAGTTGAGATTTTCAGCAAACTTGGTATGAATTTAGCCAAATATGCATCTAGGGTCCTGTATAAAAACTAGCCACTTATGTCTTATGCTTGGTTTTATTTCTTTTCTTTCAATTAACATTTGTCAGCTTATTTTATGATTTTTTTCTTTCTGTAATGTTAATAAAATATGACAATATTATATTCAGGTACTTGAAAAGCTAAAGAATGGGAATTTTTCCTTAAACGATGAAACATTTAACTTTGACTCATCTGGAGATGCCTTAATTGGATATGATGTGCTTACTTGGGATGTAACTAATTCAGCTACCGTGATTAAGCTTCTTGGTAAATATGAAATATCAGAAAGCAAGATCCACATAAACAAAAGCCTAATTCACTGGAATACAAAAAATAATCAGGTAACAAAATGATTTAAAAAATTCTATAAACAACTGTAAGAGACGAATTCGGCTATGTGCCCACGTTCCGGAAGTAGCAGCGCTTTGGACGTATGTTCGCTGTGTCCAAATTACTGCCTTCTATGAATGCAGGTAAATCCGCATGTGTTTACTGAACCGTGCAGATTTACTGAATTCAATACATTGTATTGATTAAATTAAAGCGATATTATCATGCTGTACTCCTAAAAGAAACGTCGCACGTCAGTGTCCACGGGTGATCTGGAGGCGCACATGCATGCACAGTGGACATGGAATTTCTAGAAATCCCATCCACTCTGATGTCACATCTGGCCACTGCAGGTTTGACGCTGCATAAATGCGCACACCATCAAACCCGCAGCAATTCCTGATCATGGGTTCATACCCATAGACAACCATATAACTTGGACGACGATCACAACACAATGCTCGGACTGTTTGGTGGCTCTGATGATGCGAGTGTGACAGTGGTGCAGTATAACGTGGCACAACTGTAAAGGTGCACAAAGAAGGTTCCCAAACCAGAAGCTATATGAAGTAAACTTTGGCACTCAACTTTTGATGATATGCAAATTTTATTGGCAGCCACTTGTACAACAAACGTTTCGGTCATTGACATTGACCTTCTTCAGTGTACTGCAGTAACATCAAAATTAATAACAAATAATCAATGTACAACAATGTAAACATAAAGCAAGGTAAAAACAAAAATAAAGAGACTAATGTATAATGTGCATATACAGTGATGGATGGGAGAGGGAATGAGGGTAGCGTCAAGGGATAGGTGAAAAAGGAATAAGAAAGAGAGCATACCTTAATGTTTTGGAAAGAATATTTTGTGTGTGGCTCAAGACCAGAATGAGGTCCTATATGGATCCTAGACTAGAGTAAAAATATATATGATGTTGGACCAGTAGTGGTCTGTACAATGCTCATGTCAAAGAAAAGGATATAAAACTACCCCAAGTACTACTTCCAAGTATTTTTTCTTGGAAAAAATACTTACCCCTTTGACGCAAAAATCTAAATCGTATTTACTTGACACCGGGGCCTTTCTCAGGACACTACACACATTGGGTACTGTCCCTGACAACTCCTTTTTGGTTTCCTTGGACGTAAAGGACCTCTACATGTCCATTCCCCATGACCGAGGCATTGACTGTGTTAGACGTTTACTAGTTTCATCTGAATTGGATCACAACACTATCAATTTATGTCTTGAACTGCTGACTATTGTCCTCACCCAAAATTATTTTTTATTTGAGGACACATACTACTTACAGGCACAGGGGACCGCCATGGGGTCCAACATGGCGCCCCCATATGCTAACACGTACATGACCACATTTGAAGAAGTAGTATATCCCAACGCTCTCTTTAAGACCTACTGTGTCACTTGGAAAAGATTCATAGATTACATTTTTTGCATATGGACGGGCCCATCTGATTATTTGGATGAATTCTTTGCAACATTGAACCAATCATGGTCAGGTCTCTCCTTCACCATGACCAAGGATGCGCACCAGGTCAGCTTCCTGGATACCCTTGTGTCTAAAGATACAAGTGGAATCATAAGCACAGATTTGTATAGGAAGCCCACTGACCGGAATAGCCTGCTCCACTATGACAGCCTACATCCCACAACCACTAAAAATGCCATCCCACGTTCTCAATTCCAAAGAGTGGAGCGCATAGTTACAGATCCAATCAAAAAGCAGGAAAGAGTAGATGAGATGTACAACAAATTCAGTGAACGGGGATATCCCCCGGAGGTACTACATAGTGCCCTGCAACCATCCACAACCTCCAGACGGTCTACAAAGAACCGTATACCATTTGTACATACATACCACCCCTACGTCCATGTCCTCCATCACAGCATCAGGAAACACTGGAGATTACTAGGAGAAGCACACCCTGATATACCTGAGTTTCGCAATCATTTTTTACCTTGTTACAAACGGCCCCGCAACATTCGGGATACACTGATCAAGGCTGACATAGGGTCAGGTTCACGGATTTCCACTCAGAGATTCCTCTCAAAACCCAAGACTGGCGCGCATCCTTGCCTACACTGCAACCAATGTGGAAATGTGTTAAAAGGAGACCATTTCCACCACCCACACTCAGGTAAAAGATATAAAATCAAGGATTACAGTACCTGTGATACCTCTTTTGTCGTGTACGCCATTAAATGCCCATGCGGCCTCCTTTATATTGGCGAGACTTCACAACTAATAAGGGACCGCATCAGCAAGCATAAGTCTACCATAAGATGCAAAAACATGTTACTCCCACTACCACATCACTTTATTGATGCTGGACACTCCATACCTCAACTAAAGTTTCAGGTAATAGAACATGTCCCGGTACCTAGATGGGGGGGCAATCGCATTCAGACCCTCAAAAAAAGGGAGGCATTTTGGATACACGAGTTGGAGACTATGACACCCAGAGGTCCAAATAGGGAATATGATCTCCTTGCATTTTTATAATTAATTCTTTTCTCCCCACAGTGATTGATAGCAGGCTGGTTGCTTTATTATATTGTATGCGTTTATTTTTAGTATGAAGATACTGACATGTTGCTTTATCTTACAGAGTCAACTGTATTGAATATGATGGCACGAAAATTTTCACATCCTGATCCTCCTTCCCCTGGATCCCTACCCCAGTCCCATTGCCTTTAGTATTATTCTTTATCATATTTTCCTTCCCCTTTTGCCTCTTCATGTAATTATTTATTTATTTATTTATTTATTTTCCTTTTTTTTTTCCTTTTACCGCTTCTGCCTCCTTAACATATCCCCCATTGTTTAGGGCCAAACATTCATGCCGCTCACATACATTCCTCCTTTATTTACACATAGGTCCATTCATTTGCCCCTTCACGCCTCACCATTGTTTTATCTGATCTCAGATACAGGCCCACCAAGGTGGAACGCACCTCCATTACAATTCTTTCCCTGCTGACACGCACAGTGTCACCGAGAGCAGCGGCATGTCACTTCCGGTGACGTACTTCCGGTTCTCCGCTACTCAGCGGTCCCGCCCCTTTTCTATATCTTAGTGCCCTGAACAATGGCAGCACACATTGGAACAAGCGGTGGACACCGCGTTCTGCACATACAGCGCTGCCATTCACCGGTAAGATCCACTATAGGAGCTAGCCCTCCGTTTGTAGAGGTGACTTTTTCCCATGTCTCCATATCCATGTCTTTTTCCTATCCCCAGGCAGGGACCACTACTTCGGTCCACTTAGGATCCTATACACAATCTAGATGCACATATGGTATGTACATAGACTCTCCTATAACCTCTACATGTGCTTCATTTATGCATATATTGATTCCTCATATATATGTCATTGGTTTTCTCACAGATATCATTATAACTCCGGAAGAGGACTTCTCCAATTATAACTGCTATTCATGACCCTAAGGTCTGTTATACCAGTGGTCTTACCATACTACACAATCTATAGTTTTATCCTTTTGGGTATTCCTATATACGTATCTTTATAGATATATATATATATCTATCTACAGATATCTCCTACAATCCAGACTAGGAGCATTACGGTACTGACCCCTCTGCCTTGTACCACCTCTATGGGTTAGTTTTATATCCTTTTCTTTGACATGAGCATTGTACAGACCACTACTGGTCCAACATCATATATATTTTTACTCTAGTCTAGGATCCATATAGGACCTCATTCTGGTCTTGCGCCACACAGAAAATATTATTTCCAAAATATTAAGGTATGCTCTCTTTTTTATTCCTTTTTCACCTATCCCTTGACGCTATCCTCATTCCCTCTCCCATCCATCACTGTATATGCACATTATACATTAGTCTCTTTATTTTTGTTTTTACCTTGCTTTATGTTTACATTGTTGTACATTGATTATTTGTTATTAATTTTGATGTTACTGCAGTACACTGAAGAAGGTCAATGTCAATGACCAAAACGTTTGTTGTACAAGTGGCTGCCAATAAAATTTGCATATCATCAAAAGTTGAGTGCCAAAGTTTACTTCATATAGCGAGTGTGACAGTAGCATAAAAATTCATGTTGTCACGTTCAGGTCTGAAGAGTTGATGGCCAGTCCCAGGATTGCGTTGTGATCCTCATCCAAGTTATACAGTCATCTGACTTTTCCTTAAAGCATGTAAATTATAGTACTGCTACATCAAAGAAGTCAAATTGTTTTCTGGACTTTCTACAAGTAGTCCTATTGAATAATGCTGCGGGCAGCTTCTACCAAACTAAAGCAATGGTATAAAGCCACCAATATTTAAAAGAAATGCTATGTAGGCAAGTTATGTTCAGTGCTTTTGCCCCTTCAGTTTTCTTAATTGCTTTAAGGAAAAACAAAGAGGATATGTTCACAGGCTTTAAGCGGGTGGAAAAAAAAGAGGTCAGAAAACAATTGATAGACTCTTCTTGTTTATATGTGTATTGTAAAATGACATTATTGTTCATATGTTCTGGCTTTTGAGCATTTTGGAATCACTTTATGTTTTGTAAAGCACCTGGTGGGAAAAAGAAAGTGAATATCACTTCTAAGTGTCTCCTGATGGAAAATTCTCCAAACCAAACATTGTCCAAAAACACTTTAGGGAAAATTAACTACAAAAACACTTGAAACACTCTCCAAAACTGCTTTGCGAAACGCTTGACAATATGAAAACTCCTTCAAAAATTCCCAAAAGCAGGAGAGTTTGATAAAGCGGTTTCCACAGGAAAACTCAGTATTTTTGACTGCCTAAAAACAACTCAGTGTGCACATACCACTAATTCAGCTTTATCCTTATCATTGTATGGTTGTCCGATGCCATTAATCTTGCATCATTGGGGCCTCACATTTTGGAAAATTGAAGTGATTTCCTGTACACATCAGCTAGCTTTTCTTGAATGTTAGTGGATTTATTTCTTCTACAAGTTAAACCTTTTTCACACTTCATGTATGAGTTCTTTCTGTGAAAAACACGGATAGAACTTGAACCCATTTTAATTTGTGGGGCTGTTCACATGTTCGATTTTACTCTTGCGTTTTGGATCAATCTCACCACTGCAAATATATGGGTCTATTAAAAATCGGACAGCACTTGGATACCATCCCTGTGATGTCCATTTTTCAAAGGCTGTTTGATAAGAGATGCTTGAGTTTTTTTCATCTGTAAAAAGTGACGAAACTATGACCAGAATATGCTGGTAAAATCTGACATGCCATTGATTTTTCTCATGTGCAAAAACAATGGTCTGTGTTCTATCATTGTATATTTTTTATCAGAATTTCACTAGAGTTTGGTCCGAATTACAATTTTTACCATCAGAGTTTAGTGAGAGTTGAATCCCTTTTTCTTAAATTAAAAAAAAGCACTAAAAAGGTAAAGAATAGACACCACACAAATGGTATCCGAGTGCTGTCTGATTTTTTTTCCACAGACCCTTAGGGTATGTTTCCACATTCAGTATTTGCTATGGATTGGACGCTGCGTATAGCCACAACGTCCAATCCGCAGCATCCAGATGTTACAGTATAGTGGAGGGGATTTTATGAAATCCCATCTCCACTATGTGTTCAAAGACGCATCCAGCAGCCCTGCGTATACGCACATGCGGCGCGTCTTTCTAGACCGCAGCATGTCCATTTATCTTGCGGAGACAGTCTCCGCAAGATAAATATCACAGTCTATGTATAGGATGCGGTGATTCTGCATGGTTCAATGAACACATGCGGAATCACCGCATGTACAAAAGCCAGTAGCGCTTTGGGCGGAGCTGCGTCCAAAGCGCTGTAAATACGGAACATGGAAACATACCTTTAGAGTTGCATTAGTAAGAGTGATTTGAGACCTGGATCAAAATTGGACATAAAACAAATATATGACTTGTATGAGAAAAAATCTCAGACTGTTCTTGCATATGAGAAAAATTATTGATGTCTAAATAAGGCCTAAGCCAGAACCAGAAGTGGGACGTAAACATAGAAAAAGTATAATGGAACGATTTGTAATTCTTCCTTATATTGAAACAACTCCTGGTTTTGGCTGAAGTTGGTATTGGTGAATATTTTACAAATAATGTATTAATTACTTTACAGGTTCCTTTTTCGAATTGTTCCAAGTCTTGTATTCCTGGGAAGTTTAGAAAGTATTCTTACATAAGCTGCTGCTATGAATGTGTTCTTTGTGCTAAAGATTATTACTCACCTATGGCTGGTAAGTACTATGCTAACAGTCTTGAACTGAACTGCTTTAGCTTCTAATACTAGCCTGATTTCTCAGTTTGTTTACCATGTACAATACAAGTAAAATAAAATCCTCATTTAATCAATAGCTCATTTTCTGTTGACACATTCCCCTGTGGCATCCTTTAAGACACATACAAACTTTTTCACATACAGTGGAGAAAATAAGTTTTTGATACACTGCCGATTTTGCAAGTTTTCCCACCTACAGAGAATGGAGAGGTCTGTAATTTTTATCATAGGTGCACTTCACCCGTGAGAGACAGAATCTACAAATAAAAATCAGAAAATCACATTGTATGAGTTTTACATAATAATTTGCATTTTATGGCATGAAATAAGTATTAGATACAATAGGAAAACAGAGCTTAACCCCTTAAGCCCCGAGGGAGGTTTGCACGTTAATGACCAGGCCGATTTTTACAATTCTGACCACTGTCCATTTATGAGGTTATAACTCTGGAACGCTTCAACGGATCTTGGCGATTCTGACATTTTTTTTCTCGTGACATATTGTACTTCATGACAGTGGTAAAATTTATTCGATATAACTTGCGTTTATTTGTGAAAAAAACGGAACATTGGTGAAAATTTTGAAAATTTTGCAATTTTCCAACTTTGAATTTTTATGCCCTTAAATCATAGAGATATGTCACATAAAATACTTAATATGTAACATTTCCCACATGTCTACTTTACATCAGCACAATTTTGGAACCCAAAATTTTTTTGTTAGGGAGTTATAAGGGTTAAAATTGACCATCAATTTCTCATTTTTACAACACCATTTTTTTTTAGGGACCACATCTCATTTGAAGTCATTTTGAGGGGTCTATATGATAGAAAAAAACCAAGTGTGACACCAATCTAAAAACTGCACCCCTCAAGGTGCTCAAAAACCACATTCAAGAAGTGTATTAACCCTTCAGGTGTTTCACAGGAATTTTTGGAATGTTTAAATAAAAATGAACATTTAACTTTTTTTCACACAAAATTTATTTCAGCTCCAATTTGTTTTACTTTACCAAGGGTAACAGGAGAAAATGGACCCCAAAAGTTGTTGTACAATTTGTCCTGAGTACGCTGATACCCCATCTGTGGGGGTAAACCACCATTTGGGCGCATGGCAGAGCTCGGAAGGGAAGGAGCGCCATTTGACTTTTCAATGCAAAATTGACTGGAATTGAGATGGCATGCCATGTTGCGTTTGGAGAGCCCCTGATGTACCTAAACATTGAAACCCCCCACAAGTGACACCATTTTGGAAAGTATACCCCTTAAGGAACTTATCTAGATGTGTGGTGAGCACTTTGACCCAACAAATGCTTCACGGAAGTTTATAATGCAGAGCCGTAAAAATCAAAAATCATATTTAAAAAAAAAAATGATTTTTTTGCCCCCAATTTTTTATTTTTCCAAGGGTAAGAGAAGAAATTGGACCCTAAAACTTGTTGTGCAATTTGTCCTGAGTACGCTGATATCCCATATGTGGGGGTAAATGACTGTTTGGGCACATGGCAGAGCTCGGAAGGGAAGGAGCGCCGATTGACTTTTCAGTGCAAAATTGACTGGAATTGAGATGGGACACCATGTCGCGTTTGGAGAGCCCCTGATGTGCCTAAACATTAAAACACCCCACAAGTGATGCCATTTTGGAAAGTAGACCCCCTAAGGAACTTATCTAGATTTGTTTTGAGAGCTTTGAACCCCCAAGTGTTTCACTACAGTTTATAACGCAGAGCCGAGAAAATGAAAATTCTTTTTTTTTTACAAAATAGATTATTTTAGCCCCCAGTTTTGTATTTTCCCCTGGGTAACAGGAGAAATTGGACCCCAAACGTTGTTGTCCAATTTATCCTGAGTACGCTGATACCCCATATGTCGGGGGAACCACTGTTTGGGCTCATGGCAGAGCTCTGAATGGAAGGAGCGCCATTTGGAATGCAGACTTAGATGGATTGGTCTGCACTCTGCAGGCATCACGTTGCATTTGCAGAGCCCCTGATGTACCCAAACAGCAGAAACCCCGTAAGTGACCCCATATTGGAAACTAGACCTCCCAAGGAACTTATCTAGATGTGTTGTGAGAACTTTTAACCCCCAAATGTTTCACTACAGTTTACAACGCAGAGCCGTGAATATAAAAAATCTTTTTTTTTCCACAAAACTGATTTTTAGCCCCCAATTTTTTATTTTCCCAAGGGTAACAAGAGAACTTGGACCCCAAAAGTTGTCCAATTTGTCCCAAGTACGCTGATACCCCATATGTTGGGGTAAACCCCTGTTTGGGCGCATGGGAAAGCTCGGAAGGGAAGGAGCACTGTTTTACTTTTTCAACGCAGAATTGGCTGGAATTGAGAACGGACGCCATGTCACATTTGGAGAGCCCCTGATGTGCCTAAACAGTGGAAACTTCCCAATTCTAACTGAAACCCTAATACAAACACACTCCTAACCCTAATCCCAACGGTAACCCTAACGACACCCCTAACCCTGACACACCCCTAACTCTAATCCCAACCCTAAACCAAACCGTAAATGTAATCCAAACCCTAACCCTAACTTTAGCCCCAACCCTAATCCTAACTTTAGCCCCAACCCTAACCGTAACTTTAGCTCCAACCCTAGCCCCAACCCTAACCTAAGCCCTAACCCTAGCCCTAACCCTAGCCCTAACCCTAGCCCTAACCCTAGCCCTAGCCATAACCCTAGCCCTAACCCTAGCCCTAATCCTAATGGGAAAATGGAAATAAATACATTTTTTTAATTATATTACTTTTTCCATAAGTAAGGGGGTGATGAAGGGGGGTTTTATTTACTTTTATAGCATTTTTTTAGCAGATTTTTATGATTGGTAGCTGTCACACACTAAAGGACGCTTTTTATAGCAAAAAAGTTTTTGCATCTCCACATTTTGAGACCTATAATTTTTCCATATTTTGGTCCACAGAGTCATTTGAGGTCTTGTTTTTTGCGGGACGAGTTGATGTTTTTATTGGTTACATTTTCTTGCACGTGACATTTTTTGATCGCTTTTTATTCCGATTTTTGTGAGGCAGAATGACCAAAAACCAGCTATTCATGAATTTCTTTTGGGGGGAGCCTTTATACCGTTCCACGTTTGGTAAAATTGATAAAGCAGTTTTATTGTTCTGGTCTGTACGATTACAGCGAAACCTCATGTATATCATTTTTTTTATGTTTTGGCGCTTTTATACGATAAAAACTATTTTATAGAAAAAATAATTATTTTGGCATCGCTTTATTCTGAAAACTATAACTTTTTTATTTTTTTGCTGATGATGCTGTATGGCAGCTCATTTTTTGCGGGACAAGATGATGTTTTCAGCGGTACCATGGTTATTTATATCTGTCTTTTTGATCGTGTGCTATTCCACTTTTTGTTCGGCAGTACGATAATAAAGTGTTGTTTTCTGCCTCGTTTTTTTTTTTTTTACGGTGTTCACTGAAGGGGTTAACTAGTGGGAAAGTTTTATAGGTCGGGTCGTTACCGACGCGGCAATACTAAATATGTGTACTTTTATTGTTTTTTTTTTAATTTAGATAAAGAAATGTATTTATGGGAATAATATATATTTTTTTTTCTTTATTTAGGAATTTTTTTTTTACATTTTTTTACACATGTGGAATTTTTTTTTAAACTTTTTTACTTTGTCCCAGACATCACAGATCGCTGATCTGACAATTTTCGCAGCACTCTGTCAGATCAGCGATCTGACTTCCAGCGCTGCAGGCTTACCAGCGCCTGCACTGAGCAGGCGCTTGGTAAGCCACCTCCCTGCAGGACCCGGATGCAGCCCCGCGGCCATTTTGGATCCGGGGACTGCAGGGAGAGGAGGTAAGAGATGCTTGGAGCAATGCGAGCTGGTCTCAGGGAAGCCTGCAGGGAGCCCCCTCCCTGCGCGATGCTTCCCTATACCGCCGAAACACTGCGATCATGTTTGATCGCGGTGTGCCGGGGGTTAATGTGCTGGGGGCAGTCCGTGACCGCTCCTGGCACATAGTGCCAGATGTCAGCTGCGATAGTCAGCTGACACCCGGCCACGATCGGCCGCGCTCCCCCCATGAGCACGACCGATCGCATATGACGTACTATCCCGTCGGTGGGAATTAAGGCCCACCCCACCTCGACGGGATAGTACGTCATATGGGATTAAGGGGTTAATATTTGGTACAGAAACCTTTGTTTACAATTAGACGTCAGATGTTTCCTGTAGTTCTGGACCAAGTTTGCACACACTGCAGCAGGGATATTGGCCCACTGCTCCACAAAGATCTTCTCTAGGTAAAAATGTCAGACCTCTCCATTCTTTGTAGGCAGGAAAACTGGCAAAATCGGCAGTGTATGAAATATTTATTTTCCCCACTGTACATAAAAATACAGACAATTTTCATTAGTGCTTTTGATCTGGCTTTCATCAGTGTTCATCAATGTGTCAGTTTTTACCATCAGTGCTTTCCACTGGTGAAAAAATAAATACAAAACTTCTATTCATTATAATATTAATCACGGATAGCACATAGATTGCACACAGATACCATCTCAGTGCCGTCCATCATTTTCACTGACCCATACAGTAGACTTGTATGGATAATTTAGCTATATAACTGAGATCAGAAATGGATGTCTTTGTGATTTTTTGTGGACCACTTGTTATGAGAAAACCCAGTGATATTTAATCAGCCCCTCTGACTACTGCATACAATGACACAGATAGAACACATTTGTGATGCACAAATGTCTGAATGAGGCCTTAAATGGGCCTCTACCAGGACAACCCCTTCTCAATCACAATATTTTCCCCAGATCAAAAATAGCCTATACTCATCTTCGGCGCTAGCGCTGCTCCAGTGGTGTTGGTGTCTGATCTCCTGGGGCTCATGTGACATTGTTAAGTCACACGAATCCTCCAGCCAATAAGCGTCTGGTCTGCTTCACTCTCACCTCCTTTGGATGGAACTGATATCCAGAGGAAGTCAGACATCAGTAGCCTGCTCTCATGTCTTCTGGATGTCAATGGCCACTGATTGGCTGCAGGGCTTGCATGACATAAGAATGTCACACAAGACCCAGAAGAGCAGGTGTCGACATCACTGGAACACCACCTACAGTGGAGGGGAGTATTGGCTGTTCATATATTACATTGTACAAATATAGTGATTGAGATAGAGTTGCCAGAGTAATGGACAACCCCTTCAAGGCTCTGTTTGTACTACCATCATGGCTTCTATTCAGAAGGAACTATGCATTTACAACAGATCTATTTTCACACGAATCCTGACAGACCTTACTGACACATTTTGGGGTATGTCATATATTGGGTGCTGCTATTTTTGGTGGCAAAAGCAGAATTTGACACAATGCAATTCTTGCTGTTAAAAATAACTTCATCCCTGTTTGATAGGAAAGAATGGTACAATGAACAGAGCCGGAAGTATTGGTCCAGATTTTTATTACAAATATTGTTAAACCCAGTTACTCTGATTACCAGGAAGATAACATCTAATCTGTGGCACACATTATGAATGGGTGATCAGAGTGGCATGGTGGTTCTTTGTTCAGCTGTATGTGTTCCAAAATTACACATCTCATTAATATTTCTTCCCCAGATATGACTGAATGTCTGAAGTGTCCTTCTTGGCAATGGTCAAACAATGGAAGTGATCGGTGTACAAACCGGACAATTGAATATTTCGATTGGAAAGACCCGTATGCCATTACGCTGGTTGTTTTCTTGGCCATTGCATTTCTGCTTTTGATATTATCAGCAATTTTATTTGCTAAACATTTTGATACACCAGCAGTAAAAGCAGCGGGGGGCTACTACACCTTTTTATTAATGATATCACTGCTTATTAGCATGGTGAGCATTGGATTTTTTATTGGAGAACCAAACAATACCATCTGTAAAATCAGACAACCTCTCTTTGGAATTAGCTTCACCATCTCTGTATCTTGCATCCTGATAAATTCAATCCGAATCCTGATAGCATTTGAGTCTGCCAAAAAATGCAAAGTATTAGTTCAGCTAAAGTACCTGCCAGCGGTTATTATTATTGCATTAGGCAGTATTCAAGTGCTTATTTGTACACTATGGCTACTGATGAATGGACCTTACCGTCACGATTACATAGTGAATGACATCATAATACTGAAGTGTGATGAAGGGTCATATGCAGCCTTCGGCGTCATGCTTGGCCACATTGGGCTTCTTGCCTTGATTTGTTTCCTTCTAGCTTACAAGGGCAGAAAGCTGCCTGACAAATACAATGAGGCTCGATGTATCACATTCAGCATGCTGGTCTATATGTTTGTGTGGATTCTCTTTATCCCAATTTATATAAATACTACAAGTGGCATGTATCTTTCAGCAGTGCAAGCTGTTGCCATCCTAACCTCAATATATGGAGTCATATCTTGTCATCTTTTGCCAGGTTGCTACATCTTAGTTTTTAAAAGAAAGACTTGCACTCGAGAAAAATACCTGCAGAGTATCTTTTCTTTTTATAGAGCTAAAAGAAATATGCAGTCATTTTGTAAGGATAAAATAAAAATAGAGGTTCCTGCTGCTACTGTACAGCCATATATTGTACCTATCCAGTCATCTCAAGTGGCATTGGGCTCTTTAGCTGAAGCAAGGAAAAGACATTATAGCTGTTAGTAGAATAAAACAAATATCTAAAAAACTAAAAAAAATATTGATTTTTCTGGATGTGTAGTGCTGAATTTGCAATTATTTATCTCTTGGTTTAGTGCAATGTTATATTGGAGTCTAGTATTTTTTAGGGTATGTTCCCACAGTCAGTAAACAATGTGGGTTGGACACTGCGTACATCCACAGCGTCCAACCTGCAGCGTCCAGATGTTACAGCATAGTGGATGGGATTTCAAGAAATCCCATGCCCACTATGCCTGCGGATCACCCGTGGAGACAGACATGCGGCGCGTCTTTCCAGACTGCAGCATGTCTTTCCAGACTGCAGCATGTCAATTTATCTTCCGGAGACACTCAGTCTCCAAAAGATAAATCTCAGCCATAGAATAATAGAATGATTCAATGAACACATGCGGAATCACCTGTGTTCAAAAGCCGGCAATGCTTTGGATGCAGCGGACATGTGCTGCGTCCAAAGCACTACCGATTACTGACCATGTGGACCTGGCCTTAAGAATAAATGACAATGAAGTATATGTTATACCATTACTGCTTTATTCTGTAAATTATGTGTAGATTACATAGTGACTAGTGTTGAGCATTCCGATACCGCAAGTATCGGGTATCGGCCGATACTTGCGGGTATCGGAATTCCGATACCGAGATCCGATACTTTTGTGGTATCGGGTATCGGTATCGAAACAACATTAATGTAATAATGTGTAAAAGAGAGAATTAAAATAAAAAATATTGCTATACTCACCTCTCCGACGCAGCCTGGACCTCAGCGAGGGAACCGGCAGCGTTGTTTGCTTAAAATTTGCGCGTTTACTTCCTTACGTGAAGTCCCGGCTTGTGATTGGTCGCGTGCCGCCCATGTGGCCGCGACGCGACCAATCACAGCAAGCCGTGACGTAATTTTAGGTCCTTCAGGATTTTAAAATTACGTTCTGGCTTGTGATTGGTCGCGTCGCGGTCACATGGGCGACGCGACCAATCACAAGCCGTGACGTCACGGGAGGCTGGACACGCGCGCATTTTAAAATGCGCGCTTGTCCTGCCTCCCGTGACGTCTCGGCTTGTGATTGGTCGCGTCGCCCATGTCGAGGTGTACTTCAAAATGGACGTCCCTCATGGTTATATGACTTTTATGTTTCTTTTTTATCTAAAATTGTTAACCAAGTACATTTACACATAGTGTATTTATATAGGTTTATATGATAGCTGCAGCATATTTATGGACCTGTATATTATTTTAAAGGGAACCTACAATCAGGATTTTATACCCTCAAATTAATTGCATGTAAGGGTGAGTAAATACTTACGTTTCTTGTAGAAATCTGGTTTTACAGAAATCCATAGTTGAAATTGTATGCTAATTAGTTGCATGTGCAGTTTGTAAGTCTTGTACTTAGTTCTCCTGCCCTATCTCTCAATCAATGCTGAAAGTGCAGGTCCTACCCACTTCACTTGCAGTTCATTAGCATCCAATTTCAACTAAGGATTTCTTTAAAAATGAAAAATGGATTTCTACAAGAAAGGTAAGGATTTAATCAGCATTAAAATGCCTTATCATGCATGTCATTAGTTGGTGTTGTGCTCTCCTAAGCTTTGCTTTGCTACCTTATACACCGATCTTTCCCAGAAAGGTTTTATTATAAGCTAACACTGGATCCTATCTCTTAAACATTTCATTTTAGGCCTGACTTGGCATATGGAGTGGGGATCCATATTGTAATCACCTTGACGTGGTTAAAGAGATTTTATGTTTTTTGCTGACCGAGTACTTTCTCTTTTTATACGTGTAAAGCAATATTGGAATTCATGATTCATTAATCACAGTGTGCTGACGCACTATGTATGGTATGTATATTGGTAAAAGGGAACAAGTCTTGGGAGATACACAAGTAAATACTGATATAGAAGGATTAATATTTTCCTCTATATTCTATATTTTTTAGTATTAACTATTCTCATAGTCTTATATTTTGTTTAATATTTGTTTCATATTTTTCTTAAGTTTTGATATTTAGTCTAATATTTTCCTATTTCATATATAATGTTTTGAGAAACATTTTTTAACATAATCTCATATCATGGTTGGGAGAAGAGGGCAGCTGACGAAAATTTTTCAATGTCTGCAAATGATATAAGAATCTTGCTCACATGGTTAATATACAGAATATTTTATACTCACAACAATGTGGATTTCTTTTCTCCAGGAGCTTGGGACTGAGAGGGCTGAGAATCACAATTTGGCCTCACTGGTGATCCCGCTATCTGACTTTCAGTCAGAACAAAATGCTCGGTCACTAGATTTTACAGTACAAACTGCATAAATGATTAAATATTAGAGATGAGCAAAAACATTTAACGATAACTGAGTTCACTTTGAATTTCACCAAAAATTTGGATTCACCAGAAAGCATTTTTTTTGTAATTTGATACTCTCAATTGAAGCAAAATAGAAGCTTGCTGTCAACAATTTTGCTTAATTATTTTTAGGATCAGGTAAGGGTTAAAAAAATAAAATAATACATAACTCTTACTTTTCATGGCACCTCAGACTATGACTCGCTTTTCCCTTTAGCTGTGGTTTTCTCTTCAATCGTTCCTCTTCAACATCTTCACAGGGCAATGAGCTTTATGATGTTGCATGAGCCCAACTGAGTATTGGAGGTTGTCAATAGTGAAGGTTAAAAATGGAAGACAAGACTGCAGCCAGAGGGAGACTTTGAGTGTCACGGTGTTACCGCAACAGAGAGGAGCCGGAAGACCACAGTGTCTGATTGCTCTTACTCCTGCATTGAAAAGAAGCACTTCACCTTCTTTTTAAATGGTGTTAATTTATTTTGGTAGCACAGGGGTTAATCGGCCATGTTGGGAGCTCTGGGAGTCTGGGCTCTCAGCTGAACTCGATTAGCCACTCCTATCCCCTATGTAATCTGGGTCATGATTGAAACACATAGTCAGAGCTAGCTTATGCTACATGGCTTGGAGGAGAGGTATTTTGGTGCTTATGAGGAGTTTGGTGGAGTTATCTGTGACTGTTGCATGGGTTTGTAAGTGTGATAATTCCCTTCCCTGCTCTTATTTTAGTTTTTCCCCATCCTCCACTTCCCGATGCATTCCTTTGTTATATGTGAATGAATATTTGTATGCCTGGTATTTTCAGTTACCCTTGTTCGTGTTGCCTTGTTTGTCAGGTTGGTGTACTGCGGTGCATGGCAACTCCCCTCTTCCCTGGGTGGGGAAAGGGAAGGATTTCATCCTTCTTCCGCGCTAGATTTCTAAAACTTAACATGGACAAAACAGAATTCAATGTCTTTCCCCCATCTCACGCGACCCCCCAACGAACCTATCCATTATAGTAAACAGCTGCCCACTCTCCCCAGTCCCACAAGCTCGCTGTATCGGGGTAATCCTCGACACTGATGTCTCCTTCAAACCGCATATCCAAGCCCTTTCCACTTCCTGCCGCCTTCAACTCAAAAATATTTCACGGATCCGTACATTCCTAAACCAAGAATCTGCAAAAACCCTAGCCCATGCCCTCATCATCTCCCGCCTCGACTACTGTAACCTCCTGTTCTGTGGCCTCCCCTCTAACACTCTCGCACCTCTCCAATCTATTCTAAACTCAGCTGCCCGACTAATCCACCTGTCCCCCCGCTATTCCCCGGCCTCTCCCCTCTGTCAATCCCTTCACTGGCTCCCCATTACCCAGAGACTCCAGTGCAAAAGCCTAACCATGACATACAAAGCCATCCACAACCTGTCTCCGCCATACATCTGTGACCTCGTCTCCCGGTACTTTCCTGCACGCAACCTCCGATCCTCACAAGATCTCCTTCTCTACTCCCCTCTTATCTCCTCTTCCCACAATCGCATACAAGATTTCTCTCGTGCATCACCCCTACTCTGGAACTCTCTACCACAACATATTAGACTCTCACCTACCATCGAAACCTTCAAAAAGAACCTGAAGACCCACCTCTTCCGGCAAGCCTACAACCTGCAGTTACCACCGATCGACGAAACCACTGCACGACCAGCTCTATCCTCACCTACTGTATCCTCACCCATCCCTCGAAGATTGTGTGCACTCGCAGGCAGGGTCCTCTCTCCTCCTGTACCAGTTGCGGATTGTATTGTTCAAGATTATTGTACCTGTTTTAATTATGTATACACCTCCTCATATGTAGAGCGCCATGGAATAAATGGCACTATAATAATAATAAATAATAATAATAATAACATACAGAGGGCTGATTCAAAAGATAAGGCAAGGGAGGAGGCCCCTGCATCTTCACCTTCAGAAGTATCCCAGGCAATAGGGCAAGATAGACCACTCCTAGTGTTAAGGACAGGGAAGGTGCCCCTGGACCTGGGGCACCCGCCAGTTGAGTCGTGACATTGAGCCAGTGGATGACCATGCAGGGAGCTGATGCGCTAAGACAGTTAACAAGTGAGGTTTACTTTTTAAAGCTTCTATTTATTATGTTTTGAAGTCTGAATTTTATTTTTCAGCCAAATTTTAGTGAAACTGTCTGGCTAATTGCATTCTAACTGATTCACTCATTTCTATTAAACATATTTGTGGAACTTGATGAGACTGGTGTACTTACTTTAAAAATTAATAAAGACAGTTTCCCTTTGTAAAATTAAAATGAGCGATATAGTTGGATTCACAAAATGTGCATTTTAATTTAAAAGATACGTCCATTCTGCATGGATTTTCGATATAACTGCATAAGCTTCATCAGGCCAAAAAGATCCACTGAATAATGTATGCAGTTTGTATTGTAAAATTTGGTGATGGATTCACTTTAAGACTCAATGTGTACTAAGAGCGAAGACAGTGAAGGGTCGCCTGTGCTTGATGTATGTCTGAGCTCCCCAACCATCAGGCCCCACTCATATGAACACACTTATATTTACATGCATATTCACATTAGGAACAACATGTACACAAGCATTTCAGAAAACGTAATTTTTATTTTATGTGAGACATGCTTTAATTTTTTTAAGTGCCATTTTGCGAAACATGTATGGAAGATTTTCATTTGAGTAAACTTTTTAATGGATTTAATGAAGAAAAAAACAATCAAGCCATTTTTTACACCATTTATTGTTTACCATAAATCTGTTTACTGTATTGCACGGGTTGTTACAGGGATATGAAATATGTTGATGATATTTGCTGGTTTGTGAAGTTTATTTTTTAAAAGTGTATAAAAAAGTGTGATTAAATTATTAACTATAAATTAAAGTATAGAGAAACAAAGAGAACCTGCAACATGAGGTGTTACTGTTTCCCATCCCCACTGGATCCTGTACAGCTGAACCCATCACCTCTGGTGTGTGTTATCACACATTTTGATCCTTCATTTAAATCCTGCTCAGCACAATCAGATGCCAATATATAGGTAACCCGCTTTGTCTGTGTAAGAAATGAAGGAGACAGCACAACGCCCCAATGAACATTGATGGTCTACCCTTAAATTAATCCTTCAGTCTTTGTCCTAATAAGTAATTTAAGGAAAACCTCACTTTTATTTACATCCCCTCAATTGTAGTGAACAATTATGAATTTATCTGATGCACAAAAGAAGAAGCACTCTGTCATGATATATAGAGCGGGAGGTCGGTTGGCGGACGGCATGACACACAATAGGAAGCTAAAGAGGTGAGGAAGGCCCTACCAATTGGGAAATGAGGAATGGTCACCTCCTGCTCCAACCTGAGCCTGACCCTGCACTCCCCTAACACCCTAAGTGGGTCCTGCCCCCCACTGCCATCAGGAACCTCGTCCCTCGCTGCAACCTCACACTGCCCTGGCTAGTGCACTGGTCAGCAGGGGAGCTAGCCTCACCACTGCAGATAGTACAACACAGGGGACAGTGACAAACACGAGACAGACGAGGTAATAACACAACTTAGCTTTACAACTTCCTCTGCTGCAAAGTACCGCACAGCAGAATAAAAGCACCAGTATCATGAACTCACGAAGCCAGCTGATAAACCACAGCAGCCAGCAAGCTCCCAGCAAGGGAAACTGATATTAACCCCTGCTGGTCCTGAAAGGAAAAAAGCTTCATTTAAATCATAGTGAAACCAGAGCTGCCATAAATCAAAAAATGGATCGCAACACACCACTCCCATCAAAGTTTTTGTCCTCTTAATATATTGCAATTATCATGTTATACAGCACTGTGTACTTATAATTGCTCATTTTACTTTTATACCCAGATAATACTTCTGTTTTCCATTAGGTGTATATTATCATGTGATTAAAAACTAACTAGCTGATTCCCTCTAAGCTCTATGTAGAAGCAGGAGGTCAAGTTTCTCTGTACAAGTCATGAGTCACTGCAAAAGTCTATGGCGGGGGGGGGGGGAGAAATGGAGCAGCTGGGTCAGGAATTGAAGAGCGGAATGATTTTTGCAGGGATAAGAGACTTCCTGTTTCTACATAGATCAAAGAGAATAATTAACTGGGTAGAAAGGCAAATGAGCAAAACGTGCCATATAATATAATGATTTCAATATACTAAGAGGATAAAAACTTTGATTTGAGGGATCTGTATGCTTAAAACTTAAAACTTCAAAACAGAAGTCATGAAATTTGTTAACTTTACAGGAATTAACACAAAGTGGGATGAAAAATTACGATTTTATCAATAAAATATTTTCACAACGGGTAATATAAAACAAATGTACCCCGCAATTTATTGCGCAACTTCTAACTACAGCAGAAATACACCATAAGTGGTCAATAACTAGTGTTTGGGCACATGGCAAGGGTAGGAAAGCAAGAAGAGCTATTTCATTTTTGGAAGTCACACTTGGCTGGAATATATTGGAGATGGCATTTAATGTTTGCAGAACCCTGGAAGTGCAAAAACAGAAGAAACCCCCAGAAATGACCACCATTTCAGAAACTAGATCCCTGAAGAAATTAATCTAGATGTGTAGTGAGCATTTTGAACTCACAGGTACTTCACAAAATGTTATAGTTAGTGTTGAGCGATACCTTCCGATACTTGAAAGTATCGGTATCGGATAGTATCGGCCGATATCCAAAAAATATCGGATATCGCCGATACCAATACCCAATACCAATACAAGTCAATGGGACACAAGTATCGGAAGCTATCCTGGATGGTTCCCAGGGTCTGAAGGAGAGGAAACTCTCCTTCAGGCCCTGGAATCCATATTCATGTAAAAAATAAAGAATAAAAATAAAAAATATGGATATACTCACCCCTCCGGCGGACCCTGGACCTAGCGGTGTTAACCGGCAGCCTCCGTTCCTAAGAATGAGCGAGTGAAGGACCTTCGATGACGTGGCGGCTTGTGATTGGTCGCGTGACCGCTCATGTGACCGCTCACGCGACCAATCACAAGACCGCGATGTCATCGCAGGTCCTTCACTCGCTCATTCTTAGGAACGGAGGCTGCCGGTTGCAGCGGTTACAACCAGGGCGCATCAGAGGGTGAGTATATCCCTATTTTTTTTATTTTTATTCATTATTTTACACATGAATATGCATTCCGATCCCAATTCCCGATATCGCAAAAATATCGGAACTCGGTATCGGAATTCCGATACCGCAAATATCGGCCGATACCCGATACTTGCGGTATCGGAATGCTCAACACTAGTTATAGTATTGAGATTAGAAAACAACAAATTACATTTATTTTCCAATAAATGTTGTTTTAGTCCCAAATCTGCCATTTTTGCAAAAGGAAGAGAAAAAACTAGGAGAGAAAAGGAGTTCAACAGGGTCTTATCTGATGATAACGGAAGGGTAGGAAATGTCATAAGACTCACCTGGTGTGGTTGCACATGAGCAACATGAGATGGACACATAATACAGTTTCTACATGACACCGGTCACATATGGACCCATGGAATATAAAGAACAGGAAGGAGGTGTCATTCAATGCACTGCAGAAGGAAGCTCGATGGCAAGATGAAATCAATAGTATTTTATTGTAGCAATGAGAAAAAGTAGTAGATACTCCAGCTCCGAAAATGGTAAAAGTCTTTATTAATCCAAAATTTAAAAGGATAATCCAACACTCATCATGGACATGTAGGTGAAAAAAACATTATGGCTACGCGTTTCGATCCACACGGATCTTACTCATGCCTATAAAATTTACACAGTGAATGCTGCACATATAAGGATGATTGACCAATCATAGCACTTTGCATAGTCATGTGACTAGAGAGGCGTTTTGGATTTATAGCCTCAATACTCGCTTTCCCGCAGGTCTCAATAAGAGAAATGAAATACTATATCACTACTGTTGATATTTTAAATTTATTTTTCTGTTTTTAGATATGTTATCGCATTGGCACTTTACGATCTTTATTGTATATATTTAGGACCTTTCCGGGCTAGTCACATGACTATGCAAAGTGCTATGATTGGTCAATCATCCTTATATGTGCAGCATTCACTGTGTAAATTTTATAGGCATGAGTAAGATCCGTGTGGATCGAAACGCGTAGCCATAATGTTTTTTTCACCTACATGTCCATGATGAGTGTTGGATTATCCTTTTAAATTTTGGATTAATAAAGACTTTTACCATTTTCGGAGCTGGAGTATCTACTACTTTTTCTCATTGCTGCTGCCTGGCGTTCCGGTCAGAGCGAACTCTCGTGCTCGACATCTGGTGGTCTGGTTGGTGAGCTGGCTACGGCTTTTAGCCGTTTTCTTTTTATATATTTGCTGGACATTTGTGACCTTGCCGTGGTCTCCTGACTTATATCCTCCAATATCACACTCAAGTGGATTTGTTTGGTGTATTGTTTGTTTCATTTCTATCTTCATCTTGTAAACCACTATGCAATCCCAAGAGAGACTGGCTAAAGCAGCTCAGGTGTTTAATAACACGAGCTCTGAATTAGCAGGGAGTAGTGACTTCACCACACATTTGAATGAAGCTGAAAAACTTATGAAATTAGAAACAAGATTGTGGTGGAATCAAACTACCCTACAAAACTACGTGGCTAAAGACATGATTCCACGTGGTTTAAGAATTAAGAACATTTCAACTACTCCTTTTTCTGAAGAATTTAAAAAGGAATGGAATCAAATTCTCTCTAACTGCTCATTGAATTTAATGAAACTGATTATAAGAAATGAACAAATAAAATTAGAGGAAACTCAAATAAATGTGGAAAAAATAAATAATACTCTGGAAGAGTTTAAAATGTTGCCACTTTTTGAGTCTTCTTTGAAACACATGAGAGAAAATGTTAGCACATTGGAAAATGAAATTATGAGTAGAAAGAGACGCAAATTTGAGAGAGATCTCAATGATTATATGACGGACAGTGTTTATGAGTGGGGAAAATGGGAAAAATTGTACAAATCCCCAAAACCCATTTTGAAAAAAAGCCATGCTCGTAGCAAATCAACCGATAGACCCCAGGTGAATTTTACATCAACGGAGTTTGACTCGTCGGACACCAATGCCAGCACATCTGATGCGTCTATTATAAGCAATACTCGAGAGAATAGA
The DNA here is from genome assembly GCF_051348905.1 of Ranitomeya variabilis. Taxonomy (NCBI): domain Eukaryota; kingdom Metazoa; phylum Chordata; class Amphibia; order Anura; family Dendrobatidae; genus Ranitomeya; species Ranitomeya variabilis. The sequence goes on from NC_135233.1 coordinate 719,421,218, forward strand.
AAGAGATTTGTAAAAACATCAAAAAACGGAAAAGAAGAGCAGGGAGAAAGCACAAGAAATCAACAAGGGATAATGACCCGGCAAAGGAAAAAACGCAGACAATAATCACGAGCAATGTGGTCAATTTATCCTCTCAATCTCTCACAGAGGATCAGCTAAATGTGCTGGCTTTAGGTCTCAACTTTGTACCGGATTCTGATTTTAATCTCTTTTTGACAATTTTGGACATAAATAAATTTGTAAGAAATCTTACTATATAAAAACATTTCTTTTCTGAACAAGTCACAGCAAAATATAATGATATGGCCTCTAATGAATCCAATGAATTTGAAAAACTGGAATTTAGGGAGCAGGTGGCACTGAATTGTTTACTGAAATTATCTAAAGAACAACAAGAGGAATCAACTAATGATTTGTGCAACTCTTCGAAAAAATTTAAAACCAATAATCCATATATTTATCCTTTGCAGACAAGAGTTGAATGTATGGATAAATTCCAGGAATTAATTGAAAAAGATTTAAAAGGATTAAAGGATAGTTGGAAAGGGAACAATCGTAAAAATCTATCTTACAAACAACGGAGAGCGCTTAATGAATTGAAGCGCATGAAAAATATTATTATAAAGAAAAGTGACAAGGGGGTCTTATTGTTGTCTTAAATGAAAAAGATTATAAAGATAAAATGTATGAACTTTTATCTGATACCTCCACTTATGGAAAACTTACAAAGAATCCAACTACAGACATTAATGCCAAAATTGAAAAAATAATAGAAGAAGGCTTGAGTCTGGCAGTCATTGATAAAAAACAGGCTGAGTATATATATGTACAATCTCCTAAATTGCCCATTATGTATGGTTTGCCAAAAGTGCACAAAAGTGATGGCTTACCAGCTATGCGTCCCATTGTGTCTGGTATCGGATCCATGACAGAACGCCTATGTGAATGGGTGGACTCATTATTAAAACCATTAGTAATGAAAATGCCGGGATATATTAAGGACTCGAAGGAGGTTTTAAAAACACTTGGCAATTGGACATGGAAACAAAATTATACATTGTTAAGCTGTGACGTTGTGTCACTGTATATACAAGAATACCCCACGATGTGGCTATGGAAGCACTGCGTTTTCATTTGTGTAACTCTGGGCAATTTTCTAAGGATTTAATTGACTTTACTTTGCAGGTCACTTTTTTCTGATGAAGAACAATATTTTTTCATTTGATGGACAAATATACGTACAGAGGTCAGGAGTCCCGTAGGGGGCTAAATATTCACCTTCTTTGGCCAGTCTTACTATGGCTTATTGGGAACAAAAATTTATATATTCGGTGGACAATCCTTTTTTGGACTGCATCTCCTGGTATGGCAGATACATCGATGATACCCTAATTATTTGGGAGGGCGATGTGTCTGCCATACCGGGATTTGTTAAATATATTAATGCAAATGACTTTGGCATTAGATTTACATATGTGTCTGATTCATGCAATATTTCTTTTTTGGATCTTGATCTTTTTGGTATTGTTGAAGAACATATTGCCAGTAGGACACATGTCAAACCAATTAGTGGCAATGCGATTTTACATGCGACAAGCAGCCATCCAGCGCATACAATTAAAGCGATACCTACTGGTGAATTCACAAGACTAAAACGCAATTGTAGTAGAGAAGAGTATAGAGTGAAAGAATTTAATGGTTTGAGGAATAAACTTAGGGCTCGGAAATATCCACAGTGGTCTTTAAATAGAGCCAATGCTATAGTAAATAAAATAAATAGAGAAGATTTATTAACATCAAATAAAAGAAAGGGTAATAATAATAATTATGACACCAAGCCATATGTCTCCTTACAGTTTAGTTCTCAATTTAATCAGATTTGAAAAATTATTAACAAAAGGTTACCTATTCTCTATGAGGACTCCACGCTCATGAACATTCTTAAAGATGGCGTAAGTGTGGTAGCCAGGAGAGCACAAACCATCGGAGATTTCATTGCCCCTAATTCTCAGTCTACTATGCACAAATCTAAATCTAAAACGTGGCTTGATTGTAAAGGCTTTTTTAAGGGTGGTACCACAGCGTGTAGCACTTGTGCTCATTCCCAGGTGGGGAATATTTTCCTGAATTCTGATAGAACGATAAGTTACAATATTAAAAGCTTCATCAATTGCCATACAAAAAATGTGGTTTACAAGATGGATTGTATAACCTGCGGTATTTCCTATGTAGGATGTACAACGAGAAAATTAAAAACGCGAGTTACCGAACATTTGAGAGATGTCAGTAATTGTAATGTTTCTAATAAAAATATCTCCATGGTATCAAAACATTTTGGTACAAAACACGTTGAGAAACACGTGATGGTGTCTCCGCAGTGTTGGATGTTTTGGTCTCCCCGAGGTCATTCATCTGTTCCTTCATAGCCTTTCACCAGGCACTGCTCCTAATAGCCAGTTTCCTACTCCACACTGATGAGGGGCAAAACCCCCGAAACAGCTGTTTGTGGATGGATACCATGCTTGGCATAGGTGGTCTTCCTTTATTGGATATTCTCCTTTATTGGATGCTGCCCTTCCCGTGGTTGTTCCTTCCCGGAGAAAGGCCTGGCTATTCATTGCTTGCGTTGAGAAACACGTGATGGTGTCTCCGCAGCTTACTTTACATGCGTTTGCATATTTCCCATAAGGGATGGGGGCAGTGTTCTGGATCACTGCGTTGAGAAACACGTGATGGTGTCTCCGCAGTGTTGGATGCTTTGGTCTCCCCGAGGTCATTCATCTGTTCCTTCATGTGTAAATTTTATAGGCATGAGTAAGATCCGTGTGGATCGAAACGCGTAGCCATAATGTTTTTTTCACCTACATGTCCATGATGAGTGTTGGATTATCCTTTTAAATTTTGGATTAATAAAGACTTTTACCATTTTCGGAGCTGGAGTATCTACAATTTTTCTCATTGCTGCTGCCTGGAGTTCCGGTCAGAACGAACTCTCGTGCTCGACATCTGGTGGTCTGGTTGGTGAGCTGGCTACGGCTTTTAGCCGTTTTCTTTTTATATATTTGCTGAATATTTTATTGTAAAGGCTTACAGGTCAACGTGTTTCAAGGTCTCACGGAACCTCTTCATCAGGACAAAAACCTATGCTATTCAGAGCAGTTTAAGAATTTAAATAAACTGGCCTGGATGTTTCAGAAATACCACTTCCTGTGCCTACCTTAACAGCGGCTGAGTGAGTACAGATCTCTACAGTTAGTGTTTTGAATGCAATCAGCAATCCAGGAAAGCGCATAGTGGTTGTGGACAAACCGCATGTCCTGGGTAAAATCTGCCATCCAGCCCGAGATGTCCAGTAGCATGGGGGAGCTTGTGATGCGTTTGGCCCAGGAGCAACAGCAGCACCAGCTCGCCAGTCAACAGCAGCAAATGGCGCAACAAGAAATGAATAAGCTGTTGGCACAGCAGCTCCGGCACCACCAGCAACAGCAACAGGATGTGATAATGAGACAAATGCAACTCCTCACAGAAGCGGTTCGTGGAAGGTGGTTTGCGCCCCAACTCTAGGTGATGACTTGTATACCAGGAAAACAGTAAGAAGAGCATTGCAAAATATGACCCCGGGAGATGAGGTTGAGGCATTCTTGATGGTTTTAAAGGGGGTGGTGGAGTGGGAGAAATTGCCTCCGAAGCAGTGGGCGGAGGTGCTCACGCCATATTTAACAGGTAAACCACAGAAGGCCTATTACGACCTGACCTTGCAGTATGCTAAATTGAAGATTGAGAACTTGGCATGCCTAGGAGTAACTCTGACTGACTGACGGGTGCACCACTGGGCCTATTGTGGTGACAAACCTCCCCGGGCCCAAATATTTGACCTCCTACACCTGGTCCAAAAATGGTTACAACATGAATCTTCCTCCCCAGTACAGATGTTGTAGAGTGTCGACATCAACAGGTTCATACATTCCCTTCTGAGACCGGTGCAATCCTGTGTTGCCTAGGGAGATCTTCAGAATGCCAATGAGTCGGTGGGTCTATTCGAAAGGTACCAGGTAGTCGAGAGCTCCTTGAGGAGGCAATGGGACATAGCATCTCCATATTGGGGTTTCCAAAGGGGGACTGACAACAAAAAGAGGGGAACTAGAGCCACATTGGAGGGGTCATCCAAGAGCCCAGAAGGTGTTTGAGTTATTGTCCAAGGCCCCATCTCATAGTGTAATTTGTTGGAGGAGTCATGCAACAGGACACATAGCCGCCCGTTGCCCCATGACTACAGAGACAATGGACTGCAGCGTAGGACGAGGCTCCTTGTATTTTGCATATCCTGCATGCAGTGCTGTAACTCAACCAGACGAGGGGCCGCAGGCATGTCCTGTATCAGTGAATGGAGTGCAAGTGACTGACCTGTTGGACTCTGGTAGTTTGGTAACCCTAGTGAGGGCCAGAATACCTCATCGGCTGGTTCCTGGGAAGATGGTGGGCATCTGCTGTATCTTTGGGGATGCTAAGAATTACCCTGTGGCCTGAGTGGTCGTAGACATGAACTGTGGTACCGAGTCCCATATGGTGGGCATAGTCAAGGATCTTTTTCACCCTATTATAGTAAGGTGGAACTTTGAATTATTTTGGGACTTGTGGGGGAAAGGGAGTTCTCCTGGTTTTCCAGACAAAAGCCAGTTCCCTCCCAAAGAAACCTAGTCGCAGGCCGCAGCAGACAGGTTTCCTTTTTGTGTGCTTGTTGGCAATGAGGATGAAGATGCATCCCCAGAGGACAACATCCCTGAACTAGAGGTGTCCGGGCAAAATTTTAGAACCACCCAGCTGAGGGATTTAACTCTAAAAGGAGCATTTGACAATGTGACGGTACTTAATAGTGCTGCTTCAGTGCTGAAGGCTGACACCCATTACCCGTACTTTGCAGTGAATGGGGAGTTACTTTACTGGGTCACCCAGCTGAGAGGGGAGGTAATTGAGCAGTTACTGGTGCCAGGGCCATAAAGTTGCAGGGTGTTAGATATGGCCCATACACATGTGCTAGATGGTCACCTCGGTGTAGAAAAAATCTAGGAACGGATCCTCCAGTGCTTCCATTGGCCTGGTTGTCACTGAGAAATCCTAAACTATTGTAGGTCATGTCCAACCTGCCAGCTGATCTCCCCAGTCACCCACTTTCGTAGCCCCTTAGTGCCGTTGCATATTATTGAGGTGCCATTTGATTACATAGCTATGGATCTAGTGGGACCCCTGATCAAGTAAGTCAGAGGACATCAGTATATCCTGGTAGTACTGTACTATTCAACGCGATACCTGGAGGCCATTCCGCTACGTAACTCCTCCGCCAAGTGTTTTGCCTGAGAGTTGGTCCATATCTTCTCTAGAATGGGGTTGCCTAAAGAGATCCTGATGGACCAAGGGACCCCATTTATGTCAAAGGTGATGAATGAGTTGTGTAAAACCCTGCAAATTACCAAACTCCGGACTCAATCTACCATACACAGATGGATGGCTTGGTAGAAAGATTCAATAAAAACTTGAAGGTCATGTTGAAGAAGGCCGTAGGGAAGGACGGTCGGGACTGGGACTATCTACTTCTGCAGCTTCTATTCTCTATCAGAGAAGTCCCACAGGCCTCTATTGTGTACTCCCTTTTGAACTTATGTATGGCCGACACCCCCGTGGGCTCCTCGACATAGCAAAAGAGACATGGGAGGTGAAGTCTACACCCTACCAGAGTGTAATCGAGCATGTGGCCAACATGCAGAAGAGGATTGCCAAGGTGATGCCCATCGTGAGGGAACACCTTCTCAAAGCACAAGAGGTGCAGTTGAGAGTGTACAATAGGTCGGCGACGGGGAGACACTTCGAACCTGGGAATCGAGTACTGGTGCTAGTACCTATGGTGGAGAGCAAATTCCTGGCCAAGTGGCAGGGCCCCTACAAAATAGCTGAAAAGTTTGGGGATGTCAATTGTAAAGTCCACCAACCAGGGAGAAGGAAGCCCTACCAGGTATAACACATCAACCTGATTAAGCCATGGCGAAATAGGGAGCCCAAGAAAGCTTGGTGTTTGGTGGCCAAGCCTGAAGCTGACATGGAAGAGGTTAAGGTGGTAGAGACACTATCATGTGCCCAAAAGCAACAGTGCAGATAGTTACTACAGCGGAACAGAGACCTGTTCTCGGAACTGCCAGGTTGTGCAAAGGTCATAGAGCATGAGGTTCTGATGGAGCCTCATTTCCATGTCAATTTGAAGCCATATCAAAGCCCGTTGAGAGGTGATCTCGAAAGAGGTAAAGCAAATGCTGAGACTGGGAGTCATTGAGGAGTCCAAGAGTGGCTGGCTAACAGTCTTAGTACTGAAACCAGATGGAGAATGGCAGTTTTGTAATGACTACAGAAAGCTTATTGAAGTCTCTAAGCTTGATGCATACCCAATGCCCCATGTCGATGAATTAATTGAGAGGCTAGGGCCCTCTCAGTACATTATTACCCTTGACCTCACAAAAGGGTATTGGCAAATTCCCATGTCTCCAGACGGCAAGGAGAAGACTGCCTTTTCAACGCCAGATTGTCAGGGAGAGACTAGGTGAGCGAGAGCTAATAACCCGGGCCCCTGCAGTTTCCCTCAGACTAGGGAAATCCTGACTGACCCTCTACCTGGAGTTTACACTGAAGGTGTGCATGTCCAGGCCTCGAACCTCACCCTGTCTCCTGAGCTCAGCCCTAGGCTGAAATGAAACCTCCGCCCACCACCCAGTGAAGATGTTATTCCCCAATACCAACAGTTAGCACAGACAAGGATAAAGGAAAATATACACCACGCCACAGTCACTCAGGAATACACTATAAATGTGCAGGGCAAAATAAATACAAATATAGGAAGGAGTAAATAAGACAAAGGAAAATACACCACCAGCAACGAATCTCCAACCACCAGCTCTCCTCACCAGACTGAGATAACAACGCACAAGACAGAAGCTATAATCGGCGACGCCCAATGATCAGGAGAGCTATTTAAAGGCAATGGGCATGGCCCAGCTTCCAATCCGAGGATCAGGTAAATTAACCCCGGAACAGCTAGACAAAATCTAGCCAATGCCAATGAGCAAATAGTTTACAAAAGCGGAACTACCGCTGTCTGTCGGACGACCTGGTCTGAACAGCGTGTGACATGACACAGATGGATGCTTCCAGTACACTATGATGCTGTTTGGGTTACAATGCGCTCCAGACACATTCCAGAGAGCCATGGACCAGATCCTAGCTCCCCACAAGAGGTATGCAGCGGCCTACCTGGATGACATTGTGATCTTCAGCTAGGATGGGGGAATCCATCTGAGCAAGGTCCAGGTGATATCTGATGCTCTACGGAAGTCGGGGATTTCCATAAACCTGAAGAAATGTGCCTTGGGAATGGAGGAAGCTAAATACATGGGTTATGTTGTAGACACTGGTGAAATACAGCCCCAGATAAATAAAGTTGAGGCGATCCAGAGTTGGACACAATCCCTCTCAAAGAAGCAGGTCAGAGCATTCCTGGGCATTGTGCGTTATTATCACCGGTTTATCCCCAACTTCTCCCTGGTAGCTGCCTCTCTGATGAACCTCCTTAAAGGGATAAAGTTGTCTATAGTTAAGTGTTCTCCAGAAGCTGAGATGACCTTAAAGGAACTGAAGCTAGCCCTGTGTAAACAGCCGGTGCTGGTAGCACCCAATTTCTCCAAGGAGTTTGTGGTCCAGACGGATGCATCGGATGTCGGGCTGGGCGCTGTCTTATCTCAAGAGGTGAACATGGAAAAGCATCCCATAATGCATCTAACAGAAGTTGTCATCCTGCGAGAAGAATTACTTCATAGTGGAGAAGGAATGTTTGGCCATCAAGCTGTCGTTAGACACTCTAAAATACTACCTCTTAGGCAGGAAGTTCAGACTAGTATCAGACCAGGCCTCAGTGACATGGATGAGGGAGAAGGAGGGGAACAATGCCCAAGCGGCCAAGTGGTTTCTAGCACTTCAGGATTTTAAATTCCATGTGGAGCATAGGCCAGGGAAACTGCATGGCAATGCTGAAGCTCTGTCAAGAGTCCACTGTTTGTTTGCAGAACGTGCCAAGCCTCCCCGCCTTTGGGCAGAGGGGGGTATGAAAGATGGCCTCTGGATGGGTACTTCAGGAGATATTTGTCATTGCGGTTATTAGCTGCAGTGATGTGAGCTCAGAAGCATGTGCAGCGCTCCAGAGTCCTGGTCGTTGCAGTACTGTGGCTCCGCCGCTAAGGCGGGCTATGGTACGTCTGATGGCACTGAAGGAGTTCATGTGACCAGGTATCACATACACCAATACATTTCACAGTCGGGCCTCCAGGGGGAGCTAAGGGTGCTATTTATTAGGCCACTCCTCACCACTGTGGGTAAACTGGGGGTCAGGCAGGAAGTTAGACAGAAAGCTGACTGGGTTGGAACCAGGCAACACCTTGTGGCAGAGGGTGTTGTGGGGAAAGATTCGGTAGGGTCCCTGTCAGGTTTGGGACCCTGACAGAGGCCTGGCTACAAGAAAGAACGTCACGGGACCGTGCCTGCTCAGCATAGCGGCGGTGCCCTAAGAAAGGATTAGAAGCGAGATATATTGTGCTGAGTGAGAAACGAGATCAAAGCAAGAGGAGAAATACTAGTAGGAGTCGTGCTGTAAGACCGAGGCAACATTCTACTGAGGTGCACAACCGGCGGCCGGAACGCCGAGGAAGTATATATATCTAGCTCCAAGGAATACTTCAAACCAACGGCAGGACAGTCAGTCTCAGGCGGGCTGTCTCACATACATCACCTATGAAGACATGGGGGGCGCACTAGGAGAGGGGCGACTCTAGGGTCCCGGAAGAGCTCCGAGCCTACTCGTCATACGGGTGCCATCCTAACCAGAACATCAGGGAGGGACGGAGGAGAAGAACATCATCCGAACGAGTTGTGAGGGAACATCAGAAACAGACACAACAGTTGTGGGGTACTATCCCGTAAGCACAGCAGGGGAGGACCACAACACATAGCGCTAGCAGGAAGGCACAGATTTCCACCTGCAAGGAGAACTCTGGAGGTGCCATTGGACCGGCCGGACTTGCGCAGCCTGGTGAACCGTATTCCGGACTGAGGACCCAGAGATCTTCAGTAAAGAGGTAAAGAGACTGCAACCTGGTGTCCTCGTTATTTACTGCACCGCACCACCACCACCACTACCATCATCCATCATATCTATCACTGTACGCCCCTCGGCAGGGTCACGGACCGGGCCTAGCCACCGTGACAACCCCAGAGCAGAGACTCAGAGGCCCGGTACCGGGTACCCCTCGGCCCTGCGGCAGTGGGGGCGCTACAACTTGGCGTCACGAACAGGATCTACTTAAGCCTGAAGAATCAGGTCATGTGTGCCTTGGAACTGTGATTTATTGTGCTTGGACTGTGATTTATTGCAAAGACTGTGCTGCGCCATTTACCGCCAAAATTCGCCGCCATTACAGCGCTGAGGAGAGCGCAGGAGAAGAAGAGGGGCATGAAGTGGGCGTGAACAAGCTGAAGAGCGCGAAAGACAATGGCCGCCCAGTCTAAATATTTCTGCACTGTGAGGACGTGTCCGTCAGCAGCGGAGATCCGCCTCCTGATCCTCAATGGAGGGCGGAGACCGAGAAAACGACACCGCCCACGAAGGAGAGAGCGGGAAAAAGACCAGGAAGCGACCCACGTGGAGGACGCCATGGCCAGCAGCTCTGAACCTGAAAGTGGGGTTGAAGCGGAAGTCTCCCCCAACTACCCGGATGAGCACAGCAGCCCGTTCTCTGTGGACAGCACCGAACTCCTGCAGGTCGAGATGGAGAGCTTGCTCGACCAGCTCCTTCAGCTGAATGTGAAGGCCCAGGCTCCGCACCAGGCGGCGCCGGACCGCAGTCTCCTAGCATCAGATCCGATACTGCTGCCGGGGTCCTCGCTGACATCGCCAGAAGAACCCGCCGCGGAGGAGGAGCCCGCATCGGCTGGTGAGTCCGCCGACCCTGTCCCGCCGGCCGAGGGCTTACTAGTAGGCCCCATTGCGGCACCCCCTCTCCCTGGGACCCATAGACTTCAGCGCCTGTTGCCATGGGAGGAGCCCACGGGTATGGAACACCGCCTGAAAGCCCCGCTTCGACCCACTGCTCTGCTGTGTGAAGTCCGTGCAGAGCGCACAGTGTGCCGCTGGGAGAACCCTGGGTCCAACCTTATGGGGTTCCCCGGGGTGAAGACCCAGGAGGGAGAGATGGTACAGGCCCTAAGCTGGGAGGAATACCAGGTCCAGCTAGAGCAGCAATGGCAGGAGAAACAGAAAGAATATCAGGCCGGGCTAGAGGCCTACCACCAGAAAGATTTGGCAGTCAAGGATCGGGCCCGCAAGAACCCCACCGCTCACCAGGCCCCGTGCAGGCAGGGCGCCGTCGTCACCTTCAGGCTCCGCGGAGGTTGGGGCTTCATCAAGGAGCCGGGCCTGTATGCGGAAGTGTTTGTTAATCGGAGGGATGTTGAATCTCACCTGAGGGAGGGTCACCCGGACCGGGACCTCCACCCAGGGGATGAAGTTACCTACACTCGGCACTTTGGGGAGAAGGGATGGTTCGCATTAAATGTCCACAAGAAGAAGCTGGTGGAACCCTCGACTAAGGTGCCAGAGAAGATCTCTCCCGTAGCCAAGGTGCCCCCTTGTGGTCGACCCACGATCACCACTGAGACCACCATGGTCACCCCAACAGGCACGATCGTGAAGACTACGACTTGCCGCGTTATAACCTCCACCGCTGTTGTGGCCGCGCAGGTGCCTCCTCAGGTGACCCGCGTGTCTACTGCCCCGGAACTGAAGACTGTGGGCACGCAGACCCCCAGCTGGGATAGCAGACCCCCTTATGCAGTACCGGGCGGTTCGCAATACCCAAAGGGGTTGCCTCCGCCGGTGCTGCCTCCTGAATGGTTCGAATAAATGTCTTAGTATTCTGAATATGTACATAGTTCTTTAAATTGTTTGTTTCCCTGATTTTTGCTGCTAAACCCGTCTAGGGTTAACTCTTAAAGGGATCCCTTTGTTGACCCGGGATCCCTATTGCTTTTTTGGTTATTTCTATTCTCTTCTTTGTTATTAAGAACTGCCGCAATCATGAACAGTGCATGATACAAACTGCTTGTAAATAGTTTGCACCTTCTTAAAGGTGCTCCCTACTGGTTTTACTTAAAGAAGGACTCTTTGTGAAGATACCGCACCGGAGCCTTTGCTGAGTATGGACTGGTAGCTTGAGAAGATGTGCTACCTCATAAAGACTTGGTCCCCTCTTAAAGGGGATGTTCACTTGTTGCACTTAAAGAATGGTATTGCTTCCAGACTGATAGATAGCAATAATGTCTTGACAAAAAGGAAAGTGATGATGATGCTTACATGTATAGGTTATATGTATTCAACTAGTTGATTGTAAGAAATGTTTGATAATGTTGATAGAAGAATGAGGACAGAAAAGTGAACCCGTACGTGGTTAGTCAGCGAGTCCTCTTTGGAGCCATATGGGGATGGCTCAGTGATTTCAAACTGAAAGTAAATGTTATGTTCTATACTGTGTATAGTAGTTGAAAAGGCAGTAGGCCCGGGCTGAAAGGGGCGGTCCTGTAAAGAAAGGAGAGGCAGTAGGTCTGGAGCATCTAGGACAGGCGGTCCTGCAGATTTAAAGAAGGAGTATGAAGTTAATTGCCTTATAATGTGTTATAAGAAGGTCTTTAGTAGATTTAGAGTGTACATCCTTAAAGGCAATGTTAAATTATTGTTCAACAATTTTGCACTTAGTAGAATACCCGGTTGGGTAAAAGAAAGTTAGTTATAGCATGTTGCTATAATATTTAACCATGTTTTGTAACGTTCAAGTGCCCTCACCTCCTATAAGGGGAAGCCTGTTAAATATGCTTACTGTTATTGCACTCACAAAAATTGTATGTCTTTTTGCTAACCTGCATTGTTGTTTTCTTCCCAGTCCCGGAGTACTGGATTTAACCGGGGGGGAGTGCAGCGCCCCAGAGTCCTGGTCGTTGCAGTACTGTGGCTCCGCCGCTAAGGGGGGCTATGGTACGTCTGATGGCACTGAAGGAGTTCATCTGACCAGGTATCACATACACCAATACATTTCACAGTCGGGCATCCAGGGGGAGCTAAGGGTGCTATTTATTAGGCCACTCCTCACCACTGTGGGTAAACTGGGGGTCAGGCAGGAAGTTAGACAGAAAGCTGACTGGGTTGGAACCAGGCAACACCTTGTGGCAGAGGGTGTTGTGGGGAAAGATTCGGTAGGGTCCCTGTCAGGTTTGGGACCCTGACAGAGGCCTGGCTACAAGAAAGAACGTCATGGGACCGTGCCTGCTCAGCATAGCGGTGGTGCCCTAAGAAAGGATTAGAAGCGAGATATATTGTGCTGAGTGAGAAACAAGATCAAAGCAAGAGGAGAAATACCAGTAGGAGTCGTGCTGTAAGACCGAGGCAACATTCTACTGAGGCGCACAACCGGTGGCCGGAACGCCGAGGAAGTATATATATCTAGCTCCAAGCAATACTTCAAACCAACGGCAGGACAGTCAGTCTCAGGCGGGCTGTCTCACATACATCACCTATGAAGACATGGGGGGCGCACTAGGAGAGGGGCGACTCTAGGGTCCCGGAAGAGCTCTGAGCCTACTCGTCATACGGGTGCCGTCCTAACCAGAACATCAGGGAGGGACGGAGGAGAAGAACATCATCCGAACGAGTTGTGAGGGAACATCAGAAACAGACACAACAGTTGTGGGGTACTATCCCGTAAGCACAGCAGGGGAGGACCACAACACATAGCGCTAGCAGGAAGGCACAGATTTCCACCTGCAAGGAGAACTCTGGAGGTGCCATTGGACCGGCCGGACTTGCGCAGCCTGGTGAACCGTATTCCAGACTGAGGACCCAGAGATCTTCAGTAAAGAGGTAAAGAGACTGCAACCTGGTGTTCTCGTTATTTACTGCACCGCACCACCACCACCACTACCATCATCCATCATATCTATCACTGTACGCCCCTCGGCAGGGTCACGGACCGGGCCTAGCCACCGTGACAACCCCAGAGCAGAGACTCAGAGGCCCGGTACCGGGTACCCCTCGGCCCTGCGGCAGTGGGGGCGCTACACATGCTCCAGCACATGTAGAGCTGAGAGTGTTCTTAGGCCATTCCAGGGCCGGGTTTTTTAAAAGCAGTCTTAAGAGATGGGTGGGAATGCGCACATATCCCTACCATAGGGGCGTGGCTTAGCAAATAAAATAGAGACCGTGTGTCATTGAGTGTCTGGACCTGGAGATATGTGGATCTCCTGTGTGTTGGTCTGTGCTAAGACCTAAAGAACTGGACACTATCCCGTGTGGGTGGACCCGCTGTATTATATGGACTTTTTACTTTGTGTTTTCACCTTGTCTCTGAAAAGACTGTTTTTTGTTTGCTATCCTGAGCAGTTTATGATCTTTAAATAAACCTGCATGGATGTTTCAGCAATACCGCATCCTGTGCCTACCTCAACAGTGGCTGAGTGAGTACAGATCACTACAGGGCTTATGACAGGTCACAGATCACTCAGTGACCAGCCCCCTATTTTACATAATGAATATCATATATATTAAGAAAAAAAATCGCCTGCAGCAGGCAAGCGTTGGTGGCAGCACCTTCGCTACAGCATGATTGCATGTGTAATGTGCATTCAATTCTTTTATTTGATGCTATAAATTCAGTTAAAAAAAAGTCTCAAAATGGTGTTGGCTGCACCTACGTTGCCATCTTGCTAGAGAAAAAAAATTGCATCCTCTAAGATGGTGCCGCTGGCGCCTGCACACTAGCATCTATCGGCGATCCGATAGCTGCTACTATGCAGGTGCCGGCAGCGCCATTTTGGAGGAGGCAAGATCGCCGATATCTATTACTGCGCCGATGCGGCCAGTGCCATTTTGAGACACACTTTTTTTAATGAATTTATATACATAATCAGAACACCACATGAAGACCCCCGCACACAGGCCGCCCAGAAGCACGAGCATATCATTAACTCAAAAGTGAAAATAAAGATTAAACAGCAACCACAAGACGGATTTCATCAAACCAAGGTATAATTTTAATCAGTTTAACAGCGCCAATCTGACAGTGTCTGTAGGTTACTCAGCACAATCCTGCTGACAGCTTCCCTTTAATCATACTTTAACAGTCATATTAGGCATCATCACACAAGAAATATATTGATTCAGTATATCACATAAAAAATAACAGTATCAAAGACTTGAGGTGGTATCAGGCATCTTTTCACTCCTTTACAAAGCTTCTGCCTATTCACTTTAATGCCCAGTAGATGGAACCAAACTCTCATTGTCGACTATGTACTTCAATTACAAAACAGAGACACTATAAAGTACAATTTGCATTAAAGAAACGAAGGCATAATTTATAAGGTGCTAGGTCCCTGTTTACTCTTTTATTCTAGCAACCTAGGAGAAGGGACACCATTTGGGTGTATGACATAGGGTGCCAGCCAGCGGTTAGGCAGGGTCTTTATTTTATTTTTTTAAGAGTACCAATAAGTAGGGTTGAGCGAAACGGGTCGATCATTTTCAAAAGTCGCCGACTTTTGGCTAAGTCGGCGTCTCATGAAACCCGATCCGACCCCTGTGCTTGTCGGCCATGCGGTACGCGACTTTCGCGCCAAAGTCGCGTTTCAATGACGCGAAAAGCGCCATTTCTCAGCCAATGAAGGTGAACGCAGAGTGTGGGCAGCGTGATGACATAGATCCTGGTCCCCACCATCTTAGAGAAGGGCATTGCAGTGATTGGCTTGCTGTCTGCGGCGTCACAGGGGCTATAAAGGGGTGTTCCCGCCGACCGCCATCTTACTGCTGCTGATCTGAGCTTAGGGACAGGTTGCTGCCGCTTCGTCAGAAGCAGGGAGAGCGTTAGGCAGGGTCCACTAACCACCAAACCGCTTGTGCTGCAGCGATTTCCACTGTCCAACACCACCTTCGGTGTGCAGGGACTGTGGAAGCTATTTTTTTTTTTTTCCCCTCAGCGCTGTAGCTCATTGGGCTGCCCTAGAAGGCTCCGTGATAGCTGTATTGCTGTGTGTACGCCACTGTGGAAACCAACTGCTTTTTTCAAAGCACATATCCTCTTGTTCCTTCCTTTCTGCACAGCTATCTTTTTTGTTTGTCCACACTTTTTATTTAATTTGTGCATCAGTCCACTCCTATTGCTGCCTGCCATACCTGGCTTAGATTACTGCAGGGAGATAGTAATTGTAGGACAGTCCCTGTTTTTTTTTTGTTTTTTTTGTGGGAGATTAAGATTGGCATTTCTGCTACAGTGCCATCCCTGTGTGTGCCATCTCTCACTGAGTGGGCCATAGAAAGCCTATTTATTTTTTCCGTGATTTGTGTTCTAAATTCTACCTCAACACAAAAACACTACATCAATCAGTGGGAGAAAAATATTGGCCTCAGTCAGGGCTTGTGTGCCACTGCTGTGTGTGCTATCTCTCATTCAGTGGGCTATAGAAAGCCTATTTATTTATTTTTTTTTTTTAATATTATTTGGTTTCTAAAGTCTCCCTGAAAAAAAAACCAAAACCTAAAAAAACAGTGGGAGAGTAATATTGCCCTTTCAGCTTGTGTGCCAGTCTTGACTCCTGGGTGTGCCACCTCTCTCTAATTGTGGGCCATAGAAAGCCTATTTATTTTTTCCGTGATTTGTGTTCTAAATTCTACCTCAACACAAAAACACTACATCAATCAGTGGGAGAAAAATATTGGCCTCAGTCAGGGCTTGTGTGCCACTGCTGTTTGTGCTATCTCTCATTCAGTGGGCTATAGAAAGCCTATTTATTTTTATTTTTTTTTAATATTATTTGGTTTCTAAAGTCTCCCTGAAAAAAAAAAAAATACCTAAAAAAACAGTGGGAGAGTAATATTGCCCTTTCAGCTTGTGTGCCAGTCTTGACTCCTGGGTGTGCCACCTCTCTCTCTCATTCAGTGGGCCATAGAAAGGCTATTTTTTTTTTTGGTTTTTTTAATATTATTTGGTTTCTAAAGTCTCCCTGAAAAAAAAAAAAAAACATAAAAAAACAGTGGGAGAGTAATATTGCCCTTTCAGCTTGTGTGCCAGTCTTGACTCCTGGGTGTGCCACCTCTCTCTCTCATTCAGTGGGCCATAGAAAGGCTATTTTTTTTTTGGTTTTTTTAATATTATTTGGTTTCTAAAGTCTCCCTGAAAAAAAAAAAAACATAAAAAAACAGTGGGAGAGTAATATTGCCCTTTCAGCTTGTGTGCCAGTCTTGACTCCTGGGTGTGCCACCTCTCTCCCTCTCATTCAGTGGGCCATAGAAAGCCTATTTATTTTTTTTTTAAAATATTATTGGGTTTCTAAAGTCTCCCTTAAAAAACAAAAAATACATAAAAAAACAGTGGGAGAGTAATATTGCCCTTTCAGCTTGTGTGCCAGTCTTGACTCCTGGGTGTGCCACCTCTCTCTCATTCAGTGGGCCATAAAAAAGCATTTTTTTTTTTTTTCCTTGATTTGTGTTCTAAAATCTACCTCAACACAAAAACACTACATCAATCAGTGGGAGAAAAATATTGGCCTCAGTCAGGGCTTGTGTGCCACTGCTGTGTGTGCTATCTCTCATTCAGTGGGCTATAGAAAGACTATTTATTTATTTATTTATTTTCTTATTATTTGGTTTCTAAAGTCTCCCTGAAAAAAAAAAAAAAAACATAAAAAAACAGTGGGAGAGTAATATTGCCCTTTCAGCTTGTGTGCCAGTCTTGACTCCTGGGTGTGCCACCTCTCTCTCTCATTCAGTGGGCCATAGAAAGGCTATTTTTTTTTTGGGGTTTTTTAATATTATTTGGTTTCTAAAGTCTCCCTGAAAAAAAAAAAAAAAACATAAAAAAACAGTGGGAGAGTAATATTGCCCTTTCAGCTTGTGTGCCAGTCTTGACTCCTGGGTGTGCCACCTCTCTCCCTCTCATTCAGTGGGCCATAGAAAGCCTATTTATTTATTTTTTTAAATATTATTGGGTTTCTAAAGTCTCCCTTAAAAAAAAAAAAAAAACATAAAAAAACAGTGGGAGAGTAATATTGCCCTTTCAGCTTGTGTGCCAGTCTTGACTCCTGGGTGTGCCACCTCTCTCCCTCTCATTCAGTGGGCCATAGAAAGCCTATTTATTTTTTTAAAAAAATATTATTGGGTTTCTAAAGTCTCCCTTAAAAAACAAAAAATACATAAAAAAACAGTGGGAGAGTAATATTGCCCTTTCAGCTTGTGTGCCAGTCTTGACTCCTGGGTGTGCCACCTCTCTCTCATTCAGTGGGCCATAGAAAGCATTTTTTTTTTTTTTCCTTGATTTGTGTTCTAAAATCTACCTCAACACAAAAACACTACATCAATCAGTGGGAGAAAAATATTGGCCTCAGTCAGGGCTTGTGTGCCACTGCTGTGTGTGCTATCTCTCATTCAGTGGGCTATAGAAAGACTATTTATTTATTTATTTATTTTCTTATTATTTGGTTTCTAAAGTCTCCCTGAAAAAAAAAAAAAAAAACATAAAAAAACAGTGGGAGAGTAATATTGCCCTTTCAGCTTGTGTGCCAGTCTTGACTCCTGGGTGTGCCACCTCTCTCTCTCATTCAGTGGGCCATAGAAAGGCTATTTTTTTTTTTGGTTTTTTTAATATTATTTGGTTTCTAAAGTCTCCCTGAAATAAAAAAAAAACTTAAAAAAACAGTGGGAGAGTAATATTGCCCTTTCAGCTTGTGCGCCAGTCTTGACTCCTGGGTGTGCCACCTCTCTCTCTCTAATTGTGGGCCATAGAAAGCCTTTTTTTTTTTTTTTTTTTTTAATATTATTTGGTTTCTAAAGTCTCCCTGAGAAAAAAAAATAAATAAATTAGGTGGGAGATTAATATTGACATTAGTGCTTGAGTGACAGTCCTGCGTGTGTGTCATCTCTGTGATTTTGTGCCACAGAAAACAGAGTGTGTACCATTGTGCCTGATTTTCCTTGTGGTCTCACCAACCTGTTAAGGGATATTGAAATCATACTGAAGTTATAGCTCACCGTGTAAGTTGTTTGACAGCAACAAATAAAGTTACTTTGGTTAAGATTTTAAAACAATGAGGAAGTCTGGTGCAAGAGGTCGTCGTGGGCGTTCATTGTCAGCTGGTAATGATGGTAGTGGTAGTGGAGCATCAGGTGGTCGTGGGGATAAAAATATTCCACCTAAGTCTGGAGCTGTGGAGCCAGTTTCGTCGTCAGGCTACACAAGGCCTCGAACGCTCTCTTTTCTGGGAGTAGGAAAACCGCTTTTAAAGGCGGAGCAGCAACAGCAAGTTTTGGCTTACATTGCAGACTCAGCCTCTAGCTCTTTTGCCTCCTCTTCCGAAACTGGTAAATGTAAAAGCAGCGCGTCGCTTGTGGATGTTCACGGTCAGGGACAAGTCGCTTCCTTGTCCTCCTCAGCAAAAACTACAACAAGAGAGAAGGATGCAGCAGGCGACACAACGGGTTACTCCATGGAGCTCTTTACACATACCGTCCCTGGCTTACAAAGTGAAACACTTAACAGGCCATGCCCATT
Source organism: Ranitomeya variabilis (assembly GCF_051348905.1). Classification (NCBI taxonomy): domain Eukaryota; kingdom Metazoa; phylum Chordata; class Amphibia; order Anura; family Dendrobatidae; genus Ranitomeya; species Ranitomeya variabilis. Next base: position 719,439,892 of record NC_135233.1, read on the forward strand.
ACAAGTATATTCTGACATGGAGTGCACTGATGCACAGCCACAGCCAGAGTACTATGCTGCTCCTTTGACTCAGACCACCACATTGCCCTCTCAGGGTACAGATCCACAATCAGACCCTGATGAGACTATGTTGCCCCGCCACGAACGCTATACCACCGACTGACACAGTGACACAGACGAAGTTGCACACGAGCTCGAAGAGGAGGTAATAGATGACCCAGTTATTGACCCCGATTGGCAGCCATTGGGGGAACAGGGTGCAGGCGGCAGTAGTTCAGAAGCGGAGGTGGAGGAGGGGCCGCAGCAGGCATCAACATCACAACAGGTTCCATCTGCCGGGCCCGTATCTGGCCCAAAACGCGTGTCAAAGCCAAAACCTGTTGGAGCACAGCGTTGCCATCCGGTTAAAGCTCAGTCTGCAATCCCTGAAAAGGGATCCGAGTCTAGGAAGAGTGCAGTCTGGCATTTTTTTAAACAACATCCAACTGATCAGCGCAAAGTCATCTGTCAAAAATGTTCAACTAGCTTAAGCAGAGGTCAGAATCTGAAAAGTCTAAATACTAGTTGCATGCATAGACACTTAACCACCATGCATTTTCAAGCCTGGACTAACTACCAAACGTCCCTCAAGGTTGTAGCACCCTCGGCCAATGAAGCTAGTCAGCAACGCAACATCCCTTCCGTCACTGTAAGGCCACCATTTTCCGCACCACCGGCAGTATCTGTGCAGGTTTCTTTGCCAGCCAAAAGCAGTCAGGGTCAGGGAATCACCAGTTTTGTAGGAGGAAATATTGCATCTAGGGCACCGGCGGAAACAATACCGTCTCCAACCGTCTCTCAGTCTGCCATGTACACCGGCACACCCGAAAGTTCCACGATCTCCAGCTCTCCAGTCCAGCTCACCCTACATGAGACTCTGGTTAGAAAAAGGAAGTACTTATCCTCGCATCCGCGTACACAGTGTTTTAACGCCCACATAGCTAGACTAATCTCGTTAGAGATGATGCCCTACCGGTTAGTTGAAAGCGAAGCTTTCAAAGCCCTGATGGAGTACGCTGAACCACGATACGAGCTACCCAGTCGACACTTTTTTTCCAGAAAAGCCATCCCAGCCCTGCACCAGCATGTTAAACAGCGCATCGTCCATGCACTCAGGCAATCTGTGAGTACAAAGGTGCACCTGACTACAGATGCATGGACCAGTAGGCATGGCCAGGGACGTTATGTGTCCATCACGGCACACTGGGTGAATGTGGTGGATGCAGGGTCCACAGGCGACATCAATTTAGGGACAGTTGTGCCTAGCCCACGGTCTAGGAAACAGTTGGCTGTAGGCGTTCGCACCCCCTCCTCCTCCTCCTCCTCGTCCTCCTGCAGAAGCTACAGCTCTTCCACAGAACGCAGTCTGCCAACCACTCCATCGGCAGATGACACTGTTGCACACCAGTTGTCCCATTATGGGCCAGCTACTGCCAAGCGTCAGCAGGCTGTATTGGCTATGAAGTGCTTGGGCGACAACAGACACACCGCGGAAGTTCTGTCCGAGTTCTTGCAACAAGAAACGCAGTCGTGGCTGGGCACAGTAGATCTTGAGGCAGGCAAGGTAGTGAGTGATAACGGAAGGAATTTCATGGCTGCCATCTCCCTTTCCCAACTGAAACACATTCCTTGCCTGGCTCACACCTTAAACCTGGTGGTGCAGTGCTTATTGAAAACTTATCCTGGGTTCTCCGACCTGCTCCTCAAAGTGCGTGCACTTTGCTCACATATCCGACGTTCGCCTGTACACGCCAGCCGTATGCAGACCTATCAGCGGTCTTTGAACCTTCCCCAGCATCGCCTAATCATAGACGTTGCAACAAGGTGGAACTTAACACTGCACATGCTTCAGAGACTGTGCGAACAGAGGCGTGCTGTTATTTATTTGTGGGAGGATACACGGGCAGGCAGTAGGATGGCAGACATGGAGTTGTCAGGTGTGCAGTGGTCTAAGATACAAGACATGTGTCAAGTCCTTCAGTGTTTTGAGGAATGCACACGGCTGGTTAGTGCAGACAACGCCGTAATAAGCATGAGCATCCCCCTAATGCGTCTGCTGATGCAAAGTTTGACGCACATAAAGGAGCAGGCGTCTGCACCAGAGGAAGAGGAAAGCCTTGATGACAGTCAGCCATTGTCTGGTCAGGGCAGTGTACAGGACGAGGTAGCGGGCGAAGAGGAGGTGGAGGACGAGGAGGATGATGGGGATGAGTATATTTTTAATGCCGAACCTTTCCCGGGGGCACAGGAAATTGGTTGCGTGTCACGGCCGGGTTCTGGTTTTTTGAGGGACACAAGTGACGTAGATTTGCCTGCAACTGCCCCTCAACCAATCACAACCGGAGATTTGACAACTGGAACTTTGGCCCACATGGTGGATTATGCCTTACGTATCCTAAAAAGGGACACACGCATTACGAAAATGATGAACGATGACGATTACTGGTTGGCCTGCCTCCTTGATCCACGCTATAAAGGCAAATTGCAAAATATTATGCCACATGAGAACTTGGAACTAATATTAGCAACCAAACAATCAACTCTTGTTGACCGTTTGCTTCAGGCATTCCCAGCACACAGCGCACGTGATCGTTCTCACACGAGCTCCAGGGGGCAGCAGACTAGGAGTGTTAGGGGTGCACACATCAGAAGTGGCGTTGGACAGAGGGGTTTTCTGACCAGGTTGTGGAGTGATTTTGCTATGACCGCAGACAGGACAGGTACTGCTGCATCAATTGAAAGTGACAGGAGACAACATTTGTCCAGTATGGTTACTAACTATTTTTCATCCCTTATCGATGTTCTCCCTCAACCGTCATTCCCATTTGATTACTGGGCCTCCAAATTAGACACCTGGCCAGAATTGGCAGAATATGCATTGCAGGAGCTTGCTTGCCCGGCAGCAAGTGTCCTATCAGAAAGAGTATTCAGTGCTGCAGGTTCAATATTAACCGAAAAAAGGACTCGTCTGGCTACCCAAAATGTTGACGATCTAACATTCATTAAAATGAACCACAACTGGATTTCGAAATCTTTTGCCCCACCTTGCCCGGCCGACACCTAGCTTTCCTATGAAAAGCTCTTGCCTGTGAATTACTTTTCTAATGTCTAATTTGCTGCAGCTGATTGTACAGCATACGACATGTTTACACCTCCCTAAATGGCAAAACTCCCCACACGGGGCCGTGGTATCGCGACTTGGCGCAAGCACCCGTGAGACTGCTGTTTGTCTGAAGAGGTGGGTGTGCTCGCTTTTGGTTGACGGCATTGCTACTGGGTCCCTCATAGTACAATGTAGTGTCTCTGGCGGTGGTGGTGCGCACCCAACGTCAGACACACCGTTGTAACATGAGGGGCCCTGGGGCGGTCCCGCCGGCCTCAAGAGAGTTCCCCCCTACCCCAGCTCAAAATGTGCTCTACCACGTGCAAAATTATGTCGCACAGCTCCACCAATCTTTAGTCTATTCGCTGACATCATTCAATGTCTGGCACTGACAATACAAATTTGTAGACATCTATGATGCAACTTAAAGTAGTCTGTGTCTGTGTCCTATATTGGCACCATTAAATAGTTACTGCCAAATTACTATGTCAGAAACTCAGCAGATGAGCCCACCCCTGTACCTAAGTATGCCACCTTTTTTTTTGTTTTGTTTGTTTTGCGAGACATTAACATCTATTTATATTTTGGGAGTACTGGGACAGACACTCCTTGCACTACTCCTCCACTCACCACCAAGCTGCCCGTGTATCCATGTAACCGCTGTAAAACTGCCATGAGCCTATTGTTTGTTATTTTAGGCCTTTGAAGCCTGTCTGCGGTCCCTCCTTCCACTAGTCCTCCACTGACCAGACCACTGCTGCCCGTGTACCCCTGGAACCAATTATAAAGTGCCTACAGCCAGCCCATTTTTTTATGTTAGGCCTTTGAAGCCTGTCTGCGGTCCCTCCTTCCACTAGTCCTCCACTGACCAGACCACTGCTGCCCGTGTACCCCTGGAACCAATTATAAAGTGCCTACAGCCAGCCCATTTTTTTATGTTAGGCCTTTGAAGCCTGTCTGCGGTCCCTCCTTCCACTAGTCCTCCACTGGCCAGACCACTGCTGCCCGTGTACCCCTGGAACCAATTATAAAGTGCCTACAGCCAGCCCATTTTTTTATGTTAGGCCTTTGAAGTCTGTCTGCGGTCCCTCCTTCCACTAGTCCTCCACTGACCAGACCACTGCTGCCCGTGTACCCCTGGAACCAATTATAAAGTGCCTACAGCCAGCCCATTTTTTTATGTTAGGCCTTTGAAGCCTGTCTGCGGTCCCTCCTTCCACTAGTCCTCCACTGGCCAGACCACTGCTGCCCGTGTACCCCTGGAACCAATTATAAAGTGCCTACAGCCAGCCCATTTTTTTATGTTAGGCCTTTGAAGCCTGTCTGCGGTCCCTCCTTCCACTAGTCCTCCACTGGCCAGACCACTGCTGCCCGTGTACCCCTGGAACCAATTATAAAGTGCCTACAGCCAGCCCATTTTTTTATGTTAGGCCTTGGAAGCCTGTCTGCGGTCCCTCCTTCCACTAGTCCTCCACTGACCAGACCACTGCTGCCCGTGTACCCCTGGAACCAATTATAAAGTGCCTACAGCCAGCCCATTTTTTTATGTTAGGCCTTTGAAGCCTGTCTGCGGTCCCTCCTTCCACTAGTCCTCCACTGGCCAGACCACTGCTGCCCGTGTACCCCTGGAACCAATTATAAAGTGCCTACAGCCAGCCCTTTTTTTTATGTTAGGCCTTTGAAGCCTGTCTGCGGTCCCTCCTTCCACTAGTCCTCCACTGGCCAGACCACTGCTGCCCGTGTACCCCTGGAACCAATTATAAAGTGCCTACAGCCAGCCCATTTTTTTATGTTAGGCCTTTGAAGCCTGTCTGCGGTCCCTCCTTCCACTAGTCCTCCACTGACCAGACCACTGCTGCCCGTGTACCCCTGGAACCAATTATAAAGTGCCTACAGCCAGCCCATTTTTTATGTTAGGCCTTTGAAGCCTGTCTGCGGTCCCTCCTTCCACTAGTCCTCCACTGGCCAGACCACTGCTGCCCGTGTACCCCTGGAACCAATTATAAAGTGCCTACAGCCAGCCCATTTTTTTATGTTAGGCCTTTGAAGCCTGTCTGCGGTCCCTCCTTCCACTAGTCCTCCACTGGCCAGACCACTGCTGCCCGTGTACCCCTGGAACCAATTATAAAGTGCCTACAGCCAGCCCATTTTTTTATGTTAGGCCTTTGAAGCCTGTCTGCGGTCCCTCCTTCCACTAGTCCTCCACTGACCAGACCACTGCTGCCCGTGTACCCCTGGAACCAATTATAAAGTGCCTACAGCCAGCCCATTTTTTTATGTTAGGCCTTTGAAGCCTGTCTGCGGTCCCTCCTTCCACTAGTCCTCCACTGGCCAGACCACTGCTGCCCGTGTACCCCTGGAACCAATTATAAAGTGCCTACAGCCAGCCCATTTTTTTATGTTAGGCCTTTGAAGCCTGTCTGCGGTCCCTCCTTCCACTAGTCCTCCACTGACCAGACCACTGCTGCCCGTGTACCCCTGGAACCAATTATAAAGTGCCTACAGCCAGCCCATTTTTTTATGTTAGGCCTTTGAAGCCTGTCTGCGGTCCCTCCTTCCACTAGTCCTCCACTGGCCAGACCACTGCTGCCCGTGTACCCCTGGAACCAATTATAAAGTGCCTACAGCCAGCCCATTTTTTTATGTTAGGCCTTTGAAGCCTGTCTGCGGTCCCTCCTTCCACTAGTCCTCCACTGACCAGACCACTGCTGCCCGTGTACCCCTGGAACCAATTATAAAGTGCCTACAGCCAGCCCATTTTTTTATGTTAGGCCTTTGAAGCCTGTCTGCGGTCCCTCCTTCCACTAGTCCTCCACTGGCCAGACCACTGCTGCCCGTGTACCCCTGGAACCAATTATAAAGTGCCTACAGCCAGCCCATTTTTTTATGTTAGGCCTTTGAAGCCTGTCTGCGGTCCCTCCTTCCACTAGTCCTCCACTGACCAGACCACTGCTGCCCGTGTACCCCTGGAACCAATTATAAAGTGCCTACAGCCAGCCCATTTTTTTATGTTAGGCCTTTGAAGCCTGTCTGCGGTCCCTCCTTCCACTAGTCCTCCACTGGCCAGACCACTGCTGCCCGTGTACCCCTGGAACCAATTATAAAGTGCCTACAGCCAGCCCATTTTTTTATGTTAGGCCTTTGAAGCCTGTCTGCGGTCCCTCCTTCCACTAGTCCTCCACTGGCCAGACCACTGCTGCCCGTGTACCCCTGGAACCAATTATAAAGTGCCTACAGCCAGCCCATTTTTTTATGTTAGGCCTTTGAAGCCTGTCTGCGGTCCCTCCTTCCACTAGTCCTCCACTGACCAGACCACTGCTGCCCGTGTACCCCTGGAACCAATTATAAAGTGCCTACAGCCAGCCCATTTTTTTATGTTAGGCCTTTGAAGCCTGTCTGCGGTCCCTCCTTCCACTAGTCCTCCACTGGCCAGACCACTGCTGCCCGTGTACCCCTGGAACCAATTATAAAGTGCCTACAGCCAGCCCATTTTTTTATGTTAGGCCTTTGAAGCCTGTCTGCGGTCCCTCCTTCCACTAGTCCTCCACTGACCAGACCACTGCTGCCCGTGTACCCCTGGAACCAATTATAAAGTGCCTACAGCCAGCCCATTTTTTTATGTTAGGCCTTTGAAGCCTGTCTGCGGTCCCTCCTTCCACTAGTCCTCCACTGGCCAGACCACTGCTGCCCGTGTACCCCTGGAACCAATTATAAAGTGCCTACAGCCAGCCCATTTTTTTATTTTAGGCCTTTGAAGCCTGTCTGCGGTCCCTCCTTCCACTAGTCCTCCACTGGCCAGACCACTGCTGCCCGTGTACCCCTGGAACCAATTATAAAGTGCCTACAGCCAGCCCATTTTCTTATGTTAGGCCTTTGAAGCCTGTCTGCGGTCCCTACTTTAAATACTCCTCCACTCACCACCAAGCTGCCTGCCCGTGTATCCATGTAACCGCTGTAAAACTGCCATGAGCCTATTGTTTGTTATGTTAGGCCTTTGATAGCCTGTCTGCGGTCCCTACTTTAAATACTCCTCCACTCACCACCAAGCTGCCTGCCCGTCTATCCATGTAACCGCTGTAAAACTGCCATGAGCCTATTGTTTGTTATGTTAGGCCTTTGATAGCCTGTCTGCGGTCCTTACTTTAATTACTCCTCCACTCACCACCTAGCTGCCTGTGTATCCATGTAACCGATGTAAAACTGCCATGACTGCCTACTGTTTGTTATTTTAGGCCTTTGATAGCCTGTCTGCGGCCCCTACTTGCAATACTCCTCCACTGACCACAATGCTGCCTGGAGTGCCTGCCTGTGTATCCATGTAACCGATGTAAAACTGCCATGACTGCCTACTGTTTGTTATTTTAGGCCTTTGATAGCCTGTCTGCGGCCCCTACTTGCAATACTCCTCCACTGACCACAATGCTGCCTGGAGTGCCTGCCTGTGTATCCATGTAACCGATGTAAAACTGCCATGACTGCCTACTGTTTGTTATTTTAGGCCTTTGATAGCCTTTCTGCGGCCCCTACTTGCAATACTCCTCCACTGACCACAATGCTGCCTGGAGTGCCTGCCTGTGTATCCATGTAACCGATGTAAAACTGCCATGAGTGCCTACTGTTTGGTATTTTAGGCCTTTGATAGCCTGTCTGCAGCCCCTACTTGCAATACTCCTCCACTGACCACACCAATGCTGCCCGTGTACCCCTGGAACCTATTTAAAAGTTCATAGAGCCTAGTTATATATTTTATTTACTATTAATAAGGCCATGATGGACTACGCTGTACCACGCTACAAGCTAACCAGTCGACACTTCTTTTGCGAGAAAAGCCATCCCAACCCTCCACCAGCATGTAGAAGACCGCATTGTCCATGCACTCTGGCAATCTGTGAGTACAAAGGTGCACCTGACAACAGACGCATGGACCTGTAGGCATGGCCACGGAAGATTACGTGTCCATTACGGCGCAATGGGTTAATGTGGTGGATGCATGGTCCACAGGGGACAGCCTACTAAGTCTGTCTGCAGTCCCTAATTCAAATTGTCCTCCACTGTCTAAATTGGAGCTTCCACCTTCTGGCTTTCGGCCTATAGTATCAGAAATTAAACTTCATTTGGCCTTCAACTTTGGTTAGGGCCTACTAACGGCTTCTGCCCCTCCCTGGTGTTGTCCTCAACTAAATAAAGCTGAGCTTCAACCTTCTGCTCCAAATTACCATTTTAAAAAATGCAATAGGCTTTTCCGGCCCACTAAAGGTGTCTGTCTGTGTGCCCCTGCCTGGTGTTGTCCTCAACTAAATAAAGCTGAGCTTCAACCTTCCGGCTCTCATTAAGTGGTTTTTAAAAAAAAAAATGGTGGTTAGGGCCTACTAACGGCTTCTGCCCCTCCCTGGTGTTGCCCTCAACTAAATAAAGCTGAGCTTCAACCTTCTGCTCCAAATTACCATTTTAAAAAATGCAATAGGCTTTTCCGGCCTACTAAAGGTGTCTGTCTGTGTGCCCCTGCCTGGTGTTGTCCTCAACTAAATAAAGCTGAGCTTCAACCTTCTGCTCCAAATTACCATTTTAAAAAATGCAATAGGCTTTTCCGGCCTACTAAAGGTGTCTGTCTGTGTGCCCCTGCCTGGTGTTGTCCTCAACTAAATAAAGCTGAGCTTCAACCTTCTGCTCCAAATTACCATTTTAAAAAATGCAATAGGCTTTTCCGGCCTACTAAAGGTGTCTGTCTGTGTTCCCCTGCCTGGTGTTGTCCTCAACTAAATAAAGCTGAGCTTCAACCTTCTGCTCCAAATTACCATTTTAAAAAATGCAATAGGCTTTTCCGGCCTACTAAAGGTGTCTGTCTGTGTTCCCCTGCCTGGTGTTGTCCTCAACTAAATAAAGCTGAGCTTCAACCTTCTGCTCCAAATTACCATTTTAAAAAATGCAATAGGCTTTTCCGGCCTACTAAAGGTGTCTGTCTGTGTGCCCCTGCCTGGTGTTGCCCTCAACTACATAAAGCTGAGCTTCAACCTTCTGCTCCAAATTACCATTTTAAAAAATGCAATAGGCTTTTCCGGCCTACTAAAGGTGTCTGTCTGTGTTCCCCTGCCTGGTGTTGTCCTCAACTAAATAAAGCTGAGCTTCAACCTTCTGCTCCAAATTACCATTTTAAAAAATGCAATAGGCTTTTCCGGCCTACTAAAGGTGTCTGTCTGTGTGCCCCTGCCTGGTGTTGCCCTCAACTAAATAAAGCTGAGCTTCAACCTTCTGCTCCAAATTACCATTTTAAAAAATGCAATAGGCTTTTCCGGCCTACTAAAGGTGTCTGTCTGTGTGCCCCTGCCTGGTGTTGTCCTCAACTAAATAAAGCTGAGCTTCAACCTTCCGGCTCTCATTAAGTGGTTTTAAAAAAAAAAAATGGTGGTTAGGGCCTACTAACGGCTTCTGCCCCTCCCTGGTGTTGCCCTCAACTAAATAAAGCTGAGCTTCAACCTTCTGCTCCAAATTACCATTTTAAAAAATGCAATAGGCTTTTCCGGCCTACTAAAGGTGTCTGTCTGTGTGCCCCTGCCTGGTGTTGTCCTCAACTAAATAAAGCTGAGCTTCAACCTTCTGCTCCAAATTACCATTTTAAAAAATGCAATAGGCTTTTCCGGCCTACTAAAGGTGTCTGTCTGTGTGCCCCTGCCTGGTGTTGTCCTCAACTAAATAAAGCTGAGCTTCAACCTTCTGCTCCAAATTACCATTTTAAAAAATGCAATAGGCTTTTCCGGCCTACTAAAGGTGTCTGCCCCTCCCTGGTGTTGTCCTCAACTGAACAAAGCTGAGCTTCCACATTCTGGCTTTCGCCCTATACTATCAGATATTAAACTGCATTTGGCCTACTAGTGTGGTTAGGCCCTTGAAACAGTGTCTGCTGCTCTTGGGTTTGCTACTCCACTGAACAAAGCAATGCCGCCTGTTTAGTCCTGTTACCAATTTTGAACTGCATTTAGCCTACTTTATTCTTTGGCCCTATATCTGTTTCCTCCTCATCCTGCCCATTGCCCAGCCACTGCTAAATGAGTCTGCTGGTACATTGACCTAGACCACTACATTCCCCTTGTACTCTACACAGCCAGAATCTGACCCTGCTGAAAGTAAGGTTCCCCTTCCCGCATGTTATACCACCTTACACAGGGACAAAGAGGAAGGTGCAGATGAAAGTGCAGGTTCCTTCATCAGGTGGGGGGGCATACTCGTTGGCGACGTCACTGGCACAGGGCCCCTCAGAGTACGCAAAAGTGTCGCTGCTGGTGGGAGGCGCCCCCGCCATGCAAACACACCGCCGTACTTTGAGGGGCCCTGTGCCAGTGCCAATGCGAACGAGTGGGCCCCCCCCTGCTTGCTCAGGATCACAGCACTTGCAACGTTTAAATACTTACCTTTCCCTGCAACACCGCCGTGACGTAGTCCGCATTTCCTGGGCCCACGAAAAACTTGAGCCAGCCCTACTCCCCCCACAACTTTCCCCCAATTCCCTATGCCCAACTATTATTATACAGTTAATTAAGATTGGCAAGCTTCAGAAACAAGAATGGATGTTTTTGGCATTAAAATGGGCACTGTAGGTGTTTTCCTGGCCTCCACTCACTGCCGACTATGCTTCCCCATTGACTTGCATTGGGTTTCGTGTTTCGGTCGATCCCCGACTTTTAGCGATAATCGGCCGACTGCACTCGACTCGACTCTGGACAAAATCGGGTTTCCCAAAACCCTACTCGATCTTAAAAAAATGAAAGTCGCTCAACCCTACCAATAAGGATTATCTCAGACACTGATATCCTACTTCCCATACACGTCTGATCAATCTACCACCTATTCTGTAGTTGTACAGGTGTCGAGGTTACCGCTAAATCCTTATAGTTTTGATGGTATACTTGTCTGTGTATTCTTTTTATTGTCTTTTAATAAAAAATTAATGAATATGTTTGATTAATAAAGAGTATTTAATTAATATAATTGATAAAGATGTTTGATTTTAACTTAATGACATGTAAAGTCCCTGGCCAAAATGTTTGCTTTTGACAGTGGAGTGCATCTCGCAGCACAATGACAATTCCAAGGAGCAGTCCATGATCTTGACCACATCAGAGTACAAAACAGGGACAGCTTTCTACGAGAAATAATGGTAGCTAAGTATTCTCCTTGAAGGCTAAGTTAAAGGCAAATCCTAGTTTTCCTGCACCCAATGCAAAAATTAAGTGGCTGTCCACTACTTTTTCATCCTTAGTATAGGTCATCAATTTCTGATCATTCGGGGTCTGACACCCGGCTGTTATCGTTGTTGGTGACCGTCGGACAGAAATACATGATTACGGGACTGCTCTGATAGTAGCCGCTGCTGGGTACCGCACATTCACGTCTTATTGATGTGCATAGGAGGTGGATATGCAGTGTGCCCCACATTGTTCCCCCACAGTGACCCTGTCTTTTCTGTCCCTCCATACTACTTACCAGTCTCTAAGCTGTGCTACCTCAAATTCACTCTTATCGCATGCCCATACACTCCCTCCCCTACACACTATCCCTTTACACTTTTCTCATTCATACTGTCTCCTCACACTATCCCCTTATACTGTCATCTCACACTTTTCTCTCTAATATTGGTGCCTTACACTTTTCTACCACCATACTGACCCCATACACTTTTTCCTTGTACTCTTACCTCAAACTTTGCTCCCCATGCTGTCCTGTCACACTATATCCCCATTATTGTCCCCTCATATCATTTTCCTTGCTACACTGTATCCTTTTACTATTCTCCTATACTGTCCCTTCACGCTTCCCCCATACTGTCACCTGACACTATTCTCCCCATACATTTTTCTCATCCCATACTGCCTCTTCACAATTTTCTGCATACTAAACCCTCACACTCTCATCCTATATTATTGCATCACAAGATCCCCACCTATAGATATCTTCCTATATTTTTCCCTCACAAGATTCTCACCTATAGATTTCTCCAACTATAAAACACCTGTTTATTTAGCAGTCAGAGCTTCAGTTGTACTTGCACCTGACAGCAAAGAGCTGGAATTTTACATGTTCTCCAAGTCGACTGTCAGTTTGATAATTGACTCAAAGGACAACCAAATCATACACCCAGTGTATGACAAAATGCAAGTGCTACTTGAGAATGCTGTCTGGCTACTAGACTGCTAACAGGCATAGCAATCCCTGTGCTTTCCTGTTAATCTACCCACCCATTCCTATAACCTTATCCAATAGGATACGAGAGACAGGTTTTTTACATTGGCTGGAAAGATGTCAGCCACAGCTTTATTAATCTTGTACACCAAACTTTTTGTTATGGCACTTAGAACTCAATTATTATATATATACCAGACCAGGTAATGATAGCCATTTGCAGGCCTTCCTTTGTCTGCCTAGCAACACACCAGTGGCCAGACTTCTCAAAACAAGCACCAGCTATGACTTCCCATATTGAAACAATACCTGCAATACTGGAAGATAAATTAACACCAGATATCATCAAACTCCAAATTATCAATCATTCATTTTTTTATAAAGTTCTTAAAGAAACAAACTTTAGAACATTCCCTATTTTGAATAACACACAGTGTTCCAAATTATTATGCAAATTGGATTGAATTAATGATATAAATTTTTGTTTTTCAAAAAAACTCATGAATGGTATTGTGTGGCTGGGCTTTTTAGATCACGGAAATTAATCTAAAAAATCTGTGATAATTACAGTAGTTTGCCAGGTAAGCCCAATTAAAGACAAACTACTTACGAAGGACATTTAACATTATTGAGCAGTCCACATGTTTCAAGAAATATAGGAAAGAAAAAGGATCTCTCTGCTACCAAAATGCATCACATAGTACAATGCCTGGGACGAGGTATGAAAACATTAGATATTTTACGAAATGTAAAAGTGAATCAGTCACCATGTTTTTGATTCCTCATCCGAGAGCAGTATAATTTAGGAAAAGAGACCCTGATTCCAAGGATATATCACTTAGTTTACTGGGTGCAGCACTGGTGACACAGAGCTTTTAAGATGTAGCATGAAGCAGAGCTACAAAAGCTAACCCAGCCCACACTGAGTCACAGCTTAATAAGTTCATTGTCTATTGAAAGTCAAAGACCTAATAATATAGTACCCCCAATCAGTTCAAAAGTGCACGTAGCAAGGTAGGACTGTAGTTAAATAAAATATAACTTTTAATTAAATCTATTAAAAGAACCATCAGGCTCATAAAACGAACACAAATACCAAAAGCATAACACACAACGTACAAATACTGTCAGACGCTCCCAGCGAGCGCTGCAAAGCTCTAGCACGGTGAACAGCAATACACCTTTTTTTATGGAAGCTTACACCATACAACACAGTATTTTTTCTGCTTCCCCCACAGCCTGCATATAAAATGAACTTCAAAGCAGGTCAATAATAGAAGCCGGTAACAATTACTGCTTAAATACAGGAACGATCTCACCCGAGATGTAAGTTCCTTGCTTCACAGTGTGTAATGGGATGAATTGCGATGCCCGTACATATGAGAAAACCCTCTGCGTGCCCATTCAAAGCCTCATTCCTCCGGATTTCATCCCAACAATAGTCACATCCTCCCTCATTGTGAATTCTCCCGACGTGTTTCTTGTGGCTCAGTCATCAGGGGAGAGGCAACTTCATAGAATAAAGTGTGTGCCATCCATCAAGCATCACACACAGGAGGGTCGGTCACCCCGCGCATGGCCCATTCCCTTTAAATAGGGCGCCACATCCACTGCATGTACCACATGACTCACCCACAGTGGAGCACGGTATCCGGTTCGCAGGCGATCAGGTGACCCGCAGATCAGAACGCACACAAACATGTCCGCGTGAAGCGCACAGTGACACGCAAACGTCACTTCCGGTCCGGAGGAGAGAAAAAAACTCCGCCTCCAGGAGGAGTAAAAGACATTGCGATCATGCAAATACACAATGAATGAGTGTTAACAGTTACTTGGAATTTGAACCCCTAAGGTACCTTAATCATATGTTTACAAACCTTACTAAAGGGGGGAAAAAAAACAAAACATTTTTTACAAAAACTATTTATATATATCCTGCAACCTCCAATCCTTGGAAGGAGGATATTGTGAAAGGGGCATTGGTGGTTCCAAACTCCAGGTAGGTAACACAGCTGCCTGAAGGCGTAAAAAAACAACACCACATGTGCATGCTCAGATGAATATACACCCATTACACATACTGTACTTGAGAGCCTTTATTCACTCCCGATAAGCATGATTCCATTTGCCCTAATTATTCTGAGCCTTGTATCAAACAATTCTGAGGAGTACCCCAGGATTCCTTTAAAGGGAAAGGTTAAACCAGGAGGGGGGGTGTTTAAGTAAAACGGACAGTGATTCCTATTACACATCCCAAAGAGGATAGGTATAGATTAAAGTGGGGAGTTTTTATATATATATATATATATATATATATATATATACCAGGTTTTTAGATGATGACTGGAGACCCAGTGGGATTTGGGCTACCTATTTATCCCTAAAAGTCCCTCATGTCGGTTCCTACCTGGCCAGTGGGGGTTGGCACCCTAAAAGAATCGAGAATTGGCGCCCCCAGCTCAACGGTGGCTGTCCCTATAAGGCCCTGGTGGTCCCTGTCTTCAAAAAAATCTCACTAAGTGCCCGAAAACGGAACTCCATAGGACAGAAAGTAAAAAAGTAAAGAGGGCAAGTCAGGAGGGCTACTGCCAATGCCATAGGCCATCGTTAAAGGAGAGGTGTAAAACTACCCAAGAGTACCCTTTTATAAAAAGCAGGCAAAAGTCAGGGTCTCATTAAGACCTAAAGGTTGTTGCGTTTTAAGGCGAAATATCCACTTCGTCTCGCATTGTAGTACCCTCCTGTCCCAATTTCCACCCCTTTTTGGTGCCTCTATCTTGTCAATCCCCATGAACCTCAAGCCCGATGCATCCCCATCATGTACAATAGTTATATGTCTTGCCAGTGGCGTGTCTCTCCTGAGGGCAATATCCCTCAGGTGCTCTCCCAATCGTCTCCGAAACTCACGTATGGTCTTTCCAACATACTCCATACCACACGAGCATATTGCTTTATACACAATTCCTCTAGACCGACAATTAATGAAGTGGAGGATTTTATATTCCTGTTTGGTGACATTACTTTTGAAGACCTGACCCGTCTCCATTACGGGACAACCAACACATCCACTGCCGCGATAGCAACCTTTAGTAAGCCATAGTTCACTTTTTGGAGGGGAGAAATTACTATGTACAATCCTATCTCCTATTGATCTACCTTTCTGAAAGGTGATCAGGGGATGGAGTCCCACTAGGTCTCCAATGTCATCATCCATCCTGAGAATCGACCAATGCTTATTAAGGATCGATCTCACTTGATCCGCTCCTGAGTTAAAAATTGTTATAAACCGACTACTCAGAGATTCCTCTTCCCGACATGATGGATTTAACAAAACGGTTCTACTCATACCCCTAGTTTCCCTATAGGCCTTTCCGGAGGATGCCGTCTGGGTAGCCCCTATTCTGGAAACGTTGACGCAGGTCTGTCACCTGCTCCTGATAGTCAACTTCCGAGGAACAATTGCGGCGAATCCTCGTATACTGCCCCTTAGGGATGCCCTTTTTCAAAGGGGGCGGATGGTGACTCTCCCACCTTAAAAGGGCATTTGTGGAGGTAGGTTTACGGCATGTTTTTGTATTGACATGTCCATCAGATGTCTTTTGGATACAGACATCTAAAAAGGGGAGTTCATCCCTATGATGTTCAAAGGTAAATTTTAAGCCCAGAGAGTTGATATTCAACTTGGCCACAAAATCAACCAATTCCGATACTTCACCATTCCATACCAGTAGGACATCATCTATATAACGTGCCCAAAAAGATATCTTTGAGCATTCATCGTCGTACAGATCACTAAAGACAATCACTAAAGACGATTGTCTCCTCCCACCAGCCCAGGAGCAAATTCGCGTAAGATGGCGCACAAGAATTGCCCATCGCGGTGCCCCTGAGCTGGTGCAATACTTTACCATTGAATGTGAAGATATTTTTTGTCAGACAGAATTCGAGTAATTCAAGAACAAACAAATTATGGCCCTGACATTGTTGGCCCCTGCCCTTTAGAAAAAGTTCAAACGCCTTTATTCCATCCACATGGTTGATGGAAGAATATAGGGCCTCAAGTCTATGCTACACAATATGGATTGAGGGTCCAAAACAAGGCCATCCAGTTTGAGCAGGAGGTCCGTTGAGTCCCTAGTGTAAGAGTTAAGAGCCAGGACAAACGGTTTCAGAATCTTATCAAGATATACCGAAACATGATGGCTAATGCTCTCAATTCCAGATACTATTGGTCTACCCTTCAAAGGTGATAGGCCTTTGTGTACCTTGTGGAGACAATAGAAAGTTGGCATTGTTGGATGTTTCGGGTATAAAAAATTATACTCATTCCTATCAATGAGAGATTTGGCAAAACCTCTATCCAAAATCTCCTTCAGAGTTCTGACAAAAGTAGGGATAGGATTATTTGGTAGCTGTTCATAAGACTCACGGTTATTCAGCATGTTATCACACATGAGTTATTTCATATAGTCCATTACCACTATATTCCCACCCTTATCCGAGGGGCTGAATACTATGCTGTGATCCTGCTCCAAACCCTGCAGAGCTTCCATCTCCTGCCTGGATAAGTTGAACTTGGCCCCCCTGTTCCTTTTAGTGGTCAATTCCTCTCTTTAGTTACTAGTTCCAAAAATATGTCCAGCGTAGACTGGTCGCCTGAATTCGGGGGCATCTTACAACTCCTCAATTTACAGTCAGTAAAAGGGCCCTCACCAGTGTGTTCAGGTATAGCATCCGACAGATCATAAAGTAGCCTAATATCTGGTAGTAAAGTGTCTGGGACATTCATCTCTAAGCATACACGTTTGTCTTCCCTAATAAAGTGTTTCCTCCACTTCAGTTTTCTTATAAAGAGATGTAGATCTTTTACACTCTCAAACAATTGGAAGTTGAGTGTGGGTACGAAATTTAAACCCCTATTCAACACTTGAAGTTCTATGTCATTCAAGGTTCTCACTGATAGATTGATGACCTGATTGGGCTCAACCCTTGTCAATTGTTCAATCCTGGTCTGTTTCTCAGGAAGTACCCCTGATCTAAAAAATGGGTATTGGCTGTCCTATCTCCTGGTCGGCCTCTCTGATTCCCCCTACCTTTCTGTCTACCCCTAGAGGTCTTAGTACGTGTATCGGAATATGATACGTCCGTGTCTGTGGATGATATATCCGTCTCAAAATTCCTGCTTATATTGCCTGAAAAATTTCTATTAGTTGGGAGATTGTAAGCCTTGTTCTCTGTAAACTCCTGTAGGTCCCGTACAAAATTACGATGCTTACTTTCTTTAACCCCTTTCTGACATCTGACGTACTATCCCGTCGAGGTGGGGTGGGCCCGTATGACCACTGACGGGATAGTACGTCATACGCGATCGGCTGCGCTCACGGGGGGAGCGCGGCCGATCGCGGCCGGGTGTCAGCTGCATATCGCAGCTGACATCCGGCACTATGTGTCAGGAGTGGTCACGGAACGCCCCTGGCACATTAACCCCCGGCACACCGCGATCAAACATGATCGCGGTGTGCCGGCGGTATAGGGAAGCATCGCGCAGGGAGGGGGCTCCCTGCGGGCTTCCCTGAGACCCCCGGAGCAACGCAATGTGATCGCGTTGCTGCGAGGGTCTCCTACCTCCTTCCTCGCTGCAGGTCCCGGATCCAAGATGGCCGCGGCATCCAGGTCCTGCAGGGAGGGAGGTGGCTTACCGAGTGCCTGCTCAGAGCAGGCGCTGGTAAGTCTGCAGTGCTGTGAGGCAGATCGGTGATCTGACAGAGTGCTGTGCACACTGTGAGATCACCGATCTGTAATGTCCCCCCCGGGACAAAGTAAAAAAGTAAAAAAAAAATTTTCCACTTGTGTAAAAAAAAAATAAAAAAATCCTAAATAAAGAAAAAAAAATATATATTATTCCTATAAATACATTTCTTTATCTAAATTTAAAAAAAAAAACAATAAAAGTACACATGTTTAGTATCGCCGCGTCCGTAACGACCCAACCTATAAAACTGCCCCACGAGTTAACCCCTTCAGTAAACACCGTAAGAAAAAAAAAAAAAAACGAGGCAAAAAACAACGCTTTATTACCATACGGCGGAACAAAAAGTGGAATAACACACGATCAAAAAGACAGATATAAATAACCATAGTACCGCTGAAAACGGCATCTTGTCCCGCAAAAAAAAAGCCACCATACAGCATCATGAGCGAAAAAATAAAAAAGTTATAGTCCTGAGAATAAAGCGATACCAAAATAATTATTTTTTCTATAAAATAGTTTTTATCGTATAAAAGCGCCAAAACATAAAAAAAAGATATAAATGAGGTACCGCTGTAATCGTACTGACCCTTCGAATAAAACTGCTTTATCAATTTTACCAAACGTGGAACTGTATAAATGCCTCCCCCAAAAGAAATTCATGAATAGCTGGTTTTTGATCATTCTGCCTCACAAAAATCGGAATAAAAAGCGATCAAAAAATGTCACGTGCCCAAAAATGTTACCAATAAAAATGACAACTCGTCCCGCAAAAAACAAGACCTCACATAACTCTGTGGACTCAGATATGGAAAAATTATAGCTCTCAAAATGTGGTAACGCAAAAAATATTTTTTGCAATAAAAAGCGTCTTTCTGTGTGTCACGGCTGCCAATCATAAAAATCCGCTAAATAACCTGCTATGAAAGTAAATCAAACCCCCCTTCATCACCCCCTTAGTTAGGGAAAAATAAAAAAAATAAAAAAATGTATTTATTTCTATTTTCCCATTAGGGTTAGGGCTAGGGTTAGGGCTAGGGTTAGGGCTAGGGTTAGGGTTAGGGTTAGGGCTAGGGTTAGGGCTAGGGTTAGGGCTAGGGTTATTGCTAGGGTTAGGGCTAGGGTTGGGGCTAGGGTTAGGGCTAGGGTTAGGGCTAGGGTTAGGGTTAGGGCTAGGGTTAGGGCTAGGGTTGGGGCTAGGGTTGGGGCTAGGGTTAAGGCTACAGTTAGGGTTGGGGCTAAAGTTAGGGTTAGGGTTTCGATTACATTTACGGTTGGGAATAGGGTTGGGTGTGTCTGGGTTAGAGGTGTGGTTAGGGTTACTGTTGGGATTAGGGTAAGGGGTGTGTTTGGATTAGGGTATCAGTTATAATTGGGGGGTTTCCACTGTTTAGGCACATCAGGGGCTCTCCAAACGGGACATGGCATCCGATTTCAATTCCAGCCAATTCAGCGTTGAAAAAGTAAAACAGTGCTCCTTCCCTTCAGAGCTCTCCCGTGTGCCCAAACAGGGGTTTACCCCAACATATGGGGTAACGGCGTACTCAGGACAAATTGGACAACATCTTTTGGGGTCCAATATCTCCTGTTACCCTTATGAAAATACAAAACTGGGGGCTAAAAAATAAGTCTTGTGAGAAAAAAAAAGATTTTTTATTTTCACGGCTCTGCGTTGTAAACTGTAGTGAAACACTTGGGGGTTCAAAGTTCTCACAACACATCTAGATAAGTTCCTTGGGGGGTCTAGTTTCCAATATGGGGTCACTTGTGGGGGGTTTGTACTGTTTGGGTACATCAGGGGCTCTGCAAATGCAAAGTGACGCCTGCAGACCAATCCATTTAAGTCTGCATTCCAAATGGCGCTCCTTCCCTTCCGAGCTCTGTCATGTGCCCAAACAGTGGTTCCCCCCCACACATGGGGTATCATTGTACTCAGGACAAATTGGACAACAACTATTGGGGTCCAATTTATCCTGATATCCTTGTGAAAATACAAAACTGGGGGCTAAAAAATCATTTTTGTGAAAAAAAAAAATAATTTTTATTTTCACGGCTCTGCGTTATAAACTGTAGTGAAACACTTGGGGGTTCAAAGTTCTCACAACACATCTAAATAAGTTCCATGGATGGTCTAGTTTCCAATATGGGGTCACTTGTGGGGGGTTTGTACTGTTTGGGTACATCAGGGGCTCTGCAAATGCAATGTGACGCCTGCAGACCAATCCATTTAAGTCTGCATTCCAAATGGCGCTCCTTCCCTTCCGAGCTCTGTCATGCGCCCAAACAGTGGTTCCCCCCCACATATGGGGTATCAGCGTACTCAGGATAAATTGGACAACAACTTTTGGGGTCCAATTTATCCTGATACCCTTGTGAAAATACAAAACTGGGGGCTAAAAAAATCATTTTTGTGAAAGAAAAAAGAATTTTTATTTTCATGGCTCTGCGTTATAAACTGTAGTGAAACACTTGGGGGTTCAAAGCTCTCAAAACACATCTAGATAAGTTCCTTAGGGGGTCTACTTTCCAAAATGGTGTCACTTGTGGGGGTTTTTAATGTTTAGGCACATCAGGGGCTCTCCAAACGCAACATGGCGTCCCATCTTAATTCCAGTCAATTTTGCATTGAAAAGTAAAATAGCGCTCCTTCCCTTCCGAGCTCTGCTATGCGCCCAAACAGTAGTTTACCCCCACATATGGGGTATCGTCGTACTCAGGACAAATTGCACAACAACTTTTGTGGTCTACTTTCTTCTCTTACCCTTGGGGAAATAAAAAAATGGGGGCGAAAATATCATTTTTGTGAAAAAATATGATTTTTTATTTTTACGGCTCTGCATTATAAACTTCTGTGAAGCACTTATTGGGTCAAAGTGCTCAACTCACATCTAGATAAGTTCCTTAAGGGGTCTACTTTCCAAAATGGTGTCACTTGTGGGGGGGTTTCAATGTTTAGGCACATCATGGGCTCTCCAAACGCAACATGGCGTCCCATCTCAATTCCAGTCAATTTTGCATTGAAAAGTCAAATGGCGCTCCTTCCCTTCCGAGCTCTGCCCTGCGCCCAAACAATGGTTTACACCCACATATGGGGTATCAGCGTACTCAGGACAAATTGCACAACAATTTTTGTTGTCCAATTTCTTCTCTTACCCTTGGGAAAATAAAAAATTGGGGGCGAAAAGATCATTTTTGTGAAAAAATATGATTTTTTATTTTTACGGCTCTGCATTATAAACTTCTGTGAAGCACTTGTTGGGTCAAAGTGCTCACCACACATCTAGATAAGTTCCTTAGGGGGTCTACTTTCAATTTTGCATTGAAAAGTCAAATGGTGCTCCTTTCCTTCCGAGCTCTGCCATGCGCCCAAACAGTGGTTTACCCCCACATATGGGGTATCAGCGTACTCAGGACAAATTGTACAACAACTTTTGGGGTCCATTTTCTCCTGTTACCCTTGGTAAAATAAAACAAATTGGAGCTGAAATAAATTTTGTGTGAAAAAAAGTTAAATGTTCATTTTTATTTAAACATTCCAAAAATTCCTGTGAAAACACCTGAAGGGTTAATAAACTTCTTGAAAGTGGTTTTGAGTACCTTGAGGGGTGCAGTTTTTAGAATGGTGTCACACTTGGGTATTTTCTATCAAATAGACCCCTCAAAATGACTTCAAATGAGATGTGGTCCCTAAAAAAAAATGGTGTTGTAAAATGAGAAATTTCTGGTCAACGGTTAACCCTTATAACTCCCTAACAAAAAAAAATTTTGGTTCCAAAATTGTGCTGATGTAAAGTAGACATGTGGGAAATGTTAATTATTAAGTATTTTGCATGACATATGTCTGTAATTTAAGGGCATAAAAATTCAAAGTTGGAAAATTGCGAAATTTTCAAAATTTTCGCCAAATATTCGTTTTTTTCACAAATAAACGCAAGTTATATCGAAAAATTTTTACAACTATCATGAAGTACAATATGTCCCGAGAAAACAATGTCAGAATAGCCAAGATCCGTTGAAGCGTTCCAGAGTTATAACCTCATAAAGGGACAGTGGTCAGAATTGTAAAAATTGGCCTGGTCATTAACGTGCAAACCACCCTTGGGGGTGAAGGGGTTATGATTGTACTGGTACCTCTCAATTACATTTTGGAGAAGTGTCTCTTCAGAGGAAAAATCAGGCTCCGCTGAGAATTTCTTAGTGATCTCAATTTGCTCTTACAGGAGATCACTTGAGATTGAGAGGGTCTTTTTCTCCTCTTCCAAAAGAATGTTCATAAATCTCAGGGAGCTTGATATTGCCTCCTTCTCCCACCGTTCACTCAGAGGGCATCCCCTATATCTGAAGCCTGGCTGTAAGGTTATCCTCAGATGTCTGGTGACTATACCTGCCTTTATATAGTTTTCCAGACTCTGCACCTCCCACCAGCTGGATAAATAGGTATAATAGGGATAAATAGGTAGCCCAAATCCCACTGGGTCTCCAGTCATCATCTAAAAACCTGGTATATATATAAAAACTCCCCACTTTAATCTATACCTATCCTCTTTGGGATGTGTAATAGGAATCACTGTCCGTTATACTTAAACACCCCCCCCCCCCTCCTGGTTTAACCTTTCCCTTTAAAGGAATCCTGGGGTACTCCTCAGAATTGTTTGATACAAGGCTCAGAATAATTAGGGCAAATGGAATCTTGCTTATCGGGAGTGAATAAAAGCTCTCAAGTAGGGTTGAGCGAAACGGATCGGTCATTTTCATAAATCGGCGACTTTTAGGCAAAGTCGGGTTTCATGAAACCCGAACCGATCCTAGTGTGGGATCGGCCATGTGGTACACGATCAGAGCGCCAAAGTCGCGTTTCATATGATGCTGTCACCGCCGTTTTTCATCCAATGAAGGAGGACGCAGAGTGTGGGCAGCGTGTTGACATAGGTCTCGGTCCCCACCATCTTAGAGAAGGGCATGGCAGTGATTGGCTTGCTGTCTGCGGCGTCACAGGGGCTATAAAGGGGCGTGCACGCCGACCGCCATCTTACTTCTGCCGATCTGAGCATAGGGAGAGGTGTTGCTGCAGTTAGTCAGAAGCAGGGACAGAGTTAGGGAGGAAATATGAACCCCCCAAACCACTTGTGCTGGAGCGATTTTCACTGTCCCACACCACCTTTTTTGTGCAGGGACAGTGGAGGTCGTATTTTAGTGCAGCAGCTGCATAGCTGTGTGCACGGTGCTGTGCAAACCAACAGCTTTTTTAAAAGCAAAATTCCTGTTGCTCCTTTCTGCACAGTTACCTATCTTGTTTATTTGTCCACATTTTTGTGTTCAGCAGTCCTTTTTACAGCTCATTGTAGGGAGCTTGTTATTTTTTTTATTTTTTTAAATAAGAATTCCAGCCACTTTCTGGCACGTTCATAGTGTTGTGTTATACCACTGGGCCAGAGTTGTAGTTCTGTGTCTCCCCCTCAAAAAAAGGGAGAATAAAATTTGCACACAGTGTATATTCTGCTGTACTGCTAGTGTGTCGTATATATCAGGCAGCCACTTTCTGCCACATTCATAGTTTACTGTTATACCACTGGGCCAGAGTTGTGGTTCTGTGTCTCCCCCCCAAAAAAAGGGAGATTAAAATTCGCACACAGTGTATATTCTGCTGTACTGCTAGTGTGTCGTATATATCAGGCAGCCACTTTCTGCCACATTCATAGTTTACTGTTATACCACTGGGCCAGAGTTGTGGTTCTGTGTCTCCCCCCAAAAAAAAGGGAGATTAAAATTCGCACACAGTGTATATTCTGCTGTACTGCTAGTGTGTCGTATATATCAGGCAGCCACTTTCTGCCACATTCATAGTTTACTGTTATACCACTGGGCCAGAGTTGTGGTTCTGTGTCTCCCCCCCAAAAAAAGGGAGATTAAAATTCGCACACAGTGTATATTCTGCTGCACTGCTAGTGTGTCGTATATATCAGGCAGCCACTTTCTGCCACATTCATAGTTTACTGTTATACCACAGGGCCAGAGTTGTGGTTCTGTGTCTCCCCCCAAAAAATGAGGAAGTCTGGTGGAAGAGGCCGTGGGCAGGGGTTGTCACCTGGTACTGATGGTGGTGCTGCATCTGGTGGTAGTGGCAAAAGCACAGTAGCACCTAAGGCTGGAGGTGTTGAGCCTGCGTCATCGTCTGGCTACACAAGGCCTCAAAGGCTCCCTTACCTGGGAGTAGGAAAACAGCTTTTAAAGCCGGAGCAGCAGGAAAAAGTTTTGGCTTTCCTTGCTGACTCAGCCTCTAGCTCTTTGGCCTCCTCTTCCCAAAGTTCAAAATGTCACAGCAGCCAGTCGTCAGTGGATGCTCCCGGTCAGGAACAAGACGTTTCCTTGTGTCCTTCTCCCAAACCAAAAGTGAAGGATGCGTCAGGCGACACAACAGGTTACTCCATGGAGCTCTTTACACATACCGTGCCTGGGTTAGAAAGGGAAATTGTACCCTGCCCATTACTAGAAGAATCGGACATGGAGTGCAGTGATGCACAGCCACAGCTAGATTATGATGCTGTTCCATTGAGTCAGATCACTACATTGCCCTTGCAGTTTGCTGAGCCAGAATCTGACCCTGATGAGACTATGGTGCCCTGTCCCGAACGCTATAGCACCTTACACGGTGACACTGAGGAAGGTGCACATGACATTGAGGAGGAGGAGGTGATAGATGACCCAGTTGTAGACCCAGATTGACAGCCATTGGGGGAAGAGGGTGGCGCTGCCAGTAGCTCAGAAGCGGGGGAGGGTTATCTACAGCAGCACCAATCTACATCGCAACAGCTGTCATCTGGCAGGCCCGTATCAGGCAAAAAACGTTTGACAAAACCAGTTTTAGGACAGCGTGGCCATTCTGTGAAAGTTGCACAGCGTGCAATGCCTGAAACGGAATTCCATAGTAGGAAGAGTGCAGTGTGGCATTTTTTTGACCAAGATCCCAATGATCAGTCAAAAGTGATCTGTAAAAAATGTTCAAAGACCTTTAGCAGAGGGAAGATTTTTAACAATTTAAATACAACGTGCATGCGTAGACATTTAAACAGCATGCACTTGCAAGCCTGGACTAACTACCTAACGTCCCGTACCGTTGGTGCACCAGGTCTGAATGAAGGTAGTCAGCACCGCAACATTGCTTCCCTCACTGTAAGCCCACCGGTTAGGACACCAGCAGCAAATGTGGAGGGATCGTCGCTAGGCCAAAGCAGTCAGGGAGTCAGAAGGTTATTGGTAGGAAGCACTGTATGTAGGCCAACATCACCAACTCACTCTCAATCTGCCATGTCCACAACCACCACCACCGCTAGTTCCACCATAGGCAGCTCTCCAGTCCAGCTCACCCTAGAAGAGACTCTTGTTAGGAAACGAAAGTACTCATCCTGTCATCCGCATACACAGGGTTTGAACGCCCACATTGCCAGACTTATCTCGTTAGAGATGATGCCCTACCGGTTGGTTGAAAGCGAAGCTTTCAAAGCCCTGATGGCCTACGCAGTACCATGCTATGATCTACCCAGTCGCCACTTCTTTGCGAGAAAAGCCATCCCAGCCCTCCACCAGCATGTCAAAGACCGCATTGTCCATGCACTGAGGCAGTCTGTCAGTGGGAAGGTGCACCTCACAACAGATGCATGGACCAGTAGGCATGGCCAGGGACGTTACGTGTCCATCACGGCGCACTGGGTTAATGTCGTGGATGCAGGGTCCACAGGGGACAGCAATAGTGGGACAGTTCTGCCTAGCCCACGATCTAGGAAACAGTTGGCTGTAGACGTTCACCACCCCACCTCCTCCTCCTCCTCCTCCTCCTCCTCCAGAAGCGAAAGCTCATCCACAGAGCGCTGTCACACGACCACTCCATCCACAGCTGCCAGTGTTGCACACGAGGTGTCCCATTACGGAACAGCTAGTGGGAAGCGTCAGCAGGTCGTGTTTGAAATGAAGTGTTTGGGCGACAACAGACACACCGCGGAAGTTCTGGCCGAGTTCTTGCAGCACGAAACTCAGTCATGGCTGGGCAGTGTACATCTTGAGGCAGGCAAGGTAGTCAGTGATAATGGAAGGAATTTTATGGCTGCCATAGCCCTTTCACAACTCAAACACATACCTTGCCTGGCTCACACTTTGAACCTGGTTGTGCAGTGCTTTGTTAAAAATTATCCGGAGTTACCAGCCCTGCTCCTGAAGGTGCGAAGACTTTGCTCGCACATCCGCCGGTCGCCCGTACACTCCAGCCGTATGCTGAACCATCAGCGATCGCTCAATCTTCCACAGCACCGCCTAATTATCGACGTTGCAACAAGGTGGAACTCCACACTGCACATGGTTCAGAGGCTGTGTGAACAGAGGCGTGCTGTCATGTATTTGTGGGAGGATATGCATACACGGGCAGGCAGTTGGATGGCAGACATGGAGTTGTCTGGTGTGCAGTGGTCCAAGCTACAAGACCTCTGTCAAGTCCTTCATTGTTTCGAGGGATGCACACGGCTGGCAAGCGCAGACGACCCCATAATAAGCATGAGCATCCCACTTATGCGTCTGCTGATGCAAAGTTTGACGCACATCAAGGAGCTGGCGTCTGCAGCCAAGGAGGAGGGAATCCTTGATGACAGTCAGCCATTGTCTGGTCAGGGAACTGTCCAGGACGAGGTGGCGGTCGAAGTGGATGAGGAGGAGGATGATGGGGATGACTATGTATGGGAGGAGGATGCTTCTCAGGGGCCACTTGAAACTGCTGGCGTTGCAAGGTCAGGTACAGGTTTCTTGCGGGACACTTGTGATGTGAATTTCCAAGAAAGTGCTCCTCAACCCAGCAGGACCAGTGAATTGACACCAGGAACATTGGCCCACATGGCTGAGTATGCCTTGCGTATTCTAAAAAGGGACCCCCGCACTGTCAAAATGATGACCGATGACGATTACTGGTTGGCCTGCCTCCTGGATCCACGCTATAAAGGGAAAATGCAAAACATCATGCCACATGAGAATCTTGAGCAAATATTGGCTACCAAACAAGCAACTCTTGTAGACCGTTTGGTTCAGGCATTCCCAGCACACAGAGGCGGTGATGGTCCTCACACTTGCCGTAGGGGGCAACATGACAGAGGTGCTAGAGGTGCCAAAATCAGAAGTGGCATTGGACAGAGGGGTTTTCTGACAAGGTTGTGGAGTGATTTTTGCATGACCGCTGACACAACAGGGACTGCTGCATCTATTCAAAGTGACAGGACACAGCATTTGTCCAGTATGGTTACAAACTATTTTTAATCCCTTATCGATGTTCTCCCTCACAGGTCATTCCCCTTTGATTACTGGGCATCTAAACTAGACACCTGGCCCGAATTGGCAGAATATGCATTACAGGAGCTCGCTTGCCCTGCTGCCAGTGTGCTTTCAGAAAGAGTCTTTAGTGCTGCTGGTTCAATACTGACTGAAAAAAGGACACATCTGGCTACCCAAAATGTAGATGATCTAACCTTCATTAAAATGAACCAATCATGGATTGCCAATTCTTTTGCCCCACCTTCCCCTGCTGACACGTAGCTTGGGTGATAAATGACTCGCTTTTGCCCTCCTCTTACTGACTTTGCCAATTCCTCCATTTGCAGCTGCTGAATGTCCACCATAGGCCATTTTTATACCTCCCTAAATGGGCTGACTCCCCCCACAGGACCGTGGTCACCACTTGGCGCAAGCACCCGTGCAAGTGCCGTTTGCCTGGACAGGTGGGTGCGCCCACTCTACCTCTACTAAACAAAGCTGAGTTTGAATATACAGGCTTTCGGCCTCTATCAACAATATGAAACTACATTTGGCCTGGTTCTTGGTTTGGGCCTAGTGACGTCTGCTGCTGCCTCTTGGTTTCCTCAAAGAAACAAAGCTGAGTTTCAATCTACAGGCTTTCGGCCTCTATCAACAATATGAAACTGCATTTGGCCTGGTTCTTGGTTTGGGCCTAGTGACGTCTGCTGCTGCCTCTTGGTTTCCTCAAAGAAACAAAGCTGAGTTTCAATCTACAGGCTTTCGGCCTCTATCAACAATATGAAACTGCATTTGGCCTGGTTCTTGGTTTGGGCCTAGTGACGTCTGCTGCTGCCTCTTGGTTTCCTCAAAGAAACAAAGCTGAGTTTCAATCTACAGGCTTTTGGCCTGTAATTAGAATTTGAAACTGTATTTGCCCCACTAGTTTGGTTGGGCCCTACTAACAGTGTCTGCTGCTGCTTGTTGTTGTCCTCCACTGAACAAAGCAATGCTGCCTGTTTACTCCTGTTACCATTTTTTTTTCTGCTTTTAGCCTCCTTTTTTATTTTGGGCCTATATCTGTGTTTCCTCCTCATCCTGCCTATTACCCAGCCACTGCTTGATGGGTCTGCTGGTACATTGACCCAGACCACTACATTCCCCTTGCACTCTACACAGCCAGAATCTGACCCTGCTGAAAGTCAGGTCCCCCTTCCCACATACTATACCACTTTACACGGGGACAAAGAGGAAGGTGCATATGAAAGTGCAGGTTCCTTCATCAGATGGGGGGGGGCATACTCGTTGGCGACGTCACTGTCACAGGGCCCGTCATAGTACGCAAAAGTGTCACTGCCGATGGGAGGCGCCCCGCCGTCAAACACAACGCCGTACTGTGAGGGGCCCTGTGCCAGTGCCAATGCGAACGAATGGGCCCCCCTGCTTGCTCTGGATCACAGCACTTGCAAAGTTGAAATACTTACCTCTCCCTGCTCCACCGCCGTGACGGAGTCCACATTTCCTGGGCCCAAGAAAAAATTGAGCCAGCCCCCCCCCCCCCCCCCACAACTTTAACCAAATGACCCCCAATTTTCAAAACCTAACTATTATTATAAGGTTAATTGAGATTGACAAGCTTAAGTAACAATAATTGATGTTTTTTACATTAAAATGGGCTCTGTAGGTGTTTTCCTGACCTCCACTCACTGCCGACTTTTATTCCCCTTTGACTTGCATTGGGTTTCGTGTTTCAGTCGGCCCCCGACTTTTCGCAATGATCGGCCGATTTCACCCGACCCGACTTTTGACAAAGTCGGGTTTCGCGAAACCCGACTCGATCCTGAAAAAGTAAAAGTCGCTCAACCCTACTCTCAAGTACTGACCTACAGTATGTGTAATGGGTGTATATTCATCTGAGCATGCACATGTGGTGTTGTTTTTTTACGCCTTCAGGCAGCTGTGTTACCTACCTGGAGTTTGGAACCACCAATGCCCCTTTCACAATATCCTCTTTCCAAGGATTGGAGGTTGCAGGATATATATAAATAGTTTTTGTAAAAAATGTTTTTCTTTTTTCCCCCCTTTAGTAAGGTTTGTAAACATATGATTAAGGTACCTTAGGGGATAAAATTCCAAGTAACTGTTAACACTCATTCATTGTGTATTTGCATGATCGCAATGTCTTTTACTCCTCCTGGAGGCGGAGTTTTTTTCTCTCCTCCGGACCGGAAGTGACGTTTGCGTGTCACGGTGCGCTTCACGCGGACATGTTTGTGTGCGTTCTGATCTGCGGGTCACCTGATCGCCTGCGAACCAGATACCGCGCTCCACTGTGGGTGAGTCATGTGGTACATGTGTAGCGCCCCCACCGCCGCAGGGCCGAGGGGTACCCGGTACCGGGCCTCTGAGTCTCTGCTCTGGGGTTGTCACGGTGGCTAGGCCCCGGTCCGTGACCCTGCCGAGGGACGCACAGTATCGGGTAATGATGATAGGTGGATGTGGTGGTGCGGTGCAGTAAATAACGAGGACACCAGGTTGCAGTCTCTGTACCTCTTTACTGAAGATCTCTGGGTCCTCAGTCCGGAGTCCGGATAACCAGGCTTCGCAAGTCCGGCCAGTCCAATGGCACCTTTAGAGTTCTCTTAACAGGTGGAAATCTGTGCCTTCCTTCTAGCGCTATGTGTTGCGGTCCTTCCCTGCTGTGCTTACGGAAAGTCCCCACAACTGTTGTGTCTGTTTCTTAAGTTCCCTCACAACTCGATTAGATGATGTTCTGCTAATCCTCCGTCCCTCCCTGATGTTACGGTTAGGACGGCACCCGTATGACGGGTAGGCTCGGAGCTCTTCCGGGACCCTAGAGTCGCCCCTCTCCACAAGTTGCCCCCCAAGACTGCATAGGTGATTTAGATGAGACAGCCCGCCTTTGACTGACTGTCCTGCCGTTGGTTTAGAGTATTGCTTGAAGCTGAATATTGTAATACTCCCTCGGCGTTCCGGCCGCCGGTTATGCGCCTCAGTAGGATGTTGCCTCGGTCTTACAGCACGACTCCTACTGGTATTCTCCTTCTTGCTTTGATCTCGTTTCTCACTCAGCACAATCTATCTCGCTTCCAATCCCTCCTTGGGCACCGCCGCTATGCTGAGCAGGCACGGCCCCGTTACGTTCGCTCAAGTTGCCAAGTCTCTGTCAGGATCCCACCCCTGACAGGGACCCTACCGAATCTTCCCCTGCAACACCCTCTGCCACAAGGTGTTGCCTGGTTCCCATCCAGTCGGCTTTCTCCCTAACTTCCTGCCTGACCCCCAGTTTTACCAGTATGTGAGGAGTGGCCTAATGAATAGAACCCTTAGCTCCCCCTGGAGGCCCGGCTGTGAAATGTATTGGTGTCTGTGATACCTGGTCAGATGAACTCCTTCAGTGCCATCAGACGTACCATAGCTCCCCTTAGCGGCGGAGCCACAGTACTGCAACGACCAGGACTCTGGGGCGCTGCACTCCCCCCCGGTTAAATCCAGTACTCCGGGACTGGGAAGAAAACAACAATACAGGTTAGCAAAAAGACATACAATTTTGTTGAGTGCAATAACAATAAGTATACTTGAACAGAGCTTCCCTTTATGGGAGGTGAGGACACTTGAACGTTACAAACATGGTTAAATATTATAAATTACAGGCTATAAACAACTCCTGTTACCCAACCGGGTATTCTACTTAGTGCAAATTCTTGAACAATAATTTAACATCGCCTTTAAGGACGTACACTCTGAATCCACTAAAGACCTTCTTATAACACATTATAAGGCTTGAGCAACTGTGCTACATTCTCCTTCGTTATATCTGCAGGACCGCCTGTCCTAACGGCACCAGACCTACTGCCTCTCCTTTCTTACAGGACCGCTCCTTTCAGCCCGAGCCTTCTGTCTTTTCAACTACTATACATAGTATAGAACATAACATACTTTCAGTTTAAGAGCACTGAGCCATCTCTATATGGCTCCTAGGAGGACTCACCACTAACCCCTACGGGTTCACTTCCTGTCCTCTATTTGTAACACATTATTAAACACTTTCTTTACAATAGACCAGTTTTCTACATTTAACTTCTTCATGCCTACATTATTACTCTCTTTCAAGTAAGCATCATCATCACTTTCTCTTTTAAGACATTATTGCTATCTCTCAGTCTTAAAGCAATACCATTCTTTAAATGCAACAAGTGGATGTCCCCTTTAAGAAGGGACCAAGTCTTTATGAGGTAGCACATCTTCTCAAGCTACCAGTCCATACTCATCAAAGGCTCCAGTGCTGTATCTTCACAAAGAGTCTTTCTTTAAGTAAAACCAGTAGGGAGCACCTTTAAGAAGGTGCAAACTATTTACAAAAAGTTTGTATCATGCACTGTTCATGATTGCGGCAGTTCTGGAAACTTGTGCAAAACTTAGAAGAAGTAAACAAAACAATAGGGATCCCGGGTCAACAAAGGGATCCCTTTAAGAGTTAACCCTGGACGGGTTTAGCAGCAAAACAGTAGAACAATTAACTATTTACATCTCCATGGTAAAGCGTTTAGATATTTACTTAAACCAATCAGGGGGCAGCACCGGCGGAGGCAACCCCTTTGGATATTGCCCGCCGCCTGGTACTGCATAAGGTGGAGCACTGTCCCATCTGGGGGTTTGTGTACCCACTGTCTTCAGTGCTGGAGCAGTAGACACGAGGGTCACCTGAGGAGGCACCTGCGTGGCCACGACTGCGGTGGAGGTCACGACGCGGCAAGTCGTGGTCTTCACGATCGTGCCCGTTGAGGTGACCATGGTGGTCTCAGTGGTGATTGTGGGCCGACCACAAGGGGGCACTTTAGCTACAGGAGATATCTTTTCCGGCACCTTAGTCGGGGGTTCCATCAGCTTTTTCTTGTGTACATTCAAAGCAAACCATCCCTTCTCCCCAAAGTGCCGGGTGTAGGTGACTTCATCCCCTGGCTGGAGGTCCCGGTCCGGGTGACCCTCTCGCAAGTGAGATTCAACATCCCTCCGATTAACAAACACTTCCGCATACAGGCCTGGTTCTTTGATGAAGCCCCAACCTCCGCGGAGCCTGAAGGTGACGATGGTGCCCTGCCTGCGCGGGGCCTGGTGAGCGGTGGGGTCCTTGCGGGCCCGATCCTTGACTGCCAGATCTTTCTGGTGGTAGGCCTCTAGCCCGGCCTGGTATTCTTTCTGGTTCTCCCCCCATTGCTGCTCTAGCTGGATCTGGTATTCCTCCCAGCTTAGGGCCTGTACCATCTCTCCCTCCTGGGTCTTCACCCCGGGGAACCCCATAAGGTTGGATCTTGGGTTCACCCAGCGGCACACTGTGTGCTCTGCACGGACTTCACACAGCAGAGCAGTGGGTCGAAGCGGGGCCTTCAGGCGGTGTTCCATACCCGTGGGCTCCTCCCATGGCAACAGGCGCTGAAGTCTACGGGCCCCGGGGAGAGGGGATGCCACAACGGGGCCTACTAGCAAGGCCTCGGCCGGCGGGACAGGGTCGGCGGACTCACCAGCCGATGCAGGCTCCTCCTCCGCGGCGAATTCCTCTGGCAGTGTCAGCGAGGACCTCGGCAGCAGTAACGGATCCGATGCTGGAAGCCTGCTGTCCGGTGCCGCCTGGTGCGGAGCCTGGGCCTTCACATTCAGCTGAAGGAGCTGGTCGAGCAAGTTCTTCATCTCGACCCGCAGGAGTTCGGTGCTGTCCACGGAGAACGGGCTGCTGTGCTCACTCGGGTAGTTGGGGGAGACTTCTACTTCAACCCCACTTTCAGGTTCAGAGCTGCTGGCCATGGCGTCCTCCACGTGGATCGCTTCCTGGTCTTTTTCCCACTCTCTCCTTCGTGGGCGGTGTTGTCTTCTTGGTCTCCGCCCTCCATTGAGGATCAGGAGGCGGATCTCCGCTGCTGACGGACACGTCCTCACAGTGCAGAAATATTTAGACTGGGCGGCCATTGTCTTTCGCGCTCTTCAGCTTGTCTACGCCCACTCCACGCCCCTCTTCTTCTCCTGCGCTCTCCTCAGCGCTGCAATGGCGGCGGATTTTGGCGGTAAATGGCGTAACACAGTCCTTGCAATAAAGTACAGTCCAAGCACAATAAATCACAGTTCCAAGGCACACATGACCTGATTCTTCAGGCTTAAGTAGATCCTGTTCGTGACGCCAAGTTTGTAGCGCCCCCACCGCCGCAGGGCCGAGGGGTACCCGGTACCGGGCCTCTGAGTCTCTGCTCTGGGGTTGTCACGGTGGCTAGGCCCCAGTCCGTGACCCTGCCGAGGGATGCACAGTATCGGGTAATGATGATAGGTGGATGTGGTGGTGCAGTGCAGTAAATAACGAGGACACCAGGTTGCAGTCTCTTTACCTCTTTACTGAAGATCTCTGGGTCCTCAGTCCGGAGTCTGGATAACCAGGCTTCGCAAGTCCGGCCGGTCCAATGGCACCTTTAGAGTTCTCTTAACAGGTGGAAATCTGTGCCTTCCTTCTAGCGCTATGTGTTGCGGCCCTTCCCTGCTGTGCTTACGGAAAGTCCCCACAACTGTTGTGTCTGTTTCTTAAGTTCCCTCACAACTCGATTAGATGATGTTCTGCTAATCCTCCGTCCCTCCCTGATGTTACGGTTAGGACGGCACCCGTATGACGGGTAGGCTCGGAGCTCCTCCGGGACCCTAGAGTCGCCCCTCTCCACAAGTTGCCCCCAAGACTGCATAGGTGATTTAGATGAGACAGCCCGCCTTTGACTGACTGTCCTGCCGTTGGTTTAGAGTATTGCTTGAAGCTGAATATTGTAATACTCCCTCGGCGTTCCGGCCGCCGGTTATGCGCCTCAGTAGGATGTTGCCTCGGTCTTACAGCACGACTCCTACTGGTATTCTCCTTCTTGCTTTGATCTCGTTTCTCACTCAGCACAATCTATCTCGCTTCCAATCCCTCCTTGGGCACCGCCGCTATGCTGAGCAGGCATGGCCCCGTTACGTTCGCTCAAGTTGCCAAGTCTCTGTCAGGATCCCACCCCTGACAGGGACCCTACCGAATCTTCCCCTGCAACACCCTCTGTCACAAGGTGTTGCCTGGTTCCCATCCAGTCGGCTTTCTCCCTAACTTCCTGCCTGACCCCCAGTTTTACCAGTATGTGAGGAGTGGCCTAATGAATAGAACCCTTAGCTCCCCCTGGAGGCCCGGCTGTGAAATGTATTGGTGTCTGTGATACCTGGTCAGATGAACTCCTTCAGTGCCATCTGACGTACCATAGCTCCCCTTAGCGGCGGAGCCACAGTACTGCAACGACCAGGACTCTGGGGCGCTGCACATGCAGTGGATGTGGCGCCCTATTTAAAGGGAATGGGCCATGCGCGGGGTGACCGACCCTCCTGTGTGTGATGCTTGATGGATGGCACACACTTTATTCTATGAAGTGGCCTCTCCCCTGATGACTGAGCCACAAGAAACACGTCGGGAGAATTCACAATGAGGGAGGATGTGACTATTGTTGGGATGAAATCCGGAGGAATGAGGCTTTGAATGGGCACGCAGAGGGTCTCCTCATATGTACGGGCATCGCAATTCATCCCATTACACGCTGTGAAGCAAGGAACTTACATCTCGGGTGAGATCGTTCCTGTATTTAAGCAGAAATTGTTACCGGCTTCTATTATTGACCTGCTTTGAAGTTCATTTTATATGCAGGCTGTGGGGGAAGCAGAAAAAATACTGTGTTGTATGGTGTAAGCTTCCATAAAAAAAAGGTGTATTGCTGTTCACCGTGCTAGAGCTTTGCAGAGCTCGCTGGGAGCGTCTGACAGTATTTGTACATTGTGTGTTATGCTTTTGGTATTTGTGAGCCTGATGGTTCTTTTAATAGATTTAATTAAAAGTTATATTTTATTTAACTACCTACTACATGCTCTATTGAAAGTCAGCTGCTTATCAGAGGAGGGAGAGGAGTCAAACAATTTGTCAGGAGGGAGCACTGTTCAGCAATAATGTCCTGGTAATAAAACATTCACTGTATAGAAAAACAGAACACAGCTTAATAAGTGAGATATCGCTAAAAGAAGTGTTTCAGCCCTTACCTTTTGCTACCATAAGAGCAAAAACCTCCTTGCAGATTCCCTTTAAAAGTGATCATCTTGCAGTGAAGAGATTTGTGACTGATACAGAGCGCATGGGTTCATGCAAACAAAAGCATAATGCGTGAGCTTTCTGCTGGACAAATTTGTTGAATTAAGAGAGCAAATGCTATAATACCATTAAAAAAGCAGAAAATAGGTATTTGAAGCTGTTGGTGCCTCTGATGTCCCTTCAATCTCAAGGTGTAGAATCTTCCAGAGCGTTGCAGTTGTGCAAAAACCTATTATTTGGCCACCCGTAAACATTGCTCAAGAGCAGAAACAGCCAAGGAAAAAAAGGGTGGGGGTGGGGCACCTCCTGGTGACATGAACACTTCCCCATGAGGAGGGAAACCTATAATAAATTGGACAGTGATCCAGGGTGAAACCAACTCCTTTGCCACTTGAAGGTGAAGTAAAGGGAAAAGTTTATTAAGGACCCCTAAGGTATTACCCACTTATATAAGAATTATCATGTCCCACTTTTTCCCTTTTACATATAGTCCACACCCTGAAACAGAAATGAGTGAATGCGATTTGTTATTAGTGTCCCACAACAAAACCCTAAACCACCACCAGCAGTCAGAATGTGCCCTCCCTAAGTATATAAAAAATGATATCAAGGGGAAGGAGGAAGTAAACTTGAGCCTTGCTCATATTGCTGACCAGTTTGCATACCTCCTAAGTTTTGAAGAATGGAAAGAGGGGCAAATCATGACAAATTTTGACAATGCCCCTATCATCCTATCAGATGGAGATTTCAAAGGGAGTGGTAGCAGTGAGGAACATTCAGAAGACTGCAGGGCATAGACCCAAACCTGGAACTGTCCTGCTGTATCCAGGACAGTTTGAACTAGAGATGAGAGGATGAATTTACGGGACTCCGGTCAAGCATCCAGGTTAGCGCTACCTGATGGCTGGATGGAAGGCCTGCGAATCTCTTACCTTCTGGCATCCCTGGCGAGGCTTTTGATTAGCCATGCCTGGCACAATGTCATCTATATGTCCTGGTCATCTCTAGTTGGAACTTATGGATTATTTTTTGTTCATTTATAGTCATAGTAGTTAGAACTTCCTCATTTTTATGTTAGCTTCACTATACAACATCTGGATTTTTGGTTTCTATAAGTCCGTGTGCACACGTTGCATAAATATTGTATTTTATGCTTCCTGCAGGTGTCCACACCGAACTACACAATAACAATCTTCTCTGATTATTGCATTTTTGCTGCATTTTTTATGTCTCTTTCCACTTACTTGGTGAGTTTTTGGTGCAGATGTGAAGGGGCTTTTTAAAGTGTTTTTTTATAGTACAAAGTGTTTTTTATGCACTGTTTTGTTTAGAAAAAAAGTACCAAAACCAAACAGCCCAGCCATGCCATTAGATGCACAGTGGATGCAGTTTTCAAGAAATCACATCCACTTTGCTTGGACAGTTAAATGCAGCAGAATTTCTGTGCAAAAAAGAAAGCAGCAGAAAAAAAAGGAGTATTTACACTACATGTAAACATGGTCTAAATAACTAAGCAAAGTAGATGCGATTTCATGAAAACTCCTGCTTTCAGTACATCTAAAGACGTTGTTGTACTGTACCCTTTTGGTGCATTTTTTCTCTATAGACTTCTATGTGGAGATTGAAAAAAAAATTGTTGCATTTTTACCTGCAAAATCAAAGCTTTTCTGAGCTGTTAAAAAACAATTTAAAATGCGGCTTCACATCTGCACTGTAAATTCAGCAAAAAAGGGTGAAAATTCATACAGTAAATGAAACGTAGAAAACATGCAATAACCAGAGAAGATTGCTATTGTGTCTTGTTGTGTGGACACCTGCAAAAAAAACATGCAGTAATAAAGACAGTAGAAAAATGCACTATTTATGCTACATGTTATCATTGCCTCAGTATCCCATTTTCAATACATTTTTATGGGTTTAATGGAAAAAAAAATCAATCATGCCATTGCTTTACTCAAGGGATGAGTGAACGTGCTCGGTGATACTCAGTTATCACTCAAGTATCACAGTGCTCGGATGTGCTCTTTACTCAGTGAGTAATGGGCGATGCTGAATGTAAAACTTGAATTCCTGCCAAGCTTTTTTGACGCCTGTTATGCAGCCAATAAGCGTGTGGGGATTGTCTGTTAAGGTACCTTCACACTAAACGATTTACCAACGATCACGAACAGCGATACGACCTGGCCGTGATCGTTGGTAAGTCGTTGTGTGGTCGCTGGGGAGCTGTCACACAGACCGCTCTCCAGCGACCAACGATACCGAAGTCCCCAGGTAACCAGGGTAAACATCGGGTTACTAAGCGCAGGGCCGCACTTAGTAACCCGATGTTTACCCTGGTTACCATTGTAAATGTAAAAAAAACAAACACTACATACTTACATTCCGGTGTCCGTCAGGTCCCTCGCCGTCTGCTTCCCGCACTGACTGTGTCAGTGCCGGCTGTAAAGCACAGCACAGCGGTGACGTCACCGCTGTGCTCTGCTTTTACTTTACGGCCGGCGCTCACAGTCAGTGCGGGAAGCAGACGGCGAGGGACGTGTGACAGACACCGGAATGTGAGTATGTACTGTTTGTTTTTTTTACTTTTACAATGATAACCAGGGTAAATATCGGGTTACTAAGCGCGGCCCTGCGCTTAGTAACCCAATATTTAACCTGGTTACCATTGTAAAACATCGCTGGCATCGTTGCTTTTGCTGTCAAACACAACGATACACGCCGATCTGACGACCAAATAAAGTTCTGAACTTTCAGCAACGACCAGCGATATCACAGCAGGATCCAGATCGCTGCTGCGTGTCAAACACAACGATATCGCTAGCCAGGACGCTGCAACGTCACAGATTGCTATCGTTGCAAAGTCGCTTAGTGTGAAGGTACCTTAAGTCACTGCAATGCCATAGCTATCTTGGTTGTGGCATTCTTGTGATTGGCTTGCTGTCTAACATCATCAGAGATTACAAAAAGATAGGCGCCATCCAGCTCGGCACACTGACGCCATTGCACAGCGCTGTGACACTTCTTTTTGAGGGAGAGAGTGCTTGTCTAGGCCTGTGTGCACAATATATTGCATCAGAGTCCTTTAGTGTTTATTCTGGTACTGAAGCTGAGCTATCACACTAACATCCCTTCTAAGGCTGGTTTCAAACATGCCCTGCTGTGCACTGTGGATGGCAGCGTACTTCCTTCTTGCTTCCTCTGTGAAGCTCCGACCAGGTTCCGCCTGCTGCCACCTACGTCCTGCGTTTCCCTATGTACCTATCTTTAACATTGGGTACGCAGGGACATGCGTTGTATGCGGATGTGTCTGCATGTGGCAATTTGAGGTGTGCAGCGACCGCACGGAAATGCAAAATGTAGCTAATCATTTGTGCCACATACAATCTGCATTTAGCCTAGAGGGGAAGAGATAGTCGCAGGAGCAGGAAGAGTGACAGAATCCAGTCTGTAGATAAGGATTGGGCCTGTTCAGTTTATTGGCAAATATATAGCTGCAGTTTTTTTGTGGGGACTGAAAAAATGAATATATTTTGATCCATCAAGTATTACATGCCTTTAGGTCTTTGTTGTGTTATATAACACACCCAAAATCATTTAAAAAATTGTCTGGGCTACATTTCTCAGCCATAGAATATTCCGTAGTGTGGAGTAAATTTCTGTTATCTCTAAAACTGCTAAGAAGTTTGAAAACATTTTGTAGCCTTCATTTTCTCCAACATATAGTGTTACTTGGTTTGTGAACAATTCTATGATCTCTAAAAGTGAGCAAAAGCTTTCAAAAATGTTGAAAACCTACAAAAGACATGCACCCCTTCTGAGGAAGAGATTCTCGAAACGCGCGTCAGGGGGTATGTTGTGGCAGTCTGGACTTTGGGTAATTATATGTACTTTTCAGCCAACACTTATCATGTACTCTCTTTAATATGTTCCTATGTTTGGCTATGATGTGCAGAGAAATGTTTCTTGTTTTATAAAGCTCCTAAATAACCTTGCTTACTATGCATTGCATTACATTATTCAAATAACTTCACCCAGTTCTGCAGGACGTATTTGGTCCTTATTCACATGCATTTTTGCACATGATTTATTTTAAGCACTGTGCTTTCATTTATTTATTTACGGAGGGACCCTATTGTTGCTCTCTATGTATTTATTACTATTGTTGGACCTGATTCATCCCTCTGCCCAATGTTTGCTTGCTTTTACATTCTTTTCTGTATGATGTTATCCCATTTTAAATATTTTTTAGACATGGTTCAATAAAATATACATTTTATATGAATTTATTGGAGGACTTCTTTTGTGTAGATTTTCTTGATTTCCATGGTTCTCCTTGTTTATGGTTTAGGGCACTTTTTTGTCTTTTAAGAATTTCGTAGGCTTCTATTTCTCAGTGTTACATGGTCTGTGAACATTTCTGTGATCAGTAAAACTGCTAAAAATCTTTACAAAATTTTGTAGGCTTCCATTTCTCAGATATACAGTGTTATGTGGTCTGTGAACATTTCTGTACCCTGTAAAACTGCTGAAAAGCTTTTAAAAAATTTGTAGGTTTCCATTTCTCAGACATACAGTGTTACATGGTCTGTGAACATTTATGTCATCTCTAAACATGAGAAAAAGCATTGATATATTTTTCTGGATTGAATTTGATTGTCATCCATACACCTTTGTAGTTTTTCTGTTACATTACGGTGGAGTAAACTCACAAAAACTGCTTTGATTGCTGCAGGTGACCAATTTTTTTCTTTTATTAAAAATAAACTTGGTTTCAAGAGACCTAGCAATTGCAAAATGCATAAAGCATGCAATAAGGGACAGGAAGTGGAAATTCTGATGATGGTGCACGCAGATGACGAGGATGTGAGGCAGGTATGACTACAGATGTTGCTGGAGGAAAGGAAACATGCCATTTCATGCCAAATAGGTTCCTTTCCCACTTTTCAGGGAGGCATAGTACACCACTTCTCAAGCCCCACCAGTGCGAACAGGTGTTTAATTGAAAATCAAATAATGCTTACAGCATGCTTACCAGCACCACCTAGTCTTCTACACGGCTCAGCCTCACCAGCCAACAGTCTGGATCACTTAACCTTCACCCAGATCCTTCTTCGTCCCACCATTTTGAGTCCCAGGAGTACAGACTATTTAAAGTCTGTAACAAGTGTTGTCTGTACTTGTGGTAATTTCCTGAAGAAGGAGTCATATGCACTCCGAAATGCATAGAATAAACAACTGTTCAATTGTACATTTTGTCTGTTTTGGATGAGCTGGCAGCGTGGATCATAACCCACAAATCCTCATATTCAGCGAGGATGCAGCAGTGGAAGACGAGGTGGTGGATGACGACGTTATGACGCAAACTGGACATCTGGCATACAGAGCGAGGCTAGCAGTGCTGAAGGAAAGGGATCAACAACACTGAAGCAGGCAGGAAGAGACAATAGGGTGACCAGAGGGAGAAGGCAGACAACTTTTCTGTAGAACAACACACTTGTGAATTTCTT
This sequence comes from Ranitomeya variabilis, assembly GCF_051348905.1. NCBI lineage: Eukaryota > Metazoa > Chordata > Amphibia > Anura > Dendrobatidae > Ranitomeya > Ranitomeya variabilis. Next base: position 719,480,880 of record NC_135233.1, read on the forward strand.
CATTAAAGATTTTGGTGTTCCCCAGTCTAGGACTTTTTAAAAGAGAGTTCTGAGATGAAAAAGGTAATTTGCAACCTGTGCCATGCCAAGATCAGCCGGGGCCTGACCACTGTGGAGACACAAGGGTCAGTGGGTGCTCTCTTCTGCTGGATCGAGACCGCATGGACCAGGGTTCATCCCACTGAACGCCCGCACTCCTTTCCTATGGACAGAATACTACACAGACAACACACGGTGAGGTAAAACAGTGTAGCAATACTTTATTGAACCACCAACAGGCAATAACATATAAAAAAAAGTCCCAGCAAATACCTAATATGGTGCAAATAAAAGAGTCTCTCCTTTCCAGTGACTCTCCGGGATTAGAGCAGCTATGACTTTTGGGCTTCCAGTGCTAACTACCCCCACCAGTGGCACCTCACTTTTGGTGGGCACCCACACAGAGGAGTTTAAGACAAGCCTATGAAGCTTACAGACCATTGAGACACATGGCTAGGTGACCAGAAGGTCCCAACCTGGCTTCTCTGAACATCTCCATGGGGCCAATGATGGTCAATGGAGCAGATCTGTATTCCTCCAGCTAGGGACTAGGACCCTTAAGCTGGCATCCTGTACAATAAAAAATGTGTGTTCCCCTGGATGGTTCCATGGTGCCTTGACTGTTGTTCGGTAGAGTCTCTCTCTTACAGAAAGATAAAAATCCTTTTTATACCCACATGTGTGGTTCAGGTCATCATTCACAGGTCAGGGGGGAAGTTTGTCCCCCACTGCTTTGCAGGTCAACAGCTACATGGATTTATACAAAGGTTAATCAGCATATTAGCAAACTTCGATTGTTCAGGGTCTGCCAGAAAAATGCTCAGATTTTCCATTGATTCCCATTATGCTCGTTACTCGAAATGGGTATCCGAGCATTAGGAATTGCTCGGTTTGAATAATGAGCATCCGATCATTTTAGCGCTCACTCATCCCTATTTTCTTCCTTACGTGGCTATCTAATTAATCTATCTATAAGTGCGTCGATCTAGATATTGAGGTGACAGCTATGTTATATTGTCAGAAGAGGTTTTCCAGGCACCCTTAAGTTGGCAAAATACCAATACAGAAAAGAAATACCACAATAGTGAAAAGATAAAAAACTAAGAATACCAAAAACAATATATTACCCAAACAAAGTATTCAAAGACAAAAGACATAAAAATATACCACTTTATTAATAATTATAAAAACATGATTCCATAGGAGAATTATAATATGAAATATACATACATGCAGGAAACAGTTGCTGTCACACAAATAATTTATTATTAAAATGTATTAGCATACAATGCAATTAAAAAATAGAATATATGTAAATAAATGTGTAGCAGGGGACAAGGAATGGCAGACTGAGTGGTAAAAAATAATATGAAAATATTAAAAAATGAGATAAATGTGGAGTAATGCACCAGCTAAATTAATGACCATATCTAATTAGAATTAGACATCACAAAGTATATACAAAAGTGAAAACAAATATATAGAGTATTAAGTGATACCAATGTGTACAAAAGTGATAATGTGCACATCAAAACATAAATGAATCAATCAAAAATATATAAGTGAATCATAAATAAAGATTGATCTCCAAATGAAATAGTCATAGCGGGGCATAAAAGAAAAAATAAAGACCAAGTTTATAAAATTCAAGTCAATAATATATGCACCACAGTAAATAAATAAAAAATATAAAATTAATGACATATTTTTATAATGTACATGTTCTGAGCAAAATAAATGAACCAACGAATAAAGCCATATATCAGATATAAATTAATGAGGAAGTATAATGGCTGTTATGCAATTCAGTGATACTGTGATTAAACCAGCCAAAGTGCCAAAAGTGAAATTAATGCCAGTGTACGTGAATAATACCAACCAGTCTAAGATTCCACTGTCCCCTGCACACATCACTCCAATGCATGTTTCGCTACCGCTTCGTCAGCGGTAGCGAAACGTGCGTGATGTTATTTGCGGGAGGAGCCACGGGCCAGGACATATAGCCAAAATACCTTTACAGAAAAGAAATACTGCAATAATGATGAATAAAAAATCAAAAAGCTAAGAATACCAAATGCGATATATTACCCAAAGTATTCGAAGACCAAAAGAATAAAAGATATACCACTTTATTAATAATCATAAAAACATGATTTCACAAAAGAAAAAACTTTAGTATAAAATATATACATACATGCAGGAAACAGTTCATGCCACAAAAAGAATTTATTAGAAAATTATTAACATAAAATGCGATTAAAAAATAGGATATATGAAAATAAATGTGTAGCAGGGGACAAGTAATAGCAGACTGAGTGGTAAAAAATAAAATAAATGTGAGGTAATACACCAGCCAAATCTGTGACTATATCAAATTAGACATCATCATGTTCAGTGATGAAAATGTATGCAAAAGTGATTGTGTACACACCAAAATTTAAATTTAATCAATCAAAGATACATATAAATCATAATTAAAAATTAATGTCCAAACAAAATAGTCATAGTGGGGCATGAAATGAAGAATGTGAATTTTTTTTATATATAATATATATATATATATATATATATATATATATATATATATATATATATATACCGTATATACTCGAGTATAAGCCGAGATTTTCAGCCCACATTTTTGGGCTGAAAGTGACCCTCTCGGCTTATACTCGAGTCAGTGTTGGCGGGGGAGTCGGTGGGTGAGGGGGAGCGGTGCGGTGACATACTCACCTGCTGCTGGCGCAGTCCCTGCATGTCCGATGGTCTCCGGGCAGCTCTTCCTGTGTTCAGCGGTCACGTGGTACAGCTCATTAAAGTAATGAATATGCACGCATATTCATTACTGAAATGAGCGGTACGTGACCGCTGAACATAGGAAGACGCTGCCGGGAGACAATCGGACATGCAGGGACCGCGCCAGGAGCAGGTGAGTATATCGGGGAGGTGAGTATTGCGCGATAGTCACCTTCCTCGTATGGAGCATCTCATGGGGCCATAATGTGTGGAGCATCTCATGGGGCCAAAATGTATGGAGCATCTTATGGGGCCATCAACCTTTATGCAGCATTGTATGGGGCAAATGTTTCTATGGAGCATCTTATGGGGCCATTATTAACCTTTATGCAGCATTATATGGGGCATATTTTAATATGGAGCATTATATGGGGCGTATTTTGTATGGAGCATCTTATGGGGTCCATCATGAACTGTATGGAGCATTATATGGGGCTCCTGATTCAATATGGATATTCAAAAACACTTAAACTACTGATGTCTCAATTAATTTTACTTTTATTGGTATCTATTTTTATTTTTGAAATTTACCAGTAGCTTGCTGCATTTTCCACCCTAGGCTTATACTCGAGTCAATAAGTTTTCCCAGTTTTTTGTGGCAAAATTAGGGAGGTCGGCTTATACTCGGGTCGGCTTATACTCTGGTGAAAGATTCAAGTGAATGATGTATACAACGCAATTAATTAATCACAACATGAGATTGATTACATATTATTCATAGTGCACATGTTCTGACTAGTGTTGAGCATTCCGATACCGCAAGTATCGGGTATCGGCCGATATTTGCTGTATCGGAATTCCGATACCGAGATCCGATACTTTTGTGGTATCGGGTATCGGTATCGAAACAACATTAATGTGTAAAAGAAAGAATTAAAATAAAAAATATTGCTATACTCACCTCTCCGACGCAGCCTGGACCTCACCGAGGGAACCGGCAGCGTTGTTTGCTTAAAATGCGCGCTTTTCCTTCCTTCCGTGACGTCACGGCTTCTGATTGGTCGCGTGCCGCCCATGTGGCCGCGACGCGACCAATCACAGCAAGCCGTGACGTAATTTTCAGGTCCTTCTAGGCATTCAGTATTTTAAAATTACGTTCCGGCTTTGTGATTGGTCGCGTCGCGGTCACATGGGCGACGCGACCAATCACAAGCCGTGACGTCACGGGAGGCAGGAGACGCGCGCATTTTAAAATGCGCGCGTGTCCAGCCTCCCGTGACGTCACGGCTTGTGATTGGTCGCGTCACCCATGTTGGCCGCGACGCAACCAATCACAGCAAGCCGTGACGTAATTTCAGGTCTTTCAGTATTTTAAAATTACGTTCCGGCTTTGTGATTGGTCGCGTCGCGGTCACATGGGCGACGCGACCAATCACAAGCCGTGACGTCACGGGAGGCTGGACACGCGCGCATTTTAAAATGCGCGCGTCTCCTGCCTCCCGTGACGTCACGGCTTCTGATTGGTCGCGTCGCCCATGTGACCGCGACGCGACCAATCACAAAGCCGGAACGTAATTTTAAAATACTGAATGCCTAGAAGGACCTGAAAATTACGTCACGGCTTGCTGTGATTGGTCGCGTCGCGGCCACATGGGCGGCACGCGACCAATCAGAAGCTGTGACGTCACGGAAGGAAGGAAAAGCGCGCATTTTAAGCAAACAACGCTGCCGGTTCCCTCGGAGAGGTGAGTATAGCAATATTTTTTATTTTAATTCTTTATTTTACACATTAATATGGTTCCCAGGGCCTGAAGGAGAGTTTCCTCTCCTTCAGACCCTGGGAACCATCAGGGATACCGTCCGATACTTGAGTCCCATTGACTTGTATTGGTATCGGGTATCGGTATCGGATTAGATCCGATACTTTGCCGGTATCGGCCGATACTTTCCGATACCGATACTTTCAAGTATCGGAAGGTATCGCTCAACACTAGTTCTGACCAAAATAAATGAAACAATGAATAAAGCCATATATCAGATATAAATTAATAAAGAAGTGTAATGGCTATTATGCGATTCGGTGATGAACAACTCTCAAATCTGTTGGCCCTCACTGAAACCTGGATCCAGAACTCTGACACTGTCTCCCCTGCTGCCATTTCTCAAGGCAGCTTATAATTCTCCCAGTCCCCGAGACCCACAAACAGACCTGGTGGTGGATTCGGCATACTCCTGTCCCCACAATGCACTTTCCAGGTCATCCCCCCAGTTCCGTCACTCTCATTCCCTTCTTTTGAGGTCCACACCATCAGGCTCTTTCGTCCCCTCTCCCTCAGAGTAGTGGTCATATATCACCCCCCAAGGCTCACACACCCACTTTCTGGACCATTTCTCGGCCTGGTTGCCGCACTTTATGTCCTCAGAACTCCCAACCCTTATCCTGGGAGACTTCAACATCCCCATCAACAGCCCCACTTCCACATCTGCATCCCAGCTTCTATCACTAACCACTTCTCTTGGCTTGTCACAGCTCTCAACCTCTGACACACGAGGACACTAACATCCTTAACCTGGTCTTTGTCCGGCTCTGTTCAATCTCCTACCTAAATAACTCCTAACTGCCTACCCCAGCACACTCCTACCTATCATTCAGTCAGAAATCTACAAGCCATTAACCCTCATACACTTTCTCATACTGACACTGCGTGCTACTGAAGAGGATTGGATGCTCACCATTCTCTGTGATGAACAGTCCCGGTGAGTATTCTGGCAGCTGTGATCTGTTTGTGAGCAGCGCATGACATCCCTGCCATGCGCTGCTTACAGTCTTTCCTGATGGGGCCATGCATACCAGGATGGGGCCAATTATAAAAGAAAAAGGATGAGACCAATCATACCAGGAACAGGATGTGGCCATTTATACCAGAAAAAGGATGGGGCCAATCATACCAGGAACAGGATGGAGACAATTATACCAGAATAAGGATGGGACCAATCATACCAGGATCAGGATGGGGACAATTATACCAGAATAAGGATGGGACCAATCAAACCAGGACCAGGATGGGGACAATTATACAAGAATAAGGATGGGACCAATTGAACTAGGACCGTGATGGGGCCAATCATACCAGGACTGGGATGGGGTCGTGCATACCTGGACCGGGATGGTGCCAGTCATACAGGATAAAGATGGGGCCTTGCACACCAGGATAGGGATGAGGGGGCCATGCATTTAGGGTTCTTCTTGTCTTATGAAAAACAGTGAAATGCAATATAGCAATCTAAGGAAATTAGATATGGTGATCTCTCACTCCTGATTTCACTGACTTGACCAAGAGATGTCTCTTCTGCAGGAGTGTCAAAACAGCCAAGATTTTGTCCCTCCATTCCTAGCAAAAAGCTACACTTGTAATGTCAGCCCCAGGATCTGAAATAAATAGGTTAATCTCAACTGAATTACATCATATGATTTGTCAGATCCATAAGCTTTCCATTTCCAACTAATTAGAGCTGTATCCACTCAATAGTGATCTACCTACTATTGCAGTTCACTCTGGAACACATGCTGGCAGTGAGTTTTGGCATCTGTCCCCCAGAGCCAAAAGTGAGTTCCACCCTGGATCGCACACCAGACAAATGAGGCCACAGTTCCGCTTTCGAAGCCAGTAATGCTTGTCATCCTGGAACGCACGTCGGGTGCTTCATAGACAGAGCCTCCTTGCACATGCATGCTCAACATTTTTGGCTGCAGGAAGAGGAAAGCGGCTGCACCAGGAGGCCAGTAATCAACCTGGAAGGCTGAAGTATCTCTACCCAGAGAGGTGTCAGCTATGGACCCAAATGACAGGATGATGGATAAGGATGAATCCCCTCAGATCCTCCTCAGTTCATCGGATGTTAAGTAAGTCTTCAAGCATAGAGCACACCTCTCATGCATCTGTTCCTGATAGGAACACGAAAAACAGTGGTGGCCGGTGGGTGGTGGTGGGAGGGGATATGTAATCTCTCATGTGTTCCTTTTCCTATTAAGGATAAGAAGGGCTATCTCCCAGTGGTGCTGTCAGGAGGTATGTCCTGGGAAAAAAAAAGTCTTATGGCTTTCTTGTCATTTCTCTAAGCTGTTAGCTATGATATCCTCTCACCATATTCACCACAAAAATTATTGCTGCATTCCCGGCTTATGCTTTTATGCAGGCTGTGATATTCTCTCCTGATTGGTCACTTTACACCATGTAATGCGATAGTATATAAATGTTATCCTTTCACTTGTGTAGTCCATGCAAGTGATGCTCAATCCACAGTACATGAATATAATCCAAAAATCTTAAATCGGTCACATAGTAAAAATCCTGTTATTAATAAATATCCATGTAAAATCTTCACATGTATACAGTTTCATATGCGCATTGTCTGATAAAACTACATTTTCACGGAGAAGTAGCACTAGATGACGAGTTTCATACTGTAACATATGTAAAATTGTGTACTTTGTGAAGATTTGAAAGGTAAGTTTCCATGGTTATTAAACGCTGCGGGTTGGATGCTGCATACAGCCGCAGCGTCCAACCCGCGGCGGTCAGATGTTACAGCATAGTGGATGGGATTTCATGAAATCCCATCTCCACTATGTGTGCATGGACGCCTCCGGCAACTCTGCGTAAGCGGACATGCGGCACGTCTTTCCAGACTAAGGCATGTGTATTTATCTTGCGGAGATGCTCAAGAAATGTCACCCGTACAATGTATTGGACGTGGTGATTCTGCACGGTTCAATAAACACATGCGGAATCACCTGCGATCAAAAGCCGTCAGCGCTTTGGACGGAGCCGACATGTCACTGCGTCCAAAGTGCTGCAGGTTTCTGCCCGTGGAAACATACCCTAAATGGCTGTGATGAGAATGCTGCAAGATATTATAGGCAAGCTCACCCAACTGTGCCTGAAGTCATGTTAGTCTTCTCTCGATAAGGGTATGCTCACACTAGCACATAATACAACTGAGTGCTATCAATGTTTTATTGGAGAGCACTTGGCCAAATGTTCTACTATTGGGCAGTGCAGGTCTGAGATTTTGTTTCTTATGCCGGTTTGATATGAGCATTAATATTGCAGCATGAGAATGCATCTGATAATTGGCTCACGCACACCCATATAAGTCTACGGCTACCTGTGAAACATCGAACTGCACTCATATGTCATCCGTGTGCAGACCGATTACCGCAGACAGAGACAATGGAGAAGAATCTCATGCAAGAGAACCTGATCACACTAAGAAGATATGTGGATCAAACTCTGTCACAGTGACATTAGCTTAATCGGCCCGATTCTCTCGTATGAGAAAATATCTGGTAGTGTGAGCGAGCCCTTATGCCAGCGTCTGCAATAGTGGCAACCATTTTAGTCAATTGGCAGAAATCATATATTGTTTGAATTTGCAGTGTTCAGCAAATTCCTCAAAATTCAACAAGAATTTAATTTGCATAGAATCGATTTGCTCATCGCTACAAAATTTATATTCATCAAAAGTAAAAACAAACAAATAATCATAATCATAGGAGTAAATTGACTCAAATTTATAAAATGAGTATACTGGCTTCACAACAATTTAAAAAAAAAATCACACGGATAATTCTGCAACATATTTTATGCTACTGAATTTTTTTAAATGATACGATTTGTATAAAATGCATCTGTTATATAAACTTGCGTTCTAATGTGTGCTGCAATTATTTTCATCAGATTACCTAGTAAGAAGTCAAGACTTCATTATTGACCACATCATACCAGCTTAGATATGGAAGAACACAATAAACATCACTTTGACTCCGACGATCAGACATGATTGTTCCGACCTGTTAATCATTAATGCTGCTGATCTGATCACCACCATTTTTCTAGCTTTTTAAGACAATAGATAACCCAATTCATTGCCGCTACGTCACATCCAGTCCAATTATCTCTGCCCCTACTTGACTTTTTGTCAAAATAAAAGCACCTAGAATTCAAGGCACCAACCTGTTGATGAACAACTGCCTTTCGTTTGATAGGAGATTTATGCCAACAAAAGGGCGTGTTTATAGATATACTTTAAAAAAGCAAGCAATGGCAAACCATTCTGTATGGTCTTTGTCAGACCAGAAAAGCAAATAGCCCACGAAGCCTCATTATACAAAGAGAGAGCAGAAGCTTAGATCATTTATATCTCCCTGGATCTTTTAGGAGAGCATTCACTTGTATTTATTGCATTAAACCCATATATTGATGCCTTCTTCTGGGAATAATCTTTGAGCTCTGTTCACTTTGAACTTTTTTTGTGGACTTCTTTTGATACATTTAATGATTAAAAAAACGTATAGCTCGTAGCATGCCAACTGAGCAGTTTTCTGAGACCCTGGAAGGAGAGTGCCCTTTCCAGAATGGTGAATCTCACAAAAAGAATAACCCAAGGATAGAGGACAACTATGGAACAATGGTAGGAAAAGAACTGTCATTCTCTCAGGGATTATGTAATGAAGGGGAAGATCAAATTATGCTGACTCCAGAGGACGAAGAAATATCTAATTGCACTGGAATAAAAACAGGTAATCAATATTACTATTATTGTTACAATTATTATTATTATTATTACATGTAATATACATATATTATTTAATTATTATGAATACATATGTGATTCTAATTATTACTAGCATATGTAATATATATATATATATATATATATATATATATATATATATATAAATATGTATATTAATTATTTATTGTGAATATTTGTATAATAAATAATCATAATTATTACTATTATTATTACTATTAAGCATTTTATTGTGCGGTGAAAATCTTCAAGATTAACATCCATAATTGTGCATAATTTCAAAATGTAATATATTTTTGCATAGAATTTGATTTCATTTACTATCAAGAATAATTATTCTCAGTGTAAGAGATCTTGTACATAGCCAGATTATACCACCATATTTTACAAAGTCGTAACACGGGCTTCACAGAGGTGCATGAGCTTTCGACTAGGCTTCGTTATGCTTCAGTTTCATGTATAGACAGAGTTTTATTTCCAATGGGTTGTGTAAAGTTCGGAGCATGATTAGTTAAGTAGTATTCCTCAAGAGAAGCATTGCATACGCATGGAATTTGCTTGGGGATATAGGACAAAGCAAGGATGCTGGATGGCTCTGTACCAGAGGATCAATGCCACTGTCCATGAGCACTATGTATAATCCGAAAAGCGATTTCATAATTGTGTTCTGAATGGGAAACGAATACAAGCTGAATAAATGTACTGACTCGGTGATTTTGTTACTGTCTACATGTAGAACTGCACATGGCAAATGACACATTTTCTTCAGACGATGAAGATTTGGATGTTATTTATAGGAAAAACAGTACAATGTGCAACAAGACCTCTCAGAAGAAATCAATCACACAGATTATTAAGGATAAAAAGAAGCAGACACAACTTACTTTACAGTGGTGAGTACCAGTGTTCTTCCATGTGCACGAGCTTTAAGGTCAGAGAGTGAAACAGTCTAAAATACAAGAGTACTGGAAACGTACGAGTAAATGAGAGATGTACATGTACTGTTAATAAGAAAAGGGCCCAACTGTGCAGCTGATATAATGACACTAGGTATTCATGCAACGGTTTGCATTGTTGAAATCATAAATCGCAATAGATCGATTCCGGTTGCCTGTTTCGGGAAAGTCTCTTTTTCAGACTTAAATGGTGTCTCACCAAAACAAGATCTTTTACAAACAGTATTATACGTATGTGGTGCACTAATGTGATGGATCCTGTTCTCAGCACTGCACCTATATATGTCCAAAAAATGAATTCTCTAATGTTGCAGAGGAATGTTAAAATATGAGAGTCCTCAGTGGTTGATACCGATGGTGCAGGACATCTTTTCACTGTCAAGATCCATCATATTACTGCTCCATATATTTTTGATACTACTTCCGCGTTGGTGTACATAATAGAAAGTATAGCAGAAGACTTCTGTGACATTTTCACTTTACTAAAGGATCATGTATAGGTTGTTTAATTCCATAGGCTATAATGATATTGTATCTTTGAGATCTTATAGTTGTGCCCTTTTACTGACCTAATTATCGGGGTCCATACAATCCTGCCTGTGATTCAGTGTTGTCTTCTTTTTCTCTTTCATACATGACATTACTTTTTGAAATAGAAAATAAAAGTATAATTGATCTATTTTGTATGTAAGCCACTAATAGGCAGTCATTAGTATAGGTACATATAAAAGTGACTTGTCGTTACAGGCTAGAAGAGAATTATATCGTATGTGAAGGAGTTTGCTTGCCTCGGTGCATATTATACGCACATTATTTAGACTTCTGCAGGAAGGAGAAATTGGAGCCAGCCTGTGCCGCAACTTTTGGAAAGGTATGTACTTGATCCTTTAATGTGTAATTTTTTTTAGGTATGTTTAAATGATAAGTAAAGTTCCCATGTGTGAACATTAGTGTTGAGCGATACTTTCCGATATCGGAAAGTATCGGTATCGGAAAGTATCGGCCGATACCGTCACAGTATCGGAATCCAATCCGATACCGATACCCGATCCCAATGCAAGTCAATGGGACGAAAATATCGGAATTAAAATAAACCCTTTATACACTTGTAGGTTCATTCTACATGAAGGAAAACAACTAAGAATATTGTAGGATGTATTGGGGGACGTGGCGGAGATATTAAAGGGACAGAGGTTTAGCCCAATGTAATAGAATAGCAGGATTTTTTATTTTTTTTTATGAAGTTCGGCGTTAGAAAGAATTTGACTATGTTTTTTTTTTTTTTTTTATGTCAGATATTGATGTTTCACTACTTCCACGCCCTTCACCTTCTTTTTTACTTCTCCCACGCTTTCTTCTTAATTATCCTCATCATCAGCTTCTTTGACATCAACTTCTTCACCTTATTCATCTTCTTCTTCATCTTCTACCTATTATTTTTTGGGTTACATTGTTCATATTCTTTTTATTTTACTATTATCTTCATCATATTCAACTTCTTCATCATATTCTTATTTGTGACAGGCATTCCCGTAGTTGTTATCTATAAAAGTTTGAAGATTACACCTTCCGTTCTGCCTGTCACAAAACAGTTACATTTGTCCGCGTTCAGTTTGGCCTGCAGCATCAGGCTTTATCCAGGGGCACCACGAGGAGGAACGGACTCACCCCCATACACTGCTTAGTCTTCTTCTGCTTATAATTTACATAATATTTTTTACTCTGATATTTTGTGTTATGCTTAATGTCCTTCTGCTCTTTGTTCTGCAGCCTCTTGTTCTTCTGCTTCTCGGTCTTCCAGGTCGTCGTCGTCTCCAGGGTCGTCGTCTCCGGGGTCGTCGTCATCGGGGTGGTCTTCAGGGTCGTCGTCTCCGGGGTCGTCGTCATCGGGGTGGTCTTCGGGGTCATCGTCTCCAGGGTCGTCGTCATCACGGTGGTTGTCGTCTCTGGTGTCGTCGTCATCTTAGGGGTGGTCTTCTGGGTCATTGTGTTTAGTCTCTTGAACTTGGAAATGTAGCAGAAGGTACAAGAAGGCTGAGAAAATGCCGAGAACCAGCTGATGGAACTGGAACTCGGATGGCTACCCGAAGGTCCAAGAGCCAATGGAACTACCGAGGACCAGCTGACGTTACTGGAACCCGGTTACTAAGCAGGAGGTACCTGTGCTGAAAGCACTACCAAGGACCACCTGACGTTGGTGGAACTCGGATACCCAGAGGGAGGCACCTAAGCCAAAGGCTCTGCCCGGAACCAGCTGACGGTACTGGAACCAGGATGGGGAGCAGAAGGTACAAGAGCAAAAGACACTGCCGAGAACCAGCTGACGGTGCTGGAACCCGGATGGGTAGCCGAAGGTCCAAGAGCCAATGGAACTACCGAGGACCAGCTGACGTTACTGGAACCCGGTTACTAAGCAGGAGGTACCCGTGCCTGAAAGCACTACCAAGGACCACCTGACGTTGGTGGAACTCGGATACCAAAGGGAGGCACCTAAGCCAAAGGCTCTGCCCGGAACCAGCTGACGGTACTGGAACCAGGATGGGGAGCAGAAGGTACAAGAGCAAGTGTCTGCGTGGCTTTTGCAGGACACGATGCCGGCTGCACAGCAGGGGAACAGCTGGCGGTGCTGGACCCCACTGACACATTGGCGAGGTGTTTTTCTCTGTGCAGCTAGCACATCTGGGCCCCAACTGGCGGTTTGTTAGAGCCCAGGGTCAGCAGGAGGAGGAGCAGGAGGAGGAGGAGCAGGGGGAGGGGAGTGTAGGCCGAAGCCTGCACTGGCGGCAGCTTTGGGTCTGTTGTGTCTGCGTGGCTTTTGCAGGACACGTTGCCGGCTACACAGCAGGGGAACAGCTGGCGGTGCTGGACCCCACTGACACATTGGCGAGGTGTTTGGCTCTGTGCAGCCAGCACTTCCGGACAGCAACTAGCGTTGTTGGAGCCCGGGCTCTGCAGGTGGAGCAGAGTGTAGGCCGAAGCCTAATTGAACCGATTTCAAAAGTCACCTTTAACCCCCCCTCAGGGGTTACAAAGTAGAAGAGCCACAGCTTATGCAGCAGCAGTGCTGCGCAAGTCAAAGGTTGCTCTTGTAATTTTTCTCCTTGCACACGCTGAATGGAACACGTATAACATTCAGCCCTTTATACAGTCAAACTGTGTAATGGAGGCGAGAGTTCCCTTTGTAATGAGACGCAGCACAGGTGTCAAGAATCCCACCTTGGTGCTGGGTGCGGCCTCCCGAGCGTTGTTATTTGCTGTACAGGAGTCTGCGCTGTCGTGTTATCCCCTGGCCTAGCGCCGTTAGCGCTGCCCATCTTCTGGCATCATGTAATGTCGGCCGGTGCGGTTCGCGATGCCCATGAATCCCAGCCCCGCAGTGTCTTAACATTGTTAAAACACTGCGGGGCTGGGATTCAGGGCCTGGCGCAGCACATATGTTGGCCTCTCACACTCGGGTCCTTACACCCGCTTCAGACTGTGCGGCGTCATCTGATCCCTTATCGCATGCCACGGCCATGAAGCCGCACAGTCCGAAGAAGGCGGAAGGAGAGGAGGGACAGGCGAACTGATGCACTGATCCTGCCCATCAATCACACCCTCGCAGTCCCAATAAATAAGACACCGAGGGGCGTTGTGTGGGTCAGGGCGGCCGCAGAGGCGCAGCCAGCCAAACAATGATGCCAGAAGACGGGCAGCGCTACCAAGGGGGTTGCAGCGTGTCATTACAAAGGAAAGTCACACCACCGGGACGGTTAAATGGTCACACAGAGGACACATTTCAGACGTGTTTTCCGTTCCACATGTGCGAGGAGAATACGTTTCTGAGCCACCTTGCACACATGCAGCATTACCGCTGTACAAGGTGGCTGGATAACGTAAAAACGCCTGGGGGAGGGGGGACAGGTTCCCTTCAATTTCAGTTCTTGTGTCTGCGTGGCTTTTGCAGGACACGTTGCCGGCTGCACAGCAGGGGAACAGCTGGCGGTGCTGGACCCCACTGACACATTGGCTGGTGTTTTTCTCTGTGCAGCTAGCACATCTGGGCCCCAACTGGCGGTGTGTTAGAGCCCAGGGACAGCAGGAGGAGGAGCAGGAGGAGGAGGAGCAGGGGGAGGGGAGTGTAGGCCGAAGCCTGCACTGGCGGCAGCTTTGGGTCTGTTGTGTCTGCGTGGCTTTTGCAGGACACGTTGCCGGCTACACAGCAGGGGAACAGCTGGCGGTGCTGGACCCCACTGACACATTGGCGAGGTGTTTGGCTCTGTGCAGCCAGCACTTCCGGACAGCAACTAGCGTTGTTGGAGCCCGGGCTCTGCAGGTGGAGCAGAGTGTAGGCCGAAGCCTAATTGAACCGATTTCAAAAGTCACCTTTAACCCCCCCTCAGGGGTTACAAAGTAGAAGAGCCACAGCTTATGCAGCAGCAGTGCTGCGCAAGTCAAAGGTTGCTCTTGTAATTTTTCTCCTTGCACACGCTGAATGGAACACGTATAACATTCAGCCCTTTATACAGTCAAACTGTGTAATGGAGGCGAGAGTTCCCTTTGTAATGAGACGCAGCACAGGTGTCAAGAATCCCACCTTGGTGCTGGGTGCGGCCTCCCGAGCGTTGTTATTTGCTGTACAGGAGTCTGCGCTGTCGTGTTATCCCCTGGCCTAGCGCCGTTAGCGCTGCCCATCTTCTGGCATCATGTAATGTCGGCCGGTGCGGTTCGCGATGCCCATGAATCCCAGCCCCGCAGTGTCTTAACATTGTTAAAACACTGCGGGGCTGGGATTCAGGGCCTGGCGCAGCACATATGTTGGCCTCTCACACTCGGGTCCTTACACCCGCTTCAGACTGTGCGGCGTCATCTGATCCCTTATCGCATGCCACGGCCATGAAGCCGCACAGTCCGAAGAAGGCGGAAGGAGAGGAGGGACAGGCGAACTGATGCACTGATCCTGCCCATCAATCACACCCTCGCAGTCCCAATAAATAAGACACCGAGGGGCGTTGTGTGGGTCAGGGCGGCCGCAGAGGCGCAGCCAGCCAAACAATGATGCCAGAAGACGGGCAGCGCTACCAAGGGGGTTGCAGCGTGTCATTACAAAGGAAAGTCACACCACCGGGACGGTTAAATGGTCACACAGAGGACACATTTCAGACGTGTTTTCCGTTCCACATGTGCGAGGAGAATACGTTTCTGAGCCACCTTGCACACATGCAGCATTACCGCTGTACAAGGTGGCTGGATAACGTAAAAACGCCTGGGGGAGGGGGGACAGGTTCCCTTCAATTTCAGTTCTTGTGTCTGCGTGGCTTTTGCAGGACACGTTGCCGGCTGCACAGCAGGGGAACAGCTGGCGGTGCTGGACCCCACTGACACATTGGCTGGTGTTTTTCTCTGTGCAGCTAGCACATCTGGGCCCCAACTGGCGGTGTGTTAGAGCCCAGGGACAGCAGGAGGAGGAGCAGGAGGAGGAGGAGCAGGGGGAGGGGAGTGTAGGCCGAAGCCTGCACTGGCGGCAGCTTTGGGTCTGTTGTGTCTGCGTGGCTTTTGCAGGACACGTTGCCGGCTACACAGCAGGGGAACAGCTGGCGGTGCTGGACCCCACTGACACATTGGCGAGGTGTTTGGCTCTGTGCAGCCAGCACTTCCGGACAGCAACTAGCGTTGTTGGAGCCCGGGCTCTGCAGGTGGAGCAGAGTGTAGGCCGAAGCCTAATTGAACCGATTTCAAAAGTCACCTTTAACCCCCCCTCAGGGGTTACAAAGTAGAAGAGCCACAGCTTATGCAGCAGCAGTGCTGCGCAAGTCAAAGGTTGCTCTTGTAATTTTTCTCCTTGCACACGCTGAATGGAACACGTATAACATTCAGCCCTTTATACAGTCAAACTGTGTAATGGAGGCGAGAGTTCCCTTTGTAATGAGACGCAGCACAGGTGTCAAGAATCCCACCTTGGTGCTGGGTGCGGCCTCCCGAGCGTTGTTATTTGCTGTACAGGAGTCTGCGCTGTCGTGTTATCCCCTGGCCTAGCGCCGTTAGCGCTGCCCATCTTCTGGCATCATGTAATGTCGGCCGGTGCGGTTCGCGATGCCCATGAATCCCAGCCCCGCAGTGTCTTAACATTGTTAAAACACTGCGGGGCTGGGATTCAGGGCCTGGCGCAGCACATATGTTGGCCTCTCACACTCGGGTCCTTACACCCGCTTCAGACTGTGCGGCGTCATCTGATCCCTTATCGCATGCCACGGCCATGAAGCCGCACAGTCCGAAGAAGGCGGAAGGAGAGGAGGGACAGGCGAACTGATGCACTGATCCTGCCCATCAATCACACCCTCGCAGTCCCAATAAATAAGACACCGAGGGGCGTTGTGTGGGTCAGGGCGGCCGCAGAGGCGCAGCCAGCCAAACAATGATGCCAGAAGACGGGCAGCGCTACCAAGGGGGTTGCAGCGTGTCATTACAAAGGAAAGTCACACCACCGGGACGGTTAAATGGTCACACAAAGGACACATTTCAGACGTGTTTTCCGTTCCACATGTGCGAGGAGAATACGTTTCTGAGCCACCTTGCACACATGCAGCATTACCGCTGTACAAGGTGGCTGGATAACGTAAAAACGCCTGGGGGAGGGGGGACAGGTTCCCTTCAATTTCAGTTCTTGTGTCTGCGTGGCTTTTGCAGGACACGTTGCCGGCTGCACAGCAGGGGAACAGCTGGCGGTGCTGGACCCCACTGACACATTGGCTGGTGTTTTTCTCTGTGCAGCTAGCACATCTGGGCCCCAACTGGCGGTGTGTTAGAGCCCAGGGACAGCAGGAGGAGGAGCAGGAGGAGGAGGAGCAGGGGGAGGGGAGTGTAGGCCGAAGCCTGCACTGGCGGCAGCTTTGGGTCTGTTGTGTCTGCGTGGCTTTTGCAGGACACGTTGCCGGCTACACAGCAGGGGAACAGCTGGCGGTGCTGGACCCCACTGACACATTGGCGAGGTGTTTGGCTCTGTGCAGCCAGCACTTCCGGACAGCAACTAGCGTTGTTGGAGCCCGGGCTCTGCAGGTGGAGCAGAGTGTAGGCCGAAGCCTAATTGAACCGATTTCAAAAGTCACCTTTAACCCCCCCTCAGGGGTTACAAAGTAGAAGAGCCACAGCTTATGCAGCAGCAGTGCTGCGCAAGTCAAAGGTTGCTCTTGTAATTTTTCTCCTTGCACACGCTGAATGGAACACGTATAACATTCAGCCCTTTATACAGTCAAACTGTGTAATGGAGGCGAGAGTTCCCTTTGTAATGAGACGCAGCACAGGTGTCAAGAATCCCACCTTGGTGCTGGGTGCGGCCTCCCGAGCGTTGTTATTTGCTGTACAGGAGTCTGCGCTGTCGTGTTATCCCCTGGCCTAGCGCCGTTAGCGCTGCCCATCTTCTGGCATCATGTAATGTCGGCCGGTGCGGTTCGCGATGCCCATGAATCCCAGCCCCGCAGTGTCTTAACATTGTTAAAACACTGCGGGGCTGGGATTCAGGGCCTGGCGCAGCACATATGTTGGCCTCTCACACTCGGGTCCTTACACCCGCTTCAGACTGTGCGCCGTCATCTGATCCCTTATCGCATGCCACGGCCATGAAGCCGCACAGTCCGAAGAAGGCGGAAGGAGAGGAGGGACAGGCGAACTGATGCACTGATCCTGCCCATCAATCACACCCTCGCAGTCCCAATAAATAAGACACCGAGGGGCATTGTGTGGGTCAGGGCGGCCGCAGAGGCGCAGCCAGCCAAACAATGATGCCAGAAGACGGGCAGCGCTACCAAGGGGGTTGCAGCGTGTCATTACAAAGGAAAGTCACACCACCGGGACGGTTAAATGGTCACACAGAGGACACATTTCAGACGTGTTTTCCGTTCCACATGTGCGAGGAGAATACGTTTCTGAGCCACCTTGCACACATGCAGCATTACCGCTGTACAAGGTGGCCTTAAAAACGTACAAACGCCTGGGGGAGGGGGGACAGGTTCCCTTCAATTTCAGTTCTTGTGTCTGCGTGGCTTTTGCAGGACACGATGCCGGCTGCACAGCAGGGGAACAGCTGGCGGTGCTGAACCCCACTGACACATTGGCTGGTGTTTTTCTCTGTGCAGCTAGCAGTACCGGGCCCCAACTGGCGGTGTTGGAGCCCGGGGTCAGCAGGAGGAGGAGATGGAGCAGAGTGTAGGCCGAAGCCTGCACTGGCGGCAGCTTTGGGTCTGTTGTGCCTGCGTGGCTGTTGCAGGACACGTTGCCGGCTGCACAGCAGGGGAACAGCTGGCGGTGCTGAACCCCACTGACACATTGGCTGGTGTTTTTCTCTGTGCAGCTAGCAGTACCGGGCCCCAACTGGCGGTGTTGGAGCCCGGGCTCTGCAGGGGGAGCAGAGTGTCGGCCGAAGCCTGCACTGGAGCAAGTTGAAAGGAAACCTTTAACCCCCCCCCCAGGCGTTTGTAGCTGGAAGAGCCATCGTGTACAGCACTAATGCTGGAAAAGGTGAACTTAGCTCTTTTAATTATGGTCCTTGCAGATGCTGAACCTAACACTTATGAAATGTGTCCCCTCACAGCGTTCAACCGTCCGGTAGGTGGAACTTTCCTTTGTCATGTGACTCAGCACAGCCGTCATTTTTACCCCCTTGTCGCCGTGCGCCGCCTCCTCAGCGTTGTTTGAATCTGTCCCGGAGCCTGCGCTGTTAGGTTACCCCTTGGCCATGCACACATTTTGCGCTGCCCGTCTTCTGACATCATTTGCTGTCAGGCTGGCTGCGCCTGTGCGGGTGCGCTGTCCGAGATTCAGCCTCGCGGTGTCGTCTAATGTAATCCCACCGCGGGCCTGGGATCCGTGTCCATGCGCAGTGCATATCCTCGCCTCTCACACCCCTCCCAACGGCTTCTTAAGACTGTGCGGTGTCACGGCCGTGGCATGCTATTAGGGATCAGCTGACACCGAACAGTCTGAAGAAGCCGTAGGGAGGGGAGTGAGAGGCGAGGATATGCACTGCGCATGGACACGGATCCCAGGCCCGCGGTGGGATTACATTAGACGACACCGCGAGGCTGAATCTCGGACAGCGCACCCGCACAGGCGCAGCCAGCCTGACAGCAAATGATGTCAGAAGACGGGCAGCGCAAAATGTGTGCATGGCCAAGGGGTAACCTAACAGCGCAGGCTCCGGGACAGATTCAAACAACGCTGAGGAGGCGGCGCACGGCGACAAGGGGGTAAAAATGACGGCTGTGCTGCGTCACATGACAAAGGAAAGTTCCACCTACCGGACGGTTGAACGCTGTGAGGGGACACATTTCATAAGTGTTAGGTTCAGCATCTGCAAGGAGCACCACGAAAAGAGGCACTTTTTCCCTTTGCATCATTACTGCTGCACAAGGTGGCTCCTTCAGTAACAAACGCCTGGGGGGGGGGGGACAGGTTCCCTTAAATTTAACTTGTTGTGCCTGCGTGGCGGTCGCAGTACACGTTGCCGTATACACAGCAGGGGAACAGCTGGCGGTGCTGAACCCCACTAACACATTGGCGAGGTGTTTGGCTCTGTGCGTACAGCACTTCTGGGCGGCAACTGGCGGTGTTGGAGCCCAGGGACAGGTGGAGGAGGAGGAGGTTGGAGGAGGTTGGAGGAGGTAGGAGGGATTGCCACACACACAGCAGGGGAACAGCTGACGTTACTGAACCCCAATAACAGAGGAGGGACTGTTGACTGTGCGTACAGCACTTCTGGACGGCAACTGGCGGTGTTGGAGCCCAGGGACAGGTGGAGGAGGAGGAGGTTGGAGGAGGTAGGAGGGATTGCCACACACACAGCAGGGGAACAGCTGACGTTACTGAACCCCAATAACAGAGGAGGGACTGTTGACTGTGCGTACAGCACTTCTGGACGGCAACTGGCGGT
The DNA here is from genome assembly GCF_051348905.1 of Ranitomeya variabilis. Taxonomy (NCBI): domain Eukaryota; kingdom Metazoa; phylum Chordata; class Amphibia; order Anura; family Dendrobatidae; genus Ranitomeya; species Ranitomeya variabilis. The sequence goes on from NC_135233.1 coordinate 719,501,112, forward strand.
GTTGGAGCCCAGGGACAGGTGGAGGAGGAGGAGGTTGGAGGAGGTTGGAGGAGGTAGGAGGGATTGCCACACACACAGCAGGGGAACAGCTGACGTTACTGAACCCCAATAACAGAGGAGCGACTGTTGACTGTGCGTACAGCACTTCTGGACGGCAACTAGCGGTGTTGGAGCCCAGGGGCAGGTGGAGGAGGAGGAGGTTGGAGGAGGTAGGAGGAGGTAGGAGGGATTGCCACACACACAGCAGGGGAACAGCTGACGTTACTGAACCCCAATAACAGAGGAGGGACTGTTGACTGTGCGTACAGCACTTCTGGACGGCAACTGGCGGTGTTGGAGCCCAGGGACAGGTGGAGGAGGAGGAGGTTGGAGGAGGTTGGAGGAGGTAGGAGGGATTGCCACACACACAGCAGGGGAACAGCTGACGTTACTGAACCCCAATAACAGAGGAGGGACTGTTGACTGTGCGTACAGCACTTCTGGACGGCAACTGGCGGTGTTGGAGCCCACGGACAGGTGGAGGAGGAGGAGGTTGGAGGAGGTTGGAGGAGGTAGGAGGGATTGCCACACACACAGCAGGGGAACAGCTGACGTTACTGAACCCCAATAACAGAGGAGGGACTGTTGACTGTGCGTACAGCACTTCTGGACGGCAACTGGCGGTGTTGGAGCCCAGGGACAGGTGGAGGAGGAGGAGGTTGGAGGAGGTTGGAGGAGGTAGGAGGGATTGCCACACACACAGCAGGGGAACAGCTGACGTTACTGAACCCCAATAACAGAGGAGGGACTGTTGACTGTGCGTACAGCACTTCTGGACGGCAACTGGCGGTGTTGGAGCCCAGGGACAGGTGGAGGAGGAGGAGGTTGGAGGAGGTTGGAGGAGGTAGGAGGGATTGCCACACACACAGCAGGGGAACAGCTGACGTTACTGAACCCCAATAACAGAGGAGCGACTGTTGACTGTGCGTACAGCACTTCTGGACGGCAACTAGCGGTGTTGGAGCCCAGGGGCAGGTGGAGGAGGAGGAGGTTGGAGGAGGTAGGAGGAGGTAGGAGGGATTGCCACACACACAGCAGGGGAACAGCTGACGTTACTGAACCCCAATAACAGAGGAGGGACTGTTGACTGTGCGTACAGCACTTCTGGACGGCAACTGGCGGTGTTGGAGCCCAGGGACAGGTGGAGGAGGAGGAGGTTGGAGGAGGTTGGAGGAGGTAGGAGGGATTGCCACACACACAGCAGGGGAACAGCTGACATTACTGAACCCCAATAACAGAGGAGGGACTGTTGACTGTGCGTACAGCACTTCTGGACGGCAACTGGCGGTGTTGGAGCCCAGGGACAGGTGGAGGAGGAGGAGGTTGGAGGAGGTTGGAGGAGGTAGGAGGGATTGCCACACACACAGCAGGGGAACAGCTGACGTTACTGAACCCCAATAACAGAGGAGGGACTGTTGACTGTGCGTACAGCACTTCTGGACGGCAACTGGCGGTGTTGGAGCCCAGGGACAGGTGGAGGAGGAGGAGGTTGGAGGAGGTTGGAGGAGGTAGGAGGGATTGCCACACACACAGCAGGGGAACAGCTGACGTTACTGAACCCCAATAACAGAGGAGGGACTGTTGACTGTGCGTACAGCACTTCTGGACGGCAACTGGCGGTTTTGGAGCCCAGGGACAGGTGGAGGAGGAGGAGGTTGGAGGAGGTTGGAGGAGGTAGGAGGGATTGCCACACACACAGCAGGGGAACAGCTGACGTTACTGAACCCCAATAACAGAGGAGCGACTGTTGACTGTGCGTACAGCACTTCTGGACGGCAACTAGCGGTGTTGGAGCCCAGGGGCAGGTGGAGGAGGAGGAGGTTGGAGGAGGTAGGAGGAGGTAGGAGGGATTGCCACACACACAGCAGGGGAACAGCTGACGTTACTGAACCCCAATAACAGAGGAGGGACTGTTGACTGTGCGTACAGCACTTCTGGACGGCAACTGGCGGTGTTGGAGCCCAGGGACAGGTGGAGGAGGAGGAGGTTGGAGGAGGTTGGAGGAGGTAGGAGGGATTGCCACACACACAGCAGGGGAACAGCTGACGTTACTGAACCCCAATAACAGAGGAGGGACTGTTGACTGTGCGTACAGCACTTCTGGACGGCAACTGGCGGTGTTGGAGCCCAGGGACAGGTGGAGGAGGAGGAGGTTGGAGGAGGTTGGAGGAGGTAGGAGGGATTGCCACACACACAGCAGGGGAACAGCTGACGTTACTGAACCCCAATAACAGAGGAGGGACTGTTGACTGTGCGTACAGCACTTCTGGACGGCAACTGGCGGTGTTGGAGCCCAGGGGCAGGTGGAGGAGGAGGAGGTTGGAGGAGGTAGGAGGAGGTAGGAGGGATTGCCACACACACAGCAGGGGAACAGCTGACGTTACTGAACCCCAATAACAGAGGAGGGACTGTTGACTGTGCGTACAGCACTTCTGGACGGCAACTGGCGGTGTTGGAGCCCAGGGACAGGTGGAGGAGGAGGAGGTTGGAGGAGGTTGGAGGAGGTAGGAGGGATTGCCACACACACAGCAGGGGAACAGCTGACGTTACTGAACCCCAATAACAGAGGAGGGACTGTTGACTGTGCGTACAGCACTTCTGGACGGCAACTGGCGGTGTTGGAGCCCAGGGACAGGTGGAGGAGGAGGAGGTTGGAGGAGGTTGGAGGAGGTAGGAGGGATTGCCACACACACAGCAGGGGAACAGCTGACGTTACTGAACCCCAATAACAGAGGAGCGACTGTTGACTGTGCGTACAGCACTTCTGGACGGCAACTAGCGGTGTTGGAGCCCAGGGGCAGGTGGAGGAGGAGGAGGTTGGAGGAGGTAGGAGGAGGTAGGAGGGATTGCCACACACACAGCAGGGGAACAGCTGACGTTACTGAACCCCAATAACAGAGGAGGGACTGTTGACTGTGCGTACAGCACTTCTGGACGGCAACTGGCGGTGTTGGAGCCCAGGGACAGGTGGAGGAGGAGGAGGTTGGAGGAGGTTGGAGGAGGTAGGAGGGATTGCCACACACACAGCAGGGGAACAGCTGACGTTACTGAACCCCAATAACAGAGGAGGGACTGTTGACTGTGCGTACAGCACTTCTGGACGGCAACTGGCGGTGTTGGAGCCCAGGGACAGGTGGAGGAGGAGGAGGTTGGAGGAGGTTGGAGGAGGTAGGAGGGATTGCCACACACACAGCAGGGGAACAGCTGACGTTACTGAACCCCAATAACAGAGGAGCGACTGTTGACTGTGCGTACAGCACTTCTGGACGGCAACTAGCGGTGTTGGAGCCCAGGGGCAGGTGGAGGAGGAGGAGGTTGGAGGAGGTAGGAGGAGGTAGGAGGGATTGCCACACACACAGCAGGGGAACAGCTGACGTTACTGAACCCCAATAACAGAGGAGGGACTGTTGACTGTGCGTACAGCACTTCTGGACGGCAACTGGCGGTGTTGGAGCCCAGGGACAGGTGGAGGAGGAGGAGGTTGGAGGAGGTTGGAGGAGGTAGGAGGGATTGCCACACACACAGCAGGGGAACAGCTGACGTTACTGAACCCCAATAACAGAGGAGGGACTGTTGACTGTGCGTACAGCACTTCTGGACGGCAACTGGCGGTGTTGGAGCCCAGGGACAGGTGGAGGAGGAGGAGGTTGGAGGAGGTAGGAGGGATTGCCACACACACAGCAGGGGAACAGCTGACGTTACTGAACCCCAATAACAGAGGAGCGACTGTTGACTGTGCGTACAGCACTTCTGGACGGCAACTAGCGGTGTTGGAGCCCAGGGGCAGGTGGAAAAGCAGAGGAACACAATGTAGGCCGAAGCCTGAGAAAGTCGAAAGGGAACCTTTAACCCCCCCCCCAAGGCGTTTGTAGCTGAAAGAGCCAGCTTGTGCAGCACAAAAGATGCAAAAGGAAAAGGTGGCTCTTTTCATCATGCTCCTTGCAAACACAGAACTAAACACTTATAAAATGTGTCCCCTGAAGCCGTGAAACCGTCCCGGAGGTGGGACTTTCCTTCGTAATATGACGCAGCACAGCCATCATTACTACCCCCCCGCTGCCGTGCCCCGGCTCCTCAGCGTTGTTTGATTCAGTCCCGGAGCCTGCGCTGTTATGTTATCCCATGGCCAGGCACACTTAGCGCTGCCCATCTTCTGACATCATTTGGTGTCAGGCTGGCTGCGCCTGTGCGGCCGCGCTGGCCGAGAGCCCGCCTCGCAGTGTCTTCTGATGTAATCCCACTGGGGGCCTGGGATCCATGGCCATGCGCAGTGCATATCCTCGCCTCTCACTCCCCTCCCTACGGCTTCTTTTCCAGACTGTGCGGTGTCACGGCCGTGGCATGCTATTAGGGACCAGCTGACACCGAACAGTCTGAAGAAGCCATAGGGAGATGAGTGAGAGGTGGAGGTTCAGATATGCACTGCGCATGTCCATAGATCCCAGGCCCCCAGTGGGATTAAATCAGAAGACACTGCGAGGCGGGCTCTCGGCCAGCGTGGCCGCACAGGCGCAGCCAGCCTGACACCAAATGATGCCAGAAGACGGGCAGCGCTAAGTGTGCCTGGCCACGGGATAACATAACAGCGCAGGCTCCGGGACGGAATCAAACAACGCTGAGGAGCCGGGGCGCGGCGCCGGGGGGGTAGGAATGACGGCTGTGCTGCGTCATATTACGAAGGAAAGTCCCACCTCCGGGACGGTTTTACGGTATCAGTGGACACATTTTATAAGTGTTAAGTTTTGCGTGTGCAAGGAGCAAAACCAAAATAGCTACCTTTTTCCTTGTGCAGCATTACTGCTGCACAAGGTGGCTCTTTCAGTAACAAACGCCTTGGGGGGGGGGGGACAGATTCCCTTACATTTCAGTTGTTGTGTCAGCGTGGCGGTCGCATGACACATTGCCGGCTACACAGCTGGGGATCAGCTGACGTTACTGAAACCCAATAACACTGGGTCGTATGTTTTCACTGTGCAGACGGCACGTCTGAGCCTCAACTGGCGGTGTTGGAGCCCAGGAATTTAAGTTCAGGTGGTAGAAAGATGAACACAACAGGAGACCTGGATAACGTATACAGTGACCTAATTTTTTAATCAGGAGGAGGAGTGGCAAATTCCTGCGAGATCCAGGCCTTGTTCATTTTCAGGAAAGTAAGCCGGTCAACGTTATCGGAGGATAGTCGCATGCGACGGTCAGTTAGTACACCACCTGCAGCACTAAAGACACGTTCCGATAATACACTGGCAGCAGGGCAAGACAGCACCTCCAATGCATACTGGCTTAGCTCTGGCCATGTATCCAGCTTTGAGACCCAAAACTTGAAAGGGGAAGAGCCGTCTGGGAGTACAGCAAGAGGGCAAGACATGTAGTCTGTCACCATCTGACGGAACCGTTGCCTCCTGCTGACTGGAGCCGTCTGTGATGGTGTAGACTTTTGTGGGGGGCACACAAAACTGTGCCACAGTTGGGCCATACTGGTCTTGCCTTGGGCAGAGGCACTGCTTCTGCTCCCTCTTTGTGCAGAGCCTCCACCACTGCCTGGACGCACTGAGCTGCTTTGGAATGCAGTAGCAGCACTTCTCTCAGTTGGAATGGAGAAGATGATGGAACTGACCAGTGTGTTTTGGTACTCCCGCATTTTTCGCTCCCGGTTCAACGGTGTGATGAGGCTTTCTACGTTGTCCCGGTAGCGAGGATCGAGGAGGGTGAACACCCAATAATCAGACATGTTGAGAATGTGGTCGATGCGGCGGTCGTTTCTCAGGCACTGCAGCATGTAATCCACCATGTGCTGCAGACTGCCAACTGCCCAAGAAACGCTGTCCCCAGCTGGAGGCGTGATCTCTGCCCGCTCGTCATCACCCCACCCTCGCTGTACACACTGAGTACTGGACAATTCGGGAACTCCCTCCTCTGGACGGATGTCTTCCTCCTCCATTGACTCCTCCTCATCCTCCTCACAAACTGTCCCCTGCCTACGCGTTTGTGAGGAACCACGTGGCGCTGACTGTCCAGAAGATGATGGAAGTGGTGAATCCTCATCCTCCACCTCTTCCACAACATCATCCCTTAGCGCTTGCAGTGATTTTTCAAGCAGGCAGATAAGGGGGACAGTCATGCTGACTAGTGCATCATCTGCACTCGCCATCCGCGTGGAATAATCAAAGGGACGCAAAACCTGGCAGACATCCTTCATAGTGGCCCACTCTGTGGTTGTGAAGTCTGTACGGCGCTGACTGCGACTTTTTTGCGCCTGATACAGCTGGTACTCCATTACAGCTTGCTGCTGCTCACACAACCGCTCCAACATATGTAACGTGGAATTCCACCTGGTAGGTAGGTCACATATGATGCGATGTTCCGGCAGGCGGTGTCGGCGCTGCAGAGCCGCAATGCGCGCTTTTGCCGTGCTGGAACGCCGCAAGTGAGCACACTCTAGGCGGACCTTGTGCAGCAGTGCATCAAGATCCGGATAGTCCCTCAAAAAACTCTGCACGACCAAATTGAGCACATGTGCCAGACATGGGATGTGAGTGAGGTTGCCGAGGCCCAGGGCTGCCACCAGATTTCGGCCATTATCACACACTACCATGCCTGGCTGGAGATTCGCTGGCTCAAACCACACATCGCTCTCCTGCTTGATGGCATTCCAGAGCTCCTGCGCTGTGTGGCTACGATTCCCCAAAAAAATTAATTTCAAGACGGCCTGTTGACGTTTGGCCACGGCTGTGCTCATGTCGGTCGTAACAGGTACACGTTCATCACGGGTCCATGTGGAGGTGGACTGTGACGGCTCCTGCAGCGATGATTCTGAGGAACTGGTGTAAGAGGAGGAGTCAATGCGTACAGAATGGATTCCTGCAATCCTTGGAGTGGGCAGGACACGTCCTGCGCCACTCGCACGGTCTGTACCCGGCTCAACTACATTAACCCAATGGGCAGTGAGGGAAAGGTATCGCCCCTGTCCATGTTGACTGGTCCACGCATCGGTGGTGAGGTGGACCTTGCTACTGACGGCGTTCAGTAGCGCGTGTTTTATGTGTCCCTCAACATACTTGTGCAGGGCAGGGACGGCTTGCCTGCTGAAGTAAAAGCGGCTGGGCACACTGTACTGTGGGACTGCCAATGACATCAAGTCACGGAAGCTGTCAGTCTCCACCAGCCTGAATGACAGCATTTCCAGTGACAGAAGTTTGGCAATGCCTGCAGTCAGAGCCTGTGCTCGTGGGTGGTTTGACGAGAAAGGCCGCCTTTTCTCCCATGCCTGTACTACCGATGGCTGTAGACTGGGCTGGGAGTGTGTGGTTGACTGGGAAAGTGGTGCTGCGGGTGGAATGACAGCGGGTCTCTGGACAACAGGGCCAGAGGTTCTTCCACGGCGATCCTGGGAGGAAGCCGAACCAGCTGCGTGTGAGCTAGAGGAAGAGGCAACACGAGCTGAAGAGGTGGTAGCTGCCGCTGTTGGTTGGCCTAGCTCTTCAGTGTGTTTGTCTAACTCCGCCGGGTGCCTGTTGCGCACATGTTTCCACATGTTGGAGGTATTGAGGTTGGCGACTTTTTGACCTCTTTTGATTTTTTGATGACACACCTTGCATCTGACATAGCAAATGTCATCTGCAACTGTGTCAAAAAAGGACCAGGCACTGCAAGTCTTGGGAGCCCCCCTTTTGACTTTTGGAAGAGACATGCTCCTTACGGGTGCCAAAGCGGAGGCTGCAGGATCCGCAGTCTTCCCCCTCCCTCTCCCTCTTTGGGCCGTACGGGGAATCTCTTCCTCAGAGCTGCTCCCACCACCTTCCTGTCCCTGACGCCAAGATGGGTCAAGGACCTCATCATCTACACTACCCTCTGCCCCCAACTGCTCCTCCTGGGTAGTCTCAGCAGCAGAGCACGCACCAGTAAGTGGCACCTGAGTGTCATCATCAGCTGATGCGGCCTGCGAGGTGGTGACCGGAGCCACTGGCCCACCCGCCTCTTCAGAGGAAGACAGAAAAAGCGGTTGGGCATCACTGCACCCTGCCTCTTCTTCCATTTCTCCAATGCTGCTTGGCTGGCCCCCTGTTTCCAAGCCAAGAGATGATTCAGAGAACAGAAGTAGAGACTGCTCCTGTCCTGGGATCTCTGTCTGCCTGGGCAATTTTGCAGGTGGTGAAGAGACAGATGGCTGCTCTCCAGTGCTCTGTGTCTGAGAGGATGTGGCACTAATGGAAGTTGATGCATTAGCTGCCATCCATCCCACAACGGCTTCAATTTGGTCTTGACGCAGCAGCGGTGTACGGCGCTCGGCGACAAAGCTGCGCATGAACGACTGTTCCCTTGTGAAAGTGGGTGCTGATGACTCACCGGTGCCCGCAGCAGGCACAGAATCCCCACGTCCCCTCCCTGCTCCGCGCCCACGCCCACGCCCACGTGCCTTACTCACTGCCTTCTTCATCTTGGTTGACTGATAAAGATAAGCAGAAAAGTACTAACGGCTTTGTGTGCTTATTCCTGAGCAACTCCTCCTAACAGGTATAAGACACACTAATTTTCTAAAGTGTGGACTAGACTTGAATATGAGCTAATGTGGCCTACACAAATGTAAAGTGGTGTAACTGGTGTGTTTGGTGAACTTTATTATTTATTTATTTTTTTGGGGCTGAACTGACAACGGATAGAGCTGCAGTCACACGGAGACCGTGCAGACAGCCGTAAACGGCGCTGCAAGGCCAAAAAACCCTCCTCTACTTTATCCTATGTAGTGTTTTTCCACAAATTAGCTGGAGACGGGTGGAAAGACACTAATAGGATTTTTTTAAATTAATTAGCAGCAGACTACACTACTTGAAAACAAAATGAAAATTGATTTGGCGGTATGACGCAGTGAACAACCCTGAGCTGGAGACAACCAAGCTACGGCTGCTCACAGACTACAGGGCGAGCTGCAGTCACACGGAGACCGTGCAGACAGCCGTAAACGGCGCTGCAAGGCCCAAAAACCCTCCTCTACTTTATCCTATGTAGTGTTTTTCCACAAATTAGCTGGAGACGGGTGGAAAGACACTAATAGGATTTTTTTAAATTAATTAGCAGCAGACTACACTACTTGAAAACAAAATGAAAATTGATTTGGCGGTATGACGCAGTGAACAACCCTGAGCTGGAGACAACCAAGCTACGGCTGCTCACAGACTACAGGGCGAGCTGCAGTCACACGGAGACCGTGCAGACAGCCGTAAACGGCGCTGCAAGGCCCAAAAACCCTCCTCTACTTTATCCTATGTAGTGTTTTTCCACAAATTAGCTGGAGACGGGTGGAAAGACACTAATAGGATTTTTTTAAATTAATTAGCAGCAGACTACACTACTTGAAAACAAAATGAAAATTGATTTGGCGGTATGACGCAGTGAACAACCCTGAGCTGGAGACAACCAAGCTACGGCTGCTCACAGACTACAGGGCGAGCTGCAGTCACACGGAGACCGTGCAGACAGCCGTAAACGGCGCTGCAAGGCCCAAAAACCCTCCTCTACTTTATCCTATGTAGTGTTTTTCCACAAATTAGCTGGAGACGGGTGGAAAGACACTAATAGGAATTTTTGGAAAAAATGTGCAGCAGCCTGCACTACTTCAAAAAAAAAAAAAAAAAGGACAGTATGAGGCAATGAACCACCCTCCCTGAACTGAATACAACCAGCTATGGATGGCCTATGTGGCTGCACTCAGACTAGAGAGTGGGCTGCACTCACACACACACACAGAGAGACCTTGCAGATCGCTGTGAAAACAGCGCTACAAGGCAAAAGCAAGGTGAATAGTAGGTGAACACAGCGGTTGCTAAATTAGCCTTTGGAAAGCACAAAGAAGCAAATCGCTATCTCTAAACTGTCCCTCAGTCAGCAAACAGCGTCCTGTCACTAACTGAATTCACAGCAGAGTGATCGCAAAATGGCGCCAGCGACTTTTAAACTGCAGCATGACATCATTTAAGCAGCCAATCACAGCCTTGCCAGTAGTTTCATGCCCTCCATGCTAAACAGGATGTGCCCACACTTGGAATCTTTCTCATTGGCTGAATTTCTGAATTTTGAATCATGGAACTTCCGATTCCGGTATCCGATACGCGCCAAGTATCGGAATCCCGGTATCGGAATTCCGATACCGCAAGTATCGGCCGATACCCGATACTTGCGGTATCGGAATGCTCAACACTAGTGAACATGCCTTTCAGTTCAAACATACTTGGATTTATTATAATTGTGGAAATGTTGACACAGTAGTGTGAAAATTAGTAGATTTCACCATTTTTGTTTTTGCATTTTCATTTCTTGCTCCTCTTCTTCACAAAGTCATAACTTTTATATATTTAGGAAAATATAGCCTTTTGGGGGCTTAATTTTTGCAGGGCAAGTTGACCTTTTGAATGAAATAATTGATTCAGAAATCAGGAAAAATATTCCAAATGCAATGTAATTGCAACAAAAGTGCAATTCCACAATTGTTTTTTGTTTTTTTTATTTACCGTACCATTTTTACTGAATGCTAAACCTGACCTGCCAATATGATTCCCCAGGTCAGTATGAGTTTTCAGATGCCAAACATGTATAAGTTCTTTTTTATTTAAGTGGTGAAATAAATCCTAAGTTTGTAACAAAAAAAAATATTGCCATCTTCTGAGACCCACAGTGTCTCCATTTTTCATGATCTGGAATTGCATGAGGGCTTATTTTTTGCCCGCCAAGCTGTCGTGTTTACTGATATAATTTGGGGGTAGATACAATGATTTGATCTCCCGTTATTGCATTTTATTGCAATGTTTCGGAGACCAAAAAAATGTAATTCTGGCATTTTGATTTTTTTATTTTTACGCTGTTTGCCAGTCGGATTGGTTTACTTTAGATCTTGATAAATTGGACATTTCTGAATGCAGCAATACCAAATATGTTTTATTTTGAATGGGGCAAAAGAGGGGTGATTTGAACTTTTATATTTTTTTAATTGTTTAATATTTTTGAAAACTTTATTTTTTACTTTTTACTTGCTTCCATAGTTCCCTTAGGAGACTTGAAGCTGCGATCGCCTGTGCTACACAAAGCGCTATGCATGGCATAAATTTACAATGAAAGGCACAGGGCTCATACGAGATTTACAATAACAGGCCCCGGCTGTCATGACAACCCATCAGCGCCTCACGATCACGTGACAGGGGTGCCGATGGGCGTGTCTTGAGATGTCCTTCCACTCAGCACATGTTAAATGTCACTGTCAGAGATTGACTTGTTAACAGCTATGGGAGAATCGTGAACCCACCCGCAGCTATTAGATGCACATGACAGCTGGTCAGATCAGCTGCCATATGCAGGGAAAGATGCGGGCTCAGCGCTGGAGCCAGCATCAAATACAGAGACACGACTTTGGACGTATCTATACTTCCAAGGTCATGAAGGGGTTAAATAATAGGTGCAGAAATTCTGCAGTGTCAAAAACTCACCAAAAACTCATCATGTTATGGAGCCTAAAATCACTTAAAAGATTAAGCACATGCATTTCTATATCAAAATTATATTCGTTTCTTATGTTCAGATCTTGGATCATCTTTTGACTGCTTTAGGTTTTAGGAAATGCAAAGTGGTTCAAAGAAGGAACTTGGTCATTCTTCTAGAGCCTTCCTCTTATGCCTGTCTCACACGTCCAGATAATTCCGGTATCGGAGAAAACAGTACCGGAGTTATCCGTGTCTGTGTGCTCACGTGGCACATCAGTGTGGCACACATGCGGCAGCTGTGTGCCGCCCATGTGCCGCCTGAGGACCACACGGACTGAGCAGGAGAGACAGTGCTACAGTAAGCGCTGTCCCCTGCGTGTGGTGCTGAAGCCGGCATTCATCCTTTCTGTCCTGCTCGGCTGAAAGCAGCGCTTGCAGGAGAGAAGGGATGAAAGATCAAGTTTTTTTTGCTAAAAATAAAGTTTGGGGTCACTTCCCGCGTCCCACCCCTCCCCACCCCCCGCGCGCCTGCCCGCTTGTAGAGAAATACTCACCCAGCTCCCTTGATGCCTCCTCTCAGCGCCGACAGCCTGTCCTGTGTGAGCGGTCACGTGGTACCGCTCATTACAGTGATGAATCTGCGGCTCCACCTCCCACAGGGGAGGGGAACTTTGCTTTAGGCCGGTTTCACACGTGAGTGCCTCTGGTGCGTGTAGTGACAGTTTTGTCATGTACCGGAGACACTGACACATGTAGACTCATTCAAATGAATTGGTCTATGCACATGTCCACGTGTTTTGATGGACCATGTGTCCGTGTGCAAAACACGCAGACATGTACGTTTTAACACAGGCTGCAAAACGTGCCACACACGTGCACACGGAGAACAGCGTGCACTCTCCTCCGTGTGCACGGCCGGTTGCCGGAGAAGCAGCGCTACTGTAAGGTCTGTTCCCCTGCGTGTGGTGCTGAAGCCGGCTGTCATCCATTCTCCCTTGCTTGGCCGGCGAGCAGGGGAGAATGAATGAAAGAAAAAAACGATGTGGGGTCCCCCTTATATTTTTTAACCAACCTGGCAAAACTCACAGGTGCTGGCTGCTATTCTCAGGCTGGTAAGGGGCCAAGGATATGGGCCTCACCCAGCCTAAAACAGCAGCTTGCAGCTGCCCAGAAAAGGCACATCTATTAGATGCGCCAATTCTGGAGCTTTGCCCCAGGTTCTTCCCACTTGCCCTGTAGTGGTGGCAAGTGGGGTAATGAGGGGTTAATGTCACCTTCCTATTATAAGGTGACATTAAGCCGGCTTAGAAATGGAGAGGTGTCAATAAGACACCTCTCTATTACTAATCCTATAGTTGTTAAAGGGTTCATAAAGCACCTCACAGTACGGAAAAGTCTTTTAATGAAATCAAACAATAAACACAGTTTTGCCATCTTAATTAGTCTGCCATTCCAAGCAAAGCCCTCATCTCCTGTAAAAAATGTCAAAATAAAAAAACAACAATATACCCATACCTGTCTGGTGTACAGTCAGTCCCACGCAGTAATCCATATCTAGGGGAATGTACGGGTGCTGGACAGGATAATACACTATTTACCCATTCACCCCCAATCCAGTTTTCATCTTTATGACCAGGTCAAATTTTACAATTATGATCAGTGTAAATTTATGTGGTAATAACTCTGGAATGCTTCAACTGATCTCAGTGATTGTGAGGTTGTTTTTTTGTTAACATATTGTACTTTATGATAGCGGTAAAATTTGTTCGATTTGACTTGCGTTTATTTGTGAAAATATCGGAAACTTGGTGAAAATTTTTATGCTTATGCCCTTAAGCTAGAGAATATTGCCACACAAGATAGTTCATAACTAACATTTACCACATGTCTACTTTACATTTGTATCATTTTCTAAACATTTTTTTTGTTAGAAAGTTAGAAGGGTTAACAGTTGATCAGCAACAAAATTTCCAAAACAATTTTTTAGGGACCACGTCATATTTCATGTGACTTTAAGGGCCTATTTGACAGAAAATACCCAAAATTGACACCATTAGTGTTGAGCGATACCGTCCGATACTTGAAAGTATCGGTATCGGATAGTATCGGCCGATACCCGAAAAGTATCGGATATCGCCGATACCGATACCCGATACCAATACAAGTCAATGGGACACCAAGTATCGGAAGGTATCCTGATGGTTCCCAGGGTCTGAAGGAGAAGAAACTCTCCTTCAGGCCCTGGGATCCATATTACTGTGTAAAATAAAGAATTAAAATAAAAAATATTGATATACTCACCTCTCCGGAGGCCCCTGGACATCACCGCTGGTAACCGGCAGCCTTCTTTGCTTAAAATGAGCGCGTTTAGGGCCTTCCATGATGTCACGGCTTCTGATTGGTCGCGTGCCGCTCATGTGACCGCCACGCGACCAATCACAAGCCGCTACATCATTCTCAGGTCCTAAATTCCTAGAATGAGGAGTCCTCAAAACCACATTCAAGAAGTTTTTTCAACCTTTCAGGTGCTTCAGAGGAATTACAGCAATGTGGAAGGAAGAAAATGAGCATAGTACATTTTTTCACAAAAATGTTACTTTAGCCACATTTTTTTTATTTTCACAAGGGTAGCAAGAGGAAATTTACCCCAAAATTTGTGCAATTTCTCCTGAGTGTGCTGATACCCCATTTGTGAGTGAAAACTACTGTTTTCCTGGTATGCGAATTTTATAATATGGTGGCATACGTAAGTTATATAGAGTGCAGCAGGTTTGCATGTGTGAATTTTTTAGATTGCATAAGATTGGCATACGTGAATTGTGTAGAGTGCAGCAGGTTGGCATATGTGTATTATGTAGAGTGCATCAGGTTGGCATACGAGATTTGTGTAGAGTGCATCAACTTGGCATATGTTAATTGTTTGGAGACCATCAGGTTGACATATGTGAGTTGTGTGGAATGCATAAGGTTGGCATACGTACGTTGTGTAGAGTGCATCAGGTTGGCATATGTGACTTTTGTAGAGTGCATCAGGATGGCACACATGAGTTGTGTAGCGTGCATCAGGTTCACATATGTTAATTATGTTGAGATCATCGAGGGGAGGACATTGTGCATTAACATTTTAATGCAAAAACTTTGGATGGCCTCAAAGCGTTTATGGGTCAAAGCCATGCCGAGCACTCCAATGTTGCCGAAGTTCTGGCTTCTTCACTAACTCCATGTGAAAGACAAGGCCCCAAAACTTAATCATTTCTACTGCATCTACAGTTGTCCAGTTAGAAAATGATGAAATGGGATTTTGTGCCAAAAATTGTTGGGGATACAAATTTGTCTCGGCCACTATGAGGTTTACAAATTCCTCACAGAAAAATATTTTGAAAAAGTCAATTTCTGTGAGGTCAGTAGTGTCAAATTTGATTTCTGATTGCACCGCAAATTCAAGAATCTGTGGCTCATAATATTTGGTGGGTGAGGTCCAGAGTTGATCACTAACTGTGGGCTCATTTTCTGTCCTGAGTCATCTGCGTGGCAGGTTCAGTATCACTTGAGGAAGAGGAGGACAAATAAAGGATAGTGGCAGTGTCTCGCTCACTATCAGTGTTGGAAGCAAGGAAGGTGTATGTCTCCTTGGCTGAATACCATGATTGGGATGAGCTGGACATTTTTTCACTTGTGTGATGTGTGTGTGTTTGGTGTAAACTTTTTTATTTAGAAGAAAAAGAAAAAAAAAAGAATAGATGAAAAGAATCTAGAAAGAAAAAGCTAAAAATAAAATAAAAAGAATATAAAAATATGGTAAAATAAAAAATAAACTTACTAAATGAACGACAGTAATTAAATTACTGAGTACTACCTTTCACTAATCCTGACAGTAAAAATACTGTCCCTAATCTAACCCAATCAAGTAATCTAAATTATAATATTTTATTCTATTTTTATACGTTACTGGAACTAACCCTGACAATATTCAGTAAAAAATACTGTAGTAGACGCTGATTATTAAAGTATATTTTTGCTGTACCTAATCTAGCCCTATCAACTAATCTAAATTATTATTTTTGATTCTTTTTTCCACTTTACTATCTGATGCTAAATCTGACTATATTCAGTAAAAAATATTGTAGTAGATGCTAATTCCTACAGTAAATCTTTACTGTTCCTAATCTATTCTTATCAACTAATCTAAATTACTTAATTTGATTCTTTTTACACAAAAAAAACAAAAGCAAACCAACAACCTGATGCCAATTGTCGGGCCAGCTCCTCCATCTCAGCACCGAGTAACTCCGGGGAGAAAAAATTGAAAGGTCCAGGCCAAAGGCAAGCATGGACAATGAAGAGTGATGTGTGTCACTAATCAGTGTCCAGCAGTTGCAGGTGCAAAGGGTGGGATGGACAGGGAAGAAAAGTCCTGGCTAAAAGCAAGCACGAGTGCAGATTACTAATGTGCGTCACTGATCAGTGCTTGGCGGCTGCAGGACACATGTATAAACTGTCAA
Organism: Ranitomeya variabilis; assembly: GCF_051348905.1. Lineage (NCBI taxonomy): Eukaryota > Metazoa > Chordata > Amphibia > Anura > Dendrobatidae > Ranitomeya > Ranitomeya variabilis. The sequence goes on from NC_135233.1 coordinate 719,517,118, forward strand.
ACAACCAAGCGATCAAGTACTGATCAGCGATCAAGTACTGATCAGCTCTCAGCAGCAGAAATGGGATGGGGAAAGTTTTAGGAAGAGGAGAAGAGGGGGAATAATGGGACAGTGGGATTGGGGTGGATTGGGAAAATAGGGGTCAGGAACAGTTCAGGAATGGATCAATAACGTCTTCTTTCTTCTAGCAGGAACAGCAGCAGCAGTGGTCGCACAGGCTTGAAAAAATTTGTGGCACCACAAAGCCCAGCAGATCTGCACCAGAATGACAGAGTGACCGCTCTGCAATGTCTCCAAGCTGGAATGAGCAAGTGCAGAGTTGTCACTGTGGTGTCAGACTTCATTTCTGCTCACTGATTGGTGCAATCTGACTTCATCGTTTAATCGCTCCAAACAGCTTTAGGGCTGCTGATGCTACAGTCTCCTAGCACAAGGCTATGATCTGTCCTGTTATATCATTGATCTTATCTGAACTTTAGTGTTTCAGATATTTTCATCACCTGAGACACTGAAATCGCTGTGATTGGCTCTTCAGAATTGAACAGCCAAACACAGTGATCATAGTTGTGAGGGGGCAATGCAACCACGAGTGGTAATGAGTTCCGGTACCCTGCTGTCCAAATAGCAGGCACCTTAAAGCTGTTTTTTTTGGTTTTTTACTTATTTATTTAGAGAGCAGACACCGGCTGATTAATACTCCCATCCACAGCTGCCTGCTCTTACTGCCTGGCAGCAGGCATAGGCTGATGGAAGTAGTAGTCCCAACAGCCAAGGCCAGAGACTGGAGGTTAACTTCTTACCTCCTGTCACAGCTGCGGACTCACTCTGTCATTTGACAGCGTGGTAACTGCAGCTCTCTGACCGGCTGTAATGATTTTACTGCTGATCAGAGGAAGTGTTTGCAAAGACTGGATTTTTGGGCCCCCTATTCAAGTGAATGGGGTCCGGGTACTGTTATGCTTTCCCAAACATCCAGGCGTTGAGCGCTACCGCAAAGCATATGTAGAATTGCTGTTTTGCAAAAAAAACACAGTTTCCTGGCTACCGTTTGCAAGAAAAAGGCTCTTAATGTTGATATGGTCACATGCATGGTTTGACACTTAATGCAGGTTCAGCAGTGGACCATTCTGCACAGTGCTGTGGCAAGGTTAAGAGTAGAAGTTGTATTAGAGAGTAGTCAGAAAAGAGGTAGTGGCCATGAGGAGGTACAAAGAAACCTACACTAAACAATTGGAGAATAGCAGGCTTGTATCATTTGTAAGGAAGTGGATATGCTGCCCACACCCCTTCAAGATATATGTGTTGTTATATAATGCATTGCAGTGTTATGAATGTGATTACATCTGCTTAGTAATTTTCATGCACTTAGTTGTGAACAAGATAGTTAACAGTTGGGACTGGCCTAGAATTAGGGAGCTATGTGGGAAGAAGACAACTTACTGATAGCGATTTAGAGCGCAGTGTTCTGCAAAGACGGACCTAAGGTCTAGTTCGAAGACTGCTATAGCGTGTTGTGTGTGAACAGGGAAGACCACAAGATATCAGATAACACATCCAAAGGACTAAAGAAACGTGGAGAGATTTTTGAAGGAGAGATTTCACAGATAGGAACCCAGGCCAGTGAGGCTACCTAAATGGTGGGAAGTAGAAGGCCACTTAATGGGGATAGATGAAGAGAAGGGTTTGTGTCAGCAGGACGTTAGCAAACAGTTGCCAACTTTGAAAAGTAACTTAATTGTGTATATTGAAAAGAAGCAATAGTTCCCCATATTGGGATGTAAATTCTCAAACAATGGACTTTCAAGGTTCTAGTGAGGAGTCTTACCAGCACACCTCAAGCAAACTCATTAGTCAGTTGGGAACTAAGTGGAGCTGGGAGCGACCAAAGCATTACTTCTCAACCCATGCGGCCCTTTCAGGGGAAGACAAATTCTCCCACCGTTTGCTGGAATGTCATAAGATGCAAGAGTGTGAAGAGCAAGAGAAATTAAGTGTCATTAACTGTACCTGAAAAGTGCCCATGCCTGTTTAAAGCAAGAGAAACCTTTGCAAAGAAACATGCCTATTATCTGATGTGCATAGTTTTTTTAAGTTCATAGTCAATAAAAACAAGTTTAATGCTGGACTTTGGTTTCCCTCAATTAGTTCTTTAACATCTGATCCTGACCTGCCCAATATAGTGGCATTATGCTGTCTGCAGACGAATATCATCCATGTAACAAGAACACACACACACAGCTAGGACCCCCATTTTCATGTCGGCTAGTACCTTGTCCTTGGCTATTGCCCCGCGCCACACTACATTTGGTGTAGTTGGCCAGATCATGTCTCGCAAATAAAGAGAAAAGAAGGGAAGACTTGACAAACATGGAAATTTTTGAATGGCCTTTTCTTAAAATCCTTTCAAGGCTGCGATTATCCCGGTTGCTTGTGAACCTTTTTCTACCATACTTTTTCCTTCCACTCAACTTTCCATTAATATGCTTGGACACAGCACTCTGTAAACAGCCAGCATTTTTAGCAATGACCTTTTGTGGCTTACCATCCATGTGGAGTGTGTCAATGACTGCCTTCTGGACATCTGTCACGTCAGCAGTCTTCCCCATGATTGTGGAGCCTACTGAAACAGACTAAGGGACCTTTTTAAATGTTTAGGAAACCCTTGCAGGTGTTTTTGTTAATTATTCTAATTTACTGAGATAATGACTTTTGTGTTTTCATTGGCTGTAAACCATAATCATCAACATTAACAGAAATAAACACTTGAAATAGATCACACTGTTTGTAATGACTCTAAATAATATATCAGTTTCACTTTTTGTATTAAAGAACTGAAATAATTTTACTTTTTGATGATATTCTAATTTTGTGAGAAGCACCTGTATGTGTTGTTATATAATGCATTGCACTGTTATAAATGTGATTATCTGCTTGGTAATTTGCATGCACTTAGTTTGGGAATAGATAAAGTTAACAGTTGTGACTAGACAAAAATGGGAAGAGCTATGTGAGAATATAAAAGACAACGTATTCATAGTGAGTTAGTTAGAGCCCAGTGTTCAGCAAAGACAGACCCTTGGTCTGACAGTTGGCAGACTGGCATGTCATAGCATCTTGTGTACGAAGCTGGAAGACCAAATACATCAGATAATACTGCCTAGTGCAGTCAAAACGTGTCAACTGGGTCATGTCGACCATGTAATTTTTTTCTTTTGTATGCACTACATTTTCTTTTGAAAAAGAAAAGGAAAGTCCAGTCCTGTTGAGCCAGACTCCAATTTTTTTCTATTTTCCTATGGAGATATATTTGATAGAGAGACTTGAATGATAGATTTGACAGATTAGAACTCAGGCCAGAGAGGCTACCTAAATGGCACGGAACTTAACCAAGGAGAGGGCCCACTTAAAAGGAATTGAGCGAGAAAGGATTACATCAGCAGGACTTTAGCAAACAGTTGTCTATAGTAAAAGGGAACTCAATTGTGTTTATTGAAAGGAAGCAATGGTCACTATATTGGGACTTAAACTCTCCAATGGAGAATAGTGGACTTTCAAGGTTCTAGTGAGGAGTCACACTGATGCACCTCAGGAAAAGGGACCTTCATTAGTCAGTTGGGAACTAAGAATTGCTGGGAGCGGCCGCAGCCCTATACCTCAATTAATGCAGACCTTTCAAGGGAAAACAAAATCTCCCATAACCATTTGCAGGATTGTCATGAGATGCAAGAGTGTGAAGTGCAAGAGAAATGAAGTGTTATTAAATGTAACTGAGAAGTGCCCATGCCTGTTTGAAGCAAGAGAAACCATTGTGAATAAACATGCCTATTATTTAATGTACATTGTTATTATCAAGTTCATATTCAGTAAAAACAAGTTTATTGTTGGACTTTGGTCTCCCTCAATTTGTTCTTTAACATCTGGTCCTGGCCTTCCCGATAAAGTGGCACCATACAATCTGCAGAGGCGTATTGTCCAAGTAACAAGAACACCCACGCACATCAATGAACCCTATTTTCATGCAATGTGCCAGGGTATGGAAGACGAGTAGCTGGCCTAAATCTATCTTAGTTTTATGGCTTAGAGTTGGTTGAATTTGGAATTCCTATTTTAATAGATGGAGAAAATCAGACTCATGTTCACTTAGTGCTAGTCAGACAGCAATCATAAAGAGGGATTTGGAAATCCTTATAGTAAATGCAGAGGTCAGAGGTCTACATCCGTCAGACATGTAAAGCCTATAATAAGGATGGGCCATGAATGACTACTGTGAGACCATCCGTTGAACTAAGACCACGTCACATAAGCATGAAAATTCATGCTGTATTATTTTTCTAAAAAAAGCTGCCTAACTGTTCAACAAGAGATAAGTAGCTGCTAGAGGTGTCTGAAAGTATATTTCCTTCTTTCCATCCAGTACCTTGAAGAAGTATTTATACCCCATGAACTTTTCCACTTTTTTCACTTTACACCCAGAAACTTAAATGCATTTTATTTAGATTTTATGTGATATACCAACACAAAATAGCAAAGACTTTTTCTTTTCTTAGGGTATGTGTACATAAGATCTTTAAGACTTCAGTGAGCCTGCTGAGATTTTCTTAGGCAAAGTCCTTCAGGAAAAAGCTGGCTATACTTTTTCTAAAGTGGTTCTGCTGGCGGTTTTGCCTATACAATCAACTATTTATAGTGAGTGGCTTCCAAATACTCGAAGAATAAATAGGCTACTAGGCAGGCTAATAAGCTTGCTACTTCTTGTAACTGCTTCATGGTTTCTGAACCCTGAAGAGATGAAAAGAAGTGACAAAAGGCTGAAAATGTGCACAGCAATGACATGTTTTACATTTTTGTGGCAATCTTGTGGCACTTTCTCAGGGGAATTCCAGGTGAAATTTGCCTGAAAAAGATACCCTGTGAGAATTCCATAGGCATAGTTATCAGCTTTCAAATCATTGCTTATTTCCGTTATTAAGCAAATTGAAAAAATAATCCCCTACGTATGAAGGTAATTAGTTATCATGTAATTATCTATAATATATGTAGTCTGGACCATTGTGTTTAAAATGTTTACTTGGATTATTTCACTATTTGCATACTGATAGTCACTTTAAAGTTATCTCTTGATAACATCACTTGGTACTATTGACTAGGCAAACTTAAAAGTAAAACCAATTCTTGGTTTAACACTTTGTAACTTTGAATCCACAAGGCAAAAAAACTCATTTTGAGTCTCCCACATAGTTACACCAGGTCCTGTTGTTGTCTTTAAACTGAACAGAATTCATCACACCACAAAAATTGTACTTCACAGCCAAGATTTTTTTATGAATAGGCTGCCATCTTTTTTAATACTGTTCTACTTTTTATACTACTGTATATATTCTATTAAATGTTCCAGCCTTTCAAAGGAAATATTTTTAAGATCCAGTCGAGGCTCAAGGCCCAAGACTAAATTAGTCCGGCTGCTACGAGTGCTGATAGACGGCAATTCACAGACCTATGCCATTGCATTTTAGGGAAAAATATAATCTCTGTCTATAGATACAGATATAGTTGTAACCACGTAAAGATCAGGGAATTTTTATTATTAATTATTTTTCCATTGGAACCATTCTTTTTATTACACAATGTACTGAAGAACAGGATTAAATACCAAGGAAAAAACAGCAATTCTGCCATTGTTTTTTTTTAAGGCATTCATTCTGCAGTAAAACTGACCTGCCAACGTGATTCACCTCTCTTTTTTATTTTTATTTCTTAGACCCCTTAAGGCATCTGAACTTTCATCCGTTCAATATCTTAAACAATATAATATAAAAGTATTGCAGTGTATTGTAAAATAATATTTCTCCTTTGAAGCTCAGCCTAAGGGTACCGTCTCACATTGGCACTTTGGTCGCTACGACGGTACGATCCGTGACGTTCCAGCGATATACATAAGATATCGCTGTGTCTGACACGCTACTGCGATCAGGGACCCCGCTGAGAATCGTATGTCGTAGCAGATCATTTGAAACTTTATTTCGTCGCTGGATCACCCGCTGTCATCGCTGGATCGGCGTGTGTGACACCGATCCAGCGATGTGTTCGCTTGTAACCAGGGTAACCATTGGGTTACTAAGCGCGGCCCTTCACTTAGTAACCCGATGTTTACCCTGGTTACCATTGTAAATGTAAAAAAAAAAAAAAACACTACATACTCACATTCCGATGTCTGTCAAGTCCCTCGCCGTCAGCTTCCCGCACTGACTGTGAGCGCCGGCCGTAAAGTAAAAGCAGAGCACAGCGGTGACGTCACCGCTGTGCTGTGCTTTACGGCTGGCACTGACACAGTCAGTGTGGGAAGCTGACGGCGGGGGACGTGACAGTCACCGGAATGTGAGTATGTAGTGTTTTTGTTTTTTTACATTTACAATGGTAACCAGGGTAAACATCGGGTTACTAAGCGTGGCCCTGCGCTTAGTAACCCGATGTTTACCCTGGTTACCCCGGGGACTTCGGCATCGTTGGTCGCTGGAGAGCTGTCTGTGTGACAGCTCTCCAGCGACCACACAACGACTTACCAACGATCACGGCCAGGTCGTATCGCTGGTCGTGATCGTTGGTAAATCGTTTAGTGTAACGGTACCCTAAGACTACAGTCACACTAGCAGTATTTGGTCAGTATTTTACATCAGTATTTGTAAGCTAAAACCAGGAGTGGAACAATCAGAGGAAAAGTATAATATAAACATATGCACCACTTCTGTATTATCACCCACTCCTGGTTTTGGCTTACAAATACTGATGTAAAATACTGACCAAATACTGATAGTGTGACCACAGCCTAAGGCCGGTTTCACCTGATATTTCCGGTACTTTTTGCCAAAAGTCGCAACACTTTTGCGTAATTCTGCTTGCGTGAAAGCTTTGCTCAATCAGGTCCTTGGTGTTTTCAAAGTAATTTAGAGAAGATTTAGTAAAATACCACAGAAAAGCATGATTGGTCCCAAATATGCAACAAAATAATTTAAGACCTTTATACATTTCATTACACTTTAAAGTAGCTTTTATCTGCAACTTTTTTGACCTAGAAAAAAATCCTCCTAATGAAAATTAAAAAAAAAAATGCAACAAAAGGTAGAGAGGGTGTACAAAATAATACAAAAATAAAGCAAAAACCTGTTCCCTCCATGAACAGTGCTGCAGCCTTCTACAGGGTATATGTGGTATTGAAGCTCGGCCCCATTGACTTCATTAGAGGATGGCTGCCAAACCGAATTCCCCACCCAAAAGACAGGGATGCAGCCATGTTTTATTATTCTGCATAACCTCATTCAACTATTATGATAATGTAAAACCATAGTAGCAAACTATATGTAATGTCACGATGCATTATGTTTAATGTTTTCCATATCTGGAACACTAAATTAAATACAGTTTTTTAATTGCTGTTTTGCAGACAATTCGTCAAAAGTTCCCACTTCTGACCACGAGAAGATTAGGCACCAGAGGTCATTCAAAGTAAGACAAGTAATTTATGTGCACTGTGCAAATTGGGCTGCTTATCATTACCAACACAATTACACAAAATCATTTTGGGCAATAAAATACTATGTTCCTTTTTATTTTCTGTGGCTAAGAGTGAACTGCATGACTATGAAATAGTAAAGTTACGGCCTGATAGTAAATGCAGCATATATGTTAAGATAAATAATAAAATCTAACATCAACCTTATTTATTAGATGTGATTTAGCTCATAGAAAAAAAAACCTGATGACAGCTGGTCTCATGATAACATGTTATTGCAGGCTTGAGATAGCTTCCTTATATCAATCTGCTTATCAGTCATTGTTTGTGGCACCACAAGATAACATGAGGACTTACGGGTGCACACACAAAAAGTGAACATATGTCGCAGGAAATGTATAGTATCTCTCAAATAAAGGAGCCATAAATGTAACAAATTAAATATCAGCCTCCTTTTAAGACCAACAAGTGGATAAATTGAAATAATATGCTACAAAAAAAGCTGAGAGAATTGGTAAAAATAGTAGACCACGCTAGACAATGTATATTTATTATGTTTACCTTGACATGCTATTATAAACTACATTTAGTTATCCATAGTATCACTAAAATATATTTTATATATTGTAGATACTGTATATATGTATGACTATACTGAAACTTGCTTGTAACTTGCGCTTAAAGCAAAATCTATAATAGAGCCCCTCATCTATAAAGTACCATTTAGGCCACATTTACACATTTAGTCTTTGGTCAGTATTTGTAAGCCAAAACCAGGAGTGGGTGATAAATGCAGAAGCGATGACGTGTTTCTGCAGCGCCACGTTCACACGTTCAGTATTTGGTCAGTATTTTACCTCAGTATTTGTAAGCCAAAACCAGGAGAGGAACAATCAGAGGAAAAGTATAAAGAAACATATGCACCACTTCTGTATTATCACCCACTCCTTGTTTTGGCTTATAGATACTGAGGTAAAAAAGTCACTAAATACTGAACATGTGAACATGGCCTTAAACTGCGTAACTTATGTGGCAGGATGATTTTTGAGCCCAGTGTCCACATTGGATTACTACCTCTGTACCTGGTGTAGCTGCACTACTGAATTGAAAAGTAATGTTTGGCCGGGTTCAGCGAGTTCATACATAATAATGTTATCCGTATTCTATCTGTGTACAGTGTATGTGATTTTTACGCCTCTGCGGCTTCCATATTAAGTTAAATATGTTACTGATCAAATACAGTTTACTATGATAAAAATGACGATGTATTCGTAAAAATCAGTTGCAATATGCATGATCCTTAAGGGACCCAATTTTTTACACACCCATCTTTAAGGGTATGATCACACGTTAAGTATTTGGTGCAGAAATTTCTGCACCATTTCTGTATCTCTTGGCATGAAAAACACAACAGCAAAGACTCGCGTTTTGCAACCTTTTTGCTGTGTTTTTTTACTTGGGATTTTGGTGCAGATTTTTCCTCACTCATTATTATGGGTGAAATCTGCAGCAAAATTGCTGAAGAGTCCATAAAGACTCAAGATTGCCAGTGGGGGAAAACTGACATTAACCCCCAATGGTTCTGAAAGGAAAAAAGCTACTTTTAAAACAGAGTGGAACCAGAGCTGCCACAAATCCAAAAATGGATTGTGACAAAAGTTCATTTTCTTTCACATTAATGTACACTCTGCACCCCATCTTGACTTGATTTGGAAAGGCACACACCTGTCTATATAAGACCTGAGAGCTTACAGTGCATGTCAAACCAAATGAGAATCATGAGTTCAAAGGAACTCAGACACAGAATTGTGGCAAGGCACAGATCTGGCCAAGGTTACAAAAGAATTTCTGCACTCAAAGTACTCAAAGTTCCTAAGAGCACAGTGGCCTCCATAATCTTTAAATAGTAGAAGTTTGGGATCACCAGAAGTCTTCCTAGACCTAACCGTCCAGCCAAACTGAGCAATCGTGGGAGAAGAGCCTTAGTTAGAAGAACCCCAAGATCACTGTGGCTGAGCTCCAGAGATGCAGTAGGGAGATGGGGGAAAGTTCCACAAAGTCAGCTATCACTACAGCCCACCACCAGTCAGGCCTTTATGGCAGAGTGGAAGCCTCTCCTCAGTGCAAGACATATGAAAGCCCACAAAGAGTTTGCTAGAAAAACACATGAAGGAATCCCAGACTATGAGAAATAAGATTCTCTGGTCTGATAAGACGAAGATGGACCTTTTTGGTGACAATTCTAAGCAGTATGTGTGGAGAAAACCAGGCACTGCTCATCACCTGCCCAATACAATCCTAACAGTGAAACATGGTGGTGGCAGCATCATGCTATGGCCGGGATCACACATACGCGAGATACGGCCGAGTCTCACAGGTGAAAACCCAGCTCTGGTGCCAGCACTCCGGAGCTGTGTGGCTGCACGCTCAGCTCTGGAGTGCCGGCGCCAGAGCTGGGTTTTCACCTGCGAGACTCGGCCGTATCTCGCATATGTGTGATCCCGGCCTATGGGGTGTTTTTCAGCTGCAGGGACAGGACAACTGGTTGTCATTGAAGGAAACATGAATGTGGCCAAGTACAGAGATATCCTGGATGAAAACCTCTTCCATAGTGTTCTGGACCTCAGACTTGTCCAAAGGTTCACCTTCCAACAAGACAATGACACTAAGCACACAGCTAAAATAACAGGAGTGGCTTCAGAACAAGTTTGTGAACCTTCTTGACTAGCCCAGCCTGAGCCCTGACCTAAACCCAATTGAGCATCTCTGGGGAGACCTGAAAATGGCTGTCCACAAATATTCACCATCCAACCTGATGGAACTGGAGAGGATCTGCAAGGAAGAATGGCAGAGGATCCCCAAATCCAGGTGTAAAAAACTTGTTGCATCATTCCCAAGAAGACTCATGGCTGTACCAGCTCAAAATCGTGCATCTACTCAAAACTGAGCAAAGGGTCTGAATATTTATAACCATGTGATATTTCCATTTTTCTTATTTAAAAATCACTACATTTCTGGGTTTTTTCAGTCAAGATGAGGTGCAGAGTGTACATTAATGAGAAAAAATGAACTTTTTTGAATTTACCAAATGGCTGCAATGAAACAAAGAGTGAAAAATTTAAAGGGGTATGAATACTTTCCGTACCAACTGTATATTGTGAGGCAGTGACCGGGGTCATATGCGAGGGTTGCTATGTGTCCCAAAGGATGCGTACACAGGCATATTGAGGCCGTGGGAGTACATTGCAGTCACAGGCATAGCTGTGATTGCAATGCAGAATAAAAATGTTTGTCTTGGGCAAGCTATTTATCCAAGGCAGATTTAGGAAAACCTGCCATGGGCTTTTATTTTTTAAATGGACTACAGGAAGATAGTGGGGTGGTCAGTTTCCTCCGCAGGTTTTCCATGTGGCCTACGGCCACAAGTTCCTTGTGATAGCCCTTGCAGCAGAGGGTTGGGTGTGTCAGTGTGAAGTTTGCAAGGTGCTGGGCTGATGGCTCTGCAAAGGCTCAGCCTGTTTGAGGGAACACAGAACCAAGTGGAACAGACTTCTGGCACCCCGCAGCATGTTACAGTGGTACAGTCACCCTCGGCAACAGGACGCATTTACGGACTGTCTTGTTTCCCTGCTGTGATTTGAAGGATACCGTTTGTTTTGTTTCTGAGTTTTGGATATTAAACCTGCATTTACTTTGTACTTTCCTGGGTCACTGCCTCATCACTGCACAGTGTGGACACCGCTGCACCACATATGGTTGGAGAATGCGGGCAGTGTGAACTGAGCCATACCCCAAAGCGTGCTGCATGTTAGTTATCAAGCCTGCAATGCTACATCTCATGCCTGCCAACAAGATGGAGGAGCTTTTGAAGCTGATGGTCCTCACTTAGCAATGGCAGCAGGAGCAGCAGCTACAACAGCAGGAGCAGCAGCAGTTGCAGTTTCAGTAGCAGCAGGAGCAACTGCAGTTACAGTGGCAGCAGCAGCAATGGCAGCAGGAGCAGTACAATTATCAGCAGCAGCAGTTGTATCAGCAGAAACAAAAGACTAATGAGCTGATTCTGCAGCAGGTTGTGGCTATGAGAGAGGCACCCTCCAAAGTGACTCTGATCCATTCTGAGGTCCGGAACAAAGTCTGGACAGCGCTGTGGAAGATAAGTCCTGAAGATGATATGGAAGCCTTCTTCACCGTATTCGAGCGCACAGCAGAGGGGGAGAGTTTGCAGATGTTGCAGTGGGCTGAAGTGGTGGGCCCCTTCCTGAAGGGAGATGCCCAGAAGGCCTACATCGACCTCAGTCAGGAGGATGCCCTGGACAATGAGAAGCCCGCGAGCTATTTGCCATGATTTGTCACCTTGAGCTACCAAAGTAGATCCTTACAGACCAGGGGACTTCTTTTTTATGTCCAAAGGGAGCTATGTAAGCTGCTCCGGATTAAATAGCTATGTATGTCGTTGTACCACCCACAAACCAACGGGTTGGTGGAGAGGTTTAACAAGACCCTCAAAGCCATGCTCAATAAGGTGGTTGCCAAGGATGGGAGGGATTGGGACATATTACTGCCCTATCTACCGCAGGCCTCCACGAGGTTTTCCCATTTGAGCTATTGTATGGCAGGCACACGAGAGGACTGCTGGACGTAGCTAAGGAGACTTGGGAACAGGAGCCTACTCCGCATAAGAGTGTCATTGAGCATGTGGCAAGTAGGCAGAACTGGATTGCGGCAGTACCGCCCATAGTAAAGGAGCAACTGTTGGATGCCTAGGACGTGCAGAGCCACATGTACAATAAAAGAGCCACGGTCAGGACCTTTAAGGAATGTGAGCGGATTTTGGTGCTAGTGCCCACCAAAGAGAGTAAGCTCATGGCCAAGTGGCAGGGGCCATTTGAGATACAAGGGAAGGTGTGAGAAGAGAATTATAAGGTTTTCCAACCCGGGAAAAGGAAGCCCGAGCAGCTGTATCATGTTAATCTGCTAAAAGCCTGGAAAGACTGGGAATATTTGGTCATGGAGATGACTCTGGCCATACCAACAGGGAACCATCTGGCCGCGGCCAGGGATGCAGCCGGGGGTGAGGTTAAAATAAATGTCACCCTCACAAAACAGCAGCGACGGCAGGCTCGGGCTCAGGTGCAGTGGAATACGGATGTATTCTTTGAGCTGCTGGGGCAGACCTTGGTGATACAGCATGACATTGCCACCGAGTCACAGGTAAGGGTACAGATGAAACCATACCACATACTGGAGGCTCAGCAGCAAGCCATTGTGGCTGAAGTAAAACAAATGCTCCAGTTACGAGTCATTGAGGAATCCCGGAGTGAGTGGGCTAGCCCCATTGTGCTGATTCCAAAGCCAGATGGGTCTTTAAATTTTTTAATGACTAGTAGTGTTGAGCGATACCGTCCGATACTTGAAAGTATCGGTATCGGAAAGTATCGGCCGATACCGGCAAAGTATCGGATCCAATCCGATACCGATACCCGATACCAATACAAGTCAATGGGACTCAAGTATCGGACGGTATTCCTGATGGTTCTCAGGGTCTGAAGGAGAGGAAACTCTCCTTCAGGCCCTGGGATCCATATTAATGTGTAAAAGAGCGAATTAAAATAAAAAATATTGCTATACTCACCTCTCCGACGCAGCCTGCACCTTACCGAGGGAAGCGGCAGCGTTCTTTGTTTAAAATTTGCGCTTTTCTTTCCTTACGTGAAGTCCCGGCTTGTGATTGGTCGCATGCCGCCCATGTGGCGGCGACGCAACCAATCACAGCAAGCCGTGACGTAATTTCAGGTCATTCAGTATTTTAAAATTACGCTCCGGCTTTGTGATTGGTTGCGTCGCAGTCACATGGGCCACGCAACCAATCACAGCAAGCCGTGACGTAATTTCAGGTCCTTAAGGATTTTAAAATTACGTCCCGGCTTTGTGATTGGTTGCGTCGCAGTCACATGGGCGCCGCAACCAATCACAAGCCGTGACGTCACGGGAGGCTGGACACGCGCGCATTTTAAAATGGGCGCGTGTCCAGCCTCCCGTGACGTCCCGGCTTGTGATTGGTTGCGGCGCGGTCAACCAATCACAAGCCGGGAGGCTGGACACGCGCGCATTTTAAAATGGGCGCGTGTCCAGCCTCCCGTGACGTCCCGGCTTGTGATTGGTTGCGGCGCGGTCAACCAATCACAAGCCGGGAGGCTGGACACGCGCGCATTTTAAAAATTTTGTGTGGGATTGCACTTTTTTTGCAATTTCACCGCACTTGGAATTTTTTTCCCATTTTAAAAGTACACGACATGCTAAAACCAATGATGTCCTTCAAAAGTACAACTCGTCCCGCAAAAAATAAGCCCTTACATGGCCATATGGACGGAGAAATAAAAAAGTTATGGCTCTGGGAAAGAGGGGAGCGAAAAACGAACACGTAAAAACGGAAAATCCCAAGGTCAAGAAGGGGTTAAACTGAGGGGGTGTATGTGAGGCAGTGAATGAGGTCATATGCGAGGGTTGCTATGTGTCCCCCAGGATGTGCACACAGGCATATTGAGCCCATGGGAGTGTATTGCAGTCACAGGCATAGCTGTGATTGCAATGCAGAATAAAAATGAGTATTGGTCTTGGGCAAGGTATTTGTCCAAGGCAGATTTAGGAAAACCTGCCATGTGCTTTTATATTTGAAACAGACTACAGGAAGGTAGTGGGGCGGTCTGTTTTCTCCCAAGTTGGGTTTTCCATGTGGCCTACGGCCACAGGTTCCTTGTAAAAGCTCTTGCGGCAGAGGGTTGAGTGTGTCAGTGTGGAGTTTGCAAGGTGCAAAGCAGATGGCTCTGCAAAAGCTCAGCCTGTGTGAGGGAACACAGAACCAAGCGGAGCGAACTCCTGGCACCTCGCAGCGTGATATGGTGGTGCAGTCGCCCTCAGCAACAAGACGCATTTACGGACTGTGTTGTTTCCCGGCTGCGATCCAGAGGATATCGTTTGTTTTGTTTGTGAGTTTTGGACCTTAAACCTACATTTAATTTGAACTTTCCTGGGTCTTTGCTTCATTATTGCACAGTGTAGACACTGCTGCACAGCTATATATATATATATATATATATACATATATATATATATATATATATATATATATATACAGTATATATATATGTATTTATTGTGTCCATTTCAACATAAAAATTGATGAAAGCTCACCATGAGGTCACAATACCGAGATAAAAAATACTGTGATCTCATAACATACAGTTGCATCTCAGCAAGAACAATAGACAGTGATGTCACAGACTTATGAGAAGGATCCAAGGGGTAATGTTTCTCTTTGCAGAGAGTGACATGCCAAGCCTGACATACCAAGGTGAGGAGACTTTTTATCCTTGGAATGCTCCTTTGGGAAATATGCAAAATGTCTCATCAGAGAGGAAGAGAACTAGAACTCTAGTGCCACCTATTGGAAGTAGCAATCCTGAAAGTGAATATCTAACTTCTAACGATCCTTTCCACATGACTTAGGATAAAAGTCAGAACCCAAATCTCAATTTTCTGCCACTGTTTTTCGGGTTACTGCTCATTGTCAGTGGGAAGTGTGAGATCTGGTTTCTCACCCAGCCAATTACTGCTACTTCCAATAGGTGGCACTAGAGTTCTAATTCTCTTTCTCGTTGAGGAAACAATCTGCAGACTTATGAGAAGTAACGGCACAGTGATGCATTAGCTTCAATCTGCCACCTATTTTTTTCCACAAATTGTGATCCACCCGTAACTTTCAGCTGCATCACCAAGTGACCCATCTATGCACCGTACAACTTTATTTTGCCAGATGTCTGGGAGAAGGAAGCTTTGGAAAGTTACATTTTTTGCGCAAACGCAAGATTTCACAAAAAAATTAGACTTTTGGTGTTTTCATGCCATTCTTGCCCAGCTCCAACATAGTGGGCAGAGCTGGGGCGTGACAGGGCATAGTGACCTCCACTCGTCAAATTCACGATGAGCATCAGCGTTTGCAATACCACAATTTTTACCCTAGCAAGGGCTGTGAATTCCACACCTGTCACAACTCAGCTGTCAGGTGACCTGGGACCAGGGGTTCCTTCCCAGTCCCTAACTCTAGGGGGTGCCCTAGCTTGCCCTATTCCCCGGGACACTTCTGAAGGTGAAGATGCTGGGGCCTCTACCCTTGCCTTATCTCCTGAATCAACCCTTCGTCTGTTCCTTTCCCTCACCCAGGAAAGAAGGGAGCTGCCGTGCACTGCAGTACACCAACCCGACAAACAGGGCTGTTATGACCCCAATGGCAGAGGGTCTCAGGAATAAATACCAAGTCTGCAAACACAAAAATCCAGCTCATAGGGCAGTGGTAACTGGGCTGACCATATATCTAATCCTAGCACCACAAATAGAAGTAGCCGGGGAACGTGCCTACGTTGGTTCTAGACATCTCGCGCCAGCCGGAGAACTAACTAACCCTGGAAGGGAAAAGAAAGACCTTTCTTGCCTCCAGAGAAAAGACCCCAAAAGTTGGATACAAGCCCCCAACAAATAATAACGGTGAGGTAAGAGGAAAAGACAAACATAAGAATGAGCTAGGTATTTAGCAAAGAGAGGCCCACTAGCTAATAGCAGAATATAGTAAGATGACTTATATGGTCAGCAAAAACCCTATTAAAATATCCACGCTGGATATTCAAGAACCCCCGAACCGTCTAACGGCCGGGGGAAGAACACCAGCCCCCTAGAGCTTCCAGCAAAGTCAGAAATCACATTTAGTACAAGCTGGACAAAAATAGAAGCAAGCAAGTAACTCAAAAAACAAAGAAGCAAGACTTAGCTTAATTTTGCAAGAGCCAGGACCAGCAGACAGGAGCAACAGAAGGATCTGATAACAACGATGCCAGGCACTGGACTAAGGATCCAGGAAGTTTATATAGCGACACCCCTGGACTAACGACCCAGGTGAGTGCCCAACTGAAGAAAGACAATCCCAGAGTCATATCACTAGTGACCACAAGAGGGAGCCAAAAAGTCTAATTCACAACAGTACCCCCCCCTTAAGGAGGGGTCACCGAACCCTCACCAAGACCACCAGGACGGTCAGGATGAGCAGCGTGAAAGGCACGAACTAAATCGGCCGCATGCACATCAGAGGCAACCACCCAGGAATTATCCTCCTGACCATAGCCCTTCCACTTGACCAGATACTGAAGCCTCCGCCTGGAGAGATGAGAATCCAAGATCTTCTCCACCACGTACTCCAACTCGCCCTCAACCAACACCGGAGCAGGAGGCTCAACAGAAGGAACCACAGGTACAACGTACCGCCGCAACAAAGACCTATGGAACACGTTGTGAATGGCAAACGACACCGGAAGATCCAAGCGAAAGGACACAGGATTAAGGATTTCCAATATCTTGTAAGGACCGATGAAGCGAGGCTTAAATTTAGGAGAGGAGACCTTCATAGGAACAAATCGAGAAGACAGCCATACCAAATCCCCAACACGAAGTCGGGGACCCACACCGCGGCGGCGGTTGGCAAAACGCTGAGCCTTCTCTTGTGACAACTTTAAGTTGTCCACCACATGATTCCAGATCTGCTGCAACCTATCCACCACAGAATCTACCCCAGGACAGTCAGAAGGCTCCACATGTCCCGAGGAAAAACGAGGATGGAAACCAGAGTTGCAGAAAAATGGCGAAACCAATGTAGCGGAACTAGCCCGATTATTAAGGGCAAACTCAGCCAACGGCAAGAAGGTCACCCAATCATCCTGATCCGCAGAAACAAAACACCTCAAATAAGCCTCCAGAGTCTGATTAGTTCGCTCCGTTTGTCCATTAGTCTGAGGATGAAAGGCCGACGAAAACGACAACTCAATGCCCATCCTAGCACAAAAGGATCGCCAGAACCTGGAAACAAACTGGAGTCCTCTGTCAGACACAATATTCTCAGGAATGCCGTGTAAACGAACCACATTCTGAAAGAACACAGGAACCAGATCGGAAGAGGAAGGCAGCTTAGGCAAAGGCACCAAATGGACCATCTTAGAAAAGCGATCACATACCACCCAGATGACAGACATGCCCTGAGACACCGGGAGATCTGAAATGAAATCCATGGAAATGTGTGTCCAAGGCCTCTTCGGGACAGGCAAGGGCAAGAGCAACCCGCTGGCACGAGAACAGCAAGGCTTAGCTCGAGCACAAGTCCCACAGGACTGCACAAACGACCGCACATCCCGTGACAAGGAAGGCCACCAAAAGGACCTAGCCACCAGATCTCTGGTGCCAAAAATTCCCGGATGCCCTGCCAACACCGAGGAATGAACCTCGGAAATGACTCTGCTGGTCCACTTATCAGGAACAAACAGTCTGTCAGGTGGACAAGAGTCAGGTCTACCAGCCTGAAATCTCTGCAACACACGTCGCAAATCTGGAGAAATGGCTGACAAGATAACTCCCTCTTTAAGAATACCAACCGGCTCTGTGACTCTCGGAGAGTCAGGCACAAAGCTCCTTGAAAGAGCATCAGCCTTCACATTCTTTGAACCTGGTAAATACGAGACCACAAAGTCAAAACGGGAGAAAAACAATGACCAGCGGGCCTGTCTAGGATTCAGGCGTTTAGCAGACTCGAGATACATCAAATTTTTGTGATCAGTCAAGACCACCACACGATGCTTAGCACCCTCGAGCCAATGACGCCACTCCTCAAATGCCCACTTCATGGCCAACAACTCCCGATTGCCAACATCATAATTCCGCTCAGCAGGCGAAAACTTCCTCGAGAAAAAGGCACAAGGTCTCATCACAGAGCAACCAGGGCCTCTCTGCGACAAAACGGCCCCTGCCCCAATCTCAGAAGCATCCACTTCAACCTGAAAGGGAAGTGAGACATCAGGCTGGCACAAAACAGGCGCCGAAGTAAACCGGCGCTTCAACTCCTGGAAAGCCTCCACGGCTGCAGGAGCCCAGTTAGCAACATCAGAACCTTTCTTGGTCATATCTGTCAAACGTTTAACAATGCTAGAAAAATTAGCAATAAAACGACGGTAGAAGTTAGCAAAACCCAAGTACTTCTGAAGACTCTTAACTGACGTGGGTTGAGTCCAATCATGAATAGCTCGGACCTTGACTGGGTCCATCTCCACCGCAGAAGGGGAAAAAATAAACCCTAAAAAGGGAACCTTCTGTACTCCAAAGAGACACTTTGAGCCCTTAACAAATAAAGCATTCTCACGCAAAACCTGAAACACCATCCTGACCTGCTCTACATGCGAGTCCCAGTCATCAGAAAAAAACAGAATATCATCCAGATAAACGATCATAAATTTATCCAGATACTTCCGGAAAATATCATGCATAAAGGACTGAAACACTGAAGGAGCATTAGAGAGCCCAAAAGGCATCACCAAGTACTCAAAATGACCTTCGGGCGTATTAAATGCGGTTTTCCATTCATCTCCTCGCTTAATGCGCATAAGGTTGTACGCACCACGAAGATCTATCTTGTTGAACCACTTGGCACCTTTAATTCGGGCAAACAAGTCTGACAACAGAGGCAAAGGATACTGAAATTTAACAGTGATTTTATTCAAAAGCCGATAGTCAATACAAGGTCTCAAAGATCCGTCCTTCTTGGCCACAAAAAAGAATCCCGCACCAAGAGGGGAAGAGGAAGGACGGATATGCCCCTTCTCCAGAGATTCCTTGATATACGAATGCATTGCGGTATGCTCAGGTACAGACAGATTAAATAGTCTTCCCTTAGGAAATTTGCTACCTGGAATCAAATCTATGGCACAGTCACAGTCCCTATGAGGAGGCAGAGCACTGGACCTGGACTCGCTGAACACATCCTGATAATCAGACAAATACTCAGGAACTTCCGAAGGAGTAGAGGAAGCAATAGACACCGGCGGGGAATCACCATGAATACCCTGACAGCCCCAACTTGACACAGACATTGCCTTCCAATCCAACACTGGATTATGAGTCTGTAACCATGGCAAACCCAATGGGTTGAGCAAATTAAAGTCACAGACAAAATAAATTTAGGTTGCAAATTACCAATGGCGACAGGACTAACAACCCTTGTTAGGCGTTTAGAGCATGCTGATATAACATGTGTAGAATCACCACAGTAAAAACACAACCCATTCTGACGTCTATGATTTTTCCGCTCATTTCTGGTCTGAATTCTATCACATTGCATCAAATCAGGTGCTTGTTCAGACAACAACACCAGAGGATTAGCGGTTTTGCGCTCCCGCAAACGTCGGTCAATTTGAATAGCCAGCGCCATGGAATCATTCAGACTTGTAGGAATGGAGAAACCCACCATCACATTCTTAATGGCTTCAGAAAGGCCATTTCTGAAATTTGCGGCCAGAGCACACTCATTCCACTGAGTAAGCACGGACCATTTCCGAAATTTTTGGCAATACACTTCAGCTTCATCCTGGCCCTGAGAAATAGCCAGCAAGGCTTTTTCTGCCTGAACCTCAAGATTGGGTTCCTCGTAAAGCAATCCGAGCGCCAGAAAAAACGCATCAATATTTGCCAATGCCGGATCTCCTGGCGCTAGTGAGAAAGCCCAATCCTGGGGGTTGCCCCGTAAAAAAGAGATAACAATTTTAACTTGCTGAGCTGAGTCTCCAGATGAACGGGGTCTCAGAGATAGAACTACTGGTAACAAAATCTTGTATGCTTTGCACACGAGCAGCAAGCTGGTCCACACTTGTAATCAAGGTCTGGACATTCATGTCTGCAGCAAGCTCAAGCTACTCAGAGGTAAAGGGGAGGAAGAGAGGAAAAAAAAAAAAAAAAACTCAGAATTTCCTTTCTTATTATCCCACTTCTGCAATGCATTAAACATTCAATGTAGGCCTGGCATACTGTTATGACCCCAATGGCAGAGGGTCTCAGGAATAAATACCAAGTCTGCAAACACAAAAATCCAGCTCATAGGGCAGTGGTAACTGGGCTGACCATATATCTAATCCTAGCACCTCAAATAGAAGTAGCCAGGGAACGTGCCTACGTTGGTTCTAGACGTCTCGCGCCAGCCGGAGAACTAACTAACCCTAGAAGGGAAAAGAAAGACCTTTCTTGCCTCCAGAGAAAAGACCCCAAAAGTTGGATACAAGCCCCCAACAAATAATAACGGTGAGGTAAGAGGAAAAGACAAACATAAGAATGAGCTAGGTATTTAGCAAAGAGAGGCCCACTAGCTAATAGCAGAATATAGTAAGATGACTTATATGGTCAGCAAAAACCCTATTAAAATATCCACGCTGGATATTCAAGAACCCCCGAACCGTCTAACGGCCGGGGGGAGAACACCAGCCCCCTAGAGCTTCCAGCAAAGTCAGAAATCACATTTAGTACAAGCTGGACAAAAATAGAAGCAAGCAAGTAACTCAAAAAACAAAGAAGCAAGACTTAGCTTAATTTTGCAAGAGCCAGGACCAGCAGACAGGAGCAACAGAAGGATCTGATAACAACGATGCCAGGCACTGGACTAAGGATCCAGGAAGTTTATATAGCGACACCCCTGGACTAACGACCCAGGTGAGCGCCCAACTGAAGAAAGACAATCCCAGAGTCATATCACTAGTGACCACAAGAGGGAGCCAAAAAGTCTAATTCACAACACAGGGCCATACAAACAGGAGTAACTGAAAATACCAGGCATACAAATATTCATTCACATATAACAGAGGAATGTACCAGGGAGTGGAGGATAGGGAAAAGCCAAAGTAAGAGGAGGGAAGGGAATTATCACACTTATAAACCCATGCAACAGTCAGAGATAACTCCTCTAAACTCCTTCTCATATAAGCACCTAAACACCTCTTCTCCAAGCCATATAGGAGTGGCTAACCGAGCTCAGCTGAGAGCTCAGACTCCCAAAGCTCCCAACATGGCCAATTTACCCCTGTTCTGCCAAAAGGAATAGACACCTTTTAAAAAGGTGAAGTGCTTCTTTTCAGTGCTGGAGTAGGAGCAATCAGACACCGTGGTCTTCTGGCTCCTCCCTCTTGTGTTAGCCCGGTGACAGCACCCTTTTAATGATTATGGAGTGTCAGCTCCAAAAGAACCCCTCATCAAGACCAGTGAAATAATTGATGGTCTTGATGAATAGCCCTTAATGACTAGAAAGATTAGACATCCACCCTCTCACACGCTTTACATGTGAGGAGGGGTATACCTTATAAAAACAAGTACAGTAATCTTAACTCTGCTGCGGAACCATGAAAAAAATCACTACTTTGGTACCATGGGGTCTATATGACCCCAGGCTCAAAATCACCATTTTTCATTAAAATGAACATGCTGGCTGTTCAGAATAACCAAGTTTTATTCTGCCATCATTTCAGAACACAGTTATGAAATCAAACATAACTTTGAAGTGATTTATTTGTCATCATCAAACACAAACTGAAATTTATACCAAAATGCTTTACTAATAACTAAAAGTATTCAAATTCAATAAAAAAAATGCACAATAACTGCAACTGTGTGGATTTTAGTACAAACATAATGACAACGAATGATCTGGCAATAGATTTAGCCCTTGCATTCACCTCACATCATAGTGCCATGCTCTTCACAAATGAACTTCTTGCAGTCATTGCAAACAAATCTCGTCTTTTTGTCCTTTGATCGAGGACAAACATAGCACCATTTGCTCTGTCCTGTAACACTGCTGGTGTCACTTGGAAGTGACTTGCCATTGTTTATTTACAATTATATTACAAAACCTGTGAGTAAACAGAAAATATTTTTAAAAAATGTCAGACAATACAGGTACTATGGGGTCAGGAGAGTCCCAAACACAGAAAATTGAAAATAACTTTGAAACAAAATTGAAAAACAAATTCAAAATATCATCAACATAAGCAGAAATATGTTACTTGAAAATACATAGAAGGTTAATGTCTGAGATTTACCAGTTTTAGAAATATTTCAATTTATTCAGCACTGGGGTCTATATGACCCCATGGTTCCACACCAGGATGACCCTGCCCATGAGGGTTCACAATCTACAAGGGATAGGTGAGGATACAGTAGGCTCCCCTATTCACTTAGAAAACTGACTGTTCAGCTTCCTGTTTCTTTTAGCAGTGATTGTAGAGATTAGAGTAGGGATACACAAGGCTGGGTCGCCCCTCAATGGCTGTACAGTTTTCTCTGTGTTTGGGCTGACAGTAGATGTACTCTGGGCCAGTGACAGTTTTTAAAGAAGATCTATTACAATTTATTTTATTAATGATTTGTAAGTGTGATTAAATATATTTTTAAAACAGTACACAATTACCTAGTGTAATTTTTTTTTTTTTTTATAATTTTTTTCATCAGTCACTGGGGCTGCCATGTGTATTTGCTTGGGTGCAATGTGCTACAATGCGACATTTAGACAGTAATTATGGCAGAAACAGGCCATAAAAGAGTAGGACTGGTTTCTGACTCCATCCCCTACGCTGTGGTCTCATCAGCTGTGCACTCTGCAGCCCCTTGTCAAATGTAAGCAGCTGCTCTACCTGTTGTTTAAAATTTCAAAATATCAAAAAAATGCAAATAATCTTTCCTATGGTAGGCCATTAAACAATATAAAAAAATTTAAAATACAACCTTAATACTTTACATCTACTATATAACTGTCTAAGGGTCACTTCCGTCTTTCTGTCTGTCTTTCTGTCCTTCTGTCTGTCACAGATATTCATTGGTCGCGGCCTCTGTCATGGAATCCAAGTCGCTGAATGGTCGTGGCAAAACGCCCACGACCATTGCCACGACCAATCAGCGATGCGCACAATCCGGAAGAAAATGGCCGCTCCTTACTCCCCGCCCTCAGTGCCCGGCGCCCGCATACACCCCTCCGGTCACCGCTCACACAGGGTTAATGCCGGCGGTAACGGACCTCGTTATGCCGCGGGTAACGCACTCCGTTGTGACCAAGTTTTTACTTTTGACGCAGCCTATGCAGAGTCAATAGTAAAAACATCTAATGTTAAAAAAAAAATCATTAGATACTCACCTTCCGCCGCTTTTCCCGCTCCTCGCGATGCTCCGGCCGGCCCATGCAAGCGGCACGTTCTGGTGGCAAGGATGGTCTGGGAGAAGGACCTGCCGTGTCGTCACGGTCATGTGACCGCGACACGTTCATGTGACAGTGACATCATCACAGGTCCTGCGCGCCTGCACGAAAAGGACCTGCCATGACGTCACGGTCACGTGACCGCGACGTCATCACACCCTGGGACCGGAAGCTGCCGCCTGCACCCCACACAGGCGACAGAATTACAACGCGCCTATGGAAGGTGAGTATATGTTTATTTTTTATTTTTTTAACCTGTGACATACGTGGCTGGGCAATATACTACGTAGCTGGGCAATATACTATGTGACTGCCAAATATACTACGTGGCTGGGCAATATACTATGTGGCTCTGTGCTGTATACTACGTGGCTCTGTGCTGTATACTACGTCACTGGGCAATATACTACGTCACTGGGCAATATACTATGTCGCTGGGCAATATACTACGTCGCTGGGCAATATACTACGTTGCTGGGCAATATACTACATCACTGGGCAATATACTACGTCACTGGGCAATATACTACGTCGCTGGGCAATATACTACGTCGCTGGGCAATATACTACATCACTGGGCAATATACTACGTCACTGGGCAATATACTACGTCGCTGGGCAATATACTACGTCGCTGGGCAATATACTACATCACTGGGCAATATACTACGTTGCTGGGCAATATACTACGTCACTGGGCAATATACTATGTCACTGGGCAATATACTACGTCGCTGGGCAATATACTACGTCGCTGGGCAATATACTACATCGCTGGGCAATATACTACGTCGCTGGGCAATATACTACGTCGCTGGGCAATATACTACGTCACTGGGCAATATACTACGTCGCTGGGCAATATACTACGTCACTGGGCAATATACTACGTCGCTGAGCAATATACTACGTTGCTGGGCAATATACTACGTGGACATACATATTCTAGAATACCCGATGCGTAAGAATCGGGCCACCAGCTAGTTTTTAAATAGTTTTCCATTTTTATTCTAATAAATTCCCTTTAAGCTATGCAGCTTAATGTAAACAGTGGTAGTGCCACTGGGAACACCTGGCTTAGATACCTAGTTTTAACTTTGACCATTTCAATTACTATAGCTTTGCAACATTTACCAGACACATTGCTGTTTTTGTTCATTATTTTTTGATAAGTTAAAGTACAAGAACATGAGGGTTTTCTACTACAAGTTGAAAACAGCAACTTGAAGCAGAAGAGCACATTCAGTAGCCGTCTAATCCTACTAAGGTGTAAGAAGGAGAAATTCAGGAAATTGTTTGTACCTACTGCTATGGGGATGAATAATAATTATCCTAAGGGTGGTAGACAACAATGACTGATTGCTGGTGTACTAATGTCAATTAACAGTGACTTACATACCTGAACTACCCACATTTATTTGTTATGTAATGTTGGTATACTGTGCAAGATTTGTGTCCTAATATTTTATGTACTGCTGTTTGTATTGCTCCTGTAATACCATAATTTCCCCAGGGATCAATAAAGTGTATCGTATTGTATTGTATCGTACTGTATGCCATATATTGTTTTCCATATTTCTTCTCTCCAATACTAGTAATTTTTCTTGTTGCTTCTCACAGGTACCATTACTACGGAATTGGAATAAAGGAAAGCAGTGCTTATTACCATTCAGTTTACTCAGGAAAAGGACTAACAAGGTAGACAATGTTTACACTTTTGCTTATATCATTACACTCTTACCTGTGACTCTTGCAAAACTACAGCTACTCACATGTAGAGAGCCATATGTTGGGGACCAGTTGCTTATATGAATTACTGTTTTATTGACAAAATGTTGAAGTACTGTATATTTAGGATTACGAGGATCTTCAACATTTTGCATGTCATGATTCTGGAAGTAGCTGTGTGGCATTAAAGAGAAACTTTCACCAGCTTGAGCATGTTAAACTTTAAAATGTATTCATTTTTTAGTTTCTCCTTTCCATTGCACAGATATTAGCTCATAACGTTTTGGTTATAATTTATGTTACATAGACAGGGGTGTTACTAGAGATTTTTCACTAGGGTGTGTACTTCTTCCCCTGTATGAATTTGACCACTCATAGGCAGACAGTAATATACCGTTGAATGAAAAATATGCCCCCCACAATAGCTTAGAGCAGGTTGCTCAGTGTGACGCATGACAGACAATATTCCTTCATCACTGATTTCACTGCACAGAGGTGTGTGATTACAAAGTGCAGGGAGTAGAGCAGAAACGAGTTGATTACATACACTTTTCAGCTTTCATCTCATGTCAGTGAGGTGCGAAGCTGACAGCTCTTTGAAAGGAGAGCTGCAGCTGCAAATGTTTTTGTAATGAGGCAAAGCTCAGCTCCGCTGTACTGCCACTCCCTCACACTATCTGGTATTAAATGAAAGCTGAAAGGCATATGTGTTCACACTCATTTTTTCACTATTACCCACATTGCATAATCACATACAGTTCTGCAGGGTGATCTGTGAGGAAATCTGACTGTACTTCATATATTTCATACTGAAAAAGCTTGTTGTAAGCCATTGTCTGAGCATAGTCTCTTTCCCCCAGTATATTGCTGCCTGCTTATGACTGGCCAATGTCATGCAGGGAAAAAAATTACACCCTGGTGAAATATCTCTCATAACTCCCCTTTGGCTTAATATAAATTAGAATCTAAATTTTACCAGCTAATATCCCCACAATAGAAAGGAGAAACTTTTAAAATATAAGTTTTATTCAGGTTTGCATTCACTATTCCACGTTGTTGCCATTTTAATATGCTAAAACTCTTGAAAGGTCCTTTGAGTACCAATGGGCATATTTGTTCCATAGTCTTAAACTGAAGACAATTCAATCAGATCAACTTATTGTCCTCAAAGGGTTAAATTAGAACAATACATATTGATTGACAAGCTAGCGTAAAAAACAATTCACATATAATATACACTACCATTCAAACGTTTAGGGTCACTTAGAAATGTCCTTATTTTTGAAAGAAAAGCACAGTTTTTTTCCAATGAAGCTAACAAATGATTCAAACATACACTCTATACATTGTTAGTAAATGACTATTCTAGCTGCAAACGTCTGGTTTGTAATGCAATATCTTCATAGGTATATAGAGGCCCATTTACAACAACCATCGCTCCAGTGTTCTTATGGTACTTTGTGTTTGCTAACTGTGTAAGAAGACTAATGTATGGTTAGAATACCCTTGAAAACCCTTGTGCAAGTATGTTAGCACAGCTGAAAACAGTACTGGCTGATTAGAGAACCTATAAACCTGACCTTCCTTTGAAATAGTTGAGAATCTGGAGCATTACATTTGTTGGTTCCATTAAACTCTAAATGGCCAGAAAAAAAAAACTTTCATGTGAAACTCGACAGTCTATTCGTGTTCTTAGAAATGAAAGCTAAGCCATGCGAGAAATTGCCAAGAAACTGAAGATTTCCTACAACAGTGTGTACTACTCCCTTCAGAGGAAAGCACAAACAGGCTCTAACCAGAGTAGAAAGAGAAGTGGGAGGCACCGCTGCACAACTGAGGAACAAGACAAGTACATAAGAGTCTGTAGTTTGAGAAATTGACGCCTCACAGGTCCTCAACTGGCAACTTCATTAAATAGTACACGCAAAACGCCAGTGTCAACGTCTACAGTGAAGAGGCGACTCCGGGATGCTGGCCTTCAGGGCAGAGTGGCAAAGAAAAAGCCATATCTGAGACTGGCTAATAAAAGGAAAAGATTTATATGGGCAAAAGAACACAGATATTGGACAGAGGAAGATTGGAAAAGTGTTATGGACAGACGAATCCAAGTTTGAGGTGTTTGGATCACACAGAAGAACATTTGTGACATACAGAACAACTGAAAAGATATTGTAATATTGCCTGACGCCATCTGTCAAGCATGGTGGAGATAATGTGATGGTCTGGGGTTGTGTTGGTGCTGGTAAAGTGGGAGATTTGTACGAGGTAAAAGGGATTTTGAATAAGGAAGGCTATCACTCCATTTTGTAACGCCATGCCATATCCTGTGGACAGCGCTTGATTGGAGCCATTTTCATCCCACAACAGGACAATGACCCAAAGCACACCTCCAAATTATGCAAGAACTATTTAGGGAAGAAGCCGGCAGCTGGTATTCTATCTGTAATGGAGTGACCAGCGTAGTCACCAGATCTCAAAACCATTGAGTTGTTGTGGGAGCAGCTTGACCTTATGGTATGCAAAAAGTGCCCATCAAGCCAAACCAACTTGTGGGAGGGGCTTCTGGAAGCATGGGGTGAAATTTCTCCAGATTACCTCAGCAAATTAACTGCTAGAATGCCAAAGGTCTGCAATGCTGTAATTGCTGCAAAGGGAGCATTATTTGATGAAAGCAAAGTGTGAAGGAGAAAATTATTATTTAAAATAAAAAATATTTTTTTTCGAACCTTGTCAATGTCTGGACTACATTTTCAACTCATTTGGCAACTCATTTGCATAATAAAAGTATGAGCTATCATGGAAAACACAACATTGTCTTGGTGACCCTAAACTTTTGAAAGATAGAGTACATTTATCAAAAAATACTCTATTTCTACAAAATTACTATCAGAAACATTCAGTAATAAATAGACAAAATGGAAGTTATAAGACAATACATAAATAACCCCCCTCCTAAAAAAAATTTCAGAAAGGCCCTATAGAAACACCTGGTCATATAACACAGTTTAACCTCAACTGGAACTACAAGGTACAAATTACTTAAGAGTATACACTTACTCATCACATAATAGTAGGATATCAATAAATAGTAATATATATATATATTCCCTCTGATGAGAAAGTGAATGCATGATCGGGCGTTTGCTTAGGTTATCCCTTGTTTCCTGCCTCATTACTTCTACAGGCATTTATCCACTACTACAGCGTATATTTTGATAAATTTATATTATACGTGATTGTAGGTAAGACTTAGGACAATATATACTGTTGGGATTGTCAAGCAAAAGGAATAATAAATATTATTAGTAATAATATTATTATTAACAACTTGAGTTTGTACTGTACAGAAAACAAGTACGTCTTTTAATTATGTAAACTTAATGCTCAGATATTGCGTTTGATAATAACTTATACTCAATATTTAAATAATTCAATCATGCAATGCATTCAATCTTATATACAGTTACTGGATTATAGAGTTTATTCATTTTGTTTATTTTTTTTATTTAAAGGTTTTCTGGTAGCAAGCTGAAGAGTGAGGTAGGTCTTAAATCCAAAATATAAGTATATTATTAGCAAAACTATAGCCATCAATATTTTGCTCATCATTGCCAAAAACACAAACAGTAATAAATTCCCACTTTTTCTAATACGTACAGACTTTTCTTCCATCACATAAAAGTCCTTGGAGTAACTAGAAGAAACTTGATGGATTTATTATAATTTAGCATGATCTCCCTGGATGCCTTGTAAACCAAATTTTTCAGATATGGCTCATTTTCAAATGCCTGTGATGCCATTGTGAATACTATAGTTCAATGAGACAGATATTCTTAACGGATGGTCAAAAATACAAAGTAATTTTCCTCCTAAATCCATATCTATTTAGTGAATATTAACTATTTTCTAACATACGGTATTTGAATTAAAAATTCCCTATCGTTCTGTAACTACATTATCTAACTGCTTTTCTAATTTTTTCACTTCCTTTTTGATAATGCTTTGTTTAAGAATCCTAGTGCATGCTTGGATACTCAAACAAAGCATCATCGGGGGGCAGAAGCTGCGGTCACTGCCATAGCCTCTGCTCTCTCCCTGAAACGAAGTGATATCAGTGACGATTGTTTCAGGGGCTGGGCTAGTCCCAGCAAGCTGTGCACTATGCGATGTGCACAATGACAGCGTGTGCTCTGTTGCCGGCTCGTTACTAATATGAGAGCATGTTATCAGAATATACAGTGTGCAGAGACCAGTGATATAAATGGCGGTGCTTGTCTCTGCACACCTATTATCTTGATAATGCACTCTGCGCCGGCACATTACTGAGTATTTGAGTCCGCAAAGTAATTTTCCTCTTAAATCCCTATACATTCAGTGCCATAATCTTAGCTATTTACTAATATTCTTGAATTAAAAATTCCCTATCATTCCCTAACTAAACTATCTAACTGCTTTTCTATTTTTTTCACTTTGTTTTAGATGATGCTTTGTTTGAGCATTCCAGTGCATGCTGGGATACTTAAACGAAGCGTCATCAGGGAGCAGAGGCTGCGGTCACTCTCACAACATCTGCCCTCTCCATCACCTCTCCATCAAACGAAGCATTATCAGTGACACTATTTTCAGGGGCTGGGCTAGTCCCAGCATCCTGTGCACTGTGCAATGTGCACAATGACAGCACATACTCTGCTGCTGGCACAGATTAGCAGTAATGAGCTGGGAATAGAGTGCATTGTCAGAATATCCAGTGTGCGGAGACCAGTGACATCATTGGCGGCGCTAGTCTCTGCATACCTGATATTCTGACAATGTGCTCTGGTGCCTGCTCATTATTGCTGATCTGACCCGAAAAGAGAGCGCACTGTCATTGTGCACATTGCACAATACACATCGCACAGGGACTATCCCAGCTCTTTAAACCAGCATCACTGATGATGCTTCATTTCAGGGAGGGGGCATGGGCTGCAGCTATGACCGCAGCCTCTGTTCCCTGATGACTAATGATGAGCGAACGAGCTCAGATAACGTGATATCTGAGCATGCTCGGGTGTTACCTGAGTATCTTGGGAGTGCTTGAATAATATGTTCCAATCCCTGCGGCTGCATGTTTTGCGGCCGTTAGCGCATCACTACTGATAACGCTTCGTTTGAGTATCTCAGTATGGACTGGGGTACTTAAACAAATCGTCATCAAAAAAGAAGTGAAAAAATGGAAAAGCAGCTAGATAATGTAGTTAGGGATGAATAGGGAATTTTTAATTGAAGTATATTAGTAAGTAGTTTAAATTATAGCATTAAATAGATAGGGATTTAGAATAAAAATTACAGTCCTTTGGACTTCAGTCCACCCCTTTAACAAAGGTGGACTGTGGTATACATGTGATATCATGTCCCTGCTTTCTCTAACTGAAGGATATAGACTCCTGAGGGGAATATTTATTTTACTAAAATGCATTTAGTTTTGGCAAAAAAAAAAATCAATATAGAGTTTGAATAGAAATGCCGGACCATTTGGCTAAATAAGTTTCACCTGGTCAATAATGAGCTTATACTAATTTCTTATTCATTATATGGAACAATGTTGGCACACTGAATCATTGTTCCAAGTTCTCTGACGTGCTTACTTATTGCTCTAATCTTTACTCATTGTTGATACTGTTCCTATACCAGAAAATAAAGGCACCATCTCTGTAACTCCTTAGTGATAGTATCAATTTTGTTCTTAAGGCCCAAGCCCCATTTTTTAAATCTGACCTGTGTCACTTTTTGAGATAATAACTTTAGATTGTTTCAACATATTCCATCGAGTGTGAGATTGCTTATTTTGTTTCAAATTGTACTTTATATTAGTAGTAAATTTAAGTAGACATTAAAGATGATTGAATCGATCCACTGTGAATTAACTTGAAACACTGAAGAAAGGAGTCAATAAATCGCACACCGAGCAGTGAATGAACAGATCTGACCTTAATATGCCATGCCTACTGTTTCAAACACTGCTGACAGTCAGGAAATTAATTCAAGAGAAATAAAATTGATCGGCACATCCAACAAATAGAAAAATCTTCAAATCTTATTTAATAAATATGAAACAATAAAAATCCACATGTTGGTGATAGAAAAAATACTCTACACTTTCAGGTGCTGTGTGTGTCCTTAGTCATAGAGAGAGATTTTCTATGACTAAGGCCGGGGTCACACTTGCGTGTGCAATGCGAGAAACTCACTCAAGTCTTTCGCATCAATACCCGGCAGTGCCGCTGACAATCAGGATTGGAGCATGCAGTTGCATTGAAATAAATGCAGCTGAACGCTCCGGTCCCGAGTGCTGGCGGCAGTGCCGGGTATTGATGCGAGTTTCTCGCATTGCACACACAAGTATGACCCCAGCCTAATGGTGCACACAGTGCTAGAAACGTGTCAGAGTGTTTTTTTACATCACCTGCATGTGGATTTTAATTGTTGAAGATTTGAAAATTTTTTCTATTGCCGATCAACTTTAATTTTTTTTTGTTAATTAATCTGAAGTTACATTTCATGAAATTCCCAGATCGTCTTGACAAATTTAAACAATATAACATTCAATTTCATAAAGAAAAATTGCCCGACACCATTTCACACATTGTTGAAGGGTTTCATCAGCCAAAGAGTGGGCTCACATGACATCAGGCAGAGCCACAAAGGCTTTCCCATAATGTCTTGCAGCCATCAAATCTAGTGCAGTCAAACAGGAGGTGCTATCACATGATCTATATAAGATCAGGGCATGGGAAGTAGCAGTCATTTTAGGGTTTTACAGCCTAAATAAAGGAGGTGCACAGCTCGTCATTACAAATGGGGATAGAAAGGCATACATCAGGGAGTGATGTAATACTGCAGTGCTCAAGAACATACAAAAAAAGTAGTGGCCCCAGTCTGTGAATAAAAATGCAAAAATTTAAGTGATAGGATGGTGCAGGACCTGCAGTGCCATGGTGACTGTGAATTGACTGATCCATGACATACTGCAGTACAGCATCTTAATAACTTTTTTCATTTTAATGCACTACAAACACAGTTTAAGTCCCCACATTCCTAATTTTTTGACTGAAAAAATACTGAAATAAAAGACTTGTCTATCAGAGAAAGCAAGCTTCCAGGTTTGTGAGATGGATAAGCCATATCAATATCAATTTTACCACAACAAAATTATGTACTGCATGTTCCTTTCCATGCATGTACCTACCTATGCCTACCTATCAGCGTAGCTTAATTGGGTTACAACATATTTTTTGTTGAGGGGGGTGAGAATTTAAAACAAAAAAAGTAAAATAAAGTACAAAATAATATTAAAGGTAATATGTCACCACATTTGACTTATTATTATTATTATTATTATTATTATTATTATTTACAGCACCATTTATTCTATGGCACTTTACATGTGAAGAGAGGCATACATCATAAAAACAAGTACAATAATCTGAAACAATGCAAGTCACGACTAGTACAGGAGAAGAGAAGACCCTGCCTGTAAGGGCTCACAATCTACAAGCCATGCGTGAAGATACAGTAGGTGAGGGTAGAGCTGGTTGTGTAGCGGTTTGGTCGTTACTGCAGGTTGTAGGCTTGTTGAAAGAGCTAGGTCTTCAGGTTCCCTTTTAATGTTTCCATGGTAGACAAAAGTCTGTTAGACTGAGGGTCTGATATGCTGGGGTAGAGAGTTCCAGAGAAGGGGGGATGTTCTGGGTAATAGTGGGGGGACAGTTCGATTAGTCGGGCAACAGAGTTTAGAATAGATTGGAGGGATGTGAGAGTGTTAGAAGGGAGGTCACAAAGTAGGAGGTTGCAGTAGTCAAGGCGGGAGATGATGAGGGCATAGACTAGAGTTTTTGCAGATTGTTGGTTGAGGAATGTATGGATCAGGGAAATATTTTTGAGTTGAAGACAGCAGGAAGTGGAAAGTTGTTGGCATTGTGGTTTGAAGGAGAGATCAAAGTCAAGGATTACCCCAAAGCAGCTAGCTTGTGGGACTGGGGAGAGTGAGCAACCATTTACTTTAATGGATATTTCTGCTGGGGGAGTTGAGTGAGATGGGGGAACAATGATGAATTCTGTTTTGTTCTTATTAAGTTTTAGAAGAAGGATGAAATAGCATACAGACATTGTGAGATTCTGGTTAGTAGGGAGGTGATATAGGGTCCAGAGAGGTATATCTGTGTGTCATCATCATAGAAGTGATACTGTAAGCCATGAGATTCCATGAGCTGTCCTAGGCCAGAGGTGTAAATGGAGAAGAGCAAGGGTCCTAGGACTGAACCTTGTGGGACTCCGACAGATAGGGTGCGAGGTGAGTAGGTGGTGTGCGAGTGGGAGATGCTGAATGTCCAGTCTGTTAGGTATGATGAGGTTGAAGATAGGGCCAAGTTTGTGAAGCCAAGGGATGAGGGGGTATGTAGTAATAGGGAGTGGTCCACTGTGTCCAAGGCAGAGGACAGGTCCAGGAGGAAGAGGACAGAGTAGTGTTGCTTGGCTTTGGATGTTAGTAGGTAATTGATGACTTTTGTTAGGGCAGTTTTAGTGGAGTGATGTGGTCAGAAGCCAGATTGTAAGCGGTCAAAGAGGGAGCAGGAAGAGAGGTGTGAGGACAATTCGAAATGGAAATATTGTTCCAGTAGTTTTGAGGCATAAAGGAGAAATGATATAGGGCGATAGCTAGAAACAGAGGATGGGTCAAAGGAGGGCTTTTTGAGGATGGGTGTGATTGAAGCATGTTTTAAGCATGATTGGAAATCACCAGTTGTTAGTGATAGGTTGAAGAGATGGGTTGTGGTTGGGATGAAGACTGGTGAGGTTTGGGATGAAGTGGGATTCAATTGGGTCAAGCGCACAGGTGTTGATATGTGATCTTGAGAGTAGGGCAGAAAGTTGATCTTCTGTAATGGTGGAGACATTGGTTTTAGAAGAGGAGGGCAGAGCAGTTAGAAAGAGGGGTTATGAGGGTTGTAGGCCAAAGCTTTCTCTGATGTTATCAATCTTCTGCTCGAAGAATGAGGCAAAGTCTTCAGCTGAGATAAGTGGAGGGGAGAATTGAAAGCGTTGAATAGCTGTTTAGGGTTGTGAGACAGGGAGGATATGTGAGATGAGAAGTAGGTTTGTTTTGCTGTGGTGAGTGTGGTCTTGAAAGTAGCGAGGGACTGTTTGAATGCAGTGAAGTGCTTGTTGGAGTGGGGTCTTTTACATTTCCGCTCAGCAATCCTGGTAGCCTGTCTCAGTTCTTTGGTCAGGCTGATGTGCCAGAGTTGTCTGTTGACTTTGCAAGCTTTTCTTTGTGTAAGAGGGGAAATCGATTCAAAAGCTGCAGCTATTGTGGTGTTATTGTTACGGAACTGCAACACAGAAGTAGAATAGAAGGGAGGAAAACTGACCCTGCACTGAGACTAGGCTGATACCCTACGATGGAGTGGGTGACCCATTCCTTGCGAATAGACCCACCGACGATCTCAGCGAAGACCTATAAATAGGAGGAAGGAGGTCACTGAAAGATCTAAGGACTGGGTATAAAACAGGTCACCTCCTAATAGAAAACACAGAGATGGCTGCAGAAACCAGCTGAAAACAGAAACTAAGGATAGCAGAACTGGGGGTCCCAGAACTGCACAATATCAAACACAGAAAGCTATCAAAGCACCTAGCCAGAACTCTAGTGGATTAACACTGTTGTCCAGCAAGGAATGGGAGGCAGATGCTGGGTAATAAATGGTGATACAATCACCTGACCTAAGACAACCCAGCACCAGGGGAAAAAGACCAGCAGCCAGAAAACCACAACAAGATGGCAGATGGTCAAAAACAAAACAGATTCTAACAGTTATATAAAGCAGCAGTGGCATCCACATTGTGTAGGGAACTTATGTCAGTAAGAGGGAGAAGGGATTCAGAAAATGAGTGTGGATCGAGGTGTTTAAGATTTCTGCGAGGGTTTGCAAGTTTGTGGGGTGGTAATTGTGGACCTGGAGAGGAGAGGGAAGTGAGGTGAGTTACAGAGGTTAGATAGGGAGAAGAGGCGGGTGAAGATGAGGTCCAGTGTGTGGCTATCTTTGTGAGTGGCTGCAGAAAACCATTGAGGGAGGTCGAAGGAGGATGTGAGAGATAGAAGTTAAGTGACAGCTGACAGGGAAGTGTCAATGGGGATCTTGAAGTCTCCCATGATGATAGTGAGGATGTGAGCGGAGAGGAAATGAAGGACACAGGTTGTGAAGTGGTCGAAGAAGGTGGTGGCTGGCCCTGAGGAGCAGTAAAT
Source organism: Ranitomeya variabilis (assembly GCF_051348905.1). Lineage (NCBI taxonomy): Eukaryota > Metazoa > Chordata > Amphibia > Anura > Dendrobatidae > Ranitomeya > Ranitomeya variabilis. Next base: position 719,552,728 of record NC_135233.1, read on the forward strand.
GACAGCCAGCTGGAGGTTGGTGGGGTAGTAGATGCGCATAGAGTGCACCTAAAAGGAAGGTAGGGTAACAGAGGATGGCAGTGGGATTTTGGTGAAAAATCTGACAGGAAAAAAACTAAATCCTCCACATACTTGCTGCTGGGGCAGGGTGTGTGGAAAAGGTGGAATCCACCATATGAAAGTGCAGCTGTAGAGGTTGTGTCAGAGGGGGTGAGCTAGGTTTCAGTGATAGTGAGGAAGGAAAGTTTGTTAGTAATAAAAATATTATAGATGTGGGTAAGTTTGTTGCAGACAGAGCGAACACTCCATAGAGCTCCTGTTATTGTGACTGGGGAAGCAGGGGCTGGGTGAATGGGTATAAGGTTAGAGAGGCTACAGATATTTATGATCGAGTGTGGATGGGAATTAGAAATGACTGTGGGGATGTGGTGAGGAGGACCAGGATTTGGAGAAATATCACCAGCAGTTAGGAGGAGCAGAGAGAGTGTTAGTAGGTGGGAGCAGGAGGGGGCTGACTGTGTTTGGAGACAGAGGATTGTATGTTAAGGAACAGATCTGATGAAAAGGTGAGATGGATAGGAAGGTTTGAGGTAGAAATGACCAGCTCCTTACTAGGTGTAGGGATTACTAGGGGTTAGTAGAAAGGGAAGGTTTATAGGGGTGAGAGTGAAAACAGACAGAAGCATTGTTTATAATGACTATGTATACAGGTACCTTCCCTTCCCTTCTGGTTCAATTCAGGAGTAATTCATAGCTCCACACTTCTATGATGCACTTAAGTGATGCACTGGGAAGACTAAAGTCTTGTAGATGTATCGTTTGCAATATATTTGTTAGAAAATGCATTCAGTAGTGGAGCTGAGGGGAGTGGTCTGTGCTCATCGTGGTCAGATAATTAAGAGTGAGCCAGATGCAGGATGATCAAGACAGAGTGAACAAGAAGGTCATAAATTAAATTTGGGGTATAGCAGGGATTAGTTGAAAAGCACATCAAGAAGCTGAGGTATGGAAAGTCAGTGTGGAAAGCTGGGTCACCTACCAAGTGGTTGCAAGTGGCAGAGTTAGGGAAAGCCAGTGTGGAAAGCTGGGTCATGTGCCAAGTAGCTGCAAGTAGTAGAGGTAGGGAAAATTAGTGTGGAAAACTGGGTCACGTATCTGTAGGATGAGTAGATAAATAGACATGCTGATTATAGTGCAATGGTGGCAGATGGCAGGGTACAGTCTGTATACGTCATATTACATTCTGGATTAATTCATAACTCCACATTTCAATGATGCACTTATGTGAATCCCTGGGCAGACTGACGTCTTGCAGATGTATTGTTTGCAATGCATTTGCTAGAAAATGCATTCAGGTGTGGAGCTGAGGAAAGTGGTCTGTGCTCATCTTGGTCAGATAATTAAGAGTGAGCCAGATGCAGGATGATCAAGACAGAGTAAACAAGGAGGCCATAAATAACATTGGGGGTATAGCAGGGATTAGTTGAAAAGCATATCAAGAAGCTGAAGTAGGGAAAGTCAGTGTGGAAAGCTGGGTCATGTACCAAGTGGTTGCAAGTAGCAGAGGTAGGGAAAGTCAGTGTGGAAAACTGGGTCATGTATCTGTAGACAGATTAGATAAATGGACATGATGATTAGAGTGCAATGGTGGCAGATGGCAGGGTACAGTCTTTATACATCATATTACATTCTGGATTAATTCATAGCTCCTCACTTCTATGATGCACTTATGTGAAACACTGCGCAGACTGACATTTTGCAAATGTATTCTTTGCAATATATTTGCTAGAACAATATCTATCTAAACTATTAACCCTTTCCCGACCTGTGATGCCACATAGGCGTCATGAAAGTCGGTGCCAATCCGACCTGTGACACCTATGTGGCGTCATGGCAGGATCGCGTTCTTGCAGATCAGGTGAAAGGGTTAACTGTAATTTCACCCGACCAGCAGGGACAGGGGGAGTGGTACTTGAGCCCAGGGGGGGTGGCTTCTCCCCCCTGTGGCTACGATCGCTCTGATTGGCTGTTGAAAGTGACATTTCACTTTCACTTTCAATCAGAGCAATCGTAATATTTCACCAATGAAAATTGGTGAAATATTACAATCCAGATATGGCCGATGCTGCAATATCATCGGCCATGGCTGGAGACCACGATCTGCCCTCGCCACCGCCACCGATCTCCTCCCCTCTGTCTTCCGTGCTATCCTCTGTTCCCCTCTGTCCTCCTATCCACTCCCCCAGTGCTCCGATCTCACCCCCTGCACACTTACCGAGCTCCGGTGTACCTCCTGGTGTCCGTCCGTCTTCTGCATGGGCACCACCATCTTCCGAATCTGCTGGCTGGCCGGCAGATTCGTTCATTCATTTTGATCACTGTGATAGATCATATCACAGTGATAAAAATAAAAAAATAGTAAATAAACCCCCCTTTATCACCCCATAGGTAGGGAACATAATAAAATAAAGAAAATATATTTATTTTTATTTTTCCACTAGTGTTAGAGTTAGAACTAGGGTTAGGGTTAGGGTTAGAACTAGGGTTAGGGTTAGAACTAAGGTTAGAGTTAGGGTTAGAACTATGGTTAGGGTTAGGGTTGCAATAAGGGTTAGGGTTGTAATTAGGGTTAGGGTTATGGCTAGGGTTAGAATTAGGCTATGTGCACATGGTGCGGATTTCGCTGCGGATCCGCTGCTGATTGGCCGCTTCGGATTCATAGCAGTTTTCCATCACGTTTACAGTACCATGTAAACCTATGGAAAACCAAATCCACTGTGCCCATTGTGCGTAAAATACCTCTCGGTATTTTACGCAGCATGTCAATTCTTTGTACGGATTCTGCAGCGTTTTACACCTGTTCCTGTATAGGAATCCGCTGGTGAAATCTGCACAAAAAACACTGGAAATACGGGGTAAATCCGTAGGTAAAACGCAGTGCGTTTTACCTGCGGATTTTTCAAAAGTGGTGCGGAAAAATCCGCTCACAAATCCGCAATGTGGGCACATAGCCTTAGTGTTGGAATTAGAGTTGGGGTTGGAATTAGGGTTAGGGTTGGAATTTGGGTTAAGACTAGGGTTAGGGGTGTGTTGGGGTTAGGGTTAGGCTTGTGGTTAGGGTTATGGTTGGGATTAGGGTTATGGGTGTATTGGGGTTAGGGTTGTGGTTAGAGTTGGGATTAGGGTTAGGGTTGTGGTTAGGGGTGTGTTGGGGTTAGGGTTGTGATTAGGGTCATGGTTAGAGTTGGGATTAGGGTTAGGGATGTGTTGGGGCTATTGTTGGAGTTAGAATTGAGGGGTTTCCACTGTTTAGGCACATCAGTAGGTCTCCAATCGTGACATGGCGCCACTATTGATTCCAGCCAATCTTGAGTTCAAAAAGTCAATTGGTGCTCTCTCCCTTTCGAACCCCGACGTCCGCCCAAACAGTGGTTTACTCCCACATATGGGGTACGAGCATACTCAGGATAAACTGGACAACAACTTTTGCGGTCCAATTTCTCCTGTCACCCTTGTGAAAATAAAAAAGTGCGGGCTAAAAAATAATTTTTGAGGAAAGAAAAATGATTTTTTATTTTCACGGCTCTGCGTTATAAACTTCTGTGAAGCACTTGGGGGTTAAAAGTGCTCACCGCACATCTAGATAAGTTCTTTGGGGGGTCTAGTTTCCAAAATGTTGTCACTTGTGGGGAAGCTCCAATGTTTAGGCACACATGGGCTCTCTAAACGCGACATGGTGTCCGCTAACGATTGGAGCTAATTTACCATTCAAAAAGTCAAATGGCACTCCTTCCCTTACGAGCCCTGCCATGCGCCCAAACAGTGGTTTACCCCACATATGAGTTATGGGTTTACTCAGGAGACATTGCCCAACAAATTTTAGGATCCATTTTAACCTGTTGCCCATGTGAAAATGAAAACATTGAGACTAAAAGGACATTTTGTGAAAAAAAAGTACTTTTTCATTTTTACGGATCAATTTGTGAAGCACATGAGGGTTTAAAGTGCTCACTATGCATCTAGATAATTTCCTTGGGAGGTCTGGTTTCCAAAATGGGGTCACTTGTGTGGAAGCTCCAATGTTTAGGCACACACGGGCTCTCTAAACGCAACATGGTGTCCGCTAACGATTGGAGCTAATGTTCCATTCAAAAAGTCAAATGGTGCTCCTTCCCTTACGAGCCATGCAATGCACCCAAACAGTCGTTTACCCCCACATATGAGGTATCAGTTTACTCAGGAGAAATTGACCAACAAATTTTAGGATCCATTTTATCCTGTTGCCCATGTGAAAATGAAAAAAATTGAGACTAAAAGAATATTTTTGTGAAAAAAAAGTACTTTTTCATTTTTACGGATCAATTTGTGAAGCACCTGGGGGTTTAAAGTGGTCACTATGTATCTAGATAAGTTCCTTGGGGAAATTAGTTTCCAAAATGGGGTCACTTGTGGTGAGCTCCAATCTTTAGGCTCACAGGGTCTCTCCAAACGCGACATGTTGTCCGCTAAAGATTGGAGCCAACTTTTAATTCAAAAAGTCAAATGGCGCTCCTTCCTTTCCAAACCCTGTCACGTGCACAAACAGTGGTTCCCCACACATATGGGGTATCAGTGTACTCAGGACAAATTGGACCATAACTTTCACAGTCCAGTTTCTCCTTTTACCCTTGGTAAAATAAAAAAATTGTTGCTAAAAGATCATTTTTGTGACTAAAAAGTTAAATGTTCATTTTTTCCTTCCATGTTGCTTCCGCTGCTGTGAAACATCTGAAGGGTTAATAAACTTTTTGAATGTGGTTTTGGGTACCTTGAGTGGTGCAGTTTTTAGAATGGTTTCACTTTTGGGTATTTTCAGCCATATAGACCCCTCAAAGTGACTTCAAATGTGAGGTGTTCCCTAAAAAAATGGTTTTGTAAATTTTTCTGTAAAAATGAGAAATCGCTGGTCAAATTTTAACCCTTATTACTTCCTAGCAAAAGAAAATGTTGTTTCCAAAATTGTGCTGATGTAAAGTTGATATCTGAGTAATGCTATTTAGTAACTATTTTGTGTCACATAACTCTCTGGTTTAACAGAATAAAAAGTCAAAATTTGAAAATTGTGACATTTTCAACATTTTTGCCAAATTTCTGATTTTTTCACAAATAACCGTAAAAATTATCGACCTAAATTTACCACTAGCATGAAGCCCAATATGTCACGAAAAAATAAAATCAGAATCGCTATGATCCATTAAAGCATTTCTGAGTTATTACCTCATAAATGGACACTAGTCAGAATTGCAAAAAATGGCCAGGTCATTAAGGTCAAAATAGGCTGGGTCATGAAGGGGTTAATATAGGTATACAGGTTTTAGACTGCTGATAAAAGTCCTACCTGTACTTCTCATATCAGATGCCTTGTTGTTGCTAAGAAATCATCTTTTATTCCTTTATGTAAATAACCTCTTCCAGGGTCTGGGGAGGATGGTGCCTGGAAGATAACTCTGCCTCCATAGCTTGTTTGACACGAAGCCCACCCTCAGAGTATACTGCAGCCCCCCTCATAGAGTATACTGCAGCCCCCCACACATGATATAAAGCAGCCCTCTCAGAGTATACCGCAGCCCCCTCAGAGTATAGTGCAGCCCCCCTACACACACACACTATAATGCAGACACACACAGTATAGTGTAGACCCACACACTCACAGTATAATACAACCCCCTCGCACATAGCATAATGCAGACCCCACACACATAGAATGCAGCCCCCCACACACATATAATGCAGCCCCCACACACAGTATAATGCAGCCCCCACACACATAGCATAATGCAACCCACCACTCACAGGATAATGCAGCCCCTACACACATAGTATAATGCAGTCCCCATAAACACATAGTATAATGCAACACACACAGTATAATGCAGCCCCTACACACATAGTATAATGCAGCCCCTACACATATAGTATAATGCAGCCCACACACTCACATAGTATAATGCAGCCCACACACTACACACATACACATATACACATACATACACACATACACATATATGCACATACATAAACACTCACACAGCACACATATACAATACTTACCTCTCATTCTTATTCCCCACACTGCTGCAGGCCCTGCTCTGGTGTCATCAGCTCCACTGCTGGCTCAGCGTGGCACACAATTATATGACATCATCATTCGCCTACTGAGTCACAAGCAGAGTGGGATTGATGGGAGACAGAGTGTCACCTGATGCTCTCTCCTCCATCACTGCTATCAACTGTGTCAGTGTCTATGGTGCTAATAAGTTGAATTCACAATGTGGGGGGGCAGTGCCGAGCCCCTCTTACGGGCACCACAGTGGCCACGTGGTATGCCGCTATTAGCGGCATGCCACTGGCTGGGGGCTCCTGGAGGAGGGGGGCCCTAGGCAGCTGCCTGGTCTGCCTGACCCTAACGCCAGCCTACTGGGGCTGCCATTTCAGCTTGTCCACACTCAGGTCACTATGTGTAAGACTCTTCTTTTGACTTTGTATGCCTGGCTCCTCCATATAACACTTTGATATGCTACCTTTCCCTGCAAAGTTCTATATACTGTTGTTATGGTTGTTACTCTTTTTAAAATTATCATGGCATACCAGTATATCTACAGGGTGGGACATGAATATGGATGCACCTAAATAAAATGGGAATAGTTGGTGATATCAAATTCTTATTTGTGGCACATTAGTATATGGGAGGGGGAAAACTTTTCAAGGTGGGTGGTGACCATGGCAGCCATTTTGAAGTCTGCCATTTTGGATCCAAGTTTATTTTTTCATTGGGAAGAGGGTCATGTGACACATCAAACTTAATTTCACAAGAAAAACAATGGTGGGTTTGGTTTTAACGTAAATTTATTCTTTCATGAGTTATTTCCAAGTTTCTCTTTGTTTACAGCTATTGACATGCCGCAGAGGTTAAAATGTGAGGAACGGATAGAAATTGTGTTGATGTCTGGTTAACGCAGTACCCGGGTAATTGCTGCAGATTTCAATACAAGACACCCTACGCAAGAAAACTGTCACCATTCCCATTACATTAAGATGTATAAATATAAATTCCCACCCAAAAAAGTTTGTGTCATCACTGAACAAAATGTTCTGTGTAAACTAAGGGTCCTGTTCCAATTTTTGTTTTGCCCATTCTGCAATTTCAGCGCTCAGATGTGGGTCATCCTCGTTGAAATGCTGCAGCAGCTGGATTTTGTAAGGCTGCCATTTGTGAGTAGCTAATATCCGCTGAAGGGATGTTCGACTGATGCCAGATCAGTGTGCTGAATTTGCAGAATGGGCAAAACAAAAACACACAGAACATTATGCTCAGTGATGAGGCAAATTTTTTTGAGTGGGCCATTTATATTTATACACCTAAATCAAATGGGAATGGTGACAGTTTTCTTGCGTAGGGTGTCATGCAATGTAATCCGCTGCAATGACCCTGGTACTGTGTTCACCAGACATCAACACAATTTCTATCCGCTCTTCACGTGTTAACTTCTGCGACATGTCAATGGCTGTAAACAAAGAGAATCTTGTAAACAACTCATGAAAGAATAAAGTTATGTTAAAACCAAGCACACCATTATTTTTCTTGTGAAATTCTCAATAACTTTGATGTTTCACATGACCCTCTTCCCATTGTAAAAATAAAGTTGGATCCAAAATGTCCGACTTCAAAATGGCCGCCATGGTCACCACCCATCTTGAAAAGTTTTCCCCCTCCCATGTACTAATGTGCCACAAATAGGAAGTTGATATCACCAACCATTCCCAATTTATTTAGGTGTATCCATATACATGGCCCACCCTGTAGATACTAGGGAGCTCTTATCGTTCATAATTGGCATTTTCCCATATGGGATCCATGTTATTTAACAGGGTTCTTGTAACTTTCACCTGGCAACTCATATGGTTATACCACCATTGTCTGCTCCAACTGTTACTACCTATGTATCTTGATTCCCAATGTCTGCTACTATTTTTGTAGGTGTGTAGTTCATTGACATTGTGTGCCATTGTCTTTAACTTTTTGCTTTCTGTGTATTTATCATACCTGCTATTATTATGTCATGTGATTAATAAAACATCTTTTGTTATTTATAATACGTTTTGGATCTCATACTCCAAGTCTCTTTTAGGATATATACTCTGGTGAAATGTCCAGTACTGGTTTACTTTTTGGTCTGTTATTTGCAATTAGTTATTAGATACTTTTTTTTTATCGCTATATGGTTCTCAGTTTGGATGATACTGATAGTAATAGTTTGAATGTAGTTGTAACAATATGTCTGAGTTTTATAATTATTGTTAGTCTCATAGTTAAATGAAATAAAAATGGATAGGACTAATTAAAAGTGGCTGTTGTTGAGCAATCTTGTTTATGGCCAGAGATATTGTAAATGGGGAAACAAAGGATACAGCAAATTGCTGTGGGAAAAGGTGCATATAGAGAAAATGAACCAATGGATCATACCATTTATTGGAGTTGATTGGAGACAAAATAAAGTGAGTAGTAAAAAGGGTTGCAATATTGTTGCAATACAGCAGAACTCACTCAGAGAGCTGTAAAAATATGTTTGCAAGAAGACAAATCAAATTTCTCCTGTTCTGTGTTAGTTAATTGTCTTACACTGGTATCTCCCACTTTTAGTTAAAATAAGCTCTGGAGGCAGAGATATCTTCCATGCAATGTTATCCTCATAGCTTGGAAGATGTTTTTACATATAAGAACAATGTGGATTTCTCTGAAAAAAGACGTTGGATTGTAGATATAAAAGTTTCAATATGTTCAGCTTCCTATCACCTACATATTGATATAGTGGGTTGATCCTACTAACATGTTTCCTTTAACCCCTTCATCCCAAAGCCAGACAAATTTTTACAATTCTGACCACTGTCACTCTATGAGGTCATAACTATGGAACGCTTCAATAGATCCCACTGATTCTGAGATTATTTTCTTGTGACATGTTGTACTTCATGATAGTGCTAAATTTCTTTAATGTGACTTGCATTTATTTGTGAAAAAGTCTAAAATTTTGAGAAAATTTTAAATTTTTTACAATTTTAATTTTTTTTATTTTTACTCCGTTAAATCTGAGTCATGTCATACAAAATAGTTAATAAATAACATTTCCAACATGTCTAGTATACAATCAGCACAATTTTTGAAACATTTTTTTGTTTGTTAGGAAGTTACAAAGGATAACAGTTGACCATGACCAGCGATTTCTCATTTTTACAACAAAATTTTAAAAAACATTTTTTAACCCCTTTACCCGTGGTTTGCACGTTAATGATCAGGAAAATTTTTTACAATTCTGACCACTGTCCCTTTATGAGGTTATAACTCTGGAATGCTTCAACGGATCCCGGTGATTTTGACAATGTTTTCTCGTGACGTAGTGTACTTCATGATAGTGGTAAACTTTCTTTGATATTACTTGCGTTTATTTGTGAAAAAAACTGAAATTTGGCGAAAATTTTGAAAATTTCACAATTTTCCAGCTTTGAATTTTCATGCCCTTAAATCACAGAGATATGTTACACAAAATATTTAATAAGTAACATTTCCCACATGTCTGCTTTACATGAGCACAATTTTGGAACCAACTTTTTTTGTTAGGGAGTTATAAGGGTTAAAATTTGACCAGCAATTTTTTTTAGGGACAACATCACATTTGAAGTCACTTTGAGGGGTCTATATGATACAAGATATCAAAAAGTGACACCATTCCAAAAACTGAAGTTTATGAACCGTTTATGTGCTTCAGATGAATTTTGGAAATGTTTAAAAAAAAAAAATGAACATTTAACTTTTTTTCACAAAAAAATTACTTCAGATCCAATTTGTTTTATTTTACCTAGGGTAGTCGGAGAAATTGGACCCCAAAAGTTGTACAATTTGTCCTGAGTATGCTGATACCCCATTTGTGGGGGTAAACAAAATGTTTGGGCTCATGTCAGAGCTCGGAAGGGAGCGCCATTTGACTTTTAAATGCAAAATTGTCTCGAATTGAGATAGGACACCATGTCATGTTTGGAGATCCCCTGATGTGCATAAACAGTGGAAACTTCCCACAATGACACCATTTTGGAAATTAGACCCACTAAGGATCTTATCTAGATGTGTGGTGAACACTTTGAACCCCCAAGTGCTTCACAGAAGTTTATAATGTAGAGTCATAAAAATAAAAAATCATATTTTTTTCACAAAAATTATCTTTCACCCCCATTTTTTTTATTTTCCCAAGGGCAACAGCAGAAAGTAGACCCAAAAAGTTGTTGTGCAATTTGTCCTCAGTACGCTGATACCCCATATGTGGGGGTAAACCACTGTTTGGGTGCATGGCAGAGGTCGGAAGGGAAGGAGCACCGTTTGACTTTTTCAACGCAGAATTGGCTGTAATTGAGATCAGACGCCATGTCACGTTTTGAGAGCCTCTGATGTGCCTAAACAGTGGAAACTCCCCTTAAATGACCCCATTTTGCAAACTAGACCACCTAAGGAACTTATCTAGATGTGTGGTGTGCACTTAGAACCCCAAATTGTTTCACTAATGTTTATAATATATAGCCGTTAAAATAAAAAAATCATTTTCACCCCATTTTTTTATTTTCCCAAGGGTATCCGGAGAAATTGGACCCCCAAAAGTTGTTGTGCAATTTGCCCTGAGTATGCTGATACCTCATATGTGGGGGGAAACAACGATTGGGTGCATGGCAGAGCTCGGAAGGGAACGAGTGCCGTTTTGGAATGCAGACTTTGATGGAATGGTCTGCGGGCGTCACGTTGCATTTGTGGAGCCCCTGATGTACCTAAACAGTAGAAAACCCCCACAAGTGACCCCATATTGGAAACTAGATCCCCCAAGGAACTTATCTAGATGTGTTGTGAGAACTTTGAACCCCCAAGTGTTTCACTAAAGTTTATAATGCAGAGTCGTGAAAATAAAAAATCATTTTTTTCACACAAAAATTATATTTTAGCCCCCAAATTTTTATTTTCCCAAGGGTAACAGGAGAAATTGCACCATAATAGTTGTTGTCCAATTTGTCCTGAGAGTGATGATACTCCAAGTGTTGGGGTAAACCACTGTTTGGGCGCACGTCTGGGCTCGGAAGGGAAAAAGTGTTGTTTTGGAATGCAAACTTTGATGGAATGGCCTGCAGGTGTCACATTGCATTTGCAGAGCTCCTGATGTGCTTAAACAGTGGAAACCCCCAATGCTAACTTCAACCCGAACACACCCCTAACCGTAATCCCAACCCCAACACACCCCTAACCCCAACACACCCTTAACCCTAATCACAACCCTAACCATAACCCTAACCACACCCCTAACCCTGACACACGCCTAACCCAACCGTAAATTTAATCCAAACCCTAACACCAACTCTAGCCCCAACCCTAACCCTAACTTTTGCCCCAACCCTAACCCTAACTTTAACCCTAACCCTAGCTTTAGCCCCAGCACTAACCCTAACTTTAGCCCCATGTTGTGAATTTACTTTTTGCTCCCTCTAGTGGTTACTAGTTTTTTGACTCTGATTTTTCTGTCATTCCTTTTATCCGCACCTGGGTCGTTAGTTAAGGGTGTTGCTATTTAAGCTCCCTGGACCTTCAGTTCAATGCCTGGCAACGTAGTTATCAGAGCTAGTCTGCTGTGCTCTTGTCTACTGATCCTGGTTCCAGTTATATCAGCTAAGTCCGCTTTTTGCTTTTTGCTATTTTGTTTTGGGTTTGTATTTTTGTCCAGCTTGTTCCAAATATATATCCTGACCTTTGCTGGAAGCTCTAGGGGGCTGGTGTTCTCCCCCCGGACCGTTAGACGGTTCGGGGGTTCTTGAATTTCCAGTGTGGATTTTGATAGGGTTTTTGTTGACCATATAAGTTACCTTTCTTTATTCTGCTATCAGTTAGCGGGCCTCTCTGTGCTAAACCTGGTTCATTTCTGTGTTTGTCATTTCCTCTTACCTCACCGTTATTATTTGTGGGGGGCTTCTATCCAGCTTTGGGGTCCCCTTCTCTGGAGGCAAGAAAGGTCTTTTGTTTTCCTCTACTAGGGGTAGCTAGATTCTCCGGCTGGAGCGTGTCATCTAGAATCAACGTAGGAATGATCCCCGGCTACTTCTAGTGTTGGCGTTAGGAGTAGATATATGGTCAACCCAGCTACCACTGCCCTATGAGCTGGATTTTTGTATTCTGCAGACTTCCACGTTCCTCTGAGACCCTCGCCATTGGGGTCATAACAGTTTGCCAGGCCAGTATTAAATGTTTAATGCATTGCAGAAGAGGGATTATAAGAAAGAAGATTCTGAGTTTTTTTTTTTTTCTTCTTCCCCTTTACCTCAGAGTGGCTATGCTTGCTGCAGACATGAATGTCCAGACCTTGATTACAAGTGTGGACCAGCTGGCTACTCGTGTGCAGGGCATACAAGACTATGTTATCAGTAATCCTAGGTCAGAACCTAAAATACCGATTCCTGAACTGTTTTCCGGAGACAGGTTTAAGTTTAGGAATTTTGTGAATAATTGTAAATTGTTTTTGTCCCTGAGACCCAGTTCATCTGGAGACTCTGCTCAGCAAGTAAAAATTGTTATTTCGTTCTTACGGGGCGACCCTCAGGATTGGGCTTTTTCGCTGGCGCCAGGAGATCCGGCATTGGCTGATATTAATGCGTTTTTTCTGGTGCTCGGTTTACTTTATGAGGAACCCAATCTTGAGATTCAGGCAGAAAAGGCCTTGCTGGCTATGTCTCAGGGGCAGGACGAGGCTGAAGTGTACTGCCAAAAATTTCGGAAATGGTCCGTGCTGACACATTGGAACGAGTGTGCACTGGCCGCTAATTTTAGAAATGGCCTTTCTGAAGCCATTAAGAATGTTATGGTGGGTTTTCCCATTCCCACAGGTCTGAATGATACTATGGCACTGGCTATTCAAATTGACCGGCGGTTGCGGGAGCGCAAAACCGCAAATTCCCTCATGGTGTTGTCTGAACAGACACCTAATTCGGTGCAATGTGATAGAAAAATCGCAAATTCCATCATGGTGTTGTCTGAACAGACACCTGATTTAATGCAATGTGATAGAATCCTGACTAGAAATGAGCGGAAAATTCATAGACGCCGGAATGGCTTGTGCTACTACTGTGGTGATTCTACACATATTATCTCAGCATGCTCTAAACGTATAGCTAAGGTTGTTAGTCCTGTCACCGTTGGTAATTTGCAACCTAAATTTATTCTGTCTGTAACTTTGATTTGCTCACTGTCGTCTTTTCCTGTCATGGCGTTTGTAGATTCAGGTGCTGCCCTGAGTCTTATGGATCTGTCATTTGCTAAGCACTGTGGTTTTACTCTTGAACCATTAGAAAATCCTATTCCTCTTAGGGGTATTGATGCTACGCCATTGGCAGCAAATAAACCGCAGTATTGGACACAGGTTACCATGTGCATGACTCCTGAACACCGCGAGGTGATACGTTTCCTGGTTTTACATAAAATGCATGATTTGGTTGTTTTAGGGCTGCCATGGTTACAGACCCATAATCCAGTCCTGGACTGGAAGGCTATGTCAGTCTCAAGTTGGGGCTGTCGTGGTATTCATGGGGATTCCCTGCCTGTGTCTATTGCTTCTTCTACGCCTTCGGAAGTTCCGGAGTATTTGTCTGATTATCAGGATGTCTTCAGTGAGTCTGAGTCCAGTGCACTGCCTCCTCATAGGGACTGTGACTGTGCTATAGATTTGATCCCAGGCAGTAAATTTCCTAAGGGAAGACTGTTTAATCTGTCGGTACCTGAACATACCGCTATGCGTTCATATATCAAGGAGTCTCTAGAGAAAGGACATATTCGTCCGTCTTCTTCCCCTCTTGGTGCGGGATTCTTTTTTGTGGCAAAAAAGGACGGATCTTTGAGACCTTGTATTGATTATCGGCTTTTAAATAAGATCACTGTCAAATTTCAGTATCCTTTACCGCTGTTGTCTGACTTGTTTGCCCGGATTAAAGGTGCCAAGTGGTTCACCAAGATAGATCTTCGTGGTGCGTACAACCTTGTGCGCATTAAGCAAGGTGATGAATGGAAAACCGCATTCAATACGCCCGAAGGTCATTTTGAGTACTTGGTGATGCCTTTTGGGCTCTCCAATGCGCCTTCAGTTTTTCAGTCCTTTATGCATGACATTTTCCGGAAGTATCTGGATAAATTTTTGATTGTTTATCTGGATGATATTTTGGTTTTTTCTGATAATTGGGATTCGCATGTGGAGCAGGTCAGGTTGGTCTTTAAAATTTTGCGTGAAAATTCTTTGTTTGTCAAGGGCTCAAAGTGTCTCTTTGGTGTACAGAAGGTTCCCTTTTTGGGGTTCATTTTTTCCCCTTCTGCTGTGGAGATGGACCCAGTCAAGGTCCGAGCTATTCTTGATTGGACTCAGCCCTCGTCAGTTAAGAGTCTACAGAAGTTCTTGGGTTTCGCTAACTTCTACCGTCGTTTTATCGCTAATTTTTCTAGCATTGTGAAACCTTTGACGGATATGACCAAGAAGGGCTCCGATGTAGCTAACTGGGCTCCTGCTGCCGTGGAGGCTTTCCAGGAGTTGAAACGCCGGTTTACTTCGGCGCCTGTTTTGTGCCAGCCCGATGTCTCACTTCCCTTTCAGGTTGAGGTGGATGCTTCAGAGATTGGAGCAGGGGCCGTTTTGTCGCAGAGAGGCCCTGGTTGCTCTGTTATGAAACCTTGTGCCTTTTTCTCTAGGAAGTTTTCGCCTGCCGAGCGAAATTATGATGTGGGCAATCGGGAGTTGTTGGCCATGAAATGGGCATTTGAGGAGTGGCGTCATTGGCTCGAGGGTGCTAAGCATCGTGTGGTGGTCTTGACTGATCACAAAAATCTGATGTATCTCGAGTCTGCTAAACGCCTTAATCCGAGACAGGCCCGCTGGTCATTGTTTTTCTCCCGCTTTGATTTTGTTGTCTCGTATTTACCAGGTTCAAAGAATGTGAAGGCCGATGCTCTTTCTAGGAGCTTTGTGCCTGATGCTCCTGGAGTCGCTGATCCTGTTGGTATTCTTAAAGATGGAGTTATCTTGTCAGCTATTTCTCCGGATCTGCGACGTGTGTTGCAGAGATTTCAGGCTGATAGGCCTGAGTCTTGTCCACCTGACAGACTGTTTGTCCCGGATAAGTGGACCAGCAGAGTCATTTCCGAGGTTCATTCCTCGGTGTTGGCAGGTCACCCGGGAATTTTTGGCACCAGAGATCTGGTGGCCAGGTCCTTTTGGTGGCCTTCCTTGTCAAGGGATGTGCGGTCATTTGTGCAGTCCTGTGGGACTTGTGCTCGAGCTAAGCCTTGCTGTTCTCGTGCCAGCGGTTTGCTCTTGCCCTTGTCTGTCCCGAAGAGACCTTGGACACATATCTCCATGGATTTCATTTCTGATCTTCCGCTATCCCAGGGCATGTCCGTTATCTGGGTGATATGTGATCGCTTCTCAAAGATGGTCCATTTGGTTCCTTTGCCTAAGCTGCCTTCCTCTTCCGATCTGGTTCCTGTGTTTTTCCAGAACGTGGTTCGTTTGCACGGCATCCCTGAGAATATTGTGTCAGACAGAGGATCCCAGTTCGTTTCCAGATTCTGGCGATCCTTTTGTAGTAGGATGGGCATTGATTTGTCGTTTTCGTCTGCTTTCCATCCTCAGACTAATGGACAGACGGAGCGAACCAATCAGACTTTGGAGGCTTATTTGAGGTGTTTTGTCTCTGCTGATCAGGACGATTGGGTGACATTCTTGCCGTTGGCTGAGTTTGCCCTTAATAATCGGGCTAGTTCCGCCACCTTGGTTTCGCCTTTTTTCTGCAACTCTGGTTTCCATCCTCGCTTTTCTTCGGGTCATGTGGAGCCTTCTGACTGTCCTGGGGTGGATTCTGTGGTGGATAGGTTGCAGCGGATCTGGAATCATGTGGTGGACAACTTGAAGTTGTCACAGGAGAGGGCTCAGCGCTTTGCCAACCGCCGCCGCGGTGTGGGTCCCCGACTACGCGTTGGGGATTTGGTATGGCTTTCTTCCCGCTTTGTTCCTATGAAGGTCTCCTCTCCCAAATTTAAACCTCGTTTTATTGGGCCTTACAAGATATTGGAAATCCTTAATCCTGTATCTTTTCGTCTGGATCTTCCTGTGTCGTTTGCTATTCACAATGTATTTCATAGGTCCTTGTTGCGGCGGTACATTGTGCCTATAGTTCCTTCTGCTGAGCCTCCTGCTCCGGTGTTGGTTGAGGGCGAGTTGGAGTACGTGGTGGAGAAGATCTTGGATTCTCGCCTCTCCAGGCGGAGGCTTCAGTACCTGGTCAAGTGGAAGGGCTATGGTCAGGAGGATAATTCCTGGGTGGTCGCCTCTGATGTTCATGCGGCCGATTTAGTTCGTGCCTTTCATGCCGCTCATCCTGATCGCCCTGGTGGTCGTGGTGAGGGTTCGGTGACCCCTCACTAAGGGGGGGGTACTGTTGTGAATTTACTTTTTGCTCCCTCTAGTGGTTACTAGTTTTTTGACTCTGGTTTTTCTGTCATTCCTTTTATCCGCACCTGGGTCGTTAGTTAAGGGTGTTGCTATTTAAGCTCCCTGGACCTTCAGTTCAATGCCTGGCAACGTAGTTATCAGAGCTAGTCTGCTGTGCTCTTGTCTACTGATCCTGGTTCCAGTTATATCAGCTAAGTCCGCTTTTTGCTTTTTGCTATTTTGTTTTGGGTTTGTATTTTTGTCCAGCTTGTTCCAAATATATATCCTGACCTTTGCTGGAAGCTCTAGGGGGCTGGTGTTCTCCCCCCGGACCGTTAGACGGTTCGGGGGTTCTTGAATTTCCAGTGTGGATTTTGATAGGGTTTTTGTTGACCATATAAGTTACCTTTCTTTATTCTGCTATCAGTTAGCGGGCCTCTCTGTGCTAAACCTGGTTCATTTCTGTGTTTGTCATTTCCTCTTACCTCACCGTTATTATTTGTGGGGGGCTTCTATCCAGCTTTGGGGTCCCCTTCTCTGGAGGCAAGAAAGGTCTTTTGTTTTCCTCTACTAGGGGTAGCTAGATTCTCCGGCTGGAGCGTGTCATCTAGAATCAACGTAGGAATGATCCCCGGCTACTTCTAGTGTTGGCGTTAGGAGTAGATATATGGTCAACCCAGCTACCACTGCCCTATGAGCTGGATTTTTGTATTCTGCAGACTTCCACGTTCCTCTGAGACCCTCGCCATTGTGGTCATAACAGCCCCAACCCTAACCCTAACTTTAGCCCCAACCCTAAACCTAACCCTAATGGGAAAATGGAAATAAATACATATTTTTTATTTTATTATTTTTCGCTAACAAAGGCCGTGATAAAGGGGGTTTGATCTAATATTTATAGTGGGGTTTTGTAGCGGGTTTTTATGTTTGGCAGCTGTCACACACTAAAAGACGCTTTTTATTGCAAAAAATAGTTTTTGCGTCACGGCATTTTGAGAGCTATAATTTTTCCATATTTTGGCCCACAGAGTCATTTGAGGTCTTGTTTTTTTGCAGAATTAGTTGACATTTTTATTGGTATCACTTTCGGGCACATGACATTTTTTTAAAGCTTTTTATTCTTTTTATTTTTGTAAGGCAGAATGAACAAAAACCTGCAATTCATGAAATTCTTTTGGGGGGGAGAGTTTATACTGTTCCGTGTTTGGTAAAATTGATAATGCAGTTTTATTTTTCGGGTTAGTACGATTACAGCAACACCTCATTTATATATTTTTTTATGTTTTGGCGTTTTTATACAATAAAAATTATTTTATATAAAAAATAATTATTTTTGCATTGCTTTATTCTGAGGGCTATAACTTTTTTTTTAATTTTAACTGATAATGCTGTATGGCAGCTCATTTTTTGCGAGACAAGATGACGTTTTCAGTGGTACCATGATTATTTATATACATCTTTTTGATCCTGTGTTATTCCACTTTTTGTTCAGCGGTATGATGATAAAGCATACAGTGTTCACTAAAGGGGTTAACTAGTGGGACAATTTTATAGGTCGGGTCGTTAAGGAAGTGGCGATACTAAATATGTGTACTTTTATTGTTTTTTTATTTACATAAAGAAATGTATTTATTGGAACAATAATTATTTATTTTTTCTTTGTTTAGGAATTTTTGTGAAAATATTTTTACATAGTGTAATTTTTTTTTAAATCTTTTTTACATTGTCCCAGGGTGGAACATTACCATATAGTGTCAGATCGCTGATCTGACACTTTGGAGAGCACTGTGTCAGATCAGCGATATGACAGGCAGTGCAGGAAGCCACCTCCCTGCAGGACCCGGAAGGACCCCTGCGGCCATCTTGGATCCGGGGCCTGCAGGGAGGAGAACGGCCATTTAGGGAGCCAAGTCCAAGGTGGTGTTGTTGAGTTGTTCACTGGGATCTTTCTATTCTCCACAGTTGTGTGTGGGTACAGTGTCTCCCTGTGGTAAGTCTTCCGTTTTTTTGTTACTCATGAGTGAATGTGTGTTACCTTCATAACAACTGCTCACTGTAGAGCACAGGGTAGAGATTTTTTGTGGGCAAAATTAACATATGAATAGCAGTTAAATAATTAATTGCTTTATTTTTTATGTGTGATTTGACAGCTTTATACTTTGGGTCAGTACAATTATGGCGATAGCAAATTTGTGTACTTATTTTTTTAAATACTCTGCTACTTCAACCAACTAAAAACTATTTATAAGCAAAAATAGTTTTTCATCTCCATATTCTGAGGACTGCACTTTTTTAATTTTTAATCTGACATAGCTTTATCAAATCTCATTTTTTTGGGAAGCTGCAGAAGGAAGGACCGGGCTGCCGGGGCTGCTGAGGTCCAGAACTGCTGGGGCCAAACCTCCTGTTCCTGGGGGGAAAGAGATTGCAGCGGGAGTGAGCCAGTAACCAGGGTGAAGGGGGGTGTAGCCAGTCTGTGTGAGGTAAGGTGGGTTGCGCGGCAACGGAAGCAGTCATCTGCCAGAATGCTGATGAGGTACAGATCGCAAATGCTTGAAGGGAAGCAACAGGCTGCGGCATGAAGAGAAAGGATGGCATAATGAGGGACTTACAGAAACTGGTGGGTGCACAGGGGATAGTGCGATCGATGGAGCCTTGCAGTACGAACATCCGGGTGTCGGCTGATATCCAAAGAGGTGCACACCAGGTAACACATTGCAGCGCAGCCCTTCATGTGACAGCGGCTGCTCAAGGAGACCCACACTGAGAAAAACCTTGTGGGGAGCTCTACTCTCCTACTCCTAAGATATATGGACTCGGGGCTCAGCAGGTAGAACCGGAGACTGCCTGCTGCCACTAGAAGAAGGACCATGTGCTAGGCAAGGATGCCAGCAAACATTACACCAAACACCGCCAGCATTCAGTGATCTATGAGGTCTTCAGAGAATGACCGGCCACGGAGTCACAATAAGTGGAACCATTAACAAGAGACTGTTTGCTTAACCAACATTTATTCGGTTTTACCTTTGTATTCGTTATTTACCCTACTATCTCCCTGTTAGGAGTTTTCCCATTGTTAAATAATTAAATATAGCTTATCCCTGCTCTGCAGCATTCGTGTCGCTGCATCCCAGTGCCTGCTTATTACATTTGGTGTAGTCAGCAGGATGCAGTCCACGGATACAGATTCTGCAGACCAGTCCACCATAGTGGGCAATGCTTAGTAATCTCCTGAAGTTTAAGGGAGATAACATGATATTGTGGGACTGGACGGAATGGGTCAGGAGCATGATGCGAATAAACTCCATGGCCCTTGCGTTACAGGTGGAGAAAGCGTTAATGGCACTAGATGGTGAGGCCCAGTGTTCGGTGATGTTCCGCCCTTCACATGAGCTGGATACATTTGAAAAATTCGTCCAGGTTTTGGAAGAGATGCACAGGAACCCCACTAACTTTGGAGAGTTGCACATTCATTTGTTTGGTCGCGTCCAGCAGGAAGGGGAGGTGGTGATGCAATATATCTAGGTGTTGCAGGAGGTACGGTAAATGCGCACATTACGAAATGGGTAGATGTGGGAATCCTTCCAATAGGATTTTGAGGGATCAATTTGTCGGGTCTTAGGGATGCACTGTTGAAACAGGCATTGCGAGAACGCTTGCGCGCTAGCCCATGCATGACCTTCTTTGAGGTGGGGTCAGAGGCGTTCATAAGAGAGCAGGAGCAAGGGATGACAGCCTTGGTGGGGATGGTCCATAGCTATGAAGTACCTACTCCACCTGCAGCTGAGTCAGAATGGGCCCGAGAGATACGGAAGGAGATACAAGAGATGCGGAGAGAATGGACCAGTCTCAGGAGAGACCCTAATTCAGCTCAAGAGCCACTGAGGGAAGGTTCCTCGATCTGAGACAGAAATGCTACAGGATCTTGCCTTTCTACCAGGCCTGATCAGGAAGTGAGACCTCTTGGTGCTGAAGGGGAACTGACGTGTTTCAATTGTGGGAAGACTGGACATTACGCTCAAGGCTGTGCCAGCCGGAGATGGCCCCCACCTTGGCAGCTGTTAAACGAATAGGCTTGGCGGCTGAGAGATGCAGCATGGAGCCAGGAAGATGGACAAAGGGGGAAGGAGGTCATGAAAATATAGTTTCTGTGAGCCCTACAGTCTGGGCCAAAGTGAATGGGTGAGCTGTTCACTGCTTGATCGACACCGGGTCACAAGTGACTACTCTGCCGAAAGCCTATTTCAGATGACATTTTCTGGAGGTTTTGCAGCCAGAGTGGGCACCAGCAACAAGACTAACATCGGTTAATCAGTTGCCCATTTTGGTCACATGAGTGGTCTGGATGGAGAATAAAGTATGCAGGAAGGATGCAGGCTGCAAGGGGGTCATGTTAGTCACAGGAGATGCCAGTCACGGACCCGTAATGACTCTGGAGATGAGCATGCTGAAGGAGATGAGACAACCACTGATTAGTGAGCTGCAGGGACCTTTTTTGAACCAATGGAGCTCACAAACCCTCCAACAGAAGGTGTTTCTGAAGCTAATCTGAGCAGCACAAGCCCAGGAAACGTCAGAAGACGGAAGAGTCTTTGAAAAGATGATGTGCCGGCGGCTGCAAAGATTACTTTCCTGCCCGGCTAAACAGTGCTCACATTGCCAGTGCGAGCTTTTACTCCTCTGGAGGAAGTGGAGGTGCAGATCGAGCCAGCAGCAATGAATCAAATTCCCCCTGGGTTGCTCGTCACTTGAACACTAGCCACAGTTCAAAACAGCAACATTGCAGTGTGGTGTATCAACCTGGGGACCCTTTTACCCAAGAGTGAGATGGCCCAGATCCTTGGCATGCTGGAGAAGCTAATGCCACCCGAAGTAGTACAACTGGCCTTGTGTGAGGGGATCCCTGGACTCTAGCAGTTACAGCCACATTGGAGTCTCTGTTTGACAACTAGAAAGAAGGTCTTAGAATTTTAGAGCAGATGTGGGCAGAATTAACGGGATTGTCACCTCAACAAGTGCAGCAAGTAGAGGATGTACTGGAGCGCTCTCAAGAAGTTTTGGCCCGCCATGAAGATGACTTCGGTTGCACTCAGACTGTTGCTCATGAAATTCCTACTGGGAGTGCCGCACTATTCAGATAGAGATAATGCCAAATACCCCCCAGGTGTACAAGGTGGTAAAGGAGATGCTAGCTCATATGCTGCAAAGTGGAGTAATACGAGAGAGTCAGAGTCTGTGGGCGGCTCCCAT
Source organism: Ranitomeya variabilis (assembly GCF_051348905.1). Lineage (NCBI taxonomy): Eukaryota > Metazoa > Chordata > Amphibia > Anura > Dendrobatidae > Ranitomeya > Ranitomeya variabilis. The sequence goes on from NC_135233.1 coordinate 719,574,504, forward strand.
TGTGCTTGTCCGCAAACAAGACGGGACTCTGCTGTTCTGTGTCAATTATTTGCGGCTAAATGCCTGCACTGTGCGGGACTCTTATATAGTACCCTGAATTGAGGAGTCCCTCTCTGCCCTAGGATGGGTGAAGTATTTTTCCACCCTTGATCTGGCCAGCGGGTACTGGCAGGTGGCAATGGCAGAACATGACTGGCTGAAAACAGTATTTGTACTGCCCATGGGACTGTTCAAGTTCAATCGCATGCCCTTTGGTCTGACTAATGCTCCAGGGATGTTCCAGCACTTAATGGAGCAATGTTTGGGAGATTTGAATTTTGAGGCTACCTTCATCTGCCTTGATGACATCATTGTGAAGGAACAGATGATTGGCCTTGGGGAGACCAAAACATCCAACACCGCGGAGACACCATCACGTGTTTCTCAACGCAGTGATCCAGAACACTGCCCCCATCCCTTATGGGAAATATGCAAATGCACGTAGGATAGCTGCGGAGACACCATCACGTGTTTCTCAACGCAAGCAGTGAATAGCCAGACCTTTCCCCGGGAAGGAACAACCACGGGAAGGGCAGCATCCAATAAAGGAAAACATCCAATACAGGAAAACTACCTATGCCAAGCATGGTATCCATCCACAGACAGCTGTTTCGGGGTGTTTGCCCCTCATCAGTGTGGAGTAGGAATCTGGCTATTAGGAGCAGTGCCTAGTAAAAGGCTGTGAAGGAACAGATGATTGGCCTCGGGGAGACCAAAACATCCAACACCGCGGAGACACCATCACGTGTTTCTCAACGCAGTGATCCAGAACACTGCCCCCATCCCTTATGGGAAATATGCAAATGCACGTAGGATAGCTGCGGAGACACCATCACGTGTTTCTCAACACAAGCAGTGAATAGCCAGACCTTTCCCCGGGAAGGAACAACCACGGGAAGGGCAGCATCCAATAAAGGAAAACATCCAATACAGGAAAACTACCTATGCCAAGCATGGTATCCATCCACAGACAGCTGTTTCGGGGTGTTTGCTCCTCATCAGTGTGGAGTAGGAATCTGGCTATTAGGAGCAGTGCCTAGTAAAAGGCTGTGAAGGAACAGATGATTGGCCTCAGGGAGACCAAAACATCCAACACCGCGGAGACACCATCACGTGTTTCTCAACGCAGTGATCCAGAACACTGCCCCCATCCCTTATGGGAAATATGCAAATGCACGTAGGATAGCTGCGGAGACACCATCACGTGTTTCTCAACGCAAGCAGTGAATAGCCAGACCTTTCCCCGGGAAGGAACAACCACGGGAAGGGCAGCATCCAATAAAGGAAAACATCCAATACAGGAAAACTACCTATGCCAAGCATGGTATCCATCCACAGACAGCTGTTTCGGGGTGTTTGCCCCTCATCAGTGTGGAGTAGGAATCTGGCTATTAGGAGCAGTGCCTAGTAAGAGGCTGTGAAGGAACAGATGATTGGCCTCGGGGAGACCAAAACATCCAACACCGCGGAGACACCATCACGTGTTTCTCAACGCAGTGATCCAGAACACTGCCCCCATCCCTTATGGGAAATATGCAAATGCACGTAGGATAGCTGCGGAGACACCATCACGTGTTTCTCAACGCAAGCAGTGAATAGCCAGACCTTTCCCCGGGAAGGAACAACCACGGGAAGGGCAGCATCCAATAAAGGAAAACATCCAATACAGGAAAACTACCTATGCCAAGCATGGTATCCATCCACAGACAGCTGTTTCGGGGTGTTTGCCCCTCATCAGTGTGGAGTAGGAATCTGGCTATTAGGAGCAGTGCCTAGTAAAAGGCTGTGAAGGAACAGATGATTGGCCTCGGGGAGACCAAAACATCCAACACCGCGGAGACACCATCACGTGTTTCTCAACGCAGTGATCCAGAACACTGCCCCCATCCCTTATGGGAAATATGCAAATGCACGTAGGACAGCTGCGGAGACACCATCACGTGTTTCTCAACGCAAGCAGTGAATAGCCAGACCTTTCCCCGGGAAGGAACAACCACGGGAAGGGCAGCATCCAATAAAGGAAAACATCCAATACAGGAAAACTACCTATGCCAAGCATGGTATCCATCCACAGACAGCTGTTTCGGGGTGTTTGCCCCTCATCAGTGTGGAGTAGGAATCTGGCTATTAGGAGCAGTGCCTAGTAAAAGGCTGTGAAGGAACAGATGATTGGCCTCGGGGAGACCAAAACATCCAACACCGCGGAGACACCATCACGTGTTTCTCAACGCAGTGATCCAGAACACTGCCCCATCCCTTATGGGAAATATGCAAATGCACGTAGGATAGCTGCGGAGACACCATCACGTGTTTCTCAATGCAAGCAGTGAATAGCCAGACCTTTCCCCGGGAAGGAACAACCACGGGAAGGGCAGCATCCAATAAAGGAAAACATCCAATACAGGAAAACTACCTATGCCAAGCATGGTATCCATCCACAGACGGCTGTTTCGGGGTGTTTGCCCCTCATCAGTGTGGAGTAGGAATCTGGCTATTAGGAGCAGTGCCTAGTAAAAGGCTGTGAAGGAACAGATGATTGGCCTCGGGGAGACCAAAACATCCAACATCGCGGAGACACCATCACGTGTTTCTCAACGCAGTGATCCAGAACACTGCCCCCATCCCTTATGGGAAATATGCAAATGCACGTAGGATAGCTGCGGAGACACCATCACGTGTTTCTCAACGCAAGCAGTGAATAGCCAGACCTTTCCCCGGGAAGGAACAACCACGGGAAGGGCAGCATCCAATAAAGGAAAACATCGTGATGGTGTCTCCGCGGTGTTGGATGTTTTGGTCTCCCCGAGGCCAATCATCTGTTCCTTCACAGCCTTTTACTAGGCACTGCTCCTAATAGCCAGATTCCTACTCCACACTGATGAGGGGCAAACACCCCGAAACAGCTGTCTGTGGATGGATACCATGCTTGGCATAGGTAGTTTTCCTGTATTGGATGTTTTCCTTTATTGGATGCTGCCCTTCCCATGGTTGTTCCTTCCCGGGGAAAGGTCTGGCTATTCACTGCTTGCGTTGAGAAACACGTGATGGTGTCTCCGCAGCTATCCTACGTGCATTTGCATATTTCCCATAAGGGATGGGGGCAGTGTTCTGGATCACTGCGTTGAGAAACACGTGATGGTGTCTCCGCAGTGTTGGATGTTTTGGTCTCCCCGAGGCCAATCATCTGTTCCTTCACAGCCTTTTACTAGGCACTGCTCCTAATAGCCAGATTCCTACTCCACACTGATGAGGGGCAAACACCCCGAAACAGCTGTCTGTGGATGGATACCATGCTTGGCATAGGTAGTTTTCCTGTATTGGATGTTTTCCTTTATTGGATGCTGCCCTTCCCGTGGTTGTTCCTTCCCGGGGAAAGGTCTGGCTATTCACTGCTTGCGTTGAGAAACACGTGATGGTGTCTCCGCAGCTATCCTACGTGCATTTGCATATTTCCCATAAGGGATGGGTGCAGTGTTCTGGATCACTGCGTTGAGAAACACGTGATGGTGTCTCCGCGGTGTTGGATGTTTTGGTCTCCCCGAGGCCAATCATCTGTTCCTTCACAGCCTTTTACTAGGCACTGCTCCTAATAGCCAGATTCCTACTCCACACTGATGAGGGGCAAACACCCCGAAACAGCTGTCTGTGGATGGATACCATGCTTGGCATAGGTAGTTTTCCTGTATTGGGTGTTTTCCTTTATTGGATGCTGCCCTTCCCGTGGTTGTTCCTTCCCGGGGAAAGGTCTGGCTATTCACTGCTTGCGTTGAGAAACACGTGATGGTGTCTCCGCAGCTATCCTACGTGCATTTGCATATTTCCCATAAGGGATGGGGGCAGTGTTCTGGATTACTGCGTTGAGAAACACGTGATGGTGTCTCCGCGGTGTTGGATGTTTTGGTCTCCCCGAGGCCAATCATCTGTTCCTTCACAGCCTTTTACTAGGCACTGCTCCTAATAGCCAGATTCCTACTCCACACTGATGAGGGGCAAACACCCCGAAACAGCTGTCTGTGGATGGATACCATGCTTGGCATAGGTAGTTTTCCTGTATTGGATGTTTTCCTTTATTGGATGCTGCCCTTCCCGTGGTTGTTCCTTCCCGGGGAAAGGTCTGGCTATTCACTGCTTGCGTTGAGAAACATGTGATGGTGTCTCCGCAGCTATCCTATGTGCATTTGCATATTTCCCATAAGGGATGGGGGCAGTGTTCTGGATCACTGCGTTGAGAAACACGTGATGGTGTCTCCGCGGTGTTGGATGTTTTGGTCTCCCCGAGGCCAATCATCTGTTCCTTCACAGCCTTTTACTAGGCACTGCTCCTAATAGCCAGATTCCTACTCCACACTGATGAGGGGCAAACACCCCGAAACAGCTGTCTGTGGATGGATACCATGCTTGGCATAGGTAGTTTTCCTGTATTGGATGTTTTCTTTTATTGGATGCTGCCTGTTGTGAATTTTGTTTGTGGGCTCCCCCGGTGGTGTTTTATGGTATTGCCACTTATTTGCCTTCTTCTATCCTTGATCACCTGTTGACACCCATTAGGGGAGTTTCCTATTTAAGGCTGCTTGGCTGCTGGTCCGATGCCGGCCAACAATGTATCAGTAGCATTCTGTTGCATTCTCCTGCCTCAAGTTCCAGTTCAGCTAAGTTGAATTTTGTTCCTAGTTAATGTTATTTTTTGTCCAGCTATCTGCAATGTTACTCTCTGCAGCTGGAAGCTCTCGTGGACTGAAATTGCCACTCCAGTGGCATGAGTTGTCACTGGAGTTTTAAAGTAATTTCAGGATGGTGTTTTAGAGTAGTGTTTTGAAGTTGACCGTGAAGTAACTCTTTCCTGTACTTCTGCTATCTAGTAAGCGGACCTCACTGTGCTAAATCTGCTGTTCATCCTACGTATGTCTTTTCCTCTTGACTCACCGTCAATATTTGTGGGGGCCTGCTATCTCCTTTTGGGGTTCATCTCTGGAGGTAAGGCAGGCCTGTATATTCCTCTGATAGGGGTAGTTAGATCTCCGGCTGGCGCGTGGTGTCTAGGGCATCGTAGGAAACACTCCCCGGCTACTTCCAGTGTTGTGTCAGGTTCAGGTCACGGTCACTTTAGTTTCCATCACCCGAGAGCTAGTCCGTTTGTTATTTTTGATTTCCCTGCCATTGGGAAAATCATAACAGTTTGGCCGGCCCGTGTGTTAAAACTATGCACTAAAGCAGGAAAGGATATGAAAAGGTGTTTTTTTTTCCTTCTGTGTTTGGAAAGTGCACCTTAGTGCTTATTTGTACTCCTTGCTTAAACTGCAGTCTTCAGCCTTTTTTTTTTTTTTCCTCTCCTCTTAATCTTTGAATGGCTTTGGTTACACCTGTTTGAATCATGGATCCACAGAGTTTGGTTGCAGGTCTGAATAACCTGGCTTCAAAGGTCCAGAACTTACAAGATTTTGTTATACGTGCTCCAATGTCTGAACCTGAGATCCCTATGCCTGAATTTTTTACCGGAGACAGATCCCGTTTTTTGAATTTCAGAGAGAATTGTAAATTGTTTTTGTCTCTGAAATCTCACTCTGCTGGTGATCCTGCGCAACAGGTTAAAATTGTTATTTCTCTGTTGCGGGGTGACCCACAAAGTTGGGCATTTGCATTGTCGCCAGGGGATCCTGCGTTATTAAATGTAGATGCGTTTTTTCTGGCTTTGGGGTTGCTTTATGAAGAACCTAATTTAGAGATTTTGGCTGAGAAAGCCTTGATAGCTCTTTCCCAAGGGCAAGATGAAGCTGAGATATACTGCCAGAAATTTCGTAAATGGTCGGTACTTACTAAATGGAATGAGTGCGCTCTAGCAGCTAATTTCAGAGAAGGTCTCTCTGATGCCGTGAAGGATGTCATGGTGGGGTTCCCTGTGCCTACAGGTCTGAATGATGCCATGAAATTGGCTATCCAGATTGATCGGCGTTTACGGGAGCGCAAATCTGTGCACCATATGGCGGTATCTTCTGAGCAAAAATCTGTGCACCATATGGCGGTATCTTTTGAGCAAAAACCTGTGCACCATATGGCGGTATCTTCTGAGCAAAAACCTGTGCACCATATGGCGGTATCTTCTGAGCAAAAACCTGTGCATCATTTGGCGGTGACCTCTGAAAAGGCACCAGAGCATATGCAATGCGATAGTGTATTGTCTAGAGGCGAACGACAGAATTACAGGCGCAAAAATGGGTTGTGCTTCTATTGTGGAGATCCAGCTCATGTTATATCAGCATGCTCTAAACGCATAAAGAAGGTTGATAAAAAGGTTGATAAATCTTTTTTTATGGGTACCTTGCAGTCTAAATTTCTTTTGTCCGTGACATTGATTTGTACTTTATCATCTGTTACTGTGGATGCTTATGTGGATTCTGGCGCCGCTCTGAGTCTCATGGATTGGTCCTTTGCCAAGCGTTGTGGGTTTGATTTAGAGCCTCTGGAGGTTTCTATTCCCTTAAAGGGTATTGATTCTACACCTTTGGCTAGCAATAAACCACAATATTGGACACAAGTGACTATGCATCTTTCCCCAGACCATCAGGAGATTATTCGTTTCCTTGTGTTATATAATCTACATGACGTATTAGTACTTGGATTACCATGGTTACAAATTCATAATCCAGTCTTGGACTGGAGATCAATGTCTGTGCTGAGCTGGGGATGTCGGGGGATTCATGGGGATGCACCTTTGGTTCCCATTTCTTCATCTACTCCCTCTGAGATCCCAGCATTTCTGTCAGATTTTTATGATGTCTTTCAGGAGCCTAAAACTGATTCTCTCCCCCCTCACAGAGAGTGTGACTGCGCTATTGAGTTGATTCCCGGTAGTAAATTTCCTAAGGGTCGCTTGTTTAATTTGTCTGTACCTGAACATACTGCTATGCGGGAGTATATCAGAGAATCTTTAGAAAAGGGTCATATTCGCCCCTCTTTGTCTCCATTGGGGGCAGGGTTTTTCTTTGTGGGTAAAAAGGATGGTTCATTGAGACCTTGTATCGACTATCGACTTCTGAATAAGATTACTGTTAAATACCAGTACCCGTTACCTTTACTGACTGATCTTTTTGCTCGCATAAAGGGGGCGAAGTGGTTCACTAAGATCGATCTACGTGGTGCGTATAATTTGGTGCGGATTAAGCAGGGGGATGAGTGGAAGACCGCATTTAATACGCCTGAAGGCCATTTTGAGTATTTGGTAATGCCTTTCGGTCTCGCGAATGCCCCTTCCGTTTTTCAGTCCTTTATGCACGATATTTTCCGTGAATATCTGGATAAATTTATGATTGTGTATTTGGATGATATTTTGATTTTTTCGGAGGACTGGGAATCTCATGTTCAACAGGTCAGGAGAGTTTTTCAGGTTTTACGAGCTAATTCTCTATTTGTGAAGGGCTCAAAGTGTATTTTTGGGGTTCAGAGAATTTCCTTTCTGGGATATATTTTTTCCCCTTCATCTATGGAGATGGACCCTGTTAAGGTTCAGGCTATTTGTGATTGGATACAACCTACTTCTCTAAAGAGTCTTCAGAAATTCTTGGGATTTGCTAATTTCTATCGCCGATTCATAGCGGGTTTTTCTGCCATTGCTAAACCTTTGACTGATTTGACCAAGAAGGGTGCTGATGTTGCTAATTGGTCCTCTGCGGCTGTGGAGGCCTTTCGGGAGCTTAAGCGCCGCTTTTCTTCTGCTCCTGTGTTGCGCCAGCCTGATGTTTCGCACCCGTTCCAGGTTGAAGTAGATGCTTCCGAGATCGGAGCAGGTGCAGTTTTGTCGCAGAAAGGTCCTGACTGCTCAGTGATGAGACCATGTGCGTTTTTCTCTCGAAAGTTTTCGCCCGCTGAGCGAAATTATGATATTGGAAATCGGGAGCTCTTGGCCATGAAGTGGGCATTTGAGGAGTGGCGTCATTGGCTTGAGGGTGCTAGACACCAGGTGGTGGTCTTGACTGACCACAAAAATCTAATTTATCTTGAGTCAGCCAGGCGTCTGAATCCTAGACAGGCGCGCTGGTCGTTGTTTTTCTCTCGATTTAACTTTGTGGTCTCATATCTGCCTGGGTCTAAGAATGTGAGGGCGGATGCCCTCTCTAGGAGTTTTGAGCCTGACTCGCCTGGTGATTCCGAACCTACTGGCATCCTGAAGGATGGGGTGATATTGTCAGCTGTCTCCCCAGACCTGCGGCGCTCTTTGCAGGAGTTTCAGGTGGATAGGCCTGATCGCTGTCCGCCTGGTAGACTGTTTGTCCCTGATGACTGGACCAGTAGAGTTATTTCGGAGGTTCACTCTTCCGCGTTGGCAGGTCATCCTGGAATTTTTGGCACCAGGGATCTGGTGTCTAGGTCCTTCTGGTGGCCTTCCTTGTCTCGAGATGTACGTATTTTTGTGCAGTCTTGTGATGTTTGTGCTCGGGCTAAGCCCTGCTGTTCCCGGGCCAGCGGGTTGTTGTTGCCCTTGCCTATTCCTAAGAGGCCTTGGACGCACATCTCTATGGACTTTATTTCTGACCTTCCTGTTTCTCGTAGGATGTCCGTCATCTGGGTGGTGTGTGACCGTTTTTCCAAGATGGTTCACTTGGTACCTTTGCCCAAATTGCCCTCCTCCTCTGAGCTGGTCCCTCTATTTTTTCAGAATGTTGTGCGTTTGCATGGTATTCCTGAGAATATAGTGTCTGACAGGGGTACTCAGTTTGTGTCTAGATTTTGGCGGGCGTTCTGTGCCAGGATGGGCACCGACTTGTCTTTTTCGTCTGCATTCCATCCTCAGACTAATGGCCAGACTGAGCGTACTAATCAGACCTTGGAGACTTACTTGAGGTGTTTTGTGTCCGCTGATCAGGACGATTGGCTTGATTTTTTGCCATTGGCAGAGTTTGCCCTTAACAATCGGGCCAGTTCTGCCACTTTGGTTTCTCCATTTTTTTGTAATTCAGGGTTTCACCCTCGCTTTTCGTCCGGTCAATTGGAGTCTTCGGATTGTCCTGGAGTAGATGCTGTGGTTGATAGAATGCATCAGATTTGGGGACAGGTTGTGGACAATCTGAAGTTGTCCCAGGAGAAGACTCAACAGTTCACTAATCGTCATCGGCGTGTCGGTCCTCGTCTTTGTGTTGGGGACCTGGTTTGGTTGTCTTCTCGATTTGTTCCTATGAAGGTCTCGTCTCCTAAGTTTAAGCCTCGGTTTATCGGCCCTTATAGGATTCTGGAGGTTCTCAATCCTGTGTCCTTTCGTTTGGACCTCCCAGCATCTTTTACTATTCATAATGTTTTTCATCGGTCATTATTGCGGAGGTATGAGGTGCCGGTTGTTCCGTCTGCTGATCCTCCTGCTCCTGTGCTGGTTGAGGGTGAGTTGGAGTATGTGGTAGAAAAGATCTTGGACTCCCGTGTTTCCAGACGGAAACTTCAGTATCTGGTTAAGTGGAAAGGCTATGGTCAGGAGGATAATTCTTGGGTGACAGCATCTGATGTTCATGCTCCTGATTTGGTTCGTGCATTCCATAGTGCTCATCCAGATCGCCCTGGTGGTTCTGGTGAGGGTTCGGTGCCCCCTCCTTAAGGGGGGGGTACTGTTGTGAATTCTGTTTGTGGGCTCCCCCGGTGGTGTTTTATGGTATTGCCACTTATTTGCCTTCTTCTATCCTTGATCACCTGTTGACACCCATTAGGGGAGTTTCCTATTTAAGGCTGCTTGGCTGCTGGTCCGATGCCGGCCAACAATGTATCAGTAGCATTCTGTTGCATTCTCCTGCCTCAAGTTCCAGTTCAGCTAAGTTGAATTTTGTTCCTAGTTAATGTTATTTTTTGTCCAGCTATCTGCAATGTTACTCTCTGCAGCTGGAAGCTCTCGTGGACTGAAATTGCCACTCCAGTGGCATGAGTTGTCACTGGAGTTTTAAAGTAATTTCAGGATGGTGTTTTAGAGTAGTGTTTTGAAGTTGACCGTGAAGTAACTCTTTCCTGTACTTCTGCTATCTAGTAAGCGGACCTCACTGTGCTAAATCTGCTGTTCATCCTACGTATGTCTTTTCCTCTTGACTCACCGTCAATATTTGTGGGGGCCTGCTATCTCCTTTTGGGGTTCATCTCTGGAGGTAAGGCAGGCCTGTATATTCCTCTGATAGGGGTAGTTAGATCTCCGGCTGGCGCGTGGTGTCTAGGGCATCGTAGGAAACACTCCCCGGCTACTTCCAGTGTTGTGTCAGGTTCAGGTCACGGTCACTTTAGTTTCCATCACCCGAGAGCTAGTCCGTTTGTTATTTTTGATTTCCCTGCCATTGGGAAAATCATAACAGCTGCCCTTCCCGTGGTTGTTCCTTCCCGGGGAAAGGTCTGGCTATTCACTGCTTGCGTTGAGAAACACGTGATGGTGTCTCCGCAGCTATCCTACGTGCATTTGATGACATCATTGTCAACGCTCCCACCTTTGAGGAACACCTACAGCGTCTAGAACAAGTGTTGAGCCAATTACAGAATCAAAGCCTGATGGAGAAGCCACAGAAATGTCACCTTTTCCATAAGCAAATTGAGTATTTGGAGCATTTTGTATCAAGTGAAGGAGTAAGACCTACATGAGAAAAAGTGGAGGCAGTGCAAGAATGGCCCACTCCTATGATGGTGAAAGATGTACAGGCTTTCCTATGGCTTACTGGCTATTACTGGCGATTTGTGAAAATGTCAGTATAGCGAACCCCTTGCTGGAACTGCTGAAGGAAGTGTTGGCCGGCTCGAAGAACGAGACCATCCAGTGGGGAGACCGGCAAGAGGAAGCCTTTCGAGCCATGAAAATGGCCTTCACCGAAGCCCCCATACTTGCTTAAGCTAATTTTTCACAGCCATTCATCCTTCCAACTGATGGAAGTCTACATGGCCTGGGAGCAGTCCTGTTGCAGGTACAAGGAGAAAAAGAAAAAAGAATGGGTGATAGTCTACGCAAGCTGGTCCCTGCATGATTCAGCGCGAAATCTGGACAATTATAGCTCTTTCAATTTGGAGCTGCTGGCACTGTTATGGGCCATAGCTGAGAAGTTCATGTAGTACTTATCCTGATCAGAGGATCTGGTGAGGACGGACAACAACCACTTAGCCCACCTCAAGAATTCAAAGCTAGGGGCCCTGGAGCAATGATGGGTGGCCCGCATGGCAAAATATTGGTACAAGATTTTCTACCGGGCCAAGTTCGAGAATACTCATGCCGATGCCCTCTCCAGGGTGACACACAAATGTCCTGGCCTACTCGGAGGGAGGGGAATGCGCTGTCCTCTGGCGCCCTGCGGATTCTAGTTCAATGGGAATGACTCTGCCTGAGAGATGGATTGTTATATCAGAAGATGCAGCTGTTGCGCGAAAACGAAGTCACTTGGCAAGTAGTGCTCCTGGAGAAGTCAATCAAGATGGTGGCCACTGAGGCTCATGAGTGAGGGGCTCACTTCGGTGCACAGAAAATGTTCCGGTAGCTACAGAGATTGGTGTATCACCCACGTCTGAGGAATGCAGTGGAAGATGCGTGCCAACAGTGCAGAAGCCGTGAGCTGGCTAAACCCCCAGAACAGCGGGCCCCAACACAGACCAATGTGACTCTGCCCCTTTGGAAGTCTTGATGATTTACTACCTGACTGTAGGACCAGCGCATCTTAGCTACGAACAATGTCTGGTGATGACCGACCACTTCACCAAATTTAAGGTGGTAACTCCAACTAGAGATCAGACAGCTGAATCAGCTGCACAGGCTATCTGTCGAGATTTCATCCTTGTGTATGGCTGCCCAAAAAGAATCTACTCCAATCAAGGCACCTGCTTCCAAGGGCAAGTTATGGAAGAACTACAGTGTTTGTACTGTATTGGGAAATCCAGAACTATTCCCTATCTCGCTCAAGTCACAATAAGTGGAACCATTAACAAGAGACTGTTTAGTTAACCAACACTTATTCAGTTTTACCTTTGTATTCGCTGTTTACCCTACTATCTCCCTGTGAGGAGTTTTCCCACTGTTAAATAATTAAATATAGTTTATCCCTGCTCTGCAGCATTTGTGTCACTGCATCCCAGTGCCTGCTTATTACAGAGCATTAAAGATTTTATTAGCACATTTTTAAGATACATAACAGCTTTTGATGACCTTTCATTTAAATTTTTGGACACAAATTGAACAAAAGCTAGCAATTCAGGAATTGTTTTTATTTTTACGTTTACGCTGTTTACTCTGTGATAAAAGTGATAAGACAACTTTGTTCTTTGAGTCAGTATGATTACAATGATAATACATTTATTTAAGTTTTTATATGCTTTGTGCCTTTTGCACAGTAAAACAGTATTTTGCAAATAATAATTTGTTTTTGCAGTACCACATTCTGAGAGCTGTTACTTCTATGTTTGTCTGCCAACATAGCTATATTAGATTTTGTTTTATGAGGATGAGCTTGCATTTTTATTGATGACTATCTATGTAATGAAAGAGGGTGTGTTCTAAGGATATCAGTTGTTTTCCTCAGGCAAAATAGGCCAAAAAAAAAGATTAAACTGATTCTGAAAAGTATAACAATATTATAAAAGCCTTACAAAGGGATGCAGCACTGATGAAATTGCTTGAAACTGCTAAGATTTTGGAGCATAATCACAAAACCATCACAATTTTGTTGTAAATAGTCAACAGAGTCACAAAAACATATATTGGAAAAAAAAATTGAAGTTACCAGGAACCAATTATCATTCAATGCTGTCTAATTCCAGAACTGCAACCTCACTGTAGTGTCAAGAAGTGCCAGGGGTCTTATTGTCTCATGAAATTAGCGCAACTCTTGACGGACCAGATGGATGGACCCATGGCTGGATCACTAATGGGCACAGACCTCTACTTCGACTTCAGCAAGGCAAACCTGGTGTACTGCTATTTACTGGTATAATTAAAATGAGCTTCTGGGACCTTTTCAAGTTTAAGATGGAGTAAAAACTAACTTCCATACCAACTTCCAATTTTTAGAAGACACTTTCTTCAAGGAGTGGTACAGAAAAAAGTTTGCATCTTTTAAGAAAAACATGCTTTTTATGCAGGACAATGCTCCATCACACACGTCGAAGGACTCCACTGCTTCACTAGCCAGTAAAGGCCTTAATGATGAAAGAATAATGTCATGGCTAGTGTTGAGCGATACCTTCCGATATCGGAAAGTATCGGTATCGGAAAGTATCGGCCGATACCGTCAAAGTATCGGATCTAATCCGATACCGATACCCGATCCCAATGCAAGTCAATGGGACGAAAATATCGGAATTAAAATAAACCCTTTCTTTCCTTGTAGGTTCATTCTACATAAAGGAAAACAACTAAGAATAATGTAGGATGTATTGGGGGAGGTGGCGGAGACATTAAAGGCACAGAGGTTTAGCCCAATGTAATAGAATAGCAGGATTTTGCGTTTTTTTTTATGACGTTCGGCGTTAGAAAGAATTTGACTATGTTAATTTTTTTTTTAATGTCAGATATTGATGTTTCACTGCTTCCACGCCCTTCACCTTTTTTTTTACTTCTCCCACGCTTTCTTCTTAATTATCCTCATCATCAGCTTCTTTGACATCAACTTCTTCACCTTATTCATCTTCTTCTTCATCTTCTACCTATTATTTTTTGGGTTACATTGTTCATATTGTTTTTAGTTTACTATTATCTTCATCATATTCTACTTCCTCATCATATTCTTATTTGTGACAGGCATTCCCGTAGTTGTTATCTATAAAAGTTTGAAGATTACACCTTCCGTTCTGCCTGTCACAAAACAGTTACATTTGTCCGCGTTCAGTTTGGCCTGCAGCATCAGGCTTTATCCAGGGGCACCACGAGGAGGAACGGACTCACCCCCATACACTGCTTAGTCTTCTTCTGCTTATAATTTACATAATATTTTTTGCTCTGATATTTTGTGTTATGCTTAATGTCCTTCTGCTCTTTGTTCTGCAGCCTCTTGTTCTTCTGCTTCTCGGTCTTCCAGGTCGTCGTCGTCTCCAGGGTCGTCGTCTCCGGGGTCGTCGTCATAGGGGTGGTCTCCGGGGTCGTCGTCATCGGGGTGGTCTTCAGGGTCATCGTCTCCAGGGTCGTCGTCATCACGGTGGTTGTCGTCTCTGGTGTCGTCGTCATCTTAGGGGTGGTCTTCCGGGTCATCGTGTTTAGTCTCTTGAACTTGGAAATGTAGCAGAAGGTACAAGAAGGCTGAGAAAATGCCGAGAACCAGCTGATGGAACTGGAACTCGGATGGCTACCCGAAGGTCCAAGAGCCAATGGAACGACCGAGGACCAGCTGACATTACTGGAACCCAGTTACTAAGCAGGAGGTACCTGTGCTGAAAGCACTACCAAGGACCACCTGACGTTGGTGGAACTCAGATACCCAGAGGGAGGCACCTAAGCCAAAGGCTCTGCCCGGAACCAGCTGACGGTACTGGAACCAGGATGGGGAGCAGAAGGTACAAGAGCAAAAGACACTGCCGAGAACCAGCTGACGGTGCTGGAACCCGGATGGGTAGCCGAAGGTCCAAGAGCCAATGGAACTACCGAGGACCAGCTGACGTTACTGGAACCCGGTTACTAAGCAGGAGGTACCCGTGCCTGAAAGCACTACCAAGGACCACCTGACGTTGGTGGAACTCGGATACCAAAGGGAGGCACCTAAGCCAAAGGCTCTGCCCGGAACCAGCTGACGGTACTGGAACCAGAATGGGGAGCAGAAGGTCCAAGAGCAAGTGTCTGCGTGGCTTTTGCAGGACACGTTGCCGGCTGCACAGCAGGGGAACAGCTGGCGGTGCTGGACCCCACTGACACATTGGCTGGTGTTTTTCTCTGTGCAGCTAGCACATCTGGGCCCCAACTGGCGGTTTGTTAGAGCCCAGGGTCAGCAGGAGGAGGAGGAGCAGGAGCAGGGGGAGGGGAGTGTAGGCCGAAGCCTGCACTGGCGGCAGCTTTGGGTCTGTTGTGTCTGCGTGGCGGTCGCAGGACACGTTGCCGGCTACACAGCAGGGGAACAGCTGGCGGTGCTGGACCCCACTGACACATTGGCGAGGTGTTTGGCTCTGTGCAGCCAGCACTTCCGGACAGCAACTAGCGGTGTTGGAGCCCGGGCTCTGCAGGGGGAGCAGAGTGTAGGCCGAAGCCTACTTGAACCAATTTCAAAGGTAACCTTTAACCCCCCCTCAGGGGTTAGAAAGTAGAAGAGCCACAGCTTATGCAGCAGTAGTGCTGCACAAGTCAAAGGTTGCTCTTTTAATTTCGCTCCTTGCACACGCTGAATGAAACACGTATAACATTTAGCCCTTTATACAGTCAAACTGTGTTGGAGGCGCGAGTTCCCTTTGTAATGAGACGCAGCACAGATGTCAAGAATCCCACCTTGGTGCTGGGTGCAGCCTCCTGAGCGTTGTTATTTGCTGTACAGGAGTCTGCGCTGTCGTGTTATCCCCTGGCCTAGCGCTGTTAGCGCTGCCCATCTTCTGACATCATTTAATGTCGGCCGGTGCGTTTCGCGATGACCATGAATCCCAGCCCCGCAGTGTCTTAACATTGTCAAAACACTGCGGGGCTGGGATTCAGGGCCTGGCGCAGCACATATGTTGGCCTCTCACACTCGGGTCCTTACACCCGCTTCAGACTGTGCGGCGTCATCTGATCCCTTATCGCATGCCACGGCCATGAAGCCGCACAGTCCGAAGAAGGCGGAAGGAGAGGAGGGACAGGCGAACTGATGCACTGATCCTGCCCATCAATCACACCCTCGCAGTCCCAATAAATAAGACACCGAGGGGCGTTGTGTGGGTCAGGGCGGCCGCAGAGGCGCAGCCAGCCAAACAATGATGCCAGAAGACGGGCAGCGCTACCAAGGGGGTTGCAGCGTGTCATTACAAAGGAAAGTCACACCACCGGGACGGTTAAATGGTCACACAGAGGACACATTGCAGACGTGTTTTCAGTTCCACATGTGCGAGGAGAATACGTTTCTGAGCCACCTTGCACACATGCAGCATTACCGCTGTACAAGGTGGCTGGATAACGTAAAAACGCCTGGGGGAGGGGGGACAGGTTCCCTTCAATTTCAGTTCTTGTGTCTGCGTGGCTTTTGCAGGACACGTTGCCGGCTGCACAGCAGGGGAACAGCTGGCGGTGCTGGACCCCACTGACACATTGGCTGGTGTTTTTCTCTGTGCAGCTAGCACATCTGGGCCCCAACTGGCGGTTTGTTAGAGCCCAGGGTCAGCAGGAGGAGGAGGAGCAGGAGCAGGGGGAGGGGAGTGTAGGCCGAAGCCTGCACTGGCGGCAGCTTTGGGTCTGTTGTGTCTGCGTGGCGGTCGCAGGACACGTTGCCGGCTACACAGCAGGGGAACAGCTGGCGGTGCTGGACCCCACTGACACATTGGCGAGGTGTTTGGCTCTGTGCAGCCAGCACTTCCGGACAGCAACTAGCGGTGTTGGAGCCCGGGCTCTGCAGGGGGAGCAGAGTGTAGGCCGAAGCCTACTTGAACCAATTTCAAAGGTAACCTTTAACCCCCCCTCAGGGGTTAGAAAGTAGAAGAGCCACAGCTTATGCAGCAGTAGTGCTGCACAAGTCAAAGGTTGCTCTTTTAATTTCGCTCCTTGCACACGCTGAATGAAACACGTATAACATTTAGCCCTTTATACAGTCAAACTGTGTTGGAGGCGCGAGTTCCCTTTGTAATGAGACGCAGCACAGATGTCAAGAATCCCACCTTGGTGCTGGGTGCAGCCTCCTGAGCGTTGTTATTTGCTGTACAGGAGTCTGCGCTGTCGTGTTATCCCCTGGCCTAGCGCTGTTAGCGCTGCCCATCTTCTGACATCATTTAATGTCGGCCGGTGCGTTTCGCGATGACCATGAATCCCAGCCCCGCAGTGTCTTAACATTGTCAAAACACTGCGGGGCTGGGATTCAGGGCCTGGCGCAGCACATATGTTGGCCTCTCACACTCGGGTCCTTACACCCGCTTCAGACTGTGCGGCGTCATCTGATCCCTTATCGCATGCCACGGCCATGAAGCCGCACAGTCCGAAGAAGGCGGAAGGAGAGGAGGGACAGGCGAACTGATGCACTGATCCTGCCCATCAATCACACCCTCGCAGTCCCAATAAATAAGACACCGAGGGGCGTTGTGTGGGTCAGGGCGGCCGCAGAGGCGCAGCCAGCCAAACAATGATGCCAGAAGACGGGCAGCGCTACCAAGGGGGTTGCAGCGTGTCATTACAAAGGAAAGTCACACCACCGGGACGGTTAAATGGTCACACAGAGGACACATTGCAGACGTGTTTTCAGTTCCACATGTGCGAGGAGAATACGTTTCTGAGCCACCTTGCACACATGCAGCATTACCGCTGTACAAGGTGGCTGGATAACGTAAAAACGCCTGGGGGAGGGGGGACAGGTTCCCTTCAATTTCAGTTCTTGTGTCTGCGTGGCTTTTGCAGGACACGTTGCCGGCTGCACAGCAGGGGAACAGCTGGCGGTGCTGGACCCCACTGACACATTGGCTGGTGTTTTTCTCTGTGCAGCTAGCACATCTGGGCCCCAACTGGCGGTTTGTTAGAGCCCAGGGTCAGCAGGAGGAGGAGGAGCAGGAGCAGGGGGAGGGGAGTGTAGGCCGAAGCCTGCACTGGCGGCAGCTTTGGGTCTGTTGTGTCTGCGTGGCGGTCGCAGGACACGTTGCCGGCTACACAGCAGGGGAACAGCTGGCGGTGCTGGACCCCACTGACACATTGGCGAGGTGTTTGGCTCTGTGCAGCCAGCACTTCCGGACAGCAACTAGCGGTGTTGGAGCCCGGGCTCTGCAGGGGGAGCAGAGTGTAGGCCGAAGCCTACTTGAACCAATTTCAAAGGTAACCTTTAACCCCCCCTCAGGGGTTAGAAAGTAGAAGAGCCACAGCTTATGCAGCAGTAGTGCTGCACAAGTCAAAGGTTGCTCTTTTAATTTCGCTCCTTGCACACGCTGAATGAAACACGTATAACATTTAGCCCTTTATACAGTCAAACTGTGTTGGAGGCGCGAGTTCCCTTTGTAATGAGACGCAGCACAGATGTCAAGAATCCCACCTTGGTGCTGGGTGCAGCCTCCTGAGCGTTGTTATTTGCTGTACAGGAGTCTGCGCTGTCGTGTTATCCCCTGGCCTAGCGCTGTTAGCGCTGCCCATCTTCTGACATCATTTAATGTCGGCCGGTGCGTTTCGCGATGACCATGAATCCCAGCCCCGCAGTGTCTTAACATTGTCAAAACACTGCAGGGCTGGGATTCAGGGCCTGGCGCAGCACATATGTTGGCCTCTCACACTCGGGTCCTTACACCCGCTTCAGACTGTGCGGCGTCATCTGATCCCTTATCGCATGCCACGGCCATGAAGCCGCACAGTCCGAAGAAGGCGGAAGGAGAGGAGGGACAGGCGAACTGATGCACTGATCCTGCCCATCAATCACACCCTCGCAGTCCCAATAAATAAGACACCGAGGGGCGTTGTGTGGGTCAGGGCGGCCGCAGAGGCGCAGCCAGCCAAACAATGATGCCAGAAGACGGGCAGCGCTACCAAGGCGGTTGCAGCGTGTCATTACAAAGGAAAGTCACACCACCGGGACGGTTAAATGGTCACACAGAGGACACATTGCAGACGTGTTTTCAGTTCCACATGTGCAAGGAGAATACGTTTCTGAGCCACCTTGCACACATGCAGCATTACCGCTGTACAAGGTGGCTGGATAACGTAAAAACGCCTGGGGGAGGGGGGACAGGTTCCCTTCAATTTCAGTTCTTGTGTCTGCGTGGCTTTTGCAGGACACGATGCCGGCTGCACAGCAGGGGAACAGCTGGCGGTGCTGAACCCCACTGACACATTGGCTGGTGTTTTTCTCTGTGCAGCTAGCAGTACCGGGCCCCAACTGGCGGTGTTAGAGCCCAGGGTCAGCAGGAGGAGCAGGGGGAGCGGAGTGTAGGCCGAAGCCTGCACTCGAGCAAGTTGAAAGGAAACCTTTAACCCCCCCCCCCAGGCGTTTGTAGCTGAAAGAGCCATTGTGTACAGCACTAATGCTGGAAAAGGTAAACTTAGCTCTTTTAATTATGGTCCTTGCACATGCGGAACCTAACAGTTATGAAATGTGTCCCCTCACAGCGTTAAACCGTCCGGTAGGTGGAACTTTCCTTTGTCGTGTGACGCAGCACAGCCATCATTTTTACCCCCTTGGCGCCGTGCGCCGCCTCCTCAGCGTTGTTTGAATCTGTCCCGGAGCCTGCGCTGTTAGGTTAGCCCTTGGCCATGCACACATTTTGCGCTGCCCGTCTTCTGACATCATTTGGTGTCAGGCTGGCTGCGCCTGTGCGGGTGCGCTGGCCGAGATCCCGCCTCGCAGTGTCGTCTAATGTAATCCCACCGCGGGCCTGTGATCCGTGCCCGTGCGCAGTGCATATCCTCGCCTCTCACTCCCCTCCCTACGGCTTTTTCAGACTGTGCGGTGTCACGGCCGTGGCATGCTATTAGGGACCAGCTGACATCGCACAGTCTGAAGAAGCCGTAGGGAGGGGAGTGAGAGGCGAGGATATGCACTGCGCACGGGCACGGATCACAGGCCCGCGGTGGGATTACATTAGACGACACTGCGAGGCGGGATCTCGGCCAGCGCACCCGCACAGGCGCAGCCAGCCTGACACCAAATGATGTCAGAAGATGGGCAGCGCAAAATGTGTGCATGGCCAAGGGCTAACCTAACAGCGCAGGCTCCGGGACAGATTCAAACAACGCTGAGGAGGCGGCGCACGGCGCCAAGGGGGTAAAAATGATGGCTGTGCTGCGTCACACGACAAAGGAAAGTTCCACCTACCGGACGGTTTAACGCTGTGATGGGACACATTTCATAACTGTTAGGTTCCGCATGTGCAAGGAGCACCACGAAAAGAGGCACTTTTTCCCTTTGCATCATTACTGCTGCACAAGGTGGCTCCTTCAGTAACAAACGCCTGGGGGGGGGGGGGGGACAGGTTCCCTTAAAGTAAACTTGTTGTGACTGCGTGGCGGTCGCAGTACACGTTGCCGTATACACAGCAGGGGAACAGCTGGCGGTGCTGAACCCCACTAACACATTGGCGAGGTGTTTGGCTCTGTGCGTACAGCACTTCTGGACGGCAACTGGCGTTGTTGGAGCCCAGGGACAGGTGGAGGAGGAGGAGGTTGGAGGAGGTAGGAGGGATTGCCACACACACAGCAGGGGAACAGCTGACGTTACTGAACCCCAATAACAGAGGAGGGACTGTTGACTGTGCGTACAGCACTTCTGGACGGCAACTGGCGGTGTTGGAGCCCAGGGACAGGTGGAGGAGGAGGAGGTTGGAGGAGGTAGGAGGGATTGCCACACACACAGCAGGGGAACAGCTGACGTTACTGAACCCCAATAACAGAGGAGGGACTGTTGACTGTGCGTACAGCACTTCTGGACGGCAACTGGCGTTGTTGGAGCCCAGGGACAGGTGGAGGAGGAGGAGGTTGGAGGAGGTAGGAGGGATTGCCACACACACAGCAGGGGAACAGCTGACGTTACTGAACCCCAATAACAGAGGAGGGACTGTTGACTGTGCGTACAGCACTTCTGGACGGCAACTGGCGTTGTTGGAGCCCAGGGACAGGTGGAGGAGGAGGAGGTTGGAGGAGGTTGGAGGAGGTAGGAGGGATTGCCACACACACAGCAGGGGAACAGCTGACGTTACTGAACCCCAATAACAGAGGAGGGACTGTTGACTGTGCGTACAGCACTTCTGGACGGCAACTGGCGTTGTTGGAGCCCAGGGACAGGTGGAGGAGGAGGAGGTTGGAGGAGGTAGGAGGGATTGCCACACACACAGCAGGGGAACAGCTGACGTTACTGAACCCCAATAACAGAGGAGGGACTGTTGACTGTGCGTACAGCACTTCTGGACGGCAACTGGCGTTGTTGGAGCCCAGGGACAGGTGGAGGAGGAGGAGGTTGGAGGAGGTAGGAGGGATTGCCACACACACAGCAGGGGAACAGCTGACGTTACTGAACCCCAATAACAGAGGAGGGACTGTTGACTGTGCGTACAGCACTTCTGGACGGCAACTGGCGGTGTTGGAGCCCAGGGACAGGTGGAGGAGGAGGAGGTTGGAGGAGGTTGGAGGAGGTAGGAGGGATTGCCACACACACAGCAGGGGAACAGCTGACGTTACTGAACCCCAATAACAGAGGAGGGACTGTTGACTGTGCGTACAGCACTTCTGGACGGCAACTGGCGTTGTTGGAGCCCAGGGACAGGTGGAGGAGGAGGAGGTTGGAGGAGGTAGGAGGGATTGCCACACACACAGCAGGGGAACAGCTGACGTTACTGAACCCCAATAACAGAGGAGGGACTGTTGACTGTGCGTACAGCACTTCTGGACGGCAACTGGCGTTGTTGGAGCCCAGGGACAGGTGGAGGAGGAGGAGGTTGGAGGAGGTAGGAGGGATTGCCACACACACAGCAGGGGAACAGCTGACGTTACTGAACCCCAATAACAGAGGAGGGACTGTTGACTGTGCGTACAGCACTTCTGGACGGCAACTGGCGGTGTTGGAGCCCAGGGACAGGTGGAGGAGGAGGAGGTTGGAGGAGGTTGGAGGAGGTAGGAGGGATTGCCACACACACAGCAGGGGAACAGCTGACGTTACTGAACCCCAATAACAGAGGAGGGACTGTTGACTGTGCGTACAGCACTTCTGGACGGCAACTGGCGTTGTTGGAGCCCAGGGACAGGTGGAGGAGGAGGAGGTTGGAGGAGGTAGGAGGGATTGCCACACACACAGCAGGGGAACAGCTGACGTTACTGAACCCCAATAACAGAGGAGGGACTGTTGACTGTGCGTACAGCACTTCTGGACGGCAACTGGCGTTGTTGGAGCCCAGGGACAGGTGGAGGAGGAGGAGGTTGGAGGAGGTAGGAGGGATTGCCACACACACAGCAGGGGAACAGCTGACGTTACTGAACCCCAATAACAGAGGAGGGACTGTTGACTGTGCGTACAGCACTTCTGGACGGCAACTGGCGGTGTTGGAGCCCAGGGACAGGTGGAGGAGGAGGAGGTTGGAGGAGGTTGGAGGAGGTAGGAGGGATTGCCACACACACAGCAGGGGTACAGCTGACGTTACTGAACCCCAATAACAGAGGAGGGACTGTTGACTGTGCGTACAGCACTTCTGGACGGCAACTGGCGGTGTTGGAGCCCAGGGACAGGTGGAGGAGGAGGAGGTTGGAGGAGGTAGGAGGGATTGCCACACACACAGCAGGGGAACAGCTGACGTTACTGAACCCCAATAACAGAGGAGGGACTGTTGACTGTGCGTACAGCACTTCTGGACGGCAACTGGCGGTGTTGGAGCCCAGGGACAGGTGGAGGAGGAGGAGGTTGGAGGAGGTAGGAGGGATTGCCACACACACAGCAGGGGAACAGCTGACGTTACTGAACCCCAATAACAGAGGAGGGACTGTTGACTGTGCGTACAGCACTTCTGGACGGCAACTGGCGGTGTTGGAGCCCAGGGACAGGTGGAGGAGGAGGAGGTTGGAGGAGGTTGGAGGAGGTAGGAGGGATTGCCACACACACAGCAGGGGAACAGCTGACGTTACTGAACCCCAATAACAGAGGAGGGACTGTTGACTGTGCGTACAGCACTTCTGGATGGCAACTGGCGGTGTTGGAGCCCAGGGACAGGTGGAGGAGGAGGAGGTTGGAGGAGGTAGGAGGGATTGCCACACACACAGCAGGGGAACAGCTGACGTTACTGAACCCCAATAACAGAGGAGGGACTGTTGACTGTGCGTACAGCACTTCTGGACGGCAACTGGCGGTGTTGGAGCCCAGGGACAGGTGGAGGAGGAGGAGGTTGGAGGAGGTAGGAGGGATTGCCACACACACAGCAGGGGAACAGCTGACGTTACTGAACCCCAATAACAGAGGAGGGACTGTTGACTGTGCGTACAGCACTTCTGGACGGCAACTGGCGGTGTTGGAGCCCAGGGACAGGTGGAGGAGGAGGAGGTTGGAGGAGGTAGGAGGGATTGCCACACACACAGCAGGGGAACAGCTGACGTTACTGAACCCCAATAACAGAGGAGGGACTGTTGACTGTGCGTACAGCACTTCTGGACGGCAACTGGCGGTGTTGAAGCCCAGGGACAGGTGGAAAAGCAGAGGAACACAATGTAGGCCGAAGCCTGAGAAAGTCGAAAGGGAACCTTTAACCCCCCCCAAGGCGTTTGTAGCTGAAAGAGCCAGCTTGTGCAGCACAAAAGATGCAAAAGGAAAAGGTGGCTCTTTTCATCATGCTCCTTGCACACGCAGAACTAAACACTTATAAAATGTGTCCCCTGCAACCGTAAAACCGTCCCGGAGGTGGGACTTTCCTTCGTAATGTGACGCAGCACAGCCGTCATTCCTACCCCCCCGGCGCCGCGCACCGGCTCCTCAGCGTTGTTTTATTCCGTCCCGGAGCCTGCGCTGTTATGTTATCCCGTGGCCAGGCACACTTAGCGCTGCCCATCTTCTGACATCATTTGGTGTCAGGCTGGCTGCGCCTGTGCGGCCGCGCTGGCAGAGAGCCCGCCTCGCAGTGTCTTCTGATTTAATCCCACTGGGGGCCTGGGATCCATGGACATGCGCAGTGCATATCCTCGCCTCTCACTCCCCTCCCTACGGCTTCTTAAGACTGTGCGGTGTCACGGCCGTGGCATGCTATTAGGGACCAGCTGACACCGAACAGTCTGAAGAAGCCATAGGGAAATGAGTGAGAGGTGGAGGTTCAGATATGCACTGCGCATGTCCATGGATCCCAGGCCCCCAGTGGGATTAAATCAGAAGACACTGCGAGGCGGGCTCTCTGCCAGCGCGGCCGCACAGGCGCAGCCATCCTGACACCAAATGATGCCAGAAGACGGGCAGCGCTAAGTGTGCCTGGCCACGGGATAACATAACAGCGCAGGCTCCGGGATGGAATAAAACAACGCTGAGGAGCCGGGGCGCGGCGCCGGGGGGGTAGGAATGACGGCTGTGCTGCGTCACATTACGAAGGAAAGTCCCACCTCCGGGACGGTTTTACGGTTGCAGGGGACAAATTTTATAAGTGTTAAGTTCTGCGTGTGCAAGGAGCTAAACAAAAATAGCTACCTTTTCCTTGTGCAGCATTACTGCTGCACAAGGTGGCTCTTTCAGTAACAAACGCCTTGGGGGGGGGGGGACAGATTCCCTTACATTTCAGTTGTTGTGTCAGCGTGGCGGTCGCATGACACATTGCCGGCTACACAGCTGGGGATCAGCTGACGTTACTGAAACCCAATAACACTGGGTCGTATGTTTTGACTGTGCAGACGGCACTTCTGAGCCTCAACTGGCGGTGTTGGAGCACAGGAATTTAAGTTCAGGTGGTAGAAAGATGAACACAACAGGAGACCTGGATAACGTATACAGTGACCTAATTATTTAATCAGGAGGAGGAGTGGCAAATTCCTGCGAGATCCAGGCCTTGTTCATTTTCAGGAAAGTAAGCCGGTCAACGTTATCGGAGGATAGTCGCATGCGACGGTCAGTTAGTACACCACCTGCAGCACTAAAGACACGTTCCGATAATACACTGGCCGCAGGGCAAGACAGCACCTCCAATGCATACTGGCTTAGCTCTGGCCATGTATCCAGCTTTGAGACCCAAAACTTGAAAGGGGAAGAGCCGTCTGGGAGTACAGCAAGAGGGCAAGACATGTAGTCTGTCACCATCTGACGGAACCGTTGCCTCCTGCTGACTGGAGCCGTCTGTGATGGTGTAGACTTTTGTGGGGGGCACAGAAAACTGTGCCACAGTTGGGCCATACTGGTCTTGCCTTGGGCAGAGGCACTGCTTCTGCTCCCTCTTTGTGCAGAGCCTCCACCACTGCCTGGACGCACTGAGCTGCTTTGGAATGCACTAGCAGCACTTCTCTCAGTTGGAATGGAGAAGATGATGGAATTGACCAGTGTGTCTTGGTACTCCCGCATTTTTCGCTCACGGTTCAACGGTGTGATGAGGCTTTCTACGTTGTCCCGGTAGCGAGGATCGAGGAGGGTGAACACCCAATAATCAGACATGTTGAGAATGTGGGCGATGCGGCGGTCGTTTCTCAGGCACTGCAGCATGTAATCCACCATGTGCTGCAGACTGCCAACTGCCCAAGAAACGCTGTCCCCTGCTGGAGGCGTGATCTCTGCCCGCTCGTCATCACCCCACCCTCGCTGTACACACTGAGTACTGGACAATTCGGTAACTCCCTCCTCTGGACGGACGTCTTCCTCCTCCATTGACTCCTCCTCATCCTCCTCACAAACTGTCCCCTGCCTAAGCGTTTGTGAGGAACCACGTGGCGCTGACTGTCCAGAAGATGATGGAAATATTGAATCCTCATCCTCCACCTCTTCCACAACATCATCCCTTAGCGCTTGCAGTGATTTTTCAAGCAGGCAGATAAGGGGGACAGTCATGCTGACTAGTGCATCATCTGCACTCGCCATCCGCGTGGAATAATCAAAGGGACGCAAAACCTGGCAGACGTCATTCATAGTGGCCCACTCTGTGGTTGTGAAGTCTGTACGGCGCTGAGTGCGACTTTTTTGCGCCTGAAGCAGCTGGTACTCCATTACAGCTTGCTGCTGCTCACACAACCGCTCCAACATATGTAACGTGGAATTCCACCTGGTAGGTAGGTCACATATGATGCGATGTTCCGGCAGGCGGTGTCGGCGCTGCAGAGCCGCAATGCGCGCTTTTGCCGTGCTGGAACGCCGCAAGTGAGCACACTCTAGGCGGACCTTGTGCAGCAGTGCATCAAGATCCGGATAGTCCCTCAAAAAGCTCTGCACGACCAAATTGAGCACATGTGCCAGACATCGGATGTGAGTGAGGTTGCCGAGGCCCAGAGCTGCCACCAGATTTCGGCCATTATCACACACTACCATGCCTGGCTGGAGATTCGCTGGCACAAACCACACATCGCTCTCCTGCTTGATGGCATTCCAGAGCTCCTGCGCTGTGTGGCTACGATTCCCCAAAAAAATTAATTTCAACACGGCCTGTTGACGTTTGGCCACGGCTGTGCTCATGTCGGTCGTAACAGGTACACGTTCATCACGGGTCCATGTGGAGGTGGACTGTGACGGCTCCTGCAGCGATGATTCTGAGGAACTGGTGTAAGAGGAGGAGTCAATGCGTACAGAATGGATTCCTGCAATCCTTGGAGTGGGCAGGACACGTCCTGCGCCACTCGCACGGTCTGTACCCGGCTCAATGACATTAACCCAATGGGCAGTGAGGGAAAGGTATCGCCCCTGTCCATGTTGACTGGTCCACGCATCGGTGGTGAGGTGGACCTTGCTACTGACGGCGTTCAGTAGCGCGTGTTTTATGTGTCCCTCCACATGCTTGTGCAGGGCAGGGACGGCTTGCCTGCTGAAGTAAAAGCGGCTGGGCACATTGTACTGTGGGACTGCCAATGACATCAAGTCACGGAAGCTGTCAGTCTCCACCAGCCTGAATGACAGCATTTCCAGTGACAGAAGTTTGGCAATGCCTGCAGTCAGAGCCTGTGCTCGTGGGTGGTTTGACGAGAAAGGCCGCCTTTTCTCCCATGCCTGTACTACCGATGGCTGTAGACTGGGCTGGGAGTGTGTGGATGACTGGGAAAGTGGTGCTGCGGGTGGAATTACAGCGGGTCTCTGGACAACAGGGCCAGAGGTTCTTCCACGGCGATCCTGGGAGGAAGCCGAACCAGCTGCGTGTGAGCTAGAGGAAGAGGCAACACGAGCTGAAGAGGTGGTAGCTGCCGCTGTTGGTTGGCCTACCTCTTCAGTGTGTTTTTCTAACAACGCCGGGTGCCTGGTGCGCACATGTTTCCACATGTTGGAGGTATTGAGGCTGCTGACATTTCGACCTCTTTTGACTTTGTGATGACACACGTTGCATCTGACATAGCAAATGTCATCTGCAACTGTGTCAAAAAAGGACCAGGCACTGCAAGTCTTGGGAGCGCCCTTTTTGGCTTTTGGAAGAGACATGCTCCTAACGGGTGCCAAAGCGGAGGCTGCAGGATCCGCAGTCTTCCCCCTCCCTCTCCCTCTTTGGGCCGTACGGGGAATCTCTTCCTCAGAGCTGCTCCCACCACCTTCCTGTCCCTCACGCCAAGATGGGTCGAGGACCTCATCATCTACACTACCCTCTGCCCCCAACTGCTCCTCCTGGGTAGTCTCAGCAGCAGAGCACGCACCAGTAAGTGGCACCTGAGTGTCATCATCAGCTGATGCGGCCTGCGATGTGGTGACCGGAGCCACTGGCCCACCCGCCTCTTCAGAGGAAGACAGAAAAAGCTGTTGGGCATCACTGCACCCTGCCTCTTCTTCCATTTCTCCAATGCTGCTTGGCTGGCCCCCTGTTTCCAAGCCAAGAGATTCAGAGAACAGAAGTAGAGACGGCTCCTGTCCTGGGCTCTCTGTCTGCCTGGGCAATTTGGCAGGTGGTGAAGAGATAGATGGCTGCTCTCCAGTGCTCTGTGTCTGAGAGGATGTGGCACTAATGGAAGTTGATGCATTAGCTGCCATCCATCCGACAACGGCTTCAATTTGGTCTTCACGCAGCAGCGGTGTACGGCGCTCTGACACAAAGCTGCGCATGAACGACTGTTGCCTGGTGAAAGTGGGTGCTGATGAGTCACCGGTGCCCGCAGCAGGCACAGAATCCCCACGTCCCCTCCCTGCTCCGCGCCCACGCCCACGTGCCTTACTCACTGCCTTCTTCATCTTGGTTGACTGATAAAGATAAGCAGAAAAGTACTAACGGATTTGTGTGCTTATTCCTGAGCAACTCCTCCTAACAGGTATAAGAAACACTAATTTTCTAAAGTGTGGACTAGACTTTAATATGAGCTAATGTGGCCTACACAAATGTAAAGTGGTGTAACTGGTGTGTTTGGTGAACTTTATTATTTATTTCTTTTTTGGGGGCTGAACTGACAACAGATAGAGCTGCAGTCACACAGAGACCGTGCAGACAGACGTAAACGGCGCTGCAAGGCCCAAAAACCCTCCTCTACTTTATCCTATGTAGTGTTTTTCCACAAATTAGCTGGAGACGGGTGGAAAGACACTAATAGGATTTTTTAAAATTAATTAGCAGCAGACTACACTACTTGAAAAAAAATTAAAATTGATTTGGCGGTATGACGCAGTGAACAACCCTGAGCTGGAGACAACCAGGCTACGGCTGCTCACAGACTACAGGGCGAGCTGCAGTCACACGGAGACCGTGCAGACAGCCGTAAACGGCGCTGCAAGGCCCAAAAACCCTCCTCTACTTTATCCTATGTAGTGTTTTTCCACAAATTAGCTGGAGACGGGTGGAAAGACACTAATAGGATTTTTTTAAATTAATTAGCAGCAGACTACACTACTTGAAAAAAAATTAAAATTGATTTGGCGGTATGACGCAGTGAACAACCCTGAGCTGCAGACAACCAGGCTACGGCTGCTCACAGACTACAGGGCGAGCTGCAGTCACACGGAGACCGTGCAGACAGCCGTAAACGGCGCTGCAAGGCCCAAAAACCCTCCTCTACTTTATCCTATGTAGTGTTTTTCCACAAATTAGCTGGAGACGGGTGGAAAGACACTAATAGGATTTTTTTAAATTAATTAGCAGCAGACTACACTACTTGAAAAAAAATTAAAATTGATTTGGCGGTATGACGCAGTGAACAACCCTGAGCTGCAGACAACCAGGCTACGGCTGCTCACAGACTACAGGGCGAGCTGCAGTCACACGGAGACCGTGCAGACAGCCGTAAACGGCGCTGCAAGGCCCAAAAACCCTCCTCTACTTTATCCTATGTAGTGTTTTTCCACAAATTAGCTGGAGACGGGTGGAAAGACACTAATAGGATTTTTTTAAATTAATTAGCAGCAGACTACACTACTTGAAAAAAAATTAAAATTGATTTGGCGGTATGACGCAGTGAACAACCCTGAGCTGCAGACAACCAGGCTACGGCTGCTCACAGACTACAGGGCGAGCTGCAGTCACACGGAGACCGTGCAGACAGCCGTAAACGGCGCTGCAAGGCCCAAAAACCCTCCTCTACTTTATCCTATGTAGTGTTTTTCCACAAATTAGCTGGAGACGGGTGGAAAGACACTAATAGGATTTTTTTGAATAAATTAGCAGCAGACTACACTACTTGAAAAAAAAAAAAAAAAAAGAACAGTATGAGGCAATGAACCACCCTCCCTGAACTGAATACAACCAGCTATGGATGGCCTATGTGGCTGCACTCAGACTAGAGAGTGGGCTGCACTCACACACACACACACACACAGACCTTGCAGATCGCTGTGAAAACAGCGCTACAAGGCAAAAGCAAGGTGAATAGTAGGTGAACACAGCGGTTGCTAAATTAGCCTTTGGAAAGCACAAAGAAGCAAATCGCTATCTCTAAACTGTCCCTCAGTCAGCAAACAGCGTCCTGTCACTAACTGAATTCACAGCAGAGTGATCGGAAAATGGCGCCAGCGACTTTTAAACTGCATCATGACATCATTTCAGCAGCCAATCACAGCCTTGCCAGTAGTTTCATGCCCTCCATGCTAAACAGGATGTGCCCACACTTGGAATCATTCTCATTGGCTGAATTTCTGCATTTTGAATCTTGGAACTTCCGATTCCGGTATCCGATACGCGGCAAGTATCGGAATACCGGTATCGGAATTCCGATACCGCAAGTATCGGCCGATACCCGATACTTGCGGTATCGGAATGCTCAACACTAGTCATGGCCCCTTTTCCTCACCTGACCTAAACCCTATTGAGAACTTGCTGTGAGCCCATCTTCAATGTGACATTTATCCATGAAGGAAACAGTACACCTCTCTGGACAGTGTTTGGGAGGCTGTGGTTGGTGCTACCAAAAAATATTATTAAGAAACTAACAGACCCTATGGATGGAAGGTTTATGACTGTTATTGAAAAGAAGTTTAGCTGTATTAGTCACTGACATTTTTGGGGGAAATGTCAGAGATGTATTTTTATACTTTTTGAGTTATTTGGTTATCACTCTCACTTTAACAGATGAAAATAAACATTTGAGATGGGAAAATGTATGTGTTTCATTGTTACATAATTCTGCACACAAATGGTTGCCAAAAAATTATACACATTGTGAGATAGCGCTCCACGATTGGTTTGGGGGACACTCGCTTGGCAACGGGATTAAAGCACTCAGGCATGGTTTCTCACATAAACAGTCTATCTGGTTTATTTTGGCATCATAAACCGCACCATGAACAGTTCATTATACAGTTGTGGCCAAAAGTATTGACACCCCTGCAATTCTGTCAGATAATACTCAGTTTCTTCCTGAAAATTATTGCAAACACAAATTCTTTGTTATTATTATCTTCATTTAATTTGTCTTAAATGAAAAAACACAAAAAGAATTGTCCTAAAGCCAAATTGGATATAATTCCACACCAAACATAAAAAAGGGGGTGGACAAAAGTATTGGCACTGTTCAAAATATCATGTGATGCTTCGCTAATTTGTGTAATTAACAGCACCTGTAACTTACCTGTGGCACCTAACAGGTATTGGCAATAACTAAATCACACTTGCAGCCAGTTGACATGGATTAAAGTTGACTCAACCTCTGTCCTGTGTCCTTGTGTGTACCACATTGAGCATGGAGAAAAGAAAGAAGACCAAAGATCTGTCTGAGGACTTGAGAAAACAAATTGTGAGGAAGCATGAGCAATCTCAAGGCTACAAGTCCATCTCCAAAGACCTGAATGTTCCTGTGTCTACCGTGCGCAGTGTCATCAAGAAGTTTAAAGCCCATGGCACTGTGGCTAACCTCCCTAGATGTGGACGGAAAAGAAAAATTGACAAGAGATTTCAAAGCAAGATTGTGCGGATGTTGGATAAAGAACCTAGACTAACATCCAAACAATTTCAAGCTGCCCTGCAGTCCAAGGGTACAACAGTGTCAACCCGTACTATCCGACGGCCTCTGAATGAAAAGGGACTGTATGGTAGGAGACCCAGGAAGACCCCACTTCTTTCCTCGAGACAAAAAAAACCAGGCTGGAGTTTGCCAAAACTTACCTGAAAAAGCCTAAAACGTTTTGGAAGAATGTTCTCTGGTAAGATGAGACAAAAGTAGAGCTTTTTGGGCAAAGGCATCAGCATAAAGTTTACAGGACAAAAAAAACGGGCATTCAAAGAAAAGAACACAGTCCCTACAGTCAAACATGGCGGAGGTTCCCTGATGTTTTGGGTTGCTTTGCTGCCTCTGGCACTGGACTGCTTGACCGTGTGCATGGCATTATGAAGTCTGAAGACTACCAACAAATTTTGCAGCATAATGTAGGGCCCAGTGTGAGAAAGCTGGGTCTCCCTCAGAGGTCATGGGTCTTCCAGCAGGACAATGACCCAAAACACACTTTAAAAAGCAATAGAAAATGGTTTGAGAGAAAGCACTGGAGACTTCTAAGGCGGCCAGCAATGAGTCCAGACCTCAATCCCATAGAACACCTGTGGAGAGATCTATAAATGGCAGTTTGGTGAAGGCACCCTTCAAATATCAGGGACCTGGAGCAGTTTGCCAAAGAAGAATGGTCTAAAATTCCAGCAGAGCATTGTAAGAAACTCATTGATGGTTACCGGAAGTGGTTGGTTGCAGTTATTTTGGCTAAAGGTTGTGCAACCAAGTATTAGGCTGAGGGTGCCAATACTTTTGTCTGGCCCATTTTTTGAGTTTTGTGTGAAATGATAAATGTTTTGCTTTTTGTTTCATTCTCTTTTGT
The DNA here is from genome assembly GCF_051348905.1 of Ranitomeya variabilis. Classification (NCBI taxonomy): domain Eukaryota; kingdom Metazoa; phylum Chordata; class Amphibia; order Anura; family Dendrobatidae; genus Ranitomeya; species Ranitomeya variabilis. The sequence goes on from NC_135233.1 coordinate 719,606,441, forward strand.
GTTTTTTCATTTAAGACAAATTAAATGAAGATAATAATACCAAAGAATCATTTTCAGGAAGAAACTGAGTATTATCTGACCGAATTGCAGGGGTGTCAATACTTTTGGCCACAACTGTATATATCAAAGGAACACAATAACCACCAGCAGTCTGTTCCAATGGCAGATACTTCTCTGCCCGAAACCCCCTCTATCTGGAGCTACCTTACAGGAGCTCCTGCTCCACACACTGACTCCTGTCAGTCCTGGTTCCCGGGGAAGCTGCCTAACTGGGATCACCGTCCTTGTGACCAGGGCACTCCAGGCAGTCCAGACCTGCAGAATGTATGGTAGCTTCCCCAACGCAGTGCCATCACAGACTCTGCACATACAGCCTATCTCCATGTGCTATTCAGGAAGACCAGTCCCAGGAACTTCCAACACACAGGCCTTCAGTCCATGGCCTCACCTTGTGATTCCAGGAATCCAGTCCACTCCAGGACATTCCAACACACAGTCACCCGAAATTTAAGGAGCATTCGGATATACGTAAGGCTTTCCACTGAGATGACAATGACGAATGGTACCATCCCATCTTCACCAGCTACTTCGTCCACAGCTGGAATCCTCACTCTTACTACACAAGAGTTATTCACAATTTCCTGCATCACCTTTCCATGTCTTCCAATGACTCTCCTCACCAGATTTCTGGGCACTTAAACGATGTCTTCCACAAAGCCCAACCGACTTTGAGCTTTCCCGTCATGGTCCAAATGTCATAGAAATAGAATGGCGTGCACTCTGCTCAAAAGAGAGGCACAGGTGCAGGCTGAACCTGGATCTAGTCCAGTTAGACCATACATTTGTAGAATAACAGCCGCACTCACAATATAGATTTTCAAATGCAAAATTTTATTAATTTTATTCACCACAGTAGAACAGCTGCACTTACAATATAGATTTTCAAATGCAAAAATTGATTAATTTTATTCACCACAGTAGAAAACCTCAGCAATCTTTGTTTTCTACTGTGGTGAATAATTTAATCAATTTTTGCATTTGAAAATCTATATCGTGAGTGTGGCTGTTATTCTACAAATTTATGTTCCAAATGTCGAGCGGCTTCCTTAGTCCTCAACAGGATCATCTGTTTTGTGTGGAGGCATTGTAGGTGCATATCCCTCAGGATAGTTACCCGCTTCACTGTGACCTCCCTAGTCAACAGAATCACAACTGTTTCGTCTCTGGTGCCCAGTTTACACTACACGCCTCTACTGCTTTTCTAAAGGCCTCATGCACAGCATCACTGGTACAGGCTTTTCGCACTTCTTCAGGTACCTCTATCATGCACTTGATGAGCGGAGTCTCATTCTCTTCATGGATGGACGACTCCCACTTTTCCATGGACCTTTCCATCAAGACATCTGCCACGACCAGGTGACCGTCTTGTTCAGCTCTTAGCGCAAACTCTTCCTGAGCTTCACACTCATCAAGACCCCTTGCCAAGATGGGCATTGTCAGCTCTGCCTTGTTACCACTCTGGCACTGCCTCTGTAAGTCTGCGACCACCAACTTCTTCTCTTGCAGAAGACCTCCTAATGCTTCTCTGAGCACCTCCATATCATCCAATATGGCCTTGTTCATGTTTTGACATGTTCTTTTACTGTCTCTTTAAGCATCTCTATTTTGTGATCCTGTTCCCTTTTGGCTGGCACATGTCGCACCATCACTTCTTTAATTATATTTTCAGATGGGCCATCTTGCCCACCCACACTCTGCCACATCAGAGTTCTACCTGTTCCTTCATCAACAGGTTCCACTTTCTCTGGGGTCTTCCGTTTATCACCTTTGACCACCTCTAGGGTCTCTGCTGGGCTCTCTGCAGAATCACTGTTCTCGCTCCCAGTCTCAAAAACTGCATTTTCCTCTGCTTTCTGTTTTGCGCTTCCTTCTTGCCAACCTGTGCCAAGAGCTCAGACTCCAGGCGACGCACCTGATCCAGCGGTGCAGAGTTAGTGATTTCCATGCCCAGCACTTTAAACCTCTCCTGTGGGTCTGCTCGGTCATCCTTAGGTATTTCTCAACCTTCTGGAACTTCAGAGAACTCCACACTCTCCAGCTCTTCAGCACCAGGTTCTCTGGAGCCTTCATTATACTCAGCCCCAGCATTTGCTACTGGCAACAACATGCCACCTTCCTTCCTGCTCTCTTCAGTGTCAGGAAGAGTACTTACATCTTGACTAAAAGCACCAGACCCTGCTTTTCCTTTATTGATATCCTCAAAGGGTGCAACTTTGTCAGCCTCTTTGTGCCCTTTACGTCTCCGACAATGGGAATAAGACTTGCCATTTGTACCCGGGTCAACATCACTGTACTCCTCTTCCCTTGTGTTAGAGTCACCATCTGAATGGGAGTCACCACTACTCACTCTGTCACTCTGGCACAACAAGTCCCCACTTAAACCGGTGTTGGACCACTTTCCTGGAATTACCCCGTTTTCAATGGTCACACTGTTAGGCTAGTTTCACATTAGCGTTTAAATCCGCAGCGTTTAAAACGCATCCGCAAGTGGTGGAAAAAACGCATATAAACGCGTACAAACAAGGCATTTTTTATACGCGTTTGTACGCGTTTATATGGGTTTTTTCTAGCGTTTGTGTTTTTGGTGCGCATGATGAGAAATTTCACAAGAGAAAAATCTAGATAACCAGACACCGCCAATGGGACTACAGAGGGCGTGTATTATGGGAATTCTATATATAGACCCCTGAACAGCTGGAATCTTCAGATTTTGCTCCTTTATCCTGTGTCATGATGGATCTTCGCATGGAGAGCTTTTATTTCAACCTGGATTTAAGCATCAAGCTGTTTCTTGCCTGTGCTTTTGCTTGGGAGCAAGACAGAAATCGCCAAAGATGGAGAAGGAGACAACGTAGGCGTTTTTGGAGATACCCCATTATCGAACTACGTGAGAGCCGTGGAGCCTATCACTCGCTCTATGCCAAGCTTAATGCCAACCCGGAGAAATTCCAGGAATACACAAGGATGTCGCAAGATTCGTTCCGGGATTTGCTTTCTCGTGTCCAAGGAGCCATACGGAGACAGGACACCCAGCTCCGTAGAGCGATTACACCGGAGGAACGTCTGCTGGTTACAATAAGGTATGTTCCAAATATAAACCAATGACAGTCCAAATTTTGTGTTTTCTGACCTGTATTTTTGGGGTATTTTCCTTTCTTTCTTTAGCGTAACCACACCATAAAAATAATAGATTGTAATGTTTTTTGTGTTTGTTTTTATTACAGATTTCTGGCAACCAGAGAGAGTTTATCATCCCTCCACTTCCAGTACCGGCTTGGAATATCCACCCTGTCCGGAATAGTTGCGGACACCTGCCGGGCTTTGTGGAATGTACTCCAGGATGAGTTTATACCCCTACCCACCGTCGACATGTGGCTTGAAATTGCAGACAAATTCTGGAGTGTGTGTGATTTCCCCAACTGTTTAGGAGCGGTGGATGGAAAGCACATTCGCATTATCAAACCAGCCAGAACAGGATCGGAGTACTTCAATTACAAAAAATATTTTTCTGTTGTGCTCATGGCAATAGCTGATGCGAACTGTCGCTTCATCGCCATGGACATTGGAGCTTTTGGCCGTGGCAATGATTCCCAGACTTTCAAACACTCGGATATGGGCCGCCGTGTGTATGGCAACAATTTCAATTTTCCCCCGCCACAACCTCTCCCCAACACTCAAGGTCCACCGATGCCATTTGTTATGGTTGGGGATGAGGCCTTTCAGATGTGTGAAAACCTAGTGAAGCCATATTCCAGTCGGGACTTGAACCACACTAGAAGGATCTTTAACTGCAGACTGACCAGGGCCCGAAGAACAGTAGAGTGTACCTTTGGCATTCTGGTCGCTAAATGGCGCATTCTTGCATCAGCCATAAATCTAAAAGTGGAAACAGTCGATGAGGTGGTCAAAGCCTGTGGTTCTGCATAATTATATAATGGTTAAGGAGATGGTTAAGGAGCAACCCAACATTGAACTGGATGAACCAGTTGCACACCCACTGCCCGATTTCCAGCATCACCCGCTGCGGTCAACTGCAGCAGTTGGTCTCATGCGGGACCAATTTGCTGCCTTTTTTGATTCAGATATTGGACGTGTGTCATGGCAGGACAATGTTGTGTAAATGTCCTGTTGTAATTCGATCTGCACCAGTAATTTTCTACAATGATAATAATATTTCTCATTAATAAAGTTTACTTTTGGTTGTGTTGACCGTGTCTCCTATCTTTTTCCTCTCCAAACCAAGGCTGTCCTAAAACTGGCAGTATTTGATCTGTATGTAATATCAGTTTTTGTAATCCAAAACCAGGAGTGGGTGATAAAGGCAGAGGTGCTAGTTATTATGTTAATATCATAATTTAACTCTAATTGTTCCACTCCTTGTTTTGGCATACAAATACTGATATAAAACACTGGCCACATACTGCTAGTGTTACGGCAGCAATGTTGCTTTATTGGTAAGTTTGTTGACGTCATTGCGTCCTGATTCTGTTCTGCTGTATCCATTGGACAGAAACTGAAGAGACAATGACTGTCACACTATCTATACTCATCAAGTCAGGTGTCAGAAATAATGAATTCATGATGCACATATTACAGCCTCATGAATTCACTATTTCTGACACATGTGCAGGTGAGCATAGATATGCAGTGTGTGACCACCAATGTCCCCTCAATTTGTGTGTAATAGATTATGTATAAAGAAGAGAAAATGGTGGCTGTACAAGGCAGTTCTCTACTCAACAGGTCAGGTGTCATAACTAATGAGTTTTTTGACACCTGACCTGTTAGTAGAGGTCTGCATTGTATTTCCACCATTTTCTCTTCAGACTGCCACACTAGGCACAGACAAAAAGAGATTATGGAGATACATGTAATATTTTTTGGCCCACCTCATATCTGTATACTAAAGACACACAAAGCTGCCTTTTTTTTTTAAACTACTGGAGATATGATGTGGCCCAAAAAGTAAGTGTGTGGCGAAGTTTCTTGGCGCACGGTGTGTGTTGCCGGCGGCGGAAAACATAATAAACCAAACATAATTGTGGCAAATCAAACTTTTTTTATTTTGTAACAACCAAAAAATTTATTTACTGCGCCGGCTTGGGGTAGAGTGATGTAAACGGGGGTGTGAAGCACTGAGGCCTGGCTAACCGTGGACGATGCAGAGGTGGCAGGAGAAGGGGCAATGAAACTAGAAGGGTCTGGAAGTTCAGGGATGGGACTTGACACATGAGAGACTTGAGATGCACTGGAAGGGTGAGACAAACCTGACATTACAGACACATTGGGAGGTGAAGGTGGAGGAATGCTGAGTCCTCTGTTTTTTTTGGGGGGGGGGTTTCTTGGTTTGCCTGGTTGTGGGAGGTCTTGGTGGGCTCATATGGCATGGCGTGGTGGCGGGTGACCTGTCAGGGTCCGGCTGCACTGTGCCAGACTCCATAGTGCTCATAGAGTGGGCAGCCATGCCAGAGTCCATAGTGCTCGTAGAGCGTGCAGCCATGCCAGAGTCCATAGTGCTCATTGAGCGGAAGGCCATGCCAGAGTCCATAGCGCTTGTAGAGCGGAAGGCCATGCCAGGGTCCTGCTGCATCGTGGTGGTGGCGGTACGGAAGGCCATGCCAGGGTCCTGCTGCATCGTGGTGGTGGCGGCACGGAAGGCCATGCCACGGTCCTGCTGCATCATGGTGGTGGCGGTACGGAAGGCCATGCCAGGGTCCTGCTACATCGTGGTGTCAGTGGAGGAGGTCCAAGCAGGAGCAGCGGATGTCATGGTGGTGGCGGTGGGATGTCCAACTGCACTCGGCATGGTGGTGGTGCTGTAGTGGTGTCCGGCTGTGGAAGGAATTGAGGGTGCAGTGGGATGCAGCAGAGGTCGGCATTGAGGTCAATCGTGACAGTGACAGCACAGGTGGATATGCCGCCACTGTCTGCTGGAAATACTGACTCTGCTGCATAGTATGCACGTAAGCAGCATTGCAGGCCTGCATGACACTCAGCTGGAGATCAGGAGTAAGGTGTTCCGACCTGCCCTGCTCAATTTGGTTAAAAAAATGATTTGCTGGCCTCTGTGGGTCGGCTTTCACTTGATCAAGGCTTTTGCTGACGTCCTGGATACGTGCATTCAAGAGGTTATGTGAAACATCCATTCGGTCACCCAAAGCCTTGATTGCTTCGTGTAAAACCGAGCTCAAGTGCAAAAACTCGGGCATGAGTGACCTGTCTGAAGCCCTCTGCCGCTGCCGGGAGATGCCCCCCTAAAAAAAAGGGGCAGTGGAAGAGGACTGCGAAAGGGGAAGACCTGATGGACCAGCTCCCTGGTCTCCAGTTAGTGTGGCAGGCCCACTTGCTGCAGCGCTGCTGGATGGCTGGGGCGGGTCCATGTCTGTCAGATGAAGGACTGCTCCAGAACCTGGGCCAACAGTAGTGCTGTATGTGCTGTGAAAAAAGGAAAAAGACAATTAATACCAAAAATTAACCAGACGCAAACTCCTGTGGAATATAAAAATACAGATTATGGCAATACAATACAACCAAATGCAAGGGGAAAATACTTATGTTCTCTGGGCAAGGACCGGTCTTAAAAATGCCAGAACGCCATGGTATTTGTATTTTCGGATCCTTGCTCCTGAACCACTGGGAACACGGCTCTCTTGACGCAGGTCCTTGTTGAAGCGGTCCTTCATCGAACACCAACGTGTTCTGACTTTGGCCACTGTTAAAAAAAAAACATTTGTGGTCAGAAAAAGGACTTTTGGCCATGATCACACAACTGTGTGTGATGACAGAAACTCCTGAGAGTTTGTTTCATCACACACAGTCGAGTGAGCACGGCCAAGGTCTCTGCTGCTTCACACTGCAGTGCAATACTTACCAAATGCACTTCGGACCCCTGTCGCGGCGCTGTTCCAGCCATCCCACATCGCTTGGGCCAACTCATTCCATAAGCGCCGGATCGTGACGTTGTTTGAGTGCAGTGGATCCCGGGTGTCCCACAACGGGACTCGCTCCTGGACCAGGGAGATGAGGAGGTCATTCTCGATAAGATCATCCTCCCGTTGTGAAACCTAAAAATTAAAGAAAGTCATTACAGTTTGCTCAATTAACATAAGGAAAAGAAAGAAAAAAGATGCTGAGAAATGGCATGAATAGGAAAGTCAACATACAAAAGGATTCCAGAAGAAAAAAGTAAAGTGGAAAGAAAGGAGGATTCAAGAATATTACACTGAGGACAGTCAGCCTTGTATACGTACCTGCTGCCGTCTTTCCACCGGACCTTGACTCCGCTGCTCCTGCCCTGTCTCAGCCGCAGTAGAAGAGCTCTAAAAAAAAGAAAAAATCAAATTGTCACATGTGTCGATGTGACAGTGAATACTTACCAATCTGACGAGGCAAGTACTCACCTCACTGACATGCTCCACTTCCGACTGTCCTGGACGAAACTCCTCACCAGAAGAAGAATCCGAAGAAGACATTCTGATGCATGTAGAAAGAAAGAAATGCAAGAAATTAGGACATGTAGAGACAGAAAATAGAAAATAAAGGCATTGGCTAGGATATACTCACATTGTTCTGAGGCTTGTTTGCTCCAAGGTGCTGTGGTCTGTCTGCTCTGCTTGGCTGTCCGCTGTGAGCCATCTGCTCTGCTTGGCTGTCCACTGTGGTCCATCTGCTCTGCTTGGCTGTCTGCTGAGAAGTGACCTGCAACTGTCCACACCCTTCCTTTATCACCTTTATGGTGGGGGGTGGCTTATCAGTGTCTAGACATGTTTTTCTCAATTGAAACGCATGCGTTCAAGAACGCAACCAAACGCATGTGCTTATAAACGCATGCGTTCATATAGACATCAATGCATTTTTTTGTCGCAAACCTTGCGCTATTGACCGCATGCATTTCCAGGCGGCAAATAGTGTTGAGCGATACCGTCCGATACTTGAAAGTATCGGTATCGGAAAGTATCGTCCGATACCGGCAAAGTATCGGATCTAATCCGATACCGATACCCGATAACAATACAAGTCAATGGGACTCAAGTATCGGACGGTATCCCTGATGGTTCCCAGGGTCTGAAGGAGAGGAAACTCTCCTTCAGGCCCTGGGATCCATATTAATGTGTAAAGGAAAGAATTAAAATAAAAAATATTGCTATACTCACCTCTCCGACGCAGCCTGGACCTCACCGAGGGAACCGGCAGCGTTCTTTGCTTAAAATGCGCGCGTTTACTTCCTTCCGTGACGTCACGGCTTGTGATTGGTCGCGTGCCGCCCATGTGGCCGCGACGCGACCAATCACAGCAAGCCGTGACGTAATTTTCAGGTCCTGAATGCAGAATTAGGCATTCAGGACCTGAAATTACGTCACGGCTTGCTGTGATTGGTCGCGTCGCGGTCACATGGGCGGCACGCAACCAATCACAAGCCGTGACGTAATTTTAAAATGCGCGCGTTTCCTGCCTCCCGTGACATCACGGCTTGTGATTGGTCGCGTCGCCCATGTGACCGCGACGCGACCAATCACAAGCCGGAACGTAATTTTAAAATCCTGAATGCCTAGAATTAGGCATTGAGGACCTGAAAATTACGTCACGGCTTGCTGTGATTGGTCGCGTCGCGGCCACATGGGCGGCACGCGACCAATCACAAGCCGTGCCGTCACGGAAGGAAGTAAACGCGCGCATTTTAAGCAAAGAACGCTGCCGGTTCCCTCGGTGAGGTCCAGGCTGCGTCGGAGAGGTGAGTATAGCAATATTTTTTATTTTAATTCTTTCTTTTACACATTAATGTTGTTTTGATACCGATACCCGATACCACAAAAGTATCGGATCTCGGCATCGGAATTCCGATACCCGCAAGTATCGGCCGATACCCGATACTTGCGGTATCGGAATGCTCAACACTAGCGGCAAATAGACACCTCTAAAAATTACTACATGTTGCATTTCCGTGCCAAGCCGCAAACGACGAGACGACGCATGCGTCGTCAAACGCGGCAAAACGCGAACAAACAAAAATGCATGCGTCGATAATGTTAAATATAGGAATACACAACGCATGCGGATATATGCGGTACAAACGCTGCGGCCACTACCGCAAATGTGAAACCAGCCTTAGTCACCTCTGCTAAGTCCCAAAATTGGTCAGACCCACCCTTTCTTCTAGTCACTGCTACGTCTGACCTGTCCATTTTGGGTGGTATTACTGCATTAATGTATGCCACCCACAACAGTAGAGAGACCTTCATCCTCCTGCTGTAAACGAACGCCCTCCTCCCACAGGTCTGAGAACAGCCTAGAGTCCCGGCATACTATCACCGGACAGGTTAAGTTTGGGACTATGGCGGCCTCAAGACTTGTAAGGCCCCTGACCTTCTCAACGTGCACCCAGGCCACTGAATAAACCTTAATGTCCCCATGAATGCAGGTGACCTCAATTTTCCTTTTGGACATTACAAATTTATCTTCCACAGCCCTTACTAGGGTCACTGAGCTCCCCGAATCGACCAGACCAAATACATCCTTTACCTCTGCATTGAACTCCAGAACACACCCACGTAGCCTCTTGCCAGGTGAATAGTTCATATGGCAAATCGGACATACATAGTACAATTGCCCCTGGCAACAGTTCGACTACACCACCCCTTTAGCTTCAGGAGGCTCCACCCCTTTTTTGGTTACTACCATTTCCCCATCTAGCCAGAAGGGACACTGTTGTGACACCTTATTGAACAAGCAAACCACAGCATAGCATGGACCTACATAGCACGAACTACATTGTTCCCGGCTACAGTCCAAAGGGGCATTCACCGCCACCTCTTTTTTAGCCACCACCCCTATTTGGGTTACCACCCCTTTTAGGACTCTGTCCCCTTTAGGGCCACCACCCCTTTTGGGACCCCACCCCCTTTTGGGCAACTACTCCCTTTTGGGATACCATTCTTTTTTGGGACTCCACCCCTTTTTTGGCAACCATCCCTGTTTGGGTTACTGCTCCCATTTTGGGACACCACCCCCATTTGGGACACCACCCCACTCTGGGGTACACTCCGTTGACTTCCCCATGGCACTCTCAGGCCTCAGTTTGCACAGTACACTTATGTCTCTCTAGGCTTGTACTGGCCCTTTAAGAGTTTGTACGACCTGGACCACCAATGTCCTTTTACGACACCTCACCAGCTCGTGCTGGCACTACCACAGCTCCTGGTGCAGTCACAAACTACTGGCACCTCTTGTTGCCGATCACAAGCCGCTGCTGCTGCCACTGCAGCTCCTGCTGCTGCAGAACCTCTTGCTGCAACTGCAGCTCCGCACTGCTGCGATCCACAGCAAATTTTCATAACCAAATATGAGCCAATTGGTTGCAAATTCCTCATTCTTATCATAAACTTCAAAATATGACAAGAACCACCTGAAAAAGACAGCACATCTCATTTCTTTATTAGATTAGGTGGATGGAATTTCCTGAATAAAGGCCCATTTATAGTAACACATTTCCAAACCCTACACTACATAGTGACATTTGTAGTGTACATAAAATATAAATCTCCAATGCATGTATGTGCCTTTATCACTATCAACCTATCAACAGTGAAAATTTAATTTATAACACTGGTCAACGCATTTTTCTGGCAAAAGGTTTTAAAACATATTTTAACTCAATTTTGGCTGCTGATTACGAATATGAATTCTGTTTTTGGCTATCACATCAGGATTTCGAGATATTTTCAATTTTTGATGAAAATTACTCCTAGCTAATGTTTTATGATAAAAACACATGATTTTCGGTACTACATTTTGAATATTTTTAATCAAGGAATAACAAAGATTACAAAGTCTATGTACAGCAAATCAAATATACTTACAGAATTAAACTACAAAATATAAAAACACATATATATGGCACACAGATGAATGGCAAATGGCAGTTATTTGAACTTTCTTTTCTGGGCTGATCTGTGATGTACAGCTTCTGGGTTGTCTCTCATCAAGCTCCAGCAATAGTCAGCCATCATATGTGAGTCCCACCGGCCTTGATATCGTTCTTCCATTGTTTTAATATCCTGATGAAAACGCTCCCCTTGTTCCTCGCTCACATCCCCAAGGTTCTCTGGAAAAAAGTCCAAATGGCTGTGTAAATAGTGAATCTTGATACTCATTTTACATCCAAGATTTTGCAGACTCATTAGTAGCTCTTCCACAATCTCTTCATAGTTGTCTGCTTTCTTATTCCCTAGAAAATTCTGCACCACATTACAAAATGCATTCCAAGCTCTTTCTTCTGTCTCATTCATTGATGTGTTAAAATTTGGGTCTCTCATAAGTGTTCTTATTTGAGGTCCATCGAATATTCCAGCCAGGCCCGGATTTAGGGGGGGCCCAAGGGGCCCGGGCCCTGGGCCACCCACCAAGCGGGGGCCTCCCACCAATACAGGGATAAATATCTCAAAACATGTAAAATACATGTCTCTTTGTTGTGAACCATTTCTAATGATAAGGAACATTTAACAAAAGAGAAACTATTGAAAGTGTAGTGACCTGGCTACGCTCCTACATCTCAGTGGCTGGCGCAGAGCGGCAGAGTCATGGCACCTGACCTGCGTCAGCATCCACTGACCTGGCTAGCCGAGCCAGACTTCCTTAGTACCCCCCCTGTACCTATTGCTTAGCTTATGGCATGCGGCAGCCTTCTCCGATCCCAACAAAAGCTTCTAGGCGCTACCTATTCAGCTATATGATTGCTCCCTCGGATTAGATCAGATGAGAGTTTGTTCAGCTACCTTTGAGGAAGGAGGTGGAGCCACCATGTCGGCGCGAGAAGAGGATTCTCCACCGTGGAGCGCAGCAGGACTTCACTCTGGATCTCCAGTCACTGAAGATCCAGAGGTGAAGTGGTTCAGTCTTCACAGTGTCGTGGTGGGTGAGTATGATCTCTGTCTGTGTATGTCTGTCTGTGTGTGTGTCTGTTTATCTGGGTATCTTTCTTGCAGCTCCTGTCCTACACAGTACCATACTGTATATACAGGTCCACACTATATCCTGCATTACAGTGTGTCTGTGCATACTGTATGTACAGTGCCGTGCGAAAGTATTCAGCCCCCTGGAGCTTTTCAACCTTTTCCCATATATCATACTTCAAACAAAGATACCAAATGTAAATATTTGGTGAAGAATCAACAACAAGTAGAACACAATTGTGAAGTTGAACGAAATTTATTGGTTATTTTAAATTTTTGTGGAAATTCAAAAACTGAAAAGTGGGGCGTACAATATTATTCGGCCCCTTTACTTTCAGTGCAGCAAACTCACTCCAGATGTTCATTGTGGATCTCTGAATGATCCAATGTTGTCCTAAATGCCTAATGATGATAAATATAATCCACCTGTGTGTAATCAAGTCTCCGTATAAATGCACCTGCTCTGTGATAGTCTCAGGGTTCTGTTTGAAGCACAGAGAGCATCATGAAGACCAAGGAACACAACAGGCAGCTCTGTTATACTGTTGTGGAGAAGTTTAAAGCCGGATTTGGATACAAAATGATTTCCTAAACCTTAAACATCCCAAAGAGCACTGTGCAAGCAATTATATTGAAATGGAAGGAGTATCATACAACTGCAAATCTACCAAGACCCGGCCGTCCCTCTAAACTTTCATCTCTAACAAGGAGAAGACTGATCAGAGATGCAGCCAAGAGGCCCATGATCACTCTGGATGAACTGCAGAGATCTAAAGCTGAGGTGGGACAGTCTGTCCATAGCACAATAATCAGTCGTACACTGCACAAATCTGGCCTTTATGGAAGAGTGGCAAGAAGAAAACCATTTCTCAAAGATATCCATAAAAAGTGTCGATTAAAGTTTGCAACAAGCCACCTGGGAGACACACCAAACATGTGGAAGAAGGTGCTCTGGTCAGATGAAGCCAAAATCGAACTTTTTGGCAACAATGCCAAATGATATGTTTGGCGTAAAGGCAACACAGCTCATCACCCTGAACACAGCATCCCCACTGTCAAACATGGTGGTGGCAGCAGCATCATGGTTTGGGCCTGCTTTTCTTCAGCAGGGTCAGGGAAGATGGTTAAAATTGATGTGAAGATGGATGGAGCCAAATGCAGGACCATTCTTGTAGAAAACCTGTTGGAGTCTGCAAAAGAGACTGGGACGGAGATTTGTCTTCCAACAAGACAATGATCCCAAACATAAAGCAAAATCTATAATCGAATGGTTCACAAATAAATGTATCCATGGTGTTAGAATGGCCAAGTCAAAGTCCAGACCTCAATCCAATCGAGAATCTGTGGAAAGAGCTGAAAACTGCTGTTCACAAACGATCTCCATCAAACCTCACTGAGCTCGAGCTGTTTGCCAAGGAAGAATGGGCAAGAATTTCAGTCTCTCAATCTACAAAACTGATAGCGACATACCCCAAGCGACTTGCAGCTGTAATCGCAGCAAAAGGTGGTGCAACAATGTATTAAGGTAAAGGAGCCGAATAATATTGCAAGTCCCACTTTTCACTTTTTGAATTTCCACCAAAACTTAAAATAACCAATACATTTTGTTCAACTTCACAATTTTGTTCCACTTGTTGTTGATTCTTCACCAAAAATTAACATTTGGTATCGTAATGTTTGAAGCATGATATGTGGGAAAAGGCTAAACATTTCCGGTGGGCCGAATACTTTCGCAAGGCACTGTATATATTGTGGACCTGTTTACAGTATTGTCATGATTCTCAATGGCGAGAGAACATAACCCAGCATATATGAGAACTAGCTCTTGGAAGATGGAAACTATACTGACCATGAACTAAACCTGCCGCACAACTAGAAGTGGCCGGGTAGCATGCCTACGTTTTTTTATCCCTAGATGCCCAGCGCCAGCCGGAGAACTACCTAATCCTAGCAGAGGAAAAGACAGTCCTGGCTCACCTCTAGAGAAATTTTCCCAAAAGGCAGACAGAGGCCCCCACATATATTGGCGGTGATTTTAGATGAAATGACAAACGTAGTATGAAAATAGGTTTAGCAAAAATCGAGGTCCGCTTACTAGATAGCAAGAAGACAGAAAGGGCACTTTCATGGTCAGCAGAAAACCCTATCAAAACACCATCCAGAAATTACTTTAAGACTCTAGCATTAACTCATAACACCAGAGTGGCAATTTCCGCTCACAAGAGCTTTCCAGACACAGTAACGAAACAGCAGCTGTGAACAGGAACAAAATGCAAAAACACACAAGGACAAAAGTCCAACTTAGCTGGGAGTTGTCTAGTAGCAGGAACATGCACAGAAAGGCTTCTGATTACATTGTTGACCGGCATGAAACTGACAGAGGAGCAAGGTTATATAGCGACTCCCACATCCTGATAGGAGCAGGTGAACAGAGGGGATGATGCACACAAGTACAATTCCACAAGTGGCCACCGGGGGAGCCCAGAATCCAATTTCACAACAGTACCCCCCCCTCAAGGAGGGGGCACCGAACCCTCACCAGAACCACCAGGGCGATCAGGATGAGCCCTATGAAAGGCACGGACAAGATCGGAGGCATGAACATCAGAGGCAGTGACCCAAGAATTATCCTCCTGACCGTATCCCTTCCATTTGACCAGATACTGGAGTTTCCGTCTGGAAACACGAGAGTCCAAGATCTTTTCCACAACGTACTCCAACTCACCCTCAACCAACACCGGAGCAGGAGGCTCAACGGAAGGCACAGCCGGTACCTCATACCTGCGCAACAATGACCGATGAAAAACATTATGAATCGAAAAGGATGCAGGGAGGTCCAAACGGAAGGACACAGGGTTAAGAATCTCCAATATCTTGTACGGGCCGATGAACCGAGGCTTAAACTTAGGAGAAGAAACCCTCATAGGGACAAAACGAGAAGACAACCACACCAAGTCCCCAACACAAAGCCGAGGACCAACACGACGACGGCGGTTGGCAAAAAGCTGAGTCTTCTCCTGGGACAACTTCAAATTGTCCACCACCTGCCCCCAAATCTGATGCAACCTCTCCACCACAGCATCCACTCCAGGACAATCCGAAGATTCCACTTGACCGGAGGAAAATCGAGGATGAAACCCCGAATTACAGAAAAACGGGGACACCAAGGTGGCAGAGCTGGCCCGATTATTGAGGGCGAACTCCGCCAAAGGCAAAAAAGCAACCCAATCATCCTGATCCGCAGACACAAAACACCTCAAATATGTCTCCAAGGTCTGATTAGTCCGCTCGGTCTGGCCATTAGTCTGAGGATGGAAAGCAGACGAAAAAGACAAATCTATGCCCATCCTAGCACAGAATGCCCGCCAAAATCTAGACACGAATTGGGTCCCTCTGTCAGAAACGATATTCTCCGGAATACCATGCAAACGAACAACATTTTGAAAAAACAGAGGAACCAACTCGGAAGAAGAAGGCAACTTAGGCAAGGGAACCAGATGGACCATCTTAGAGAAACGGTCACACACCACCCAGATGACAGACATCTTATGAGAAACAGGCAGATCCGAAATAAAATCCATCGAGATGTGCGTCCAAGGCCTCTTCGGGATAGGCAAGGGTAACAACAATCCACTAGCCCGAGAACAACAAGGCTTGGCCCGAGCACAAACGTCACAAGACTGCACAAAGCCTCGCACATCTCGTGACAGGGAAGGCCACCAGAAGGACCTTGCCACCAAATCCCTGGTACCAAAGATTCCAGGATGACCTGCCAACGCAGAAGAATGAACCTCAGAGATGACTCTACTGGTCCAATCATCAGGAACAAACAGTCTACCAGGTGGGCAACGATCAGGTCTATCCGCCTGAAACTCCTGCAAGGCCCGCCGCAGGTCTGGAGAAACGGCAGACAATATCACTCCATCTTTAAGGATACCTGTGGGCTCAGAATTACCAGGGGAGTCAGGCTCAAAACTCCTAGAAAGGGCATCCGCCTTAACATTCTTAGAACCCGGTAGGTAAGACACCACAAAATTAAACCGAGAGAAAAACAACGACCAGCGCGCCTGTCTAGGATTCAGGCGCCTGGCAGACTCAAGGTAAATTAAATTTTTGTGGTCAGTCAATACCACCACCTGATGTCTGGCCCCCTCAAGCCAGTGACGCCACTCCTCAAAAGCCCACTTCATGGCCAAAAGCTCCCGATTCCCAATATCATAATTCCGCTCGGCGGGCGAAAATTTACGGGAAAAAAAAGCACAAGGTCTCATCACGGAGCAGTCGGAACTTCTCTGCGACAACACCGCCCCAGCTCCGATTTCAGAAGCGTCGACCTCAACCTGAAAAGGAAGAGCAACATCAGGCTGACGCAACACTGGGGCGGAAGAAAAGCGGCGCTTGAGCTCCCGAAAGGCCTCCACAGCATCAGGGGACCAATCAGCAACATCAGCACCCTTCTTAGTCAAATCAGTCAATGGTTTTACAACATCAGAAAAACCAGCAATAAATCGACGATAAAAGTTAGCAAAGCCCAAAAATTTCTGAAGACTCTTAAGAGAAGAGGGTTGCGTCCAATCACCAATAGCCTGAACCTTGACAGGATCCATCTCGATGGAAGAGGGGGAAAAAATGTATCCCAAGAAGGAAATCTTTTGAACCCCAAAAACACACTTAGAACCCTTCACACACAAGGAATTAGACCGCAAAACCTGAAAAACCCTCCTGACCTGCTGGACATGAGAGTCCCAGTCATTCGAAAAAATCAGAATATCATCCAGATACACAATCATAAATTTGTCCAAATAATCGCGGAAAATGTCATGCATAAAGGACTGGAAGACTGAAGGGGCATTTGAAAGACCAAAAGGCATCACCAAATACTCAAAATGGCCCTCGGGCGTATTAAATGCGGTTTTCCACTCATCCCCCTGCTTGATTCGCACCAAATTATACGCCCCACGGAGATCAATCTTAGAGAACCACTTGGCCCCCTTTATACGAGCAAACAAATCAGTAAGCAGTGGTAACGGATATTGATATTTAACCGTGATTTTATTCAAAAGTCGATAATCAATACACGGCCTCAAAGAGCCGTCTTTCTTAGACACAAAGAAAAAACCGGCTCCTAAGGGAGATGACGAAGGACGAATATGTCCCTTTTCCAAGGACTCCTTTATATATTCTCGCATAGCCGCGTGTTCAGGCACAGACAGATTAAATAAACGACCCTTAGGGTATTTACTACCCGGAATCAAGTCTATGGCACAATCGCACTCCCGGTGCGGAGGTAGTGAACCAACCTTGGGTTCTTCAAAAACGTCACGAAAGTCAGACAAGAATTCAGGAATCTCAGAGGGAATAGATGATGAAATGGAAACCAAAGGTACGTCCCCATGAGTTCCTTTACATCCCCAGCTTAACACAGACATAGCTCTCCAGTCGAGGACTGGGTTATGAGATTGCACCCATGGCAATCCCAGCACCAAAACATCATGTAGATTATACAGCACCAGAAAGCGAATAACCTCCTGGTGATCCGGATTAACACGCATAGTCACTTGTGTCCAGTATTGTGGTTTATTACTAGCCAATGGGGTGGAGTCAATCCCTTTCAGAGGTATCGGAGCCTCCAATGGCTCCAAATCATACCCACAGCGTTTGGCAAAGGACCAATCCATAAGACTCAAAGCAGCGCCAGAGTCGACATAGGCATCCGCGGTAATAGATGACAAAGAACAAATCAGGGTCACAGATAGAATAAACTTAGACTGTAAAGTGCTAATTGAAACAGACTTGTCAGGCTTCTTAGTACGCTTAAAGCATGCTGATATAACATGAGTTGAATCACCACAATAGAAGCACAACCCATTTTTTCGTCTAAAATTCTGCCGCTCGCTTGTGGACAGAATTCTATCACATTGCATATTTTCTGGCGTTTTCTCAGTAGACACCGCCAAATGGTGCACAGGTTTGCGCTCCCGCAGACGCCTATCGATCTGAATAGCCATCGTCATGGACTCATTCAGACTCGCAGGCACAGGGAACCCCACCATAACATCCTTAATGGCATCAGAGAGACCTTCTCTGAAAATCGCCGCCAGGGCGCACTCATTCCACTGAGTAAGCACAGACCATTTGCGGAATTTTTGGCAGTATATTTCAGCTTCATCTTGCCCCTGAGACAAGGACATCAAGGCCTTTTCCGCCTGAAGCTCTAAATGAGGTTCCTCATAAAGCAACCCCAAGGCCAGAAAAAACGCATCCACATTGAGCAACGCAGGATCCCCTGGTGCCAATGCAAAAGCCCAGTCTTGAGGGTCGCCCCGGAGCAAGGAAATTACAATCCTGACCTGCTGTGCAGGGTCTCCGGCAGAGCGAGACTTCAGGGACAAAAACAATTTGCAATTATTTTTAAAATTTTGAAAGTGAGATCTATTCCCCGAGAAGAATTCAGGCAAAGGAATTCTAGGCTCAGACATAGGTGCATGAACAACAAAATCTTGCAAATTTTGTACCTTTGTGGCGAGATTATTCAAACCTGTAGCTACACTCTGAAGATCCATTTGAAACAGGTGAACACAGAGCCATTCAAGGATAAGAAGGAGAGAAAGAGAGGAAGTCTGCAGTATAGGCAGACTAGCAAGTGATTCAATTAAGAGCACACTCAGAACTAGAGGAAAAAAAAAAAAAAAAAAAAAAAATTGTAGTAGACAGACTTCTTTTTTCTCTCCTTTATCAGCCAGTAATTTAACCCTTTTTTTTTTGGCCGGTCAAACTGTCATGATTCTCAATGGCGAGAGAACATAGCCCAGCATATATGAGAACTAGCTCTTGGAAGATGGAAACTATACTGACCATGAACTAAACCTGCCGCACAACTAGAAGTGGCCGGGTAGCATGCCTACGTTTTTTTATCCCTAGATGCCCAGCGCCAGCCGGAGAACTACCTAATCCTAGCAGAGGAAAAGACAGTCCTGGCTCACCTCTAGAGAAATTTTCCCAAAAGGCAGACAGAGGCCCCCACATATATTGGCGGTGATTTTAGATGAAATGACAAACGTAGTATGAAAATAGGTTTAGCAAAAATCGAGGTCCGCTTACTAGATAGCAAGAAGACAGAAAGGGCACTTTCATGGTCAGCAGAAAACCCTATCAAAACACCATCCAGAAATTACTTTAAGACTCTAGCATTAACTCATAACACCAGAGTGGCAATTTCCGCTCACAAGAGCTTTCCAGACACAGTAACGAAACAGCAGCTGTGAACAGGAACAAAATGCAAAAACACACAAGGACAAAAGTCCAACTTAGCTGGGAGTTGTCTAGTAGCAGGAACATGCACAGAAAGGCTTCTGATTACATTGTTGACCGGCATGAAACTGACAGAGGAGCAAGGTTATATAGCGACTCCCACATCCTGATAGGAGCAGGTGAACAGAGGGGATGATGCACACAAGTACAATTCCACAAGTGGCCACCGGGGGAGCCCAGAATCCAATTTCACAACACAGTATAGTGCTGTGCATATACTTTATACAGCCCATCAGCCTCTATTCTATATGCAGCCAGCACAGCAACAGCCTCTGATATATGCAGCCCGGCAGCAGCCCCTCATATATATATATATATATATATATATATATATATATATATATATATATATATACAGCCCAGCAGAAGCCTCTCACATAGAGCCCAGCAGCAGTCTTTCATATAGACAGCCCAAATTTCTACAATACAAATTTAGCTTTTTTAGCCATCTGAAAGAACTGTCTTCAGACGAGCTTAAGGCCACAGCAGAGCAACTTGTCAGGTCTTATTCAGTTGACTTGGACATTACATTTATCGATGAACTGTTTCAGTTTGTAACACTTGCCAATTTATTCACAGACGAGGAGCCAAAAGATATCAGCACTGAACTTTTCATGTACAAGCTTATCATGGAAAAGGGTGTGCAGGACACTTTCCCAAATATTGAGATAGCTCTAATGATATATCTAATTTTGATGGTAACAAACTGCAGTGGTGAGCATTCCTTCTCAAAACTCAAATTAGTTGAAAACCGATTAAGGACGTCCATGAAGCAGCAATGACTTGTAAATTTGGCTATCATGCGCATCGAGTCAGATATACTGTGTGAATTGGACTTTAGTGACATCATTCATTAGTGATTTTGCAGCACGAAAATCAAGGAAAGTGCCTGGATTGTAAAAAGTGAATGATTTTACCTGAATTACTCTGCGTAAATGATTTCTGTAAATAAACTTGCGTTCGTTTCATTTTGTGTTTTTGCACTGCATATTGCAACACCTTGAAAAATGGGCCTCCCTCCAAAATGGGCCCCGGGCCACCCACCTCTTAAATCCGGCCCTGATTCCAGCCTTTTTCTTCTCTTCACTAAGACCAGGAAAAGTTGAACATATATAGTTAACGCATTCTCCACTGTGATTGAGAGATTTGATGAACTGCTTCATCAATCCAAGTTTTATGTAAGGGAGGAAAGACAATATTCTTCCTATCCTCTAGAGGATCATGGATGACATTCTTATCGCCAGATGCCAAACTCTGTCGCTGAGGCCATTCAGTTTTCACCTAATGCTCTGCTGTAGCTCTACTGTCCCAGTAGCACAGAAAACAAGGGTGTTTTGTGTACCCTCCTTGCAGACCCAAAAGAAAGTTAACCATTTTCAAATCAACACAAATTAACCACCCATGAACATTATATTGTAACCTCTCTAGAACAATCTTGATGTTTTTATATTCTTCTTTAAGTTTTACAGAATGACCTATTGGTACAGAGCCATACTTATTTCCATTGTGTAACAGAGCACATTTTAAACTTCTTTTGGAACTATCAATAAAAAGCCTCCAATCCCTTGAATCATATGCTGGAAGTCCCATAAAGAGAAGTAGACCTTCAACATCAGTACAATAGACAAGCTGGCCATCTGAATGGAGGTACTTACGCAGTTCTGCTTCCCTGTTACGATAAAATGAGACACGTACTAGGTTTCAACATTCGATTCTCTTGTAGTCTTGAAGCCAATAGTTCAGCAGACTCTTTTGGTAGATAAAGATCTCTAACCAGATCATTCAAAGCAGACTGAGTAAACAGAATTGGTTTGTCACAATCTTCATCACATGGCTGAAAAAAATCTGGACTGTCTTTTCTTCATCAGTATAACAATGTGAGGAGAGTTCTGTGTCAACTATTTCTGGAAGCGCAGTAAATTTTGGAACAGTTATGTCTTCACTATGGGCAACAGGTCGAATAGCTGAAGGGATACTCGGGTATTGCAAATATTGCTTGTTTTTCTTATTGAAACCTTTTACATCAACAAGGCAGAAATAGCAGTCTTCTAAATGGTTGCTTGGTTCTCTCCAAACCACAGAAGCTCCAAACTGAAGTTTAGCATTCTTTCCTTGAGACCATGATCTCAAGCTCTCAATACAGGTTTTGCACACTTTGTGAGGAGACCAGTGCTTGTCTTGGTCTCCAAGTTTTACTTTGAAGTACACAAAATACACCCTCTTAACAAAGTCAGTAATGTTGCGCCTCTGAGTGTTCACAGTAAAGTTTCCACAGATGTAACAAAAAATATTTGGATCATTTGAGCACTGTCTTCTGCGAGATGTAGAGGCCATTGTTAGATCAGCAAAACATCCTGCAGAGAAATACAAGATAAAAGTTGTTAGCTACCTGAGTTGTTCATTGAATTTCTATTCCCCCCCCCCCACACACACACACACACACACACCTTAGGTATTGATTCACAAACAAAAAACAGAAAAACAGCAGGATAAAGACAATAAATATAAAAATTCATTGAAAATTTCAATAAATAAAACAGTACCTGCACACGACTCTTGTGTACGTTGAAAACTGTTTGTTTACTTTCTTATCATAACAAATGGGAATTATGCATGTTCAAAGAAAACAAAGATAATCTCACATTTATTGGGAGACTAAATGAAAACTAAATTTACCTTAGTGAACCGTATAAACCGGCACTTTTCATACATAACTTATATTTATCATGGAATTCATGAAAATGGGTTATATACCTATAGCGCAAAAAAGTGATGTGATAGAGAAATTATGAAATCAGATATGAATTCAGCACCCTCAAATTAGTTTAAAACTGTTCTTAAAGTCCATGCCAGAAATTTTTTTTTTGTTTGTAGACCAGTGTAATTGAACACTTTTCTGAGATTTAACCTCTTAGTGACAGAGCCAATTTGGTACTTAATGACCAAGCCAATTTTTACAATTCTGACCACTGTCACTTTATGAGGTTATAACTCTGGAATGCTTTAATAGATCCTGCACCCCTCAAGGTGCTCAAAACCACATTCAAGAAGTTTATTAACCCTTTACGTGCTTCACAGGAACTGAAACAATGTGGAAGGAGAAAATAAACATTTAACTTTTTTTTGCAAACATTTTACTTCAGAACCATTTTTTTTATTTTCACAAGTGTAAAAACAGAAATTTTACCATAAATTTTGTTGTGCAATTTCTCCTGAGTACGTCGATACCCCATATGTGGGGGTAAACCACTGTTTGGGCACACCGCAGAGCTTGGAAGAGAAGGAGTGCCGTTTTACTTTTTCAATGTAGAATTGGCTGGAATTGAGATCGGACGCCATGTTGCATTTGCAGAGCTCCTGATGTACCTAAACAGTAGAAACTCCCCACAAGTGACACCATTTTGGAAACTAGACCCCCCAAAGAGCTTATCTAGATGTGTGGTGAGCACTATGAACCCCCAACTGCTTCACAGAAGTTTATAATGTAGAGCCATGAAAATAAAAAAATCATATTTATTCCACAAAAATGATCTTTTCACCCCCACATTTTTACTTTCACAAAGGTAACAGGAGAAATTGGACCCCAACATTTATTGTGCAATTTATGGTGAGTATGCTGATACCCCATATGTGGGGGTAAACCACTGTTTGGGCACATGGCAGAGTTCGGAAGGGAAGGAGCGCCGTTCTGGAATGCAGACTTTGATAGAATGGTCTGCGGGCGTTATGTTGCGTTTGCAGAGCCCCTGATGTACCTAAACAGTAGAAACCCCCCACAAGTGACCCCATTTTGGAAACTAGACCCCCCAAGGAACTTATCTAGGTATGTTATGAGAACTTTGAATGCCCAAGTGCTTCACAGAAGCTTATAATGCAGAGTTGTAAAAATAAAAAAATAAACATTTTTCCCAAAAAAGATTATTTAGCCCCCAAATTTTTATTTTCACAAGGGTAACAAGAGAAGCTGGACCGCAAAAGTTGTTGTCCAATTTGTCCTGAGTACACTGATACCCCATGTGTGGGGGGACCACTGTTTGGGCGCATGGCAGAGCTCGGAAGGGAAGGAGAACCGTTTTGGACTGCAGACTTTGATAGAATGGTCAGCGGGCGTTATGTTGCGTTTGCAGAGCCCCTTATGTACCTAAACAGTAGAAACCCCCCACAAGTGACCCCATTTTGGAAACTATACCCCCCAAGGAACTTATCTAGATGTGTGGTGAGAACTTTGAATGCCCAAGTGCTTCTCAGAAGTTTATAATGGAGAGTCGTGAAAATAAAAAAAAAATTTATTCCACAAAAAATAATTTTTAGCCCCCAAGTTTTTATTTTCACAAGGGTAGCAGGAGAAATTGGACCCTAAAAGTTGTTGTGCAATTTATCCTGAGTACGCTGATGCCCCATATGTTGGGGTAAACCACTGTTTGGGCGCACGGCAGAGCTCAGAAGGGAGGGAGCACCATTTGACTTTTTAAATGCAAAATTGGCTGTGGCGTTTAGAGACCCCCTGATGTACCTAAACAGTGGAAACCCCCCAATTCTAACTCCAACCCTAACGCCAACACACCCCCCTACCCCTAATCCCAACCCGATCCATAATCCTAATCACAACCCTAACGATAATCACAACCCTAACCCCAAAACAACCATAACCCTAATCAGAACCCTAAATCCAACACACCCCTAATCCTAATCTCAACCCTAATCTCAAACCTAACCCTAATCCCAATACACCCCTAACCCTAATCCCAACCCTAATCCTAACCCTAATCCCAAACCTAACCCTAATCCCAAGTGTAACCCTAATGCCAACCCTAATCCAAAACCTAACCCTAATCCCAACTCTAACCCTAACTTTAGCCGCAACCCTAGTCCTAACATTAGCCCCAACCCTAACCTTAACTTTAGCCCCAACCCTAACCCTAAATTTAGCCCCAACCCTAACCCTAGCCCTAACTTTAGCCCCAACCCTAACCCTAACTTTAGCCCCAACCCTAACCCTAACCCTAAATTTAGCCCCAACCCTAACTTTAGCCCCAACCCTAACCCTAACCCTAAATTTAGCCCCAACCCTAACCCTAACCCTAAATTTAGCCAAAACTCTAACCCTAACTTTAGCCGCAACCCTAGTCCTAACATTAGCCCCAACCCTAACCTTAACTTTAGCCCCAACCCTAACCCTAAATTTAGCCCCAACCCTAACCCTAACCCTAAATTTAGCCCCAACCCTAACCCTAACTTTAGCCCCAACCCTAACCCTAACCATAAATTTAGCCCCAACCCTAACCCTAACTTTAGCCCCAACCCTAACCCTAATTTTAGCCCCAACTCCTCTAGCTGCCGGCCGGCAGATCATGGCAGGCACACTGCGCATGCGCCCGCCATTTTCTTACCGGAGGAAGAAGCCTGCAGCCAGGAGAGGACACAGGAGGACCCAGGGACACCGGTAAGTATAACAGGGTCCCCAAATCCCCCTATTTCTCTGTCCTCTGATGTGCGATCACATCAGAGGACAGAGAATTACACATAGTTTCTCTTTTTTTGCGGTCGCCGGTAAACAGTTAATTACCAGCGATCACAAAACAGGGGTCGGTAAATACCGACCCCGATCATGTTCTTTGGGGTCTCGGCTACGCCCGGCAGCCGAGACCCCAAAGATCTTCCGGGAGCCGGCTGGCAGGCGCACTGCGCATGCGCCCGCCATTTTTTGGCCGGAACAAGATGGCGGCGCCCATCGGGAGCCACGAGAAGCACGGGGGGAGACAAGTGAGTATCGGGGGGGAGACAAGTGAGTATCGGGGGGAAATCGGGGACCCCATTTCTCTGTCCTCTGATGTGTGATCACTAGGGTTGAGCGAAACGGATCGTTCATTTTCATAAGTCGCCGACTTTTGGCAAAGTCGGCGTCTCATGAAACCGACCCGATCCCTGCGTGGGGTCGGCCATGCGGTACGCGACTTTTGCGCCAAAGTCTCGTTTCAATGACGCTAAAAGCACCATTTCTCAGCCAATGAAGGTGGACGCAGAGTGTGGGCAGCGTGATGACATAGATCTCTGTCCCCACCATCTTAGAGAAGGGCATTGCAGTGATTGGCTTGCTTTCTGCCGCGTCACAGGGGCTATAAAGGGGCGTTCCCGCCGACCGCCATCTTACTGCTGCTGATCTGAGCGTAGGGAGAGGTTGCTGCCGCTTCTTCAGAAGCAGGGATAGTGATAGGCAGGGTACATAAAGCCACAAACCGCTTGTGCTGTAGCGATTTCCACTGTCCAACACCACCTTTTGTTTGCAGGGACAGTGGAAGCTACATTTTTTTTTCCTCAGCGCTGTAGCTCATTGGGCTGCCCTAGAAGGCTCCCTGATAGCTGCGTTGCTTTGTGTGTACGCCGCTGTGCAAACCAACTGCTTTTTTCAAAGCACAAATCCTGTTGTTCCTTCCTTTCTGCACAGCTATCTTGTGTGTTTGTCCCCACTTTTGTGTGCAGCAGTCCTTTTTATAGCTGCCTGCCATACTTTCCTGAGATTACTGCAGGGAGATAAAGATTGGCAAGTCTTCCTCTGTGCCAGTCCTGTGTGTGGCATCTGTCTCTCATTGTGTGCCACCGAAAACCACTGTGTAATACTGGGCCTTTTTTTAATTTTTTTTTCTAAATTTTCCCTTTTATAAAAAATAATAATTAGTGGGAGATAAAGATTGGCAAGTCTGCCTCTGTGCCAGTCCTGTGTGTGGCATCTGTCTCTCATTGTGTGCCACCGAAAACCACTGCGTAATACTGGGCCTTTTTTTTTTTTTCTAAATTCTCCCTTAAAAAAAAAAAATAATTAGTGGGAGATAAAGATTGGCAAGTCTGCCTCTGTGCCAGTCTTGTGTGTGGCATCTGTCTCTCATTGTGTGCCACCAAAAACCACTGTGTAATTTTGGGCCTTTTTTTTTTTTTTCTAAATTCTCCCTTTTAAAAAAAAAATAATTAGTGGGAGATAAAGATTGGCAAGTCTGCCTCTGTGCCAGTCCTGTGTGTGGCATCTGTCTCTCATTGTGTGCCACCGAAAACCACTGTGTAATACTGGGCCTTTTTTTTTTTCTAAATTCTCCCTTTTAAAAAAAAATAATTAGTGGGAGATAAAGATTGGCAAGTCTGCCTCTGTGCCAGTCCTGTGTTTGGCATCTGTCTCTCATTGTGTGCCACCGAAAACCACTGTGTAATACTTGGCCATTTTTTTTGGGGGGTAAATTCTCCCTGTAAAAAAAAAAAAAAATTAGTGGGAGATAAAGATTGGCAAGTCTGCCTCTGTGCCAGTCCTGTGTGTGGCATCTGTCTCTCATTGTGTGCCACCGAAAACCACTGTGTAATACTGGGCCTTTTTTTTTTTTTCTAAATTCTCCCTTTAAAAAAAAAATAATTAGTGGGAGATAAAGATTGGCAAGTCTGCCTCTGTGCCAGTCTTGTGTGTGGCATCTGTCTCTCATTGTGTGCCACCAAAAACCACTGTGTAATACTTGGTCATTTATTTTTTTGGGGTAAATTCTCCCTGTAAAAAAAAAAAAATAGTGGGAGATAAAGATTGGCAAGTCTGCCTCTGTGCCAGTCCTGTGTGTGGCATCTGTCTCTCATTGTGTGCCACCGAAAACCACTGTGTAATTTTGGGCCTTTTTTTTTTTTTTCTAAATTCTCCCTTTTAAAAAAAAATAATTAGTGGGAGATAAAGATTGGCAAGTCTGCCTCTGTGCCAGTCCTGTGTTTGGCATCTGTCTCTCATTGTGTGCCACCGAAAACCACTGTGTAATACTTGGCCATTTTTTTGGGGGGGTAAATTCTCCCTGTAAAAAAAAAAAAAATTAGTGGGAGATAAAGATTGGCAAGTCTGCCTCTGTGCCAGTCCTGTGTGTGGCATCTGTCTCTCATTGTGTGCCACCGAAAACCACTGTGTAATACTTGGCCATTTTTTTGGGGGGGTAAATTCTCCCTGTAAAAAAAAAAAAAGTTAGTGGGAGATAAAGATTGGCAAGTCTGCCTCTGTGCCAGTCCTGTGTGTGGCATCTGTCTCTCATTGTGTGCCACCGAAAACCACTGTGTAATACTGGGCCTTTTTTTTTTTTCTAAATTCTCCCTTTTAAAAAAAAAAAATTAGTGGGAGATAAAGATTGGCAAGTCTGCCTCTGTGCCAGTCCTGTGTGTGCCATCTGTCTCTCATTGTGTGCCACCGAAAACCACTGTGTAATACTTGGCCATTTATTTTTTTGGGGTAAATTCTCCCTGTAAAAAAAAAAAAATTAGTGGGAGATAAAGATTGGCAAGTCTGCCTCTGTGCCAGTCCTGTGTGTGGCATCTGTCTCTCATTGTGTGCCACAGAAAACCTAGTGTGTAATATTGTTTTTTTTTGGGTTTTTTTTTAAATTCTCCCAGAAAAAAAAAATAAAATAGTGGGAGATTAAGATTGGCATTTCTGCTTGAGTGCTGGTTCTGTGTGTGCCATCTGTCTCAAATTATTGGGGCACAGAAAACCTAGTGTGTAACATTGGGCCTGATTTTCCTTTCAGTGTCAGGCACCTATAAAGGTATATATAAATCCTACAGAAGTTTGAGTTCACCTTATAAGTTGTTTTACAGTAACAAATACCGTTACTTTGGTTACGTTTTGCAAACAATGAGGAAGTCTAGTGGAAGAGGTCGTGGCCGTGGGCGGTCATTGTCAGCTGGTAATGATGGTAGTGGTGGTGGAGCATCAGGTGGTCGTGGTAAAAGCAGTACAGCACCTAAGTCTCGAGTTGTTGAGCCAAAAACGTCGTCTGCCTACACAAGGCCTCGAACGCTCTCTTTTCTGGGAGTAGGAAAACCACTTTTGAAGCCGGAGCAGGAGGAACAAGTATTGGCTTTCATTGCTCACTCTGCCTCTAGCTCTTTCGCCTCCTCCTCGGAAAGTGCCAAATGTCAGAGCAGTGCATCATCAGTGGATGCTCCCGGTCAGGAACAAGTCGCTTCCTTGTGTCCTTCACCCAGAACAACAGTGAAGGATGCGTCAGTCGACACAACAGGTTACTCCATGGAGCTCTTTACACATACCGTTCCTGGGTTAGACAGTGAAACAGTTAACAGGCCATGCCCATTAGAAGTTGAATCGGACATGGAGTGCACAGATGCACAGCCACAGCCAGATTACTATGCTGTTCCTTTGACTCAGACCAGAACATTGCCCTCGCAGTGTACTGAGGCAGAATCAAACCCAGCGGAGACTATGGTGCCCCGTCACGAACGCTATACCACCGGCTTACACGGTGACACAGACGAAGTTGCACACGACATAGAAGAGGAGGTCATAGATGACCCAGTTGTTGACCCCGATTGGCAGCCATTGGGGGAACAGGGTGCAGGCGGCAGTAGTTCTGAAGCGGAGGAGGAGGAGCCGCAGCAGGCATCAACATCACAACAGGTTCCATCTGCTGGGCCCGTATCTGGCCAAAAACGCGTGGCAAAACCAAAACCAGTTGGAGGACAGCGTGGCCATCCGGTTAAAGAAGCTCAGTCTGCAATGCCTGAAAAGGTATCTGATAGTAGAAAGAGTGCAGTCTGGCATTTTTTTAAACAACATCCAAATGATCAGCGCAAAGTCATCTGTCAAAAATGTTCAACTACCTTAAACAGAGGTCAGAATCTTAAAAGTCTAAATACAAGTTGCATGCATAGACATTTATCCACCATGCATTTGCAAGCCTGGACTAACTACCAAACGTCCCTAAAGGTTGCAGCACACTCGGCCAATGAAGCTAGTCAGCAACGCTACATCCCTTCCCTCACTGTAAGCCCATCATTTTCCGCGCCACCTGCAGTATCTGTGCAGCTTTCGTCGCCAGGCCAAAGCAGTCAGGGAATAACCAGGTTAGTAGTAGGAAACACTGCATGTAGGGCACCGGCAAGAATACCATCTCCAAACCTCTCTCAGTCACCCATGTCCACCGGCACCACCGCTAGTTCCACGATCTCCAGCTCTCCAGTCCAGCTCACCCTACATGAGACTCTTGTTAGGAAAAGGAAGTACTCATCCTCGCATCCGCGTACACACGGTTTGAACGCCCACATTGCTAGACTAATCTCATTAGAGATGATGCCCTACCGGTTAGTTGAAAGCGAAGCTTTCAAAGCGCTGATGGACTACACTGTACCACGCTACGAGCTACCCAGTCGGCACTTCTTTTCTAGAAAAGCCATCCCAGCCCTCCAACAGCATGTTAAAGACCACATCGTCCATGCACTCAGGCAGTCTGTGACTACAAAGGTGCACCTGACAACAGATGCATGGACCAGTAGGCATGGCCAGGGACGTTACGTGTCCATCACGGCACACTGGGTGAATGTGGTGGATGCAGGGTCCACAGGGGACAGCAATATTGGGACAGTTCTGCCTAGCCCACGGTCAAGGAAAGAGTTGGCTGTAGGCGTTCGCCCCCCCTCCTCCTCTTCCTCCTCCTCCTGCAGAAGCGAGAGCTCGTCTACAGACCGCAGTCACACATCCACTCCATCCATAGCTGCCACTGTTGCACACCAGGTGTGCCATTATGGGACAGCTAGTGGCAAGCGTCAGCAGGCTGTATTGGCAATGAAGTGTTTGTGCGACAACAGACACACCGCAGAAGTTCTGTCCGAGTTCTTGCAGAAAGAAACTCAGTCATGGCTGGGCACTGTACATCTTGAGGCAGGCAAGGTAGTGAGTGATAACACAAGGAATTTCATAGCTGCCATAGCCCTTTCCCAACTGAAACACATTCCTTGCCTGGCTCACACCTTAAACCTGGTGGTGCATTGCTTCCTGAAAAGTTATCCGGGGTTACCCGACCTGCTCCTCAAAGTGCGCAGACTTTGCTCGCATATCCGCCGTTTGCCCGTACACTCCAGCCATATGCAGAACTATCAGCGTTCTTTGAACCTTCCTCAGCATCGCCTAATCATCGCCGTTGCAACAAGGTGGAACTCCACACTGCACATGCTTCAGAGAGTGTGCGAACAGAGGCGTGCTGTTATGTATTTGTGGGAGGATACATGGGCAGGCAGTTGGATGGCAGACATGGAGTTGTCAGGTGTGCAGTGGTCGAAGCTACAAGACCTGTGTCAAGTCCTTCAGTGTTTTGAGGAATGCACACGGCTGGTTAGTGCAGACAACGCCATAATAAGCATGAGCATCCCCCTAATGCGTCTGCTGATGCAAAGTTTGACGCACATAAAGGAGCAGGTGTCTGCAGCCGAGGAAGAGGAAAGCCTTGATGACAGTCAGCCATTGTCTGGTCAGGGCCGTGTACAGGACGCGGTAGCGGGCGAAGAGGAGGAGGAGGACGAGGAGGATGATGGGGATGAGTACTTTTTTAATGAGGAAGCTTCTCCTGGGCCAACAGAAATTAGTGGCGTTGAAAGGCCGGGTTCTGTTTTTTTAAGGGAGACAAGTGACGTAGATTTGCCTGTAACTGCCCCTCAAACCAGCACAACCGCAGATTTGACAACTGGAACTTTGGCCCACATGGCGGATTATGCCTTACGTATCCTCAAAAGGGACCCACGCATTATTAAAATGATGAGCGATGACGATTACTGGTTGGCCTGCATCCTTGACCCTCGCTATAAAGGCAAATTGCAAAATATTATGCCACATGAGAACCTCGAACAAATATTAGCAACCAAACAAGCTACTCTTGTAGACCGTTTGATTCAGGCATTCCCAGCACACAGCGCCGGTGATGGTTCTCACACAAGCTGCAGGGGGCTACAGGGCAGAGGTGTTAGAGGTGCACAGATCAGAAGTGGCGTTGGACAGAGGGGTTTTCTGACCAGGTTGTGGAGTGATTTTGCAATGACCGCAGACAGGACAGGTACTGCAGCATCTATTCAAAGTGACAGGAGACAACATTTGTCCAGTATGGTTACTAACTATTTTTCATCCCTTATCGAAGTTCTCCCTCAACCGTCATTCCCATTTGATTACTGGGCATCCAAATTAGACACCTGGCCTGAATTGGCAGAATATGCATTGCAGGAGCTTGCTTGCCCAGCAGCTAGTGTGCTATCAGAAAGAGTATTCAGTGCTGCTGGTTCAATATTAACCGAAAAAAGGACTCGTCTGGCTACCCAAAATGTGGATGATCTCACCTTCATTAAAATGAACCACTCCTGGATTTCAAATTATTTTGCCCTACCTTTCCTGGCTGACACCTAGCTTTCCTATAAAAAGGTCTTGCTTGTGGACTGGTCTTACTGAGTGTTCCAATCTCTTAATTTGCAGCAGCTGTTTGTCCAGCATACGACATGTTTACACCTCCCTCAATGGGAAAATTCCCCCCACGGGGCCGTGGTCTCGCCACTTGGCGCAAGCACCCGTTACAGTGCTGTTTGTCTGAAGAGGTGGGTGTGCCCGCTTTTAGTCGATGGCACTGCCACTGGGTCCCTCATAGTACAATGAAGTGTCTCTGGTGGTGGTGGTGCGCACCCAACATCAGACACACCGTTGTAACATGAGGGGCCCTGGGACGGTACCGCCGGCCACAAGAGAGTTCCCCCCCCAGCTCAAACTGTGCTCTACCACGCGCAAAATTATTTCGCACAGCTCCACCAATGTTTAGTCTATGCGCTGACATCATTCAATGCCTGGCACTGTCAATACCAATTTGTTGACATCTATGATGCTAGTTAAAGTAGTCTGGGTCAGTGTCCTATATTGACACCAGTAAATACTTACTGTCAAATTACTTTGTCAGAAACTCAGCAGATGAGCCCACCCCTGTACCTAAGTAGGCCTTCGTTAGCCTGTCTGCGGTCCCTCCTTGCAATCCTCCTCCGCTGACCACACCAATGCTGCCCGTGTACCCCTGGAACCTATTTAAAAGTTCATAGAGCCTATTTATATATTTTATTTAATATTAATAAAGCCATGATGGACTACGCTGTACCACGCTACAAGCTAACCAGTCGACACTTCTTTTGCGAGAAAAGCCATCCCAACCCTCCACCAGCATGTAAAAGACCGCATTGTCCATGCACTCTGGCAATCTGTGAGTACAAAGGTGCACCTGACAACAGACGCATGGACCTGTAGGCATGGCCACGGAAGGTTACGTGTCCATTACGGCGCAATGGGTTAATGTGGTGGATGCATGGTCCACAGGGGACAGTGTTGTGAATTTGGATTCTGGGCTCCCCCGGTGGCCGCTTGTGGAATTGGACTTGTCATCCTCTTTCCTGTTTCACCTGGTTCCATCAGTAGTGGGTGTCGCTATTTAAGCTCATTTCTCTGGTGGTTTCTGTCCGGTCAACAATGTTATCTGATGCCTCTCAGTGCTTGTTCCTGCTTCTAGACAACTACTAGATAAGTTGGACTTTTGTCCATGTTTTGTTTTGCCTATTTGTTCCAGTTCACAGCTGAAGTTTTGTTACTGTGTCTGGAAAGCTCTCGTTGATCAGGGATTGCTACTCTGGCGTTATGAGTTAATGCCAGAGTTTAAGGTAATCTCTGGATGGTGTTTTGTTAGTGTTTTTCTGCTGACCATGAAAGTATACTATCTGTCTTCTGCTATCTAGTAAGCGGACCTCAAATTTGCTAAGACTATTTTCCTGCTGCGTTTGTTGTTTCATCTGAACTCACCGTCATTATATGTGGGGGGCTACTGTCTTCTTTGGAATATTTCTCTAGAGGTGAGCCAGGTCTTATATTTCCCTCTGCTAGCTATTTAGGTCTTAGGCCAGAGCTGGGCATCTAGCGATAAATAGGAAATGCTACCTGGCTATTTCTAGTTGCGCGGCAGGCTTAGTTCATGGTCAGTATAGTTCCATCTTCCGAGAGCTTGTCCCTCAATAGGCTTGCTATGATCTCTGCCTGCAGAGATCATGACAGTTTGACCGGCCAATAAAGTGTTAAAGACCCAGGTTGAGAAAGGAGAGTTATAAGAAGTCTGCTGGTATTTTTTTTTTTTTTTTGTTTCCTCCAGTCTGCCTTGCTGCAGTCTTTTTTCTCTCTCTCCTCCTAATCTCTGTATGGCTCTGTGTGCACCTGACAATAATGGATCTCCAGAGTGTAACTGCGGGTTTGAATAATCTCATCACGAAAGTACAAAATTTACAAGATTTTGTGGTACATGCTCCGGTATCTGAGCCGAGAATTCCTTTGCCGGAGTTCTTCACAGGGAATAGAGCTAGCTTCCAGAATTTCCGAAATAATTGTAAGCTTTATTTGTCCCTGAAGTCTCGTTCAGCTGGAGACCCTGCTCAGCAGGTTAGGATTGTGATTTCCTTGCTCAGGGGTGACCCTCAAGATTGGGCCTTCTCATTGCCAGCAGGGGATCCTGCGTTACGCGATGTGGATGCGTTTTTTCTAGCCTTGGGCTTGCTTTATGAGGAACCTCATTTGGAACTTCAGGCAGAAAAAACTTTGATGGCACTATCTCAGGGGCAAGACGAAGCTGAAGTTTTCTGCCAAAAATTCCGTAAATGGTCTGTGCTTACTCAGTGGAATGAGTGCGCCTTGGCGGCAACTTTCAGAGAAGGTCTCTCTGATGCCGTTAAGGATGTTATGGTGGGGTTCCCTGTGCCTGCAGGTCTGAATGAGTCCATGACAATGGCTATTCAGATTGATAGGCGTCTGCGGGAGCGCAAACCGGTGCACCATCTGGCGGTGTCTATGGAAAAAACGCCAGAAAGTATGCAGTGTGATAGAATTCTGTCCAGGAGCGAGCGACAGAATTTTAGACGGAAGAATGGATTGTGTTTCTATTGTGGGGATTCTACTCATGTTATATCAGCATGCTCTAGGCGTACAAAGAAGCTTGATAAGTCTGTTTCCATTGGCACCATTCAGTCTAAGTTTATTTTGTCTGTAACCCTGATTTGCTCTTTGTCATCCATTGCCACGGACGCCTATGTTGACTCTGGCGCCGCTCTGAGTCTTATGGATTGGTCCTTTGCCAATCGTTGTGGTTTTGATTTAGAGCCTTTGGAGACTCTTATTCCTCTGAAGGGGATTGACTCCACCCCATTGGCTAATAATAAACCACAATACTGGACACAAGTAACCATGCGTATCAATCCGGATCACCAGGAGATTATTCGTTTCCTGGTGCTGTATAATTTACATGACGATTTGGTACTGGGATTGCCATGGTTGCAGTCTCACAACCCAGTCTTGGACTGGAGAGCAATGTCTGTGTTGAGCTGGGGATGTAAGGGTATTCATGGGGACTTACCTTTGGTTTCTATTTCGTCGTCCATTCCCTCTGAAGTCCCTGAGTTCCTCTCTGATTATCAAGACGTCTTTGACGAACCCAAGCTTGGGTCGTTACCTCCGCACCGTGAGTGCGATTGTGCCATAGATTTGATACCGGGTTGTAAATATCCTAAGGGTCGTTTGTTTAATCTGTCTGTGCCGGAACATGCTGCTATGCGGGAATATATAAAGGAGTCTTTGGAAAAGGGACATATTCGTCCATCTTCTTCTCCCTTGGGAGCTGGGTTTTTCTTTGTCTCAAAAAAAGACGGCTCTTTGAGACCATGTATTGATTATCGGCTTCTGAATAAGATCACTGTTAAGTATCAATACCCATTGCCATTGCTTACTGATTTGTTTGCTCGTATAGAGGGTGCTAAGTGGTTCTCTAAAATTGATCTTCGTGGGGCGTATAATTTGGTGCGGATCAGGCAGGGGGATGAGTGGAAGACCGCATTTAATACGCCCGAGGGCCACTTTGAGTATTTGGTCATGCCTTTTGGTCTTTCTAATGCCCCTTCAGTTTTCCAGTCTTTTATGCATGATATTTTCCGCGATTTTCTGGATAAATTTATGATAATATATCTGGATGATATTCTGATTTTTTCTGATGACTGGGACTCTCATGTCCAGCAGGTCAGGAGAGTTTTTCAGGTTCTGCGGTCTAATTCTTTATGTGTGAAGGGGTCTAAGTGCGTTTTTGGGGTCCAGAAAATTTCCTTTTTGGGGTATATTTTTTCTCCCTCTTCCATTGAGATGGATCCCGTCAAGGTGCAAGCTATTTGTGACTGGACTCAGCCCTCCTCTCTTAAGGGTCTTCAGAGATTTTTGGGCTTTGCCAACTTTTACCGCCGATTTATTGCTGGTTTTTCGGATGTCGTTAAACCACTGACTGATTTGACCAGACAAGGCGCTGATGTTGCTAATTGGTCCCCTCATGCTGTAGAGGCCTTTCAGGAGCTTAAGCGCCGTTTTGCCTCTGCCCCTGTGTTGCGTCAGCCTGATGTGAATCTGCCTTTTCAGGTTGAGGTTGACGCTTCGGAGATCGGAGCTGGGGCAGTGTTGTCGCAGAAAGGTTCCGACTGCTCCGTCATTAGGCCTTGTGCCTTCTTTTCTCGCAAATTTTCGCCCGCAGAGCGGAATTATGATGTTGGGAATCGGGAGCTTTTGGCCATGAAGTGGGCGTTTGAGGAGTGGCGCCATTGGCTCGAGGGGGCTAGGCATCAGGTGGTGGTATTGACTGACCACAAAAATTTGATTTATCTTGAGACTGCCAGACGCCTGAATCCTAGACAGGCGCGCTGGTCTTTATTTTTTTCTCGCTTCAATTTTGTGGTGTCATACCTACCGGGTTCTAAGAATGTTAAGGCAGATGCCCTTTCTAGGAGTTTTGACCCGGACTCTCCTGGTAATTCTGAACCCACAGGTATCCTTAGGGAGGGAGTAATTTTGTCGGCCGTTTCTCCTGATCTGCGGCGGTCCTTGCAAGAGTTTCAGGCGGATAGACCGGATCGTTGTCCGCCTGATAGACTGTTTGTTCCGGATGATTGGACCAGCAGAGTCATCTCTGAGGTACATTCTTCTGCATTGGCAGGTCATCCCGGAATTTTTGGTACCAGGGATTTGGTGGCAAGATCCTTCTGGTGGCCTTCCCTGTCACGAGATGTGCGAGTCTTTGTGCAGTCATGTGACGTTTGTGCTCGGGCCAAGTCTTGTAGTTCTCGGGCTAGCGGACTGCTGTTGCCCTTGCCTATTCCTAAGAGGCCTTGGACACACATCTCGATGGATTTTATTTCAGATCTGCCTGTTTCCCAGAAGATGTCTGTCATCTGGGTGGTCTGTGACCGTTTCTCTAAAATGGTCCATTTGGTTCCTCTGCCCAAGTTGCCTTCTTCTTCTGAGTTGGTTCCTCTGTTTTTTCAGAATGTTGTCCGATTGCACGGTATTCCTGAGAATATTGTTTCTGACAGAGGTACCCAATTTGTGTCTAGATTTTGGCGGGCATTCTGTGCTAGGATGGGCATAGATTTGTCTTTTTCCTCTGCTTTTCACCATCAGACTAATGGCCAGACCGAGCGGACTAATCAGACCCTTGAGACATATCTGAGGTGTTTTGTCTCTGCTGACCAGGATGATTGGGTTGCTTTTTTGCCATTGGCAGAGTTCGCCCTCAATAATCGGGCCAGCTCTTCCACCTTGGTGTCCCCGTTTTTCTGTAATTCGGGGTTTCACCCTCGATTTTCCTCCGGTCAGGTGGAATCCTCGGATTGTCCTGGAGTGGATGCGGTGGTGGAGAGATTGCATCACATCTGGGGGCAGGTTATGGACAATTTGAAGTTGTCCCAGGAGAAGACTCAGCGTTTTGCCAACCGTCATCGTCGTGTTGGTTCTCGGCTTTGTGTTGGAGATTTGGTGTGGTTGTCTTCTCGTTTTGTCCCTATGAGGGTCTCTTCTCCTAAGTTTAAACCTCGGTTCATCGGCCCTTATAGAATATTGGAGATTCTTAATCCTGTTTCTTTCCGTTTGGACCTCCCTGCGTCCTTTTCCATTCATAACGTTTTTCATCGGTCGTTATTGCGCAGGTATGAGGTACCTGTTGTACCTTCAGTTGAGCCTCCTGCTCCGGTGTTGGTTGAGGGTGAGTTGGAGTACGTTGTGGAGAAAATTTTGGACTCTCGTGTTTCCAGACGGAGACTCCAGTATCTGGTCAACTGGAAGGGTTACGGCCAGGAGGATAATTCTTGGGTCAATGCATCTGATGTTCATGCTTCTGATCTTGTTCGTGCCTTCCATAGGGCTCATCCTGGTCGCCCTGGTGGATCTGGTGAGGGTTCGGTGCCCCCTCCTTGAGGGGGGGGTACTGTTGTGAATTTGGATTCTGGGCTCCCCCGGTGGCCGCTTGTGGAATTGGACTTGTCATCCTCTTTCCTGTTTCACCTGGTTCCATCAGTAGTGGGTGTCGCTATTTAAGCTCATTTCTCTGGTGGTTTCTGTCCGGTCAACAATGTTATCTGATGCCTCTCAGTGCTTGTTCCTGCTTCTAGACAACTACTAGATAAGTTGGACTTTTGTCCATGTTTTGTTTTGCCTATTTGTTCCAGTTCACAGCTGAAGTTTTGTTACTGTGTCTGGAAAGCTCTCGTTGATCAGGGATTGCTACTCTGGCGTTATGAGTTAATGCCAGAGTTTAAGGTAATCTCTGGATGGTGTTTTGTTAGTGTTTTTCTGCTGACCATGAAAGTATACTATCTGTCTTCTGCTATCTAGTAAGCGGACCTCAAATTTGCTAAGACTATTTTCCTGCTGCGTTTGTTGTTTCATCTGAACTCACCGTCATTATATGTGGGGGGCTACTGTCTTCTTTGGAATATTTCTCTAGAGGTGAGCCAGGTCTTATATTTCCCTCTGCTAGCTATTTAGGTCTTAGGCCAGAGCTGGGCATCTAGCGATAAATAGGAAATGCTACCTGGCTATTTCTAGTTGCGCGGCAGGCTTAGTTCATGGTCAGTATAGTTCCATCTTCCGAGAGCTTGTCCCTCAATAGGCTTGCTATGATCTCTGCCTGCAGAGATCATGACAGGACAGCCTACTAAGTCTGTCTGCAGTCCCTAATTCAAATTGTCCTCCACTGTCTAAATCTGAGCTTCAACCTTCTGGCTCTCCTTAAGTGCTTTTTTTTAAAAAATTGGTGGTTGGGGCCTAATACCTCTGTTTGCCGCTCACTGGTGTTCTCCTCAACTGAATAAATATGAGCTTCAACCTTCTGGCTCTCATTTTTTTTTTTTTTTTAAATTGGTGGTTGGGGCCTAATACCTCTGTTTGCCGCTCCCTGTTGTTTGTCCTCAACTGTATAAAGCTGAGCTTCAACCTTCTGGCTTTCGGCCTATAGTATCAGATATTAAACAGCATTTGGCCTTCAACTTTGGTTGCGGCCTACTAACGGTGTCTGCCGCTCCCTGGTGTTTGTCCTCAACTGTATAAAGCTGAGCTTCAACCTTCTGGCTCTCATTAAGTGCTGTTTTTTAAAAAGCTTGGTGGTTACGGCCTACTAACGGGGTCTGCCGCTCCCTGGTGTTGTCCTCCACTGTATAAAGCTGAGCTTCAGTATTTAGGCTCTTGGCCTATAGTAGCAGATATTAAACTGCATTTGGCCTACTAGTGTGGTTGGGCCCTTAAAACAGTGTCTGCTGCTCCTGGGTTTGCTACTCCACTGAACAAAGCAATGCCGCCTGTTTAGTCCTGTTACCAATTTTGAACTGCATTTAGCCTACTTTATTCTTTGGCCCTATATCTGTGTTTCCTCCTCATCCTGCCCATTGCCCAGCCACTGCTAGATGAGTCTGCTGGTACATTGATCTAGACCACTACATTCCCCTTGCACTCTACACAGCCAGAATCGGACCCTGCTGAAAGTAAGGTTCCCCTTCCCGCATGTTATACCACCTTACACAGGGACAAAGAGGAAGGTGCAGATGAAAGTGCAGGTTCCTTCATCAGGTGGGGGGGCATACTCGTTGGCGACGTCACTGGCACAGGGCCCCTCAGAGTACGCAAAAGTGTCGCTGCTGGTGGGAGGCGCCCCCACCGTGCAAACACACCGCTGTACTTGGAGGGACCCTGTGCCAGTGCCAATGCCAACGAGTGGGCCCCCCCTGCTTGCTTAGGATCACAGCACTTGCAAACTTGACATACTTACCTCTCACTGCTCCACCGCCGTGACGTAGTCCACGTTTCCTGGGCCCACTAAAACTTTGAACCAGCCCTACCCCCCACAACTTTTGCCAAATGACCCCCAATTTCCAATGCCCAACTATTATTATAAAGTTAATTAAGATTGACAAGCTTCAGAAACAAGAATAGATGTTTTTGGCATTAAAATGGGCACTGTAGGTGTTTTCCTGGCCTCCACTCACTGTCGACTATGCTTCCCCATTGACTTGCATTGGGTTTCGTGTTTCGGTCGATCCCCGACTTTTAGCGATAATCGGCCGACTGCACTCGACTCGACTCTGGACAAAGTCGGGTTTCGCAAAACCCGACTCGATCTTAAAAAAATGAAAGTCGCTCAACCCTAGTGATCACATCGGAGGACAGAGAAATTAAATGGGAAATCGCGTTTTTTTTTGTTTTTGCGACCGCCGGTAAACGGTTAAGTAAAAAAACCCCGAATCATGTTCTCTGGGGTCTCGGCTACCCCCGGTAACCGAGACCCCAGAGAAAATCCTACTCTGGGGGGCGCTATTCACTTTTGCTGTGGTTTAAGCACCCTTAACTGCCGCCGTTAAAAGGCATATCGGCGGTCGTTAACGGGTTAAACTGCACAATAATAACAGTTACCATTGCTCAGAAATTAATTATAGCAATTTTTGTTATCTGACTTCATATATGGCAACTTGTTTAAAGCACCACTCCAGCGGTTTTTTTTATTTCAAAGCTGGAGTGCTGCTACTAAACTAAGTTTCCTGACCCTCGTCTTATACTTATAAGCTGCCATCTTGAGCTCTTTCTGGGGCTGCACCTGTCTCCATCTCCACCAGTTTCTGACCTGCTGGATTGCTCCACTTGTCACAACTTAATGCTAGAACAAATCTCTCATAAACTTAAACTGAGGGCTTGTGATCATTACTTTTGACTACTGGTCAGTTAGAAGTTGAGGTCCCAACTTGGTGCTGTGGGACCTGAGCGGTGCTTGGAGGAGCTGAAGACTTCAGCTGGTGAGTATAAAACTAGGGTCAGGGAACTTAGATTAGTAGCACCAATCCAACGCTGAAATAAAAAAAAAACGCTGGAGTGGTGCTCTAAACAATGGATATTGTAAGTCTTTTCAGGTAACTATTTCATGACCAGTTTACTGCAAAGTTACTGCATTCATCAAACATAATGATTGAGAATGAATGATGAAATGAAACAGTGAATGTTAATCTTATGTTTTGCACTTAGTGTTAATTAACACGTCTAAGCAGATGGCTTGTGACTTAGCAGAAAACTAGCACTAACTGCATCAGTTAAACATTAAAGTGAATCCATTAGTTTTACTAAATGGTGTAAAGGGCTCAATTCCATTAGGAAGAAAGTTACTACTGTAAGATTTTTATATGTCTTTAATACATTAACCAGCAATAAAAAGGCTTAATTGAATTTTTATCAATATACATAAAACTCAATATTTCCAGTCAATGGACCTGCTAAAAAATATTGATTTAATATACAGATTTTGTTTGCTATCTGTAGTGTCAATGCTGTAAGCAGAGAAAGTAGTGCACAGTCCATTCATTCGGAGCCTAACTGCTAACATTTCTTATCTCAAAGACCAATACAATATATGCACTAAGTAATCTAATGTACATGTAAACATGCAAGAAGATATTGACAGCATGATCTTAGAATACTGGCAATATATTATGCTTTCACATTTTTTTTATAAACTAATAGTCGCAATTTACTAAACTAATTGTTTCCTAAGAAAAATGTCATTAACCAAGAGTCAATTAGTTAGAAAATTGCTGCATTTTTGGTTCTGCAAACTTGAGATAAGAATGCCAAAAGACTAAATTTAGAAGTGATAGTCAATAAAGACTCAGTCTGGGTCAAAATATAGTGGTGATGTATGAGGCAAATTGCATTTTTTTCACAACCAATATTGACGCTGTGTATTTTTTTATGAATTTGCAAAATTAGAGATGAGCAAATATTTAGAAATTCAAATTTGTCACTATGATGAATTTTACCAGGAGATTTGATTTGCATGAAATTATTTTGCTGCAAACTAAAAGTACTTTAAAAAAACCAATTGCCCTAAAAACACAGTTTTAACACTTTGATGTCTGCTATGACTGTATCAAAAAGCTTTCTCTTAACACAAACAGAGTTAGTAATCTCAAAGTGACGTTGACATATACAATCTTGGCTGAAACTAATCATCAACAAGCTTCTTACACCTCTCAACTGAAATTTTGGACTACTCTTCTTTTGCAAACTGCTCCAGGTCTCTCATATTTGAATGGTGCCTTCTCCCAACAGCAATTTTAAGATCTTTCCACAGGACTTAAATGGGACTTAGATCGGGATTCATTGCTGGCCACTTCAGAACTTTCCAGTGCTTTGTTTCAATCCATTTCTGGGTGCTCCTTGAAGTATGTCTGGGGTTATTGTCCTGCTGGAAGATCCATGACTTAGGACACAAAACTGCTTTCTGTCACTGGGCACTACATTGCAACCCAAAATCCTTTGGTATTCTTCAGATTTCATGATGCCTTGGACACAGTCAAGGCACCAAGTGCCATATACCCCAAAACATCTCTGAACCTCCACCATGTTTGATTGTAGTTACTGTGTGTTCTTGTCTTTGTGGGCATCATTCCTTTTTCCGTAAACAGTAGAATGATGTGCATTGCCAAAAAACTCTATGTCTCATCTGTCTACAAAACACTTTCCCAGAAGGATTTTTGCTTACTTTGGCAAATTGTATAGAGTGAAAACGACGAAGACAACACTGGCCATGACAACCAACTATCACATTGGGATGATGTAAATGATCTAACAGGGCCCTTGATTGTGTTGGTTAAGCATGGAGCGTGGTGTGCTGCAATTCATGTGGGATGACAGGCATATTGTTACCATCATGCAAGGAGATGGCTATTGTATGGCCATGTTTTCACACCGTAACTATAAAAGTGAGTCCAAGAGAGTCCAAATTGGCTTATTACCAGGATAAGCTGTATTAACCTGCTCTGCAAAGTTTTCACTGAGCCGATGCCTGCTGACCATATATCTGACCA
Source organism: Ranitomeya variabilis (assembly GCF_051348905.1). Lineage (NCBI taxonomy): Eukaryota > Metazoa > Chordata > Amphibia > Anura > Dendrobatidae > Ranitomeya > Ranitomeya variabilis. The sequence continues at coordinate 719,648,767 of NC_135233.1, forward strand.
TTAAACCATCTGCCATCCCAGCAAATGCAACATACCTCTGCCTGTGCCAGCTTTACTCACCAGAAATGTTTAGTGGAAATCCTCTGCATTGCTGAATGATTGAAGAGACATCATTCCATATGTGGTTTAATGATCTAATGGTTTAATGAACCCATGGTTCAGTGAACACATGCAAAATCACCTGCTTTCAAAAGCCAGAGCGAACGGATTGGACATGTGCTGCATCCAAAGCACTGCCTAATACTGACCATGAGTACGTAGCCTTAAAGATAAAAAAAAAACGCTTCCCAAATAGGGTTTATTTTTGCACCACCCCATATGAAAAAACAACGACTTCTTCTGTTTCCAATACCTTGGTTTAAACACCAGAAAGGTAGGCACCTGAATCCAAAAAGTGATAATTTTTGCATTATTTGTACATTTTATTAAGCCTAAGAAGTTTACATACTGCCGTGTGTGATTAAACAGCCTACTATTTAACACCAGTTACTATCCATCTCTTTTCACCTAGCTAGACAGGTTATTTGTAATAAAAAAAACTCATAAGAGGTTCAATACAGATATAAAAAAATTTATAATAAGACTTTAACAGATTAGCAACCTTTGACTAAATTTACTCTTCTTCCCAGTTTACAAACTGTGCTAAAAATGTAACAATAGGGTTATCTAGTGGAGTGAGGGATAGTCCTTGTTGAGTGGGGGTGCCAAAAAATCGTACTCTTAGGCTGCCAACCTCCACTGTTAGGCAGGTTGAAGTGTAAGATTATTGTAGGGTTCTATATGTGTTTTCTGGTCAATGTTGATATTCTGGTATCTACCCAATTGGTTACATGGGGTAGGTGTTTTTAATTAGCATATTAAATAAAGATACAATTTTTTAAGGGATTATATGTTCACACTTAATTTAATTTTCCTGAGTTAATATATATGCCCTTTGTACGCATTCAATCTGCAGGTTATTATTATTATTATACATTTATTTAGCATCATTTATTCCATGGCGCTTTACATGTGAAAAGGGGCAAATATAGACAAGCACAATAAACATGAGCAATACAAGGCACACACAAGTACAGAAGGAGAGAGGACCCTGCCCGTGTGGGCTCACAGTCTACAGGGGATGGGTGAGGATACACTAGGAGAGGGTAGAGCTGGTCCTGTGGCGGTTCAGCAGACTAAGGATCACTGCAGATTGTAGGCTTGTCGGAAAAGGTGGGTCTTCAGGTTCTTTTTGAAGGTTTCTGTGGTAGGTGAGAGTCTGATGTGTTGGGGTAGAGAGTTCCTGAGTATGGAGGAATCACAGGAGAAGTCTCGTATGCGGTTGTGAGAAGAAGAGATAAGAGGGGAGTAGAGAAGGAGATCTTGAGAGGATCGAAGGTTGTGTGTGGGTGGTAAGTACTGGCAGACCATGTCACGAATGTATGGAGGAGACAAGTTGTGTATGGCTTTGTATGTCATAGTAAGGGTTTTGAACTGGAGCCTCTGGACAATAGGAAGCCAGTGAAGGGCTTGGCAGAGAGGAGATGCTGTAGAATAATGAGGAGACAGGTGGATTAGTCGGGCAACAGAGTGTAGGATGGATTGGAGTGGTGCCAGAGTGCTGGAGGGGAGGCCAAAGAGTAGGAGATTGCAGTAATCGAGGCGGGAGATGATAAGGGCGTGCACAACGTTTTTGTGGTTTCATGGTCAAGGAATCAACGGATCAGGGAAATATTTTTGAGTTTGAGTCGGCGAGAGGAGGCAAGGGCTTGGATATGAGGTTTGAAAGAGAGGGCAGATTCGAGGATCACCCCGAGGCACCGAGCATGCGGGACTGGGGAAAATGTGCAGCCATTGACATTGATAGATAGGTTTGGTGGAGGGGTAGAGTGAGAAGGGGGAAAGATGATGAATTCTGTTTTGTCCATGTTCAGTTTTAGAAAGCGAGCAGTAAACAAAGCTGAAATAGCAGACAGACATTGCGGGATTTTTGTGCATAAGTAGGTGAGGTCGGGTCCAGATAGGTAGATCTGTGTGTCATCGGCTTAGAAATGATACTGCAAACCGTGGGATTCTATGAGCTGTCCCAGGCTGAAGGTGTAGATGGAGAAGAGCAGGGGCCCTAAGACTGAGCCTTGGGGAACACCGACAGACAGGGGGTGAGGTGAAGAGGTGGTGTGGTTAAAAGGTTAAAAGCCTTATGAGAATGCCGGGTCACTGTGCTGAAAGTTCAGCACACAGGAGAAAATTAATTTTATTTCTCTCAGGTGCCGACAGTTTTCAGTCATTCAGACAAGTCGGCATAGTTATAGTCACTGCTCACAACACTGTGAATGATGGATGTAAGCACACCCCAGCACTTTGTCTGACAGCCAGTGGCTGTAACTGCCCCATGCACCCCTGTATGACTAAAAGCCATAGGCAGGAATGCATTTAATTTACTCTTCCTTTTGCCACACTTTCAGGACTGTGACTGGGCAACTCCCTAATGATATTAACCTGCAGATTATCCCTATATCTGCAGGTAATTACTGTTTTCCAGCATGACAGGCTTCCTGTAATGTTTCACCTCCTATGTGTGAGCGCCACTTCATTATTCATCCAGGCACCACAACTATTCGGCAGGCAGCTCAGCTTTACAGCATGTTATTGGTATTCAGTGGAAATTTTTTAGCAAACTGAATCATTTGATTAGTTCCTGGATTAGCCTTTACATTTTCATTCAATCATATATTTGTCTGCATCTCAAACTTCCATGGTTCCATAGTATATACCGATAAATGTGCAGCTTTTATCAGTGGAGAATACCAATTAATTAAATATCAGGGCTATATAAGCCCAGTGACAAATATTATAGGCCCATTTGTTACTGTTTCTTGTTGTCGTAATAAGTCCATCATTTGCTGATATTGTGTCAAGCTTGAACGTTTGGCCCCTATTTATTTTCTAGATTTATCTTTTCATTATGAAAATGCATGTATAATTTATTAAAAAATCTGATATTATTTTACTATTAATGATTATAGGAATACTATACAAAATAGCATTACGAAAATTTTCACAATTAAGGTATTTGTGTTACTTCATATGGTGATTTTATTGAAAAAAAGTATATTTTGTTGTTCACAGGGTGGCTTCACTAGGAAATATTCTCTTAATTCAAAGACTGGGACTCTTCTTCCAGAATTTCCCAGTGCTCAACATCTTGTTTTTCAAGGATCATTGTCCAAAGAAAAGGTAGAATTGAGTTAATTGTATTTCTAAACTTGTAAAGCTGTTATCGCATAGTCTTCCTAAAAAGCAAAATATACTGCAAATTTAGAAAATGGTCTGATGATTGAGATATATATATATATATATATATATATACACACACAGGTGCGTGCCTCTCACAAAATTAGAATATCATCTAGTTAATTTATTTCAGTTCCTCCATGATTGTGGAGCTACTGAAAGAGACTAAGGGACCTTTTTAAATACCGTATTTTCCGGCGTATAAGACGACTTTTTAAGCCCTAAAAATTGTCCCAAAGGTCGGGGGTCGTCTTATACGCCGGGTACGGCGTGTGCAGGGAGCGATCCTGGATGTTCCCAGGGTCTGAAGGAGAGGAGACTCTCCTTCAGGCCCTGGGATCCATATTAATGTAAAAAATAAAGAATAAAAATAAAAAATATGGATATACTCACCCCTCCGACGAACCCTGGCTGTCACCGCTGCAAGCGTCTTCCTCCGTTCCTAAGAATGCAGAGAGTGAAGGACCTTCGATGATGTCACGGTCACATGAGCGGTCACCAGACGCTTGCAGCGGTGACAGCCAGAGTTCGTCAGAGGGGTGAGTATATCCATATTTTTTATTTTTATTCTTTATTTTTTACATGAATATGGATCCCAGGGCCTGAAGGAGAGTCTCCTCTCCTCCAGACCCTGGGAACCACACGCCGTATAAGATGACTGGGCGTATAAGATGACCCCCGTCTTATACGGCGGGCATATCCCAAATTCCATATTTTATATGGAAAAGTTGGGGATCGTCTTATACGCCCAGTCGTCTTCTTATACACCAGAAAATACGGTACTTACGAAGCCTTTGCAGCTGTTTTTTGTTAATTATTCTAATTTACTGAGATAATGACTTTTGGGTTTTTATTGACTGAAAGCCATAATCATCAACATTAACAGAAATAAACCCTTGAAATAGATCACTCTGTTTGTAATGACTCTATATAATATATGAGTTTCACTTTTTGTATTGAAGAACTGAAATAAATTAACTTTTTGATTATATTCTGGTTTTGTGAGAAGCACTGCTAGATAGATAGACAGACAGACAGACAGATACTGTAGATAGATAGATAGATAGATAGATAGATAGATAGATAGATAGGAATCCAAAAAATGGAGGCAGCACACCATTCATAGTGGAAAAGCAGGAGCTACTTTTATTAGCCCATCTCAGCAACGTTTCGGTTCAGATAGATGTGAACCTTTTTCAAGCCATCTATCGGAACCGAAACGTTGCTAAGATGGGCTAATAAAAGTAGCTCCTGCTTTTCCACTATGAATGGTGTACTGCCTCCATTTTTTGGATTCCTATAATTGAGGTGTGGTCTATGCCTGGGGGGCTTTGCACCCGATTTCTTTTGTTTGTTTTTTTTTTTATTTTTGTGCTGCTCTAATATTTTTCTTTTTAGATAGATAGATAGATAGAAAATATATATATATATATATATATATATATATATATATATATATATATATAGATGGATAGATAGATAATAGATAGATAGATAGATAGATAGATAGATAGATGAATACTGTAGATAGATAGATAGATAGATAGATAGATAGATAGATAGATAGATAGATAGATAGATAGATAGATAGATAGATAGATATGGGGTAAATAGATAGATAGATAGATAGATAGATAGATAGATAGATAGATAGATAGATAGATAGGTACAGTGGGGGGAAAAAATATTTAGTCAGCCACCAATTGTGCAAGTTCTCCCACTTAAAAAGATGAGCGATGCCTGTAATTGACATCATAGGTAGTCCACAAGTATTAGAGTCAAAATGAGAAAACAAATCTTTTTTTTTCAAGATTGCAAAGTGCTGAACTTTATAATCCTGAAAAAAGTAGCAAAAATGTAGCATGAAATGCTGCAAAAAAGTTAGGAAAACATGCTTTTCGTCTGCAGCTTTTTTACTGCCAATAAATCAGGTTTTGGCTGAAGGAAAAAAAAAGTTAAAGGGAACCTATCACCCCGTTTTTTTCGGTATGAGATAAAAATACTGTTAAATAGGGCCTGAGCTGTGCATTACAATAGTGTAGTTTGTGGACCCCGATTCCCCACCTATGCTGCCGAAATACGTTACCAAAGTAGTCATTTTCGCCTGTCAATCAGGCTGGTCAGGTCGGATGGGCGTGGCTTCTTCCCCCAGATATTGCGTAGTTTTCCGTTGGTGGCGTAGTGGTGTGCGCATGTCCAAGGTCCCCAATCCTGCACGGGGGGGTGAAAATAGCAGCGATGTCCGTTATTCCATTGGTGGTCGGTGGGCGCGGCCATCTTCCTTTGGCTGCGCGTGCGCAGAAGCGGCGCTCTGCTGGCCGCGGCTTCAGGAAAATGGCCGCGGGATGCCGCGCGTGCGCAGATGGAGATCGCGGCGGCCATTTTCCTGAAGCCGCGGCCAGCAGAGCGCCGCTTCTGCGCACGTGCGGCCAAAGGAAGATGGCCGCGCCCACCGACCACCAATGGAATAACGGACATCGCTGCTATTTTCACCCCCCCGTGCAGGATTGGGGACGTTGGACATGCGCACACCACTACGCCACCAACGGAAAACTACGCAATATCTGGGGGAAGAAGCCACGCCCATCCGACCTGACCAGCCTGATTGACAGGCGAAAATGACTACTTTGGTAACGTATTTCGGCAGCATAGGTGGGGAATCGGGGTCCACAAACTACACTATTGTAATGCACAGCTCAGGCCCTATTTAACAGTATTTTTATCTCATACCGAAAAAAACGGGGTGATAGGTTCCCTTTAAAGAGCAATGTGTGAACATAGCCTAACTGTCGAGAAATTTATGCAGTTTGTTGCGATTCCGAATGTCATCATTTTATGGGTAAGTACTAGTTATGTTATATACATCTCAGCTATAGATGTATATAATTATATTTCTAAACTTTATAGCTCATTTGTGAATTTTCAGTTTGTCTATAAAATGACCTACTGTCTTATTTTTGGCTAAGTTTGAAATACTTGTTAAAATGTACTTTTACATATTCATTGCAATATCATGCTGATATTGAAATTGGACATTGATTAATATTACTGTGTTGATGCTTCCATTTGCAGGTAGACACTCTCATCATGATGTACAAAACCCACTGTCAGTGTGTACTCGATAATGCAATCAATGGGAATTTTGAGGAGGTAATAATAAATTGTAATAAATTAGTTTTATAATGTGTTTATACTTTTTGTATGACATTCTGTTCTATGGCTAAATATACCTATGTTTGTGTTCTATTTAGATCCAACACTTTTTATTACATTTTTGGCAGGGAATGCCTGACCATTTGCTTCCTCTGCTTGAAAATCCTGTTCTCATTGATATATTTTGTGTTTGTGACTCAATTCTTTACAAGGTAAGTTTTCTTCTCTTTTGAATAAAACTGCAGTGGGAAATTTTAAAATGTAAATGATGTTTTTCTGTCTTTTTTTAGGTTCTCACAGAGGTCCTTATACCAGCAACAATGCAGGAAATGCCTGAAAGGTGAAATAACATATGACTTTTGTTCTTGTTTTCAGATTACTATTCTATTCAATATTATTATGATTATATTGGTATATGTCATTTAACCACAAATAATTCAGATAATTTTGCTTTGAATTTAATTATAATAGAAGTTTATTTATATACTATATTTGTATAGTGTGTCCGTAAAGTCATGGTACACTTTTGACCAGTCACAGGTGTTGCTGATCCCCCAGTCAGATTAACCCCTGATAAACTGAACTCTGATTAATACACTGCCAGGTCTGTGACATCATGCAACCACAAGCTTATGCCAGCTGTGTGGTTTTCCATGCCAGTCGAGATGTGGACGGTACAGAGAAAAGTTCAGTGTGTTCTGTGGCTTGCTAAATTCGAATTCGTGACCAAAGAGCTACGTGAATATCGGCGCGTTTATAGCGAAGTGCCACCACTGTTGTGAATTCCGTTCTGGAGCTCCCTCCTGTGGTTGCTAATGGTATTTTTGTGAGTTCTGCCCTTGGGCTCCCTCTGGTGGTTTCGAGTGGAACTGCTGCTCCTTTAGGTAGCTGTAGCAGCTGCCTTCACTGATCGCCTTGCCTGGGTTTGTTATTTAAACCTGCTCTGGGCTTTAGTTCATGCCAGCTGTCAATGTTCTTGGTTGGATTTGGTTCTCTCCTTGGAATTCTCATATGGCCTGTCCTTGTCAGCAAAAGATAAGTTTTTGTTAGTTCTTGTTTGTCCATTTGCTTTGGACTCTATTGCTCTGCAAATATGTCTCTTTTTGTCCAGCTTGTTACTATGTCATATTCAGGCTAGCTGGATGCTCTGAGGAAGCAGATTTGCCCCTCCACACCGTGAGTCGGTGTGGAGTTCATTTTTGTAAACTCTGCGTGGATTTTGTAGTTTTTAATACTGACCGCACAGTATCCTTTTCGCTCTGTCTATCAAGTTTAGTTTTGGCCTCCTTTGCTGAAATCTGATTTCATTTCTGTGTACGTCATTTCCCTCTCCACTCACAGTCAATATTTGTGGGGGGCTATCTTTCCTTTTGGGGTTTTCTCTGAGGCAAGATAGCTTTCTATTTCCTTCTTTAGGGGTAGTTAGTTCTTAGGCTGTGAAGAGGTGTCTAGGGAGAGTCAGGAACATCCCACGGCTATTACTAGTGTTGTTGTTAGGATTAGGGACTGCGGTCAGTAGAGATACCACCTCCTCAGAGCTCGTCCCATGTTGCGTTTTAGCCACCAGGTCATATCATTGTGGCCTCTTAACCACCAGGTCATAACACACCACATAGGAATAACATTACTCAGTGGGATAAGCAGTTGAAGGAAACCAGCAGTTTGATGGAGAAACCCCATTCTGGTAGGCCATCAGTCAGTGATGAGTCTGTAGAGGCTATATGAGATAGCTACCTAAGGAGCCCTAAAAATGTGTGCGTGCCTGTGCTCGACAATTACACCTAAGCAAGACTACAGTTCATAAGGTGTTAAAGAAACCTCTGTTTTACCGGGTACAAATTGTGGCTGTTGGACGCTATCAAACTGTTGTATAAACCCACACGATATGCGTTTGCTACATATATGCTTCATGAGATCGACAATGATGCAAGATTTTTGCAGAAAATTGTTTTTAACGATGAGGCGACCTTCCATAAAACAGAGAATTACAGATGTTATTCACTCTGTTACACCAGACATCCTTACCCGTGTGTGGCAAGAACTTCACTATCGTTTGGATCTGTGTAGGGCAACAAATGGAGCCCACATCGAACTGCACTGAATAGGTATGAAACTGGGAGAGTTGTTCTTCTATTTGGAGCTGATTTCACATTGCTATCGTTTTTTGTTGCTTTCCAGTGACTGGTCAAAAGTGCACCATGACTTTACGGACACACTGTATATATTTATCTCTATTTTAAAATGTATGGAAAATGCTATGCAGTTTTATAGTGTTTTTTTTAACCAATACAAATACTGTTATCGTTTTTTGCTACATTTTGGAAATGTGTATTGGCAAATTGGCAAATGTGGCATTGACGTACTTTAGAAAAGACTATGGAGAAAAATGCAATAAAAACACTACAGGCCCTAATTATCAAGCAGCTGAAAGTTACACAAAAATGTTATGACTTTTGCCATTTTTCTTACAGTCCTTGCCAGCTCCATACACTTTCTGAAAAGATGGTGAAGCTCTGGCAGAATGAGGCATGTACAATAATTCCTGACAAATGCCTTGCAATTTAAGCTGCAAATGTTGTGTAAATTAAAACTGGGATATATTCCAGTCTTTAACTGGTGTACACTTCTGTCAGTGGTGCTTTGCAGTTAAAAGATGCACCAAATTAATTGAGAGGTTCATCACTCCCTTTATTAAGGCTGGCTGCAAAACAACAGACTAATTGAATTAGGCCTTATAGCTACTTCTGATTAATTAATACATTCAGTGTGCTCCCCAGTCTTAATGAATGGGATTGCTGGAGTTCAATGTGCATAATTTAGTAAGAGGTGCATGCCACTTAATGAATTAAATGCTTCTCTTAACTGAAAAGTGTAAAACTGGAGTATATATATCTGGATTAAGTTATGCCGCTAAAGTGGCTTAAAGGGAACCTGTCAGCAGGTTTTCCCATATAAAGTAGTGCCAGCAGATGTAAGTCCTATGTGACAGCAGTCTATAATGCTGTCTATATGTCCCCAATATGCTCTCCATAAACTGAAAAATAGCTTTTTATTATACTCACCTATGGGCGGGTCCGATGGGCGTCGCTGGTCTTGATTCAGCGGCTCCACTCTTTTTGCTTCGTGTGGATGACGTGTTCTACAACATCCACACAGTGTCTTTGGCATTGCTCTCCTGCATACTGTAATGTGTATGTGCTGGGAAAGGAGAGAGAGCGTCATCACATGCACAGTACAATAATTTGCTCTGCCCTTGGCAGGGCTGAGAAGTTCACCTGCGCAGGAGCGAGATGCAGAGTACACCATGATGATGACATAGTGACAACAAGTGACACCCATCAGACCGGACCGCCCGGTAGGTGGCTAAAATAAAAGCTAGTTTTTGTTTTATGGAGAATATACTGGGGACATATAGACAGCATTCTAGAATGCTATCCTAAAGGGCTTGCAGGTGCTGGCCATACTTTATATCAGAAAAGTCTGGTGAGTGATTTCCTTTAACACAGCCATGTCCCTTTCAGTCCATGCTCTGCCTATGCTACACCCATATTGTAGCTGACCAGGACTGGCGTGTAAGTGCCAAAAGCAAGCTTCTAAGTTGTTAAAAAATGCTACAACATATTAAGGTCAGCAAAGGGAGAACACAAGGAGCTAATGCGCGTATTGAAATTTTATTAAATTCTATGGCTTACCAAGTGCTATACATTAAAAAAAAAATTAAATTTAGGGAAATCAGAACAATAAAGTGAGAAACATCAATTGACACAGACAAATTGATGTAAATTGGTAAAAAAGACCAAGTGGTCAGTACAGACTATGTATTATGACATAAATCTATTTATTAAGATGTAAAACAGCTATAGAATACAAATGATAAATAGCCATCTCCTTTAGCAGACATATACAACACATATAAAAGACATCATAGTCCTAATAACTGTAAATATTTAAGCTGCCAATAGGAAATGAACGACATACAGTATATGTCACAATTTAATACCCATAGCAAGAGCAAGAGAATGTGCCAATGTCAAGGTCCACCCTAGGAAAGGTCCCCAACGCAATATTTAGGTGTCTTGCTTCATCAGAGGGAGTTCCAGTGGACATTGACATTGGCACATTCACATTCAATTTCTGAATTATTTTTTCTTTAGCAACCACCAACACTATCAGCTCAAAGCATTACAGCAATAGCATAAGATTTCTTCTTAATTTGCACAACCTGTGTTCCATAGACAAAATGTACACTTTGCAAGTAGCATTACATTAATAAATTTAGTGCATTGGCCATTTATTTTACATCTGTGCATATTAGATGTAATGTGTTCTTGCTGTCGCCACTCGCCAGTGGTCATTTATTTGTTTATAGATGTTGGTGGAGAAATTGTGAATTAGGTCCTGATGAATTAAACCATATTTTAATAGAGAGAATATGTTCTTTTTTTGTTTACTTATCAGTTTATAAGTCTTTTATATAGACAAATTTTGACCTACAGCATCTTCATAAGTTTTACCTTATTTTAGTAATATAATTTGGTTTGTTAGTTTACTAGCAGACATTAGAAACTTTGCTAAACACTGGGAACAGTGGGTGATTTCATCATTGGAAAACCTTCCAGAATGTCTCTCAGAAAAGAAATTGCCAATTGTCCGAAGATTTGTGTCATCCTTGAAAAGACAGACATCTTTCTTGCATTTGGCTCAAGTAAGTCCTCACAGCTATAAAAAATAGGCCTGCACATTAGCTAGAAGGTTTATGGTTAATCAACCACTCACCAACAAATGACCATAGATCATTTCACCAATACAGTCATACGCATATTAATCTATATTCATCGCTAAAGTTGTTCAACTGGCCATACACTTACAGTGACACTGGATAAGGGTAAAACAAACTTACTGTGATTTTTTTTATGGGTAGAACATTTGCAAGACCTTTAAAATCTTTAATTATCTGGCTATCAAATGAAAAATTTAAACGTTTCTGATTGTAGCATTTCTGATAATTGGCAAAGAGATGCACACCACTGAGAGCAGTCCTAATGAATCAGCTCCTATCTGTCTAAGATTGACTCATTGACCAGTGTGAAACTTTCAACATTTTTAAATGGTATTTTTAATACAGATTATAATATGGAGAACAAAAAACAATTAAAAAAATACATTTAACACATTAGTCTAATTTAAACATAGGCAATTTATTATGACTCATTTCCGCAAAGTGAAAGTTTTATGGCTTTCCATGTCTTTGTTACAAAATCATTGATATCTTTATTATTGATATTGAGCACATCACCATGAAATTTAGCAAGAATAATGTTTATCTACTTGATGGGACTCCAAAGTTAAAATCAAATAAAATGTTTCCTTTTTTGGGGTCAACTTGGAGGATTGCTTCTAAAATGTAAGTCTTTTTATGTAAAAAAACGAATGACAAACAAGTAAATTATTATTAAGCATTAATCACTGCATATGATTACAATATAAAATAGAGGGGATCTCTTGTTCTTAACATACTCCTAATTTCCCCAGTCCATAGTGACTGCTAACTATAGATGACATTCAACTGTACAAGAATTATAAATAATATAGACTAAAAACATTGGCCTAATTTGGCATGGACAACATCAATCTTGATGAGGAGATGTGCTGGAGTCAGATGCTCCTCTTCGTGAATGAGGAGAATCGGATGAATGAAGTAAAAATCTGTGTGTGCCTCACCACAAATCCTACCCAAGTCCCAGCTGGGGTAAGATTTGAGAAGGGCATCACTCCCTCATCCTGTTTCAGCTCTGTCCACATATTGGAGGTGGTCAGAAATTACGTGAGAATACCAAAAGTTGCAAAATTTTGGCACCGACTCGCTTAATCAAAAGAAATGTTCACAGATCAAAAGTAAAAAGTGTCTAAAAGTAATTATCATTGCCATGTGCAATCTATGAACATATAATGTTATTTAAGCCATATGTTAAAGGTAAACGAGATAGAATAAAAAAAAGAATGTTTTTCTGTCACTACAACTGCACCAAAAAATGCAATATAAAGTGATACAAATTTACCTGGGAATAAAGCCCTCTAACAGCTCCATAAAAAAAAAAAAACAGTAATAAAGTTGAAAATCTCAGAAAATGGTGCCATAATTTTTTTTAAGTAAGTTTCTGTATTCTTTTCACCACTTGAAGCAAAAACTTTACAAGTTTGATATTACTATAATTGTTTTGATCTCCAGAATTATATTGCTAGGTCATTTTTGCCATGCAATGAACACCATAAAAACAAAAGCCAAAAAATAATGAAGGAATTGCATTTTTTTTACCTTTTCACTGTACTTGGAATATTTTTTCCCATTTTCCAGTACATTGCTTTCTAAAATGCCACAACTTGGCACCAAAAAAAAGTCCTCCTATAGCTATATTAATGAAAAAATCTATCAATGGCAGTTGAGAGAAAGGAAAGAAAAATGAAAATTGACCATAGCTGGAAGGACATACTGCAGGAATAGGATAAGGTTATGTGACTGTTACCCTTTGTAAAATTGAAAGTATCAGCTAAAAGAACACAAAATTTGATTTAGGAACAAATACATATTGCATTTTAGAACATATACTGCCTGAGTTAAAAGGGTTTTCTAACAAACAAAGATTAATTTTAATTAATAGATCTTGTAACAATAATAAGTTCCACAATTGGATGTGTTTAAATTAAATGTTGCTGTGCTGAGATAATCTTATAAATGTGTCCCTGCTGTGTACTGTGTAATGGCAGTGTCTGACCATACAGGAACATGGTCTGACGATAGGGAGTGAGAAAAAAAGTACATGGACATAATAACATGGGATTACAAAATATTCTTCCTTTGAAGTAAAATGTTGTTTAACCATTTTCCGACATCGGGCGTATGTTTACGCTGATTTTGGACTCCCTCCTTTTGATGTGGGCTCCGGCGGCGAGCCAACATCTTTCCCGGCACATGTCAGCTGTTTTGAACAGCAGACATGTGCCCGGAACAGCTGCTGGTGAAATTGCGATTCACCCATGGCTATTAACCCATTAAATGCCACTGTCAAATGCTGACCGCGGCATTTAACAAGTGCTTCCAGCATTTGCACCCGAAATCTGCCCACCGGTGACCCACGATCACATAGCGGGTGGGTTAGCATGACAACAAGAGATTTTCTGGAGACCTCTATGTGTGTCAGTGCCAGCTTGCTGTGAGCATCACCCAGTGGTCCACGCTAATTGCAAGTAATTCAGCTACATATAGGCAAACTGATCATCGCTTCTATGTAGCATAGCCGATCGGGTTATGGCAGCTTCTAGTCTCCCATGGAGGCTATTGAAGCATGCCAAAAGTAAAAAAATGTTTTTAAAAATAAATAAAAAAGTATAAAAGTTCAAATCACCCCCCTTTCGCTCCATTCAAAACAAACAATTATAAAAATCAAACATACACATATTTGCTAGTGCCACGTTCAGAATCGTCCGATCTATCATTAAAAAAAGGATTAACCCAGTTGCGAAACGGCGTAGCGATAAAAAAGTCAAAACGCCAGAATTACATTTTATTGGTTGCTGTGGCACTACATTAAAATGTAATAACGCGCGATCAAAAGATCATATCTGCAGCAAAATGGTATAATTAAAAACAGCTCAACACGCAAATAAATGAGCCATCACCCAACCCGAGATCACAAAAAATGGAAATGCTACGCGTAACGGAAAATGGTGCAATTTTTTTTTTTTTTAACAAAGTTTGGAATTTGTTTCACCACTTAGATAAAAAAGAACCTTAACATGTTTGGTGTTTCGTAATGACCTGGAGAATCATAATGGCAGGTCAGTTTTAGAATTTAATAAACCTAGTAAAAAAGCCAAACAAAAAATAAGTGTGGGATTGCAGTTTTTTTTGCAATTTCACCGCACTTGGAATATTTTTCCTGTTTTCTAGTACATGACATGGTAAAACCAAAAGTACAACTCGTCCCGCAAATATTAAGCTCTCATTTGGCCACATTGACAGAAAAATAAAAAAGTTATGGCTCTGGAAAGAAGGGGAGCAAAAAACCAAAATGCCTCCAGGAGTTAAGGGGTTAAAAAACAGGCAGGGAAATGTTTTACATCACAAAAAATCAGCTGTAATGCTTGTATCCTCTTTTGCTTCTTCTCTTTCCCAGGAGCTCTGGTATGATCAGACCATATCCCTGTATGGTCAGACACGGCCATTACACAGTACACTGCAGGGGCACATGTATAAAATTATCTCAGCACATGAGCATTTTATTTAAACACATCCAATTGTGGAACTTATTACTGTGGAAATTATTATTATTAACCCCTTTAAAGATCTCATTCTTTAATCTTCAGGTAAACAGTGAATACTAAATTGTTTAATTTGTGTAACTCAGTCTTTTTCCATTCTTGCGATATACGGTGCAATATAAATTAGATTAAATATTGACAACATACGAATCATAGAATCATCGAATGTTAGAGTTGGAAGGGACCTCAAGGGTCATTGTGTCCAACCCCCTTCTCAATGTAGGATTCACTATACCATCTCAGACAGATGTCTGTCCAGCCTCTGTTTGAAGACTTCCATTGAAGGAGAATTCATCACCTCTAGTGTTGAGCATTCCGATACCGCAAGTATCGGGTATCGGCCGATATTTGCGGTATCGGAATTCCGACACCGAGTTCCGATATTTTTGCGATATCGGGAATCGGGATCGGGATCCATATTCATGTAAAAAATAAAGAATAAAAATAAAAAATATGGATATACTCACCCACCGACAGCCCCTGGCTCGCAGCGGTGCAACCGGCAGCCTCCGTTCCTAAGAATGCAGTGAGTGTAGGACCTGCGATGACGTCGCGGTCTTGTGATTGGTCGCGTGACCGCTCATGTGACCGCTCACGTGACCGCGACATCATCGAAGGTCCTTCACTCTCTGCATTCTTAGGAACGGAGGCAGACGCTTGCAGCGGTGACAGCCAGGGCTCGTCCGAGGGTGAGTATATCCATATTTTTTATTTTTATTCTTTATTTTTTATATGAATATAGATCCCAGGGCCTGAAGGAGAGTTTCCTCTCCTTCAGACCCTGGGAACCATCCAGGATCACTTCCGATATTTGTGTCCCTTTGACTTGTATTGGTATCGGGTATCGATATCGGCGATAGACGATATTTTTTGGATATCGGCCGATCTAATCCGATACCGATACTTTCAAATATCGGAAGGTATCGCTCAACACTAATCACCTCTTATGGCAGCCTGTTCCACTCATTGATCACCCTCACTGTCAAAAAGTTTTTTCTAATATCTAATCTGTCTCCTCCATTGCTTTCCTTGTGCAAGTTAAACTGTTATCGTTAAGAAAACTTGTTTAAATTACAATAAATCTAGAAGTTAAATGTCCCTTACTGCACAGAATAAAAATCTAAATAAAAATGATCTTTTATTTTCATTTCCAGATAGCTCGACCGGCTTTGTTTGATCAGAATATAGTGAATGCAATGACATCTGACATCGAAAAAGTAGACTTATATAGTATTGGTTCCCAGGCACTTCTAAGCAGCTGTAGTGGAGTCGACTCAGATATTGATGTCTACAGTGAGTGTGAGTTCGTGTTTGCTTTACAAGTGGATTCAGTATTATGTTTTAATGTTTTTCTTTAATGCAACCCTAACTTGTCGAAATATGTCAATATATGGGAGAAGAATATTGTCTCTCGATAGAAAACATGGATTAAACTGGGTTACTGTGCGAACACATCTTAGGCTCCTTGCTTTTCCAACTTCTAAGTTGATGAGAAGGGTGTGATTGATACTTATTAATTAAATATAGCAGTGGGTCTTTTCCCGCTGGTCTCCTGTATAGCTTCCTGGTTGCACATATGTATAGCAAAACACCAGATCCCAACTGGAATTAACCAGCGGACCAAGGGAAGAGAACGAAAATATGCTTAAAATATCATACTTTATTGATAATTGACAAAAAGGTAAAAGACACCGTACATAAAGCACAAAACCCTAAACACCCTAAAGGGCACCAAATAGCCAAACCCAAACCATTCAAATACATGAATACATAATTAGCTCCCCGCAATGTAAATCTATCAAAACCTGGTGCTTAGATAAACATAATTATATATCGCTATAAATAAACTTGTAAACACTTACACAGGGTACTCTGGATAAATATTATCAGACAGTGCCAAAGGCATCTATAAATAAATACCATTCATCAATGTAAAACCCTGCATAAAGGAATTGCACATCAGGTATACTAATATTACCGGTACCTTATCACACGGAGCCACAGGAAGAAGCTAAGGGCAAAACACGCGTCAGGGTGAGAGGGGACAACCTAACCACCCTTTATTATGCTACTTACAGTTTGACATACCTGTGGCTCCGTGCAAAGCATTCTGCGGTGGTGCCAACAATTTTAAGGACACATGATGCTTATGTAAACGTAAGAACGCCGGACGACCGAATGTTACAGGTTCTAATGACCATTGACGGGGACACTATTCAGCATCTCTGGATCAAACTGGATTGCTGCACAGATGTGTGTTGTGTGACAAAAGGAGGACACATAGAACATTTGTAAACACTATGGGCTAAACTTGGAAAGTTTCTGCTCGTTATCATGTACCATTCCCTGTTTGCATGTTTTTTTAAATATACCTCTTTGAAACCTGATGAATCTTTTACATTCACCTTGTATTTTGATAACAGTGCATTGAATGGATTTTGTAGTTAATACTTTATGATTAGTGTTGAGCGATACCGTCCGATACTTGAAAGTATCGGTATCGGAAAGTATCGGCCGATACCGTCAAAGTATCGGATCTAATCCGATACCGATACCCGATCCCAATGCAAGTCAACGGGACGAAAATATCGGAATTAAAATAAACCCTTTCTTTTCTTGTAGGTTAATTCTACATGAAGGAAAACAACTAAGAATAATGTAGGATGTATTGGGGGAGGTGGCGGAGACATTAAAGGCACAGAGGTTTAGCCCAAACAAATAGAATAGCAGGTTTTTGGTTTTTTTTTTTATGACGTTCGGCGTTAGAAAGATTTTGACTATGTTATTTTTTTTTTTTTTTTTGTCAGATATTGATGTTTCACTACTTCCACGCCCTTCACCTTCTTTTTTACTTCTCCCACACTTTCTTCTTCATTATCCTCATCATCAGCTTCTTTGACATCAACTATCTTCACCTTATTCATCTTCTTCTTCTTCTACCTCTAATTTTTTTTTTTTACATTGTTCATATTCTTTTTATTTAACTATTATCTTCTTCATATTCAACTTCTTCATCATATTCTTATTTGTGACAGGCATTCCCGTAGTTGTTATCTATAAAAGTTTGAAGATTACACCTTCCGTTCTGCCTGTCACAAAAGAGTTACATTTGTCCGCGTTCAGTTTGGCCTGCAGCATCAGGCTTTATTCCAGGGGCACCACGAGGAGGAATGGACTCACCCCCATACATTGCTTAGTCTTCTTCTGCTTATAATTTAGATAATATCTTTTGCTCTGATATTTAGTGTTATGCTTAATGTTCTTCTGCTCTTTGTTCTGCAGCCTCTTGTTCTTCTGCTTCTCGGTCTCCCATGTCGTCGTCGTCTCCAGGGTCGTCGTCACCAGGGTCGTCGTCTCCGGGGTCGTCGTCATCGGGGTGGTCTTCAGGGTCATCGTCTCCAGGGTCGTCGTCATCTCAGTGGTCGTCGTCTCTGGTGTCGTCGTCATCTTAGGGGTGGTCTTCCGGGTCGTCGTCTTTAGGGTCTTGAACTTGGAAATGTAGCAGAAGGTACAAGAAGGCTGAGAAAATGCCGAGAAACAGCTGATGGAACTGGAACTCGGATGGCTACCCGAAGGTCCAAGAGCCAATGGAACTACCGAGGACCAGCTGACGTTACTGGAACCCGGTTACTAAGCAGGAGGTACCCGTGCCTGAAAGCACTACCAAGGACCACCTGACGTTGGTGGAACTCGGATACCCAGAAGGAGGCACCTAAGCCAAAGGCTCTGCCCGGAACCAGCTGACGGTACTGGAACCAGGATGGGGAGCAGAAGGTACAAGAGCAAAAGACACTGCCGAGAACCAGCTGACGGTACTGGAACCCGGATGGGTAGCCGAATGTCCAAGAGCCAATGGAACTACCGAGGACCAGCTGATGTTACTGGAACCCGGTTACTAAGCAGGAGGTACCCGTGCCTGAAAGCACTACCAAGGTCCACCTGACGTTGGTGGAACTCGGATACCCAGAAGGAGGCACCTAAGCCAAAGGCTCTGCCCGGAACCAGCTGACGGTACTGGAACCAGGATGGGGAGCAGAAGGTACAAGAGCAAAAGACACTGCCGAGAACCAGCTGACGGTACTGGAACCCGGATGGGTAGCCGAAGGTCCAAGAGCCAATGGAACTACCGAGGACCAGCTGACATTACTGGAACCCGGTTACTAAGCAGGAGGTACCCGTGCCTGAAAGCACTACCAAGGACCACCTGACATTGGTGGAACTCGGATACCCAGAAGGAGGCACCTAAGCCAAAGGCTCTGCCTGGAACCAGCTGACGGTGCTGGAACCAGGATGGGGACCTATTCAAGCTTATCTTCCTAGAGCCCCAACTAGCGGTGTTGGAGCAAAGGGTCAGCAGGGGGAGCAGAGTGTAGGCCGAAGCCTGCACTGGCGGCAGCTTTGTGTCTGCGTGGCTGTTGCAGGACACGTTGCCAGCTACACAGCAGGGGAACAGCTGGCGGTGCTGAACCCCACTGACACATTGGCAAGGTGTTTTTCTCTGTGCAGCCAGCACTTCGGGGCACCAACTGGCGGTGTTGGAGCCCAGGCTCTGCAGGGGGAGCAGAATGTAGGCCGAAGCCTAATTGAACCAATTTTAAAGGTAACCTTTAACCCCCCCTCAGGTGTTACAAACTAGAAGAGCCACGCCTTATGCAGCAGTAGTGCTGCACAAGTCAAAGGTTGCTCTTTTAATTTTGTTCCTTGCACAAGCTGAATGAAACACGTACAACATTTTGGCCCTTATACAGTCAATCTGTCTTGGAGGCGGGAGTTCCCTTCGTAAAGAGACGCAGCACAGCTGGCAAAAATACCACCTTGGTGCGGCCTCCTGAGCATCGCATTTTGATGTACAGGAGTCTGCGTTGTTGCGTTATCCCTTGGCCATGCGCTGCCCGTCTTCTGACATCATTTCATGTCGGCTGGTGCGGTTCGCGATGCCCATGAATCCCAGCCCCGCAGTGTCTTTACAGTGTTTCACACTGCGGGGCTGGGATTCATGGCCTGGCGCAGTACATATGTTCACCTCTCGCTCGTGTCCTTACACCTGCTACAGACTGTGCGGCGTCAGCTGATCCCTTATCGCATGCCACGGCCATGAAGCCGCACAGTCTGAAGAAGGCGGAAGGAGATGAGTGACAGCCTGGCGAAGATATGCACTGCTCATGCCCGTCAATCACACCCTCACAGTCAAAATAAATAAGACACCGAGGGGCGTTGTGTCGGGCAGGGCGGCCGCAGAGGCGCAGCCAGCCAAACAATGATGTCAGAAGAAGGGCTGTGCTACCAAGGGGGTCGTTGCGTGTCATTACAAAGGAAAGTCACACCTCAGGGACGTTTTAATGGTCTCAGGGGACACATTGTAGACGTGTTCTGTTCCACGTGTGCAAGGAGAATAAGTTTATGAGCCACCTTGCACACATGCAGCATTACTGCTGTACAAGGTGGCAGTAAAACATACAAACACCTGGGGGTGGGGGGACAGGATCCCTTCAATTTCAGTTCTTGTGTCTGCGTGGCTTTTGCAGGACACGATGCCGGCTACACAGCAGGGGAACAGCTGGCGGTGCTGAACCCCACTGACACATTGGCTGGTGTTTTTCTCTGTGCAGCCAGCACTTCGGGGCACCAACTGGCGGTGTTGGAGCCCAGGCTCTGCAGGGGGAGCAGAGTGTAGGCCGAAGCCTAATTGAACCAATTTTAAAGGTAACCTTTAACCCCCCCTCAGGTGTTACAAACTAGAAGAGCCACGCCTTATGCAGCAGTAGTTCTGCACAAGTCAAAGGTTGCTCTTTTAATTTTGTTCCTTGCACAAGCTGAATGAAACACGTACAACATTTTGGCCCTTATACAGTCAATCTGTCTTGGAGGCGGGAGTTCCCTTCGTAATGAGACGCAGCACAGCTGGCAAAAATGCCACCTTGGTGCGGCCTCCTGAGCATCGCATTTTGATGTACAGGAGTCTGCGTTGTTGCGTTATCCCTTGGCCATGCGCTGCCCGTCTTCTGACATCATTTCATGTCGGCTGGTGCGGTTCGCGATGCCCATGAATCCCAGCCCCGCAGTGTCTTTATAGTGTTTCACACTGCGGGGCTGGGATTCATGGCCTGGCGCAGTACATATGTTCGCCTCTCGCTCGTGTCCTTACACCTGCTACAGACTGTGCGGCGTCAGCTGATCCCTTATCACATGCCACGGCCATGAAGCTGCACAGTCTGAAGAAGGCGGAAGGAGATGAGTGACAGCCTGGCGAAGATATGCACTGCTCATGCCCGTCAATCACACCCTCGCAGTCAAAATAAATAAGACACCGAGGGGCGTTGTGTCGGGCAGGGCGGCCGCAGAGGCGCAGCCAGCCAAACAATGATGTCAGAAGAAGGGCTGTGCTACCAAGGGGGTCGTTGCGTGTCATTACAAAGGAAAGTCACACCTCAGGGATGTTTTAATGGTCTCAGGGGACACATTGTAGACGTGTTCTGTTCCACGTGTGCAAGGAGAATAAGTTTATGAGCCACCTTGCACACATGCAGCATTACTGCTGTACAAGGTGGCAGTAAAACATACAAACACCTGGGGGTGGGGCGACAGGATCCCTTCAATTTCAGTTCTTGTGTCTGCGTGGCTTTTGCAGGACACGATGCCGGCTACACAGCAGGGGAACAGCTGGCGGTGCTGAACCCCACTGACACATTGGCTGGTGTTTTTCTCTGTGCAGCTAGCAGTACCTGGCGGTGTTAGAGCCCAGGGTCAGCAGGAGGAGAGGGAGCAGAGTGTAGGCCGAAGCCTGCACTGGCGGCAGCTTTGTGTCTGCGTGGCTGTTGCAGGACACATTGCCAGCTACACAGCAGGGGAACAGCTGGCGGTGCTGAACCCCACTGACACATTGGCGAGGTGTTTTTCTCTGTGCAGCCAGCACTTCGGGGCACCAACTGGCGGTGTTGGAGCCCAGGCTCTGCAGGGGGAGCAGAGTGTAGGCCGAAGCCTAATTGAACCAATTTTAAAGGTAACCTTTAACCCCCCCTCAGGTGTTACAAACTAGAAGAGCCACGCCTTATGCAGCAGTAGTGCTGCACAAGTCAAAGGTTGCTCTTTTAATTTTTCTCCTTGCACACACTGAATGAAACACGTATAACATTTAGCCCTTTATACAGTCAAACTGTGTTGGAGGCGAGAGTTCCCTTGGTAATGAGACGCAGCACAGATGTCAAGAATCCCACCTTGGTGCTGGGCGCAGCCTCCTGAGCGTTGTTATTTGCTGTACAGGAGTCTGCGCTGTCGTGTTATCCCTTGGCCTTGCGCTGTTAGCGCTGCCCATCTTCTGACATCATTTCATGTCGGCCGTTGCGGTTTGCGATGACCATGAATCCCAGCCCAGCAGTGTCTTTACATAGTTAAAACACTGCGGGGCTGGGATTCATGGCCTGGCGCAGTACATATGTTCGCCTCTCGCTTGGGTTCTTACACCCGCTTCAGACTATGCGGCGTCAGCTGATCCCTTATCGCATGCCACGGCCATGAAGACGCACAGTCCGAAGAAGGCGGAAGGAGATGAGGGACAGGCGAACAAATGCACCGTTCATGCCCATCAATCACACCCTCGCAGTCCAAATAAATAAGACACCGAGGGGCGTTGTGTGGGGCAAGGCGGCCGCAGAGGCGCAGGCAGCCAAACAATGATGCCAGAAGACGGGCAGCGCTACCAAGGAGCTTGTTGCGTGTCAATACAAAGGAAAATCACACCTGAGGGACGTTTTAATGGTCGCAGAGGACTCATTTTAGACGTGTTCAGTTCAACATGGGCAAGGAGAATAAGTTTCTGAGCCACCTTGCACACATGCAGCATTACTGTTGTACAAGGTGGCTGTAAAACGTAGAAACACCTGGGGGAGGGGGGACAGGTTTCCTTCAATTTCAGTTCTTGTGTCTGCGTGGCTGTTGCAGGACACGTTGCTGGCTGCACAGCAGGGGAACAGCTGGCGGTGCTGAACCCCACTGACACATTGGCTGGTGTTTTTCTCTGTGCAGCTAGCACATCTGGGCCCCAACTGGCGGTGTTAGAGCCCAGGGTCAGCAGGAGGAGGAGAGGGAGCAGAGTGTAGGCCGAAGCCTGCACTGGAGCAAGTTGAAAGGGAACCTTTAACCCCCCCCCCAGGCGTTTGTAGCTGAAAGAGCCATCGTGTACAGCACTAATGCTGGAAAAGGTAAACTTAGCTCTTTTAATTATGGTCCTTGCACATGCTGAACCTAACACTTATGAAATGTGTCCCCTCCTACCGTGATACCGTCCGGTAGGTGGAACTTTCCTTTGTGATGTGATGCAGCACAGCCGTCATTCTTACCCCCTTGGCGCCGTGCGCCGCCTCCTCAGCGTGGCCATGCGCAGTGCATATCCTCACCTCTCACTCCCCTCCCTACGGATCAGCTGACACCGCACAGTCTGAAGAAGCCGTAGGGAGATGAGTGAGAGGTGGAGGTTCAGATATGCACTGCGCATGTCCATGGATCTCAGGCCCCCAGTGGGATTAAATCAGAAGACACTACGAGGCGGGATCTCGTCCAGCGTGGCCGCACAGGCTCAGTCAGCCTGACACCAAATGATGTCAGAAGATGGGCAGCGCAAAATGTGTGCATGGCCAAGGGCTAACCTAACAGCGCAGGCTCCGGGACTGATTCAAACAACGCTGAGGAGGCGGCGCACGGCGCCAAGGGGGTAAGAATGACGGCTGTGCTGCGTCACATCACAAAGGAAAGTTCCACCTACCGGACGGTATCACGGTAGGAGGGGACACATTTCATAAGTGTTAGGTTCAGCATGTGCAAGGAGCACCACGAAAAGAGGCACTTTTTCCCTTTGCATCATTACTGCTGCACAAGGAGGCTCCTTCAGTAACAAACGCCTGGGGGGGGACAGGTTCCCTTAAATTTAACTTGTGCCTGCATGGCGGTCGCAGTACACGTTGCCGTATACACAGCAGGGGAACAGCTGGCGGTGCTGAACCCCACTAACACATTGGCGAGGTGTTTGGCTCTGTGCGGACAGCACTTCTGGACAGCAACTAGTGGTGTTGGAGCCCAGGGACAGGAGGAGGAGGAGGTGGAGGAGATAGGAGGGATTGCCACACACACAGCTGGGGAACAGCTGACATTACTGAACCCCAATAACAGAGGAGTGACTGTTGACTGCGTACAGCACTTCTGGACAGCAACTAGTGGTGTTGGAGCCCAGGGACAGGAGGAGGAGGAGGAGGTGGAGGAGGTAGGAGGGATTGCCACACACACAGCAGGGGAACAGCTGACGTTACTGAACCCCAATAACAGAGGAGGGACTGTTGGGACTGTGCGTACAGCACTACCAGGCAACAACTAGCGGTGTTGGAGCCCAGGGACAGGAGGAGGAGGAGGAGGTGGTGGAGGAGATAGGAGGGATTGCCACACACACAGCTGGGGAACAGCTGACGTTACTGAACCCCAATAACAGAGGAGGGACTGTTGGGACTGTGCGTACAGCACTACCAGGCAACAACTAGCGGTGTTGGAGCCCAGGGACAGGAGGAGGAGGAGGAGGTGGGGGAGATAGGAGGGATTGCCACACACACAGCAGGGGAACAGCTGACGTTACTGAACCCCAATAACAGAGGAGGGACTGTTGACTGTGCGTACAGCACTTCTGGACAGCAACTAGCGGTGTTGGAGCCCAGGGACAGGAGGAGGAGGAGGAGGTGGGGAGATAGGAGGGATTGCCACACACACAGCAGGGGAACAGCTGACGTTACTGAACCCCAGTAACAGAGGAGGGACTGTTGGGACTGTGCGTACAGCACTACCAGGCAACAACTAGCAGTGTTGGAGCCCAGGGACAGGAGGAGGAGGAGGAGGTGGTGGAGGAGATAGGAGGGATTGCCACACACACAGCTGGGGAACAGCTGACGTTACTGAACCCCAATAACAGAGGAGGGACTGTTGGGACTGTGCGTACAGCACTACCAGGCAACAACTAGCGGTGTTGGAGCCTAGGGACAGGAGGAGGAGGAGGAGGTGGGGGAGATAGGAGGCATTGCCACACACACAGCAGGGGAACAGCTGACGTTACTGAACCCCAATAACAGAGGAGGGACTGTTGACTGTGCGTACAGCACTACCAGGCAACAACTAGCGGTGTTGGAGCCCAGGGACAGGAGGAGGAGGAGGAGGTGGTGGAGGAGATAGGAGGGATTGCCACACACACAGCTGGGGAACAGCTGACATTACTGAACCCCAATAACAGAGGAGTGACTGTTGACTGTGCGTACAGCACTTCTGGACAGCAACTAGCGGTGTTGGAGCCCAGGGACAGGAGGAGGAGGAGGAGGTGGGGGAGATAGGAGGGATTGCCACACACACAGCAGGGGAACAGCTGACATTACTGAACCCCAATAACAGAGGAGGGACTGTTGGGACTGTGCGTACAGCACTACCAGGCAACAACTAGCGGTGTTGGAGCCCAGGGACAGGAGGAGGAGGAGGAGGTGGTGGAGGAGATAGGAGGGATTGCCACACACACAGCTGGGGAACAGCTGACGTTACTGAACCCCAATAACAGAGGAGGGACTGTTGGGACTGTGCGTACAGCACTACCAGGCAACAACTAGCGGTGTTGGAGCCCAGGGACAGGAGGAGGAGGAGGAGGTGGTGGAGGAGATAGGAGGGATTGCCACACACAGCTGGGGAACAGCTGACATTACTGAACCCCAATAACAGAGGAGTGACTGTTGACTGCGTACAGCACTTCTGGACAGCAACTAGCGGTGTTGGAGCCCAGGGACAGGAGGATGAGGAGGAGGTGGGGGAGATAGGAGGGATTGCCACACACACAGCAGGGGAACAGCTGACGTTACTGAAACCCAATAACAGAGGAGGGACTGTTGGGACTGTGCGTACAGCACTACCAGGCAACAACTAGCGGTGTTGGAGCCCAGGGACAGGAGGAGGCGGTGGAGGAGATAGGAGGGATTGCCACACACATCTGGGGAACTAGCGGTGTTGGAGCCCAGGGACAGGAGGAGGAGGAGGAGGTGGTGGAGGAGATAGGAGGGATTGCCACACACAGCTGGGGAACAGCTGACATTACTGAACCCCAATAACAGAGGAGTGACTGTTGACTGTGCGTACAGCACTTCTGGATAGCAACTAGCGGTGTTGGAGCCCAGGGACAGGAGGAGGAGGAGGAGGAGGTGGTGGAGGAGATAGGAGGGATTGCCACACACACAGCTGGGGAACAGCTGACGTTACTGAACCCCAATAACAGAGGAGGGACTGTGCGTACAGCACTACCAGGCAACAACTAGCGGTGTTGGAGCCCAGGGACAGCAGGAGAAGCAGAGGAACACAATGTAGGCCGAAGCCTGATTGGAGAAAGTCGAAAGGGAACCTTTAACCCCCCCAAGGCGTTTGTAGCTGAAAGAGCCAGCTTGTGCAGCACAAAAGATGCAAAAGGAAAAGGTGGCTCTTTTCATTATGCTCCTTGCAAACACAGAACTAAACACTTATAAAATGTGTCCCCTGAAACCGTGAGACCGTCCCGGAGGTGGGACTTTCCTTCGTAATATGACGCAGCACAGCTGTCATTCCTACACCCTTGGCGCCGTGCCCCGGCTCCTCAGCGTTGTTTGAATCTGTCACGGAGCCTGCGCTGTTATGTTATCCCTTGGCCAGGCACACTTAGCGCTGCCCATCTTCTGACATCATTTGGTGTCAGGCTGGCTGCGCCTGTGCGGACGCGCTGGACGAGATCCCGCCTCGCAGTGTCGTCTAATGTAATCCCACCGCGGGCCTGGGATCCGTGGCCATGCGCAGTGCATATCCTCGCCTCTCACTCCCCTCCCTACGGCTTCTTCAGACTGTGCGGCGTCACGGCCGTGGCATGCTATTAGGGATCAGCTGACGGCGCACAGTCTGAAGAAGGCGTAGGGAGATGAGTGAGAGGCGGAGGTTCAGATATGCACTGCGCATGTCCATGGATCTCAGGCCACCAGTGGGATGAAATCAGAAGACAATGCGAGGCGGGCTCTCGGCCAGCGCGGCCGCACAGGCGCAGCCAGCCTGACACCAAATGATGTCAGAAGATGGGCAGCGCTAAGTGTGCCTGGCCAAGGGATAACATAACAGCGCAGGCTCCGGGACAGATTTAAACAACGCTGAGGAGCCGGGGCACGGCGCCAAGGGGGTAGGAATGACAGCTGTGCTGCGTCATATTACGAAGGAAAGTCCCACCTCCGGGACGGTTTTACGGTATCAGTGGACACATTTTATAAGTGTTAAGTTCTGTGTGTGCAAGGAGCTAAACAAAAATAGCTACCTTTTCCTTGTGCAGCATTACTGCTGCACAAGGTGGCTCTTTCAGTAACAAACGCCTTGGGGGGGGGACAGGTTCCCTTACATTTCAGTTGTTGTGTCAGCGTGGCGGTCGCAGGACACATTGCCGGCTGCACAGCTGGGGATCAGCTGACGTTACTGAAACCCAATAACACTGGGTCGTATGTTTTGACTGTGCAGACGGCACTTCTGAGCCTCAACTGGCGGTGTTGGAGCCCAGGAATTTAAGTTCAGGTGGTAGAAAGATGAACACAACAGGAGACCTGGATAACGTAGACAGTCACCTAATTATTTAATCAGGAAGAGGAGTGGCAAATTCCTGCGAGATCCAGGCCTTGTTCATTTTCAGGAAAGTAAGCCGGTCAACGTTATCGGAGGATAGTCACATGCGACGGTCAGTTAGTACACCACCTGCAGCACTAAAGACGCGTTCCGATAATACACTAGCCGCAGGGCAAGCCAGCACCTCCAATGCATACTGGCTTAGCTCTGGCCATGTATCCAGCTTTGAGACCCAAAACTTGAAAGGTGAAGAGCCGTCTGGGAGTACAGCAAGAGGGCAAGACATGTAGTCTGTCACCATCTGACGGAACCGTTGCCTCCTGCTGACTGGAGCCATCTGTGATGGTGTTGACTTTTGTGGCAGGCACAGAAAACTGTGCCACAGTTGGGCCATACTGCTCTTGCCTTGGGCAGAGGCACTGCTTCTGCTCCCTGTTTGTGCAGAGCCTCCACCACTGCCTGGACGCACTGAGCTGCTTTGTAATGCACTAGCAGCACTTCTCTCACTTGGAATGGAGAAGATGATGGAATTCACCAGTGTGTCTTGGTACTCCCGCATTTTTCGCTCCCGGTTCAACGGTGTGATGAGGCTTTCTACGTTGTCCCGGTAGCGAGGATCGAGGAGGGTGAACACCCAATATTCAGACATGTTGAGAATGTGGGCGATGCGGCGGTCGTTTCTCAGGCACTGCAGCATGTAATCCACCATGTGCTGCAGACTGCCAACTGCCCAAGAAACGCTGTCCCCTGCTGGAGGCGTGATCTCTGCCCGCTCGTCATCACCCCACCCTCGCTGTACACACTGAGTACTGGACAATTGTGTAACTCCCTCCTCTGGATGGATGTCTTCCTCCTCCATTGACTCCTCCTCATCCTCCTCACAAACTGTCCCCTGCCTACGCGTTTGTGAGGAACCACGTGGCGCTGACTGTCCAGAAGATGATGGAAATGTTGAATCCTCATCCTCCACCTCTTCCACAACATCATCCCTTAGCGCTTGCAGTGATTTTTCAAGCAGGCAGATAAGGGGGACAGTCATGCTGACTAGTGCATCATCTGCACTCGCCATCCGCGTGGAATAATCGAAGGGACGCAAAACCTGGCAGACGTCATTCATAGTGGCCCACTCTGTGGTTGTGAAGTCTGAACGGCGCGGAGTGCGACTTCTTTGCGCCTGATGCAGCTGGTACTCCATTACAGCTTGCTGCTGCTCACACAACCGCTCCAACATATGTAACTTGGAATTCCACCTGGTAGGTAGGTCACATATGATGCGATGTTCCGGCAGGTGGTGTCGGTGCTGCAGAGCCGCAATGCGCGCTTTTGCCGTGCTGGAACGCCGCAAGTGAGCACACTCTAGGCGGACCTTGTGCAGCAGTGCATCAAGATCCGGATAGTCCCTCAAAAAACTCTGCACAACCAAATTGAGCACATGTGCCAGACATGGGATGTGAGTGAGGTTGCCGAGGCCCAGAGCTGCTACCAGATTTCGGCCATTATCACACACTACCATGCCTGGCTGGAGATTCGCTGGCACAAACCACACATGGCTCTCCTGCTTGATGGCATTCCAGAGCTCCTGCGCTGTGTGGCTTCGATTCCCCAAAGAAATTAATTTCAAGACGGCCTGTTGACGTTTGGCCACGGCTGTGCTCATGTCGGTCGTAACAGGTAAACGTTCATCACGGGTCCATGTGGAGGTGGACTGTGACGGCTCCTGCAGCGATGATTCTGAGGAACTGGTGTAAGAGGAGGAGTCAATGCGTACAGAATGGATTCCTGCAATCCTTGGAGTGGGCAGGACACGTCCTGCGCCACTCGCACGATCTGTACCTGGCCCGGCGACATTAACCCAATGGGCAGTGAGGGAAAGGTATCGCCCCTGTCCATGTTGACTGGTCCACGCATCGGTGGTGAGGTGGACCTTGCTACTGACGGCATTCAGTAGCGCGTGTTTTATGTGTCCCTCCACATGCTTGTGCAGGGCAGGGACGGCTTGCCTGCTGAAGTAAAAGCGGCTGGGCACATTGTACTGTGGGACTGCCAATGACATCAAGTCACGGAAGCTGTCAGTCTCCACCAGCCTGAATGACAGCATTTCCAGTGACAGAAGTTTGGCAGTGCCTGCAGTCAGAGCCTGTGCTCGTGGGTGGTTTGACGAGAAAGGCCGCCTTTTCTCCCATGCCTGTACTACCGATGGCTGTAGGCTGGGCTGGGAGTGTGTGGATGACTGGGAAAGTGGTGCTGCGGGTGGAATTACAGCGGGTCTCTGGACAACAGGGCCGGAGGTTCTTCCACGGCGATCCTGGGAGGAAGCCGAACCAGCTGCGTGTGAGCTGGAGGAAGAGGCAACAGGAGCTGAAGAGGTGGTAGCTGCCGCTGTTGGTTGGCCTAGCTCTTCAGTGTGTCTTTCTAACTCCACCGCATGCCTGGTGCGCACATGTTTCCACATGTTGGAGGAATTGAGGTTGCTGACATTTCGACCTCTTTTGACTTTGTGATGACACACCTTGCATTTGACATAGCAAATGTCATCTGCAACTGTGTAAAAAAAGGAACAGGCACTGCAAGTCTTGGGAGCGCCCTTTTTGGCTTTTGGAAGAGACATGCTCCTAACGGGTGCCAAAGCGGAGGCTGCAGGATCTGCAGTCTTCCCCCTCCCTCTCCCTCTTTGGGCCGTACGGGGAATCTCTTCCTCAGAGCTGCTCCCACCACCTTCCTGTCCCTCACGCCAAGATGGGTCAAGGACCTCATCATCTACACTACCCTCTGCCCCCAACTGCTCCTCCTGGGTAGTCTCAGCAGCAGAGCACGCACCAGAAAGTGGCACCTGAGTGTCATCATCAGCGGATGCGGCCTGCGATGTGGTGACCGGAAGCACTGGCCCACCCGCCTCTTCAGAGGAAGAGAGAAAAAGCTGTTGGGCATCACTGCACCCTGCCTCTTCTTCCATTTCTCCAATGCTGCTTGGCTGGCCCCCTGTTTCCAAGCCAAGAGATTCAGAGAACAGAAGTAGAGACGGCTCCTGTCCTGGGCTCTCTGTCTGCCTGGGCAATTTGGCAGGTGGTGAAGAGACAGATGGCTGCTCTCCAGTGCTCTGTGTCTGAGAGGATGTGGCACTAATTGAAGTTGATGCATTAGCTGCCATCCATCCGACAACGGCTTCAATTTGTTCTTCACGCAGCAGCGGTGTACGGCGCTCTGCGACAAAGCTGCGCATGAAGGACTGTTCCCTGGTGAAAGTGGGTGCTGATGAGTCACCGGTGCCCGCAGCAGGCACAGAATCCCCACGTCCTCTCCCTGCTCCGCGCCCATGCCCACCTGCCTTACTCACTGCCTTCTTCATCTTGGTTGACTGATAAAGATAAGCAGAAAAGTACTAACGGCTTTGTGTGCTTATTCCTGAACAACTCCTAACAGGTATAAGAAACACTAATTTTATAAAGTGTGGACTAGACTTTAATATGAGCTAACGTGGCCTACACAAATGTTAAGTGGTGTCACTGGTGTGTTTGGTGAACTTTATTATTTATTTATTTTTTGGGGACTGAACTGACAACAGAGAGAGCTGCAGTCACACGGAGACCGTGCAGACAGCCGTAAACGGCGCTGCAAGGCCCAAAAACCCTCCTCTACGTTATCCTATGTAGTGTTTTTCCACAAGTTAGCTGGAGACGGGTGGAAAGACACTAATAGGAATTTTTTGAAAAAATGTGCAGCAGCCTGCACTACTTAAAACAAAAGGAAAATTGATTTTACGGTATGACGCAGTGAAGAACCCTGAGCTGGAGACAACCAGGCTATGGCTGCTCACAGACTACAGGGCGAGCTGCAGTCACACGGAGACCGTGCAGACAGCCGTAAACGGCGCTGCAAGGCCCAAAAACACTCCTCTACTTTATCCTATGTAGTGTTTTTCCACAAGTTAGCTGGAGACGGGTGGAAAGACACTAATAGGAATTTTTTGAAAAAATGTGCAGCAGCCTGCACTACTTAAAACAAAAGGAAAATTGATTTTACGGTATGACGCAGTGAAGAACCCTGAGCTGGAGACAACCAGGCTATGGCTGCTCACAGACTACAGGGCGAGCTGCAGTCACACGGAGACCGTGCAGACAGCCGTAAACGGCGCTGCAAGGCCCAAAAACCCTCCTCTACTTTATCCTATGTAGTGTTTTTCCACAAGTTAGCTGGAGACGGGTGAAAGACACTAATAGGATTTTTTTGAAAAAATGAGCAGCAGACTACACTACTTGAAAAAAAAAAAAAAGAACAGTATGAGGCAATGAACCACCCTCCCTGAACTGAATACAACCAGATATGGATGGCCTATGTGGCTGCACTCAGACTAGAGAGTGGGCTGCACTCACACACACACACACACAGACCTTGCAGATCACTGTGAAAACAGCGCTACGAGGCAAAAGCAAGGTGAACAGTAGGTGAACACAGCGGTTGCTAAATTAGCCTTTGAAAAGCACAAAGAAGCAAATCGCTATCTTTAAACTGGCCCTCAGTCAGCAAACAGCGTCCTGTCACTAACTGAATTCACAGCAGAGTGAGCGCAAAATGGCGCCAGCGACTTTTAAACTGCATCATGACATCATTTCAGCAGCCAATCACAGCCATGCCAGTAGTTTCATGCCCTCCATGCTGAACAGGATGTGCTCACACTTGGAATCATTCTCATTGGCTGAATTTGTGCAGTTTGAACCTGGGAACTTCCGATTCCGGTATCCGATACGCGGCAAGTATCGGATCTCGGTATCGGAATTCCGATACCGCTAAGTATCGGCCGATACCCGATACTTGCGGTATCGGAATGCTCAACACTATTTATGATATAACTAAGACTTTTTTCACATGTCCAGTAATCATCCATTAGAACAGATCCAGCAACAATCTGCTGGCACAAAAGTTGTGCATATACAACTTTTTTTGTCTGTTTTTTAAAAATTTCAGCTGGATCCGTATTAATATTAAAGTCTATGGAAAACAGATCTGTTAGCCATTTGTTTTCTTACATGTGAAACTGATCCAGTAAGGAAAAAAGCATATCTCTTCCAAATTACAAAAAAAAAAATCCGAATGACTATTTAACGGATTAATTTTACATAATTTCAATGTAAAAAAAAAAGGAAATCAGTTTTTTAAAATTTTTATTGCCAAAGGATTGCTGTTGGATCCATTCTAATGGATGATTACTGGACATATGGATATAGCCTTAGAGGACAGGAAAGATTATATAATGAAGTACTTTGAGTGACATGAACATAATAACTAGATGCTCGAGGCTCCGTGGCTAAATGCAAGGTCTGGGATCTCATCCAGGGAAATATAATATTTTTTTTGCCTATGTCTCTTAAGTATTTTTTGAAGATCTGGCTTTCAAGTCTTCTTCTGCCAGCTGATATTGAAATGCTGAATGTGAAGAACCAGCAATATTATTTTTTCTATGGCCATGATGTATGGTTACCAAGTAGTGATCTTATCAGCTGGGATATATCAAGTAGAGATGAGTGCATCAATCCGCTAATGAGTCGAATTTCCTGAAATTCATGTTTTCACCCGAATTCAAACATTTTGCAATTAGATTTGTGGTTTGCAAAACTATCTTTAAAAACTTCCCCAGCACCATTTCCCAAAATCCTGAAGCATGAGAGAGCTGGCTAATGTAATTTTGAGTCACCGCTAAGACCTCCCTATAATGTCACAGATCAGCGATTCCCAGTGTAGCACAGAATCATTTCCATTTTCATAGTCACTGGATAAGTCTCTCTACTTTAGTGTATAAGCTCTTATAATCAGCGGGGTCCTCGTTCTCTCCTGTAGAGTGTAAGCTCTTATGGTCAGTAGGGTCCTCTCTCTCTCCTGTAGAGTGTAAGCTCTTATGGTCAGTGGAATCCTCTCTCTCCTGTAGATTCTAAGCTCTTATGGTCACCAGGGTCCTCTCTCTCCTGTAGAGTGTAAGCTCTTATGGTCAGTAGGGTCCTCTCTCTCCTGTAGAGTGTAAGCTCTTATGATCAGTGGAGTCCTCTCTCTCCTGTAGAGTCTAAGCTCTTATGGTCACCAGGGTCCTCTCTCTCCTGTAGAGTGTAAGCTCTTATGGTCAGTGGGGTCCTCTCTCTCTTGTCTGTAAAGTGTAAACTCTTATGGTCATTGGAGTCCTCTCTCTCCTGTAGATTGTAAGCTCTTATGGTCATCAGGGTCCTCTCTCTCCTGTAGAGTCTAAGCTCTTATGGTCACCAGGGTCCTCTCTCTCCTGTAGAGTGTAAGCTCTTATAGTCAGTAGCATCCTCACTCTCTCCTGTAGAGTCTAAGCTCTTATGGTCAGTAGGGTCCTCTCTCTCCTGTAGAGTGTAAGCTCTTATGATCAGTAGGGCCCTCTCTCTCTCCTGTAGAGTGTAAGCTCTTATGGTCAGTAGGGCCCTCTCTCTCCTGTAGAGTCTAAGCTCTTATGGTGAGTGGGGTCTTTTCTCTCTTGTCTGTAAAGTGTAAGCTCTTATGGTCATTGGAGTCCTCTCTCTCCTGTAGATTGTAAGCTCTTATGGTCATCAGGGTCCTCCTCTCTCCTCTCCCCCATGTGTATTTTACGAGCAATTAAAAGATTTACAGTGTTGAGATTTGAGTAAAGGCTGAGTCACACATAACGATATCGTTAACGATATCGTTGCAACGTCACGCTTTTGGTGATGTAGGAATGATCCCGCTAACGATCTCATTATGTGTGACAGCGACCAACGATCAGGCCCCTGCTGGGAGATCGTTGGTCATTGGGGAATGATCAGGACCATTTTTTGGTCGCTGATCACCCGCTGTCATCGCTGGATCGGCGTGTGTGACGCCGATCCAGCGATGTGTTCACTTGTAACCAGGGTAAATATCGGTTTACTAAGCGCAGGGCCGCACTTAGTAACCCGATATTTACCCTGGTTACCATTGTAAAAGTTAAAAAAAAAACAGTACATACTCACATTCTGATGTCTGTCACGTCCCCCGGCGTCCACAGGGTTAAAACTGCTTTCGGCAGGAGCGCTTCTAATGCACGCGCTGCTGCTGAGAGCTTCCCTGCACTGACTGTGTCAGCGCCGGCCGTAAAGCAGAGCACAGCGGTGACGTCACCGCTGTTACTGCCGGCGCTGACACATTCAGTGCAGGGAATCTCTTACTAAGCGTGTCCCTGCACTTAGTATCCCGATGTTTACCCTGGTTACCTGGGTGCTGCAGGGGGACTTTGGCATCGTTGAAGACAGTTTCAACGATGCCGAAGTCGTTCCCCTGATCGTTGGTCGCTGGAGAGAGCTGTCTGTGTGACAGCTCCCCAGCGACCATACAACGACTTACCAACGATCACAGCCAGGTCGTATCGCTGGTCGTGATCGTTGGTAAGTCGTTTAGTGTGACGGTACCTTAAGTCCATACATTGCAAAGTTGGCAAATTCAAATTTCAAAAGACCTTTAACACCAGAATAAACAAAGTAAAGTACTTTTTAGTGGAGAAGGATCGAAACATTCCAGAGTGCCCTTTTAAAAAGTAGAGTCTCTGGGTATAGTTAAGCAAAGCACAGCTGGTTAGTTGTATCTGGAAATCCCACTCATGTATCTATTGCTGTGGATTTTGGTTTAGTTTTGTGGCTGAAAAGGCATTCCATGGTTTCTATGGAGGACTTCAGCCACAGGGCCTCCATTGTATTTAGTAACCCAGCTGTTGGCTTTTCTGCTGTGGTGCACTATGTGTGTTAACTAACCAATATAACTCTTCTGAGTAAAGGAACTGGATTAATACTGCTTATAGATGTGTGCTCTCCCCAGGCTCTTGCTGTCTACTACATAAGGCTTGAAAAAGAAGCAGATTTTTGGTATGTTATGCAGGTCATTTTCCAATTCCTACACATCCCTGCAGCTAGTTCAGTAATGGTAATTGTAATGTTGGCCAAACCTCTTCAGGTAATCCTGAAATGTAGCCTCCAAGTTCACCTGCTGAGCTAAGTAGTAATTCTAAATATGCACCAATTTTGGCATCATACCCCTCACTTGATGCATTATACACTCCTAGATCATCCAAGGTACAAGACAAGCAGAATAGTGTGTTATGGGATTGCAACAAAATATTCTCTGAGTCTTTCTAAAGGGGTTTTCCCACAAACAAAGCACATTTTAGTTTATAAATCTTAGAAAAAACTAAGTTCCACAATTGGATGTTTAAAGAAAAATGTTCCTGTGCTAAGATAATCTTATAAATGTGCCCCTGGTTAATGGCTGTGTATGACTGCGCAATACCATGGTCTTGAATGGACCACAGCTCCTGAGCAGGGGGAGGAAGCAAAAGAGTATTCAGACATTACAGCACGAGGTCACAGATGATTCTGTTTGTGAGGCAAAACATTTCACAGCCTGTTCTTAAGCAAGATTTTTACCTGAAAACAAGAATCAGCTGTGATGTCTGTATACTCTCCTTTGTGTCCTGCCTTGCCCAGGAGATGTGATATGATCAGACCATTTTCCTGCGAGGTCTGACACGGCCATTACACAGTACACAGCAGGGGAACATTTATAAGGTTTTCTTTCAAGGAGAAGAAGGAATGTCAGCACTCACCCAGTCTGCAGGTAAATGAGTCCATTTTTAACATTTTTTTTAACATTCTGGATAATATCATAAAGTGCGATATTGTTAACATTGAAAATGCAGGTGCAGAGATTTCAGAAGAAAACGTGAGACATGGTGGACATGCTAAATTCATTTTCAGGAAAACCTGTAATCTTGACTCCAGCATGAGTTCTGCTTCTAGTAATTCATTCTGAATGTAAATTCTGTGAAACCAAGATACTGCTGCAGTTACGAGCTCTCAAGAACTAGCTCATTTTCATTCTTTTCGACTTTTCATGATCACTCTTTCTGTAGGCATAGATACAGCTCTACAGGGATCTCCGTTCCCCACTATATAAACTGATGCAGCAAATTTGTGTGACCTTAACTGATGATGCAGACATAACCCGAACTATGGGCAGTATGTATCAGAGCCAAGCTACACAATGTCAGCAGGTATTACTTTGAAACTCAGGCAACATTTTGAAGAAAAGCAAGGCACTATAAGGAAATACCTCAATAGTCCAATGGCATCACTAGCGGGCATCCCGCGATGTCATCGGACTAGTCAGGTCTCTTCCTATAATCCCTCCCTGATCTTTTAAACTATGTTTTCTCTAAAAAATTCAGAGGAAAGCATATTTTGTTCCAATCTCGCAGTCAGGCTGTGATACATGTTGCTCATGGCTTGGGCAACATGAATCTAATGACAGGTTCCATTTATTTATATAATATTAGTGAAATCAGATTTTGAGTGCTTAAAAAGGAAATACATCTTTCTTTTATAACAGTGTTTCAAGAGCTGAAAGATCTTTTAAAGAAAAATGCAACTGTGGAATCCTTTATTGAGTGGCTTGATAACGTCGTTGAGCAAAGAGTAATAAAGGTAATTTTTTTATATAGCTAAATGTATCAGAACATTCAGTGTAAATTTCAGATACGGAACTCTATAATCTTAGTTTCGATCAGACGAGCATATTACATGGACATTTGCTGACAAATTAAAAATCAGACAGCACAATGAATTGATGTTATTCAATAAGGCTGTTTAGATGACCATTTTTTTTACACGGACTGAGTATCGGCAGCATATAATATTCTCTTCTGAGTATCAGCCAAGATTTACTTGGGTGCACTAAAAAATGTGAATCCAATACAGATCATCTGAATTACATCAGATTTGCACTGGTACATTGTCAGTAATATTCTAGGAAACTGTATTTGATCTAAAACATTTTAAAATGTTGTAGTATAAAAAGTTATGCTACTTGGATGTCACACAGACGTAAAAAATGGACACACGGATGTCACACATATGACAATATGGAAATAGTCTATGTTTTCTGGATGACACGCATACGATTTTTCATACACTCATCTGACCATGCCTTTGGACACACAAATATACAAGGCATAGCTAAAAGTTTATGGCCACATTGTAGTGAATTCTGCTGAGTTCCAAAACATTTACTTTTGTTGAAGCTTCATGAATTGGATTTCCACGTCAATATAAATGAACACCAAGTATGGATATTTCTATGCTTTTACACTGAATGGTAATGAGGAATTTATAAAAACTGTCTAAGGCTTCATTCAGGTGTCCATTTTTCATGTACTTGTTCCATCCATGGTTTTCACTGACAGAGCAGGTACCTATTATAATCGTTGGAGATGCTCACATGTCCAAGTTTTTTGGTGGACTGTGTGTTCACAAAAAAATTGCAGAGACATGTCCATTTATGATCGGTATCTCGGATCCAAATTACAATTTTTCTATGAAATTCCCCTCACAATGTACCGATGACATCAATGTCCACTCCGTGTGCTGTCCGAGATTAACATTGTAATGTATAGGAGAAGTTTTGCAATTGCGACAGAATCTCCAGTGATGGTATTTAAGAGCTAGTGACAGTATCTACTAACAGAAACTGCTGAGCATCCATCGGAATTGACAACTAACGCATGCTCAGTAGAGTAGGGACTAGCCCAGCCCCCAAAACGGGCATCACTGATGACGCTTCATTTCAAACAGGACAAATGCTGTGGTAGTGACCTAATGACACTTAATTGGACTATCCCAGCATGCACTGGGATTCTCAAACAAGGCATCATAAGAGGATGCAGTTAAAACATAAATACGTGAATCAGTTAGAGTAGAGAGGAAACAGTAGACAATTCTTAATTAATATACATTAGAAAAGTGATTAGATTGCATGACATAGGTATTTATGACTAAAATAGGTTTTACCTTTGGACCACCCCTTTAAATGGTCAGATCTTTGATGTCTCATTATTGTGAGTTTGAGTAAATATCCATCACATAGCCAGAAGATCCCTCTTTAACGCCAAAATTTACAGTAAAAAATTGTATTCAATTCCCAAGAAAATGTGTGATTTGCTACATTTGGAAATTGATTTTGGAAATATATTTATAAAGAAAGCATAAAACAATTCATCATTCTGTACGTTTCATCATGAAAGCACTAATACAGATAATGTATACTAAAACTTTCAGCAAGAGAGTTCTGGCTATGCGAGTTTGAAAACTATCATCTGATTGTCATGATTGATATTGGCTATCCGTGACGGTCGGCTCAGAACAGTACCGGATATCACTCCTGCTGGTGACTCTGCAGCTTGTGTTGATGTCATGTTGAGAAAGCAGATTCTTCTCTTCCGCTATGCCATGTTAATAGGGCATCTCTGGTGATTGACAGCCGGCTCTCAGCTGACCAACAGCGGGGGCCAACTTTCAATCAGCATGAAGATGACAGGGATGTCCCATCGACAGAGCAAACCGGAAGAGGAAGAGCTGATCTGTTGATATGAGATCACTGGCAGGAGTGGTTCATGATGGCTCTGAACTGGCAGAGATCGGCGCCAGACAAAACAGGCAGGAAGTGAAAAACTGCCTGGCTGTGAATTCTTAGCGCCATAAGAAAAAATACAAAAGTCCCTGATATCTGCTTTAATATTTACTCTTACTACCTTTTGTGTTATTTTTATTTTTGCTTAGTTCATAGTTGGCATGGTTTCATTTAGGCAAAATTGTACAGTACAAAAAGTGTTTTCTGATGAATGTTGGTAAAGATTTTCTATTTCTATTTATTTCATTTCAGGCGAGCAAACAAAATGGAAAATCACTGAAGAAGAGAGCTCAGGATTTTTTGTTAAAGTGGAGCTTCTTTGGAGCACGAGTCATGCACAATCTGACATTAAACAATGCAGCTAGTTTTGGTATTTGCTATTAATAATAGTAATAATAATAATAATAATAATAATAAATTCTTAAAAAGATAAAGAGACCATTACTAATAGAAAAAATGTCTCATGAAGACTCTCCCACCCCAAATAAAGAGCTAAAGCCATTGGCTAGATTACATGCAC
Source organism: Ranitomeya variabilis (assembly GCF_051348905.1). NCBI lineage: Eukaryota > Metazoa > Chordata > Amphibia > Anura > Dendrobatidae > Ranitomeya > Ranitomeya variabilis. The sequence continues at coordinate 719,688,116 of NC_135233.1, forward strand.
AGTTCTGAGTTCTTTTTTACCACTTCTTGATGTATACTATAATACTTTTCAAGCAGGACAGTTTTTAATCTTTAAATGGAATTTTTCAAAAAGGTTAAACCTTTCAAAGCCATCTATATGGGCATGTAGGTCATAGGAAGCTGAATAAAATGATACCTTGATATTTTTCAAGGGAATGAGCTGATAAGATCTATGGGCCGGACATTGATCTGCGTGAGAATCTGCCTCCAGAGCTTATTTTACATAAAAGGGAGAATACCAGTGTGATGTAATGGCCGCTCTCTGCTTTCCTGATCTCACTGCAGAGGTGTGTGTGATTACGAAGGCCCATGCATATGACTGTAATATCAGTCTGAGTGCGATCCAACAAAACATCAGATTGCACTTGGACCAGTGTTAGTGTATGAGAGACATGTCCGATATTTCCCACGGACAGACACTATACAGGAAAAAAATTGCTGCATCTCTGAGTTTGATCCAATATTCTGATCACAGTCGGTCATGCAAGTCAATAAGTGCGTGGGAAACATCTGACTGCATTCAGATGACATCTCAGTGCAGTCCGATTTCAACTCACTGATAGAATGAAGAAGATGAAGACTTTTTGTCTCATTATAATCCTCATCCGAAAGACCTGGATAGCACTATGATCACACTCTGATCAAACTCTATTCAGAGCGTCATTTGCATAATCGGGCAGATTCCCTGTGATAAGAGAATCTATGCCTGTGAGCCATAACTTCCCTAACTCACACATTAGCAGGTTCCTCTCAGTGCTTCGGCTTCCATCTGTCACACAGCCAACGTTATGGTATTGTTGCAATAGAGCAGCGCTCGAGAGCTGCAGCAAATGTGTTTGCATGGAGACAAAGTTCAGTTCTACTGTTCTGTGTTAGTTACATGTTTCACACTGGTAATGACCCCTTTCATTTACAATGATCTCTGGGGACAGAGTCCCATGCAGATCAGTGTCCAGCCCATACCCGCAAAGAATTTACGAATAATAAAATGGTGGATTTCTCAGGAATAAGACATCTGATTGCAGATATCAAGGTATCATTTTATTCACCTTACTATTACCTGCATGCCCATATAGTGGGGTTGATCCTACTGACAGATTTCCTTTAGCCCCTTCTCTTTGCTGACAAGTTTAATTAGTGTGCTTTTTTCCCTCCCCTTTTTCCAAGAGCCATAACTTTTCTATTTTTGCATCCACATAGATGTATGATGTCTTGCTTTTTGCAGGACGAGTTGTAGTATAGAATGATGCCATTAATTAACCATTCAATGTACAAAACACAGGAAAAATGCTTTTTGTGTTTTGTTTTTACTTTGTACTTTCTGTGGTCAAGGTTTTGAACTTTTTTACTTTTCGGCGACGTAGTCATGTGTCAGGGGCACAATTTTGGGCTACGTATAACTTTTTAACAAAGATTATATAACTTTTTATTGAAAGGAATGTAAACAAAACAACAATTCTGCTCCAATTTTTTCTTGCATTGTAAATATGATGTTATTCACGTGCTGCAAAAATAAAGTGTTATCGTCATACTGTGGGTCAGTACGATCATGACATTACCAAATGCATATAGTTTTAAACATTTTGCAATTTCTTTTCATTAAAAAAATAATTGTTTTTGGGTTGCCATATTCTGAAAGCCATAAGTTTTGCAAGTTTCCATCAGTTGAGCTGTATGTAGGATTATTTTCTTATTGCATGTTGTTTTATTCATTGGTGTCATTTTGTTGTAGATGCAATGTCTCTGTCTAACTTATCAGAGGGGGTCAAAGTACTGGGATTAGAGTTAGGTCTGGTTCTAGGACACATAACAGGAGGGTAGCAGTGCCTAGCTTCCGACACCTTCTGCAGATGGCACGGAAACAACTTCGGAGCCCATGCCATCCCAGAGATGTAACTGTGTCCTTTATTGAGACACTTTGTAAATACAACATAACAAGTCAATGTACTTTTTCCTTCTATGGTAATTACAGTATGTAGGTAGTCATGTATATTTCATTTAAAATTAATTAAATAATAGTACTAAACTTCTCAGTGACCATTAGGAACTATTCCGTAAATTATCCATGAGATACAATTCATTTCACTGGCTAGGATTAAACAAGACCAGGTTAGGTGTTGGTGTGTTCCTAAATGCCTGTCTTCTTGTAGTTGACTTAGGAAAGTTTCTATTCACTTTTCTATTTAAACAAGATCGAAAGTAAACGGAATCAGATCAGTGAGGCTTATTGTGTTTGCTTTTCATTATTGAAAGACATCTTACTTTCATCAGTTTGCCCTTTCATCTGATTTGTGTACCATCAAGCAGTAGATGTATGCAGCTACATGTCTCATTCAACCACAGGTTCCCGAAACTGTCCCTTGTTGATTTTAGTAGGTCATTTAAAGTCCAGCAATTATTTATTTATGCCTTTGCCTTGACTTACTTCTTCTAAAGAGTGTGAGATGGTCATGTAGATATTAACACTATCATACCCTTCCTCGTGTTTACACGCAGGTTCATTCCATTTGATACGAATGCTGCTTGATGAGTATATACTGCTAGCAGTGGAAACACAGTTTAACAATGATAAGGAACAAGAGCTCCAGAATTTGCTGGATAAGTACATGAAGAATGCAGGTGAGTTTGTGCCAGGAAATATAATCAAAATCTTAAAACAAATACTCAAAATAGTTTAGTCCCTGAAGCTATTGATCCAGTTTATGTTGTGAACTCTTAGGCTATGTTCACACTTTGGAGAACACTTCCACTTTGAGTTTGATTACAAATTTACAACAAATGTTCAAAAAGTGCGTTACTTGCGGATTTTGTTGCGAAATTGGCTACTGATGTCAATTTACTACATTACATTAGAACATTAGAAAGCCTTGCTCAGGGTGAAATCCACTGTGAAAAAGGATATTTTAAAATATTCAATTTACTTTAATTTTAATGCAGATCTTTTCCTCAATATGTGAATGTTTTTTTTTTAAAAAAAAAAAAACCTCATTCCATTGTATTGTACTGTGAATTGCTGCAAATTCAAAGTATGGAATTTGCACCACAAATCACAAGCAAACCCTCAATGGCTTTAATAGTTTTCGTTTAAAAAAATTGGTGTTTTATTTTATTATTGAGTAAGAATGAACAGATTGCTTTGCACAACTCCAGTCCATGATTAGAGCTTTCTGGACATCTCTATTACTGACCTTTATTAAAATACTTTTGGGGGGAAAAAATACAAAGGAAATGTGTCATCTTTAACTTTAGGCCTTTTAGAGATCATTTAATCTTCAACTTGCTTAATTGTTCACTATAATAGTAATTTTGACCAGGAGTGGCCAAACATTTACATGCCAATGTAGCTAATACACTCCATAAAATACAAACTGAAGCTAAAGAGTTTACCAGTTCAAATAAAGCAATAAGAATATCTGAATAAATATACAAAATATAACGCTTACATGTCATCATTAGAAATCTTTAATACATTTGGTTGTATCTATATAGATGCTAGCAAGGCAACCTTTACTGCATCACCAAGCTCCTGCTTTCTTGCAAGTCGAAACAAGTCTGGAGGACTTTCAAATGACCCCACAGTCAAGAATGAATGCCTTCAAGAACAGACTTACTCAAATTTGTCACCAGACCATCATGCAGGACTTGTTCGTGGCTTACACTCCTTCTCAAATGAAGATAACGAAACTATTCCACTCCCAGGTAGTGTAGGAAAACTTAACTAATGTTTTGATTTGATAGAAGAGTCTCTTTCTGTATGAATGGATATTAGCTGCATAATTGTGGATACTGGATATGGAAGTAATACATACTGAATAATAGAGTTGGGAGAATGCATTTGTGTGGAAGGAATTAAATGGTACTCGAATTTTACAAAAATTCGTATTTTCCAAATGCACATTTTTTGTAATTTGCTAAATTTTGATGAACCTTACAGGGCTGGCAAAAGTTAAAGGAAAAAATAATAATAGTAATAATATTCACCCCACTGCTCACTTCTTCGGCCACCCCTGCTTCTTTCTCTCCCTGGTACGGTGCTCTTCTTATCATCATTGCGTGTTGCATCTTCATGCTAGGCTGGGCCTATCGACCTTGACTAAGCCCAGGACTACCTGTTAACGCACACGGTCTTCCTTTGCCTATGCTCAGTGTCATGCACTATACGGCCAGGACTTCCGGCTATGATTAAGCCCAGGAAGTCTGTGCTCATGCTTATTGCAAAATCACAGCATACACCACAACTTTACAAAGCACACTCTAAGCTGTGAATTCTGGGTAGGGTGATCCTGGACCTAGTAGTGGCCTGAAGTCCTGGCCTAGCTTGAAGTTGCAGCATATGGTGGCAATAATAAGACGCACCGAAAACCATACAGTGAACAATGAGCAGCAAAGGTGACTGATGAGGTGAGTATTAGTTATTGGGGTTTTTCACTGTATAAAATTGGTGGGTGTCTGACACTTTCATCCTCAGCTTCTTTCACCTGTGTAGGATCTGAACTGCAGTTCTTGGCAACAGAAAGTACACAGTGAATGGAGCAGGCTGTTCAGTGTTTACATACGGAACACAATTGATGTTTTGGGATATGATAACCCTTCAGGTCTGAAATTGATGACCTTTCCTCAGTATAGCTCCTCAATAGTATAAGTCTTGACAATCCTTTAAAGAGGGGCTCATCTTATCAGATTTGTATTTTTTAATTTATGTACTATCTCAAAGCACTGTTAAGTTTTAATTAGAAATGTGTATTTTTTAGATCAGATGGAAGTAACCCAAAGCACAGCTCATCTTATGACTCCACCTATGTCACCTGCCATACTCAACCGAGGAAGCGTAATAAACCAAGGACCAATGGTATTGAGGCCCTCCAGTGTGGGTCCTGGATTAACAACCCATTCTCAAGTCTCTTCATTCTCTGATCCACCCTACCACAATCTTTCTGAATCTAGTGAGAACTACTTTGGTAACAGTTCTAACTATCAGGCCATGTTCAGAACTCATGCTCAGTCTGGGAACTTTCAGCATAGGGTGGACCAAAGTAGATATTCACATTTAGACGACCAACAAGTACCAAGGGATTATTTTACCAGCAGTTGTGCAGTGACTCCATTTAGCACCCGTCCATCATCAAACTATGGGTCATCAAGTTCTCAAGAAATACAAGGAATGCAATTCTTTAATTCAAATGGATACAATTTCTTAAATAGTACTGCTTCTGGAAACTGTCAAGGAGGAACATATACTTCAAACACATCCAATGGTATTGTATACAAAGTTTAATAATGTGTCTCTTACTGTACATATCAATCTATGCAGTGTCATAGGCATTTTGTGCTTGATTTTTTTTATTATTTTGAGTTAAGTATTGGTTTATTGATTACTACAGATGTAACCCCAGGAAATTATAGTCTTCATGGTTGGTTGTATTTGAGGAATGTGAACCACATGGAAAATTACCCAAACTGCACATCTTCTTTGCAGTGTTCAGATGTATGTGGTAAAGTGTCAAGTTTAAAGCAGCAGAACTAGTTTTGTGCTTTATATACAGTAGCAACTAAAGACTACTTGATATCTTTGTGAACAAAAAAAAGTACTCTGTGATATAAGGCAATACCTGTAAGGATTCAGGAGTATTAACCAAAATAAATAACAAAAACCTTTACTGAACAATTTTCAAGACAGACTTATTAAAATATTAAAAAGGAGAATGTCAAATAAAAGCATAAGCCACAGAGGGGACCTCTAAATATACAGCCAATGTATGCACAAAATGTGCATACAATATAACCAGTAAGAATAAATTGACAAAAGAGGTGTAGTCAATAGCTAGCATCAAAATGTATGGATCGATCGCATTAACATAAATATGTTGTGGAAGAAATCCTACAAATAAAGTGGTAGTAAAGGTCAAAATATAAACCTCACAAAAAATATTGCTCAAGGAAGTTATGAACAAACAAAGATAAATAGCCCAGTATTAGGATAGCACAAAGGAGAAAAATACCAATAGATACTGTTGGAGAAATAGAGCAAAAATAGGGTCTTATCCGAGGTTAAGATGGTTAGACACAATAAGATTGTACTCACCAAATGGAGCCAGTTTATGGCTTATGATGCATTCGCTGCAGCAGATCCACAGGTCCAATGATGACCAACCAAAAAGAAAAAAATAGGTAGACATGGATTCACTCTGCGCTGCTGAATAAGTGACAGTCCAGACATATGTCATATATTGCTTTATTCAAAGCGTTTTGGAATTCTTAGACTCCTTCATCAGGAAAAACACGACAGATGTACCTATACATACAACAGTGTTCCCCAACTCCGGTCCTCAAGAACCATCAACAGGTCAAGTTTTCAGGATTTCCTTAGTGCTGTACAGGTGATAATTGCATCACCTTCACAGGCAAGCTTTCCATCACCTATACAACACTAAGGAAATCCTGAAAACATGACCTGTTGGTGGCTCTTGAGGAACGGAGTTGGGGAACACTGTTCTATATATAGGTACATATGTGGTGTTTTTCCTGATGAAGGAGTCTGAGATCTCGGAAACACATTGAATAAAGCCACAACCTACATGACATACGTCTGGACTTTCACTTATTCAGCAGTGCAGAGTGAATCCACGTCTACCCATTTTTTTTGTCAAAGGAGAAAAATACTAATAGATTAAATTGCGTGTATAGCATTCACAAGGGTACAACAGCATATAAAAGTTTGAGCACCCCTGGTCAAAATTACGGTTATTGCGAACAGTTGAGCAAGTTGAAGATGAAATGATCTCTAAAAGTGCTAAAGTTAAAGACGACACATTTCCTTTGTATTTTAAACAAAAAAAAATAATCTTCAACATTTTAGCCCCTTCTCGAAATGCACCGTATATACAGAGTGGTCTGCAGGAGCTGCGTTCCCACAAATTGCCATATATATAGAGCGTCATGATTGCGTGGGCATAAACTGAGCGCCGCCACGATCAAATGTGGGTGTCAACTCTATATGCAAGCTGACACACTGCAGCTCCTTCTGTGCTCCCATCGGCGCAATACGATGCGATCGCATTATGCCAATCGTCTTCATGGTGCCTCCGGGCCAAAAGATGGCCACAGGGTCACCCATGGATGGTGGCCTGTCAGCTCATGCTCAGAGCACGAGCTGACATGCCTCTCCTTGCATATCAAACGCTGATCTAATGCTCTGCAATTCAGAAGCATTGCAGAGCATTAGATCAGCAATCTGTCAGTGTGAAATTGATGTCCCATCCTGGGACAATGCAAAAATGTTTTTTAAAAAGTTAATAAGAATAGTAAAAACTTTTTTTAAAAATCACAAAATAAACAACAACAAATGAAGAAAAATTCTTAATCCAATAAATACATTTATTTATGTAAACTTTTTTTTAAAGTACACATATTTAGTTCCGCTACATCCAGAATGACCTGACCTATTGGGAACTGTCCCACTAATTAACCGTTTCAGGGAACATCATTAAAAAGCAAATAATAAATGAGGCAAAAAATGATACTTTACATTATGCAGCCGAACAAAAAATGGGATAAAACTCTATCAAAAAGACAAAATATAAATAAACAAGAAATCTGTGAAAACTTTATCTTGTCCCGCAAAAAAACTAATTTCCATACATCTCATTCAATGGAAAAATAAAAAAGTTATAGCTCTCAGAACAAAGCGATGCAAAATTCCTGAATTGTTGGTTTTGGCTCCTCCTGCCTCACAAAAATCAGAATCGAAAGCAATCAAAACTTCTCATGAGCCCGAAAGTGGTACTAATAAAAATGTCAACTGAACAATCAAAAAAGCAAAAAACAATCCCTCACAAGACTGTTGTCTGAAATAAGGAAATATTATAGATCTCAAAATATGGAGATGCAAAACTAGTTTTTGCAATAAAAAGCATTTTCAGTGTGTGACCCTCAAAAAAAGTAGTATAATTGCTTATACCGCACAAGAAACGGCATAAAAAATGATTTTTTTTATTCGGCCTCCCAAAGATTGCATGCTCTGCTCACATTTCTTTTGCGCTCTACGCTGAGCGCTTATACAGAGGTTTCCATGTTAATCACTGAAATATGTGACTCAGACAGAACCCTCAGGGGTTTCACCTGAATCAAATATAGGGGGCTTCCACATTACTAGTAGTACAAAGCCTCTGGAAAAGTGCTATAGCTCCTCGGCCCCCAAAAGAAATTCAGCATATTCTGTACTCCCAAATCCAAATGCCCCCTCCCTTCTGAGCCTCAGTGTGCCCAAACCACATTTAGTATCCACATGTTTGACAGTTCTATAGCGATTACAGTCCACCTATTTTACAGGTCTCCAGAAGCCTGAGCTGGGCACGACAACGTACTGGTGACTACGGCTACTTTCACACTAGCGTTAACTGCAATACGTTAAAATGCGTCGTTTTGCAGAAAAAACTCATCCTGCAAAAGTGCTTGCAGGATGCGTTTTTTCCCCATAGACTTGTATTGGCGACGCATTGCGACAAATTGTCATACGTCGTGTACGTCGTACGACGTATACGTCGAAATTTGGTGACACGTCGTCGGTAAAAAACGTTGATTGTAATGTTTTTTGTCTCCGCCTAAAAAACGTGTCGCGACGCATCCTGCGGCATGCGTCGTTGGCTACAATGGAAGCCTATGAGTGACGGATGCGTCGGGACACGTCGTACGACGCAATGCAGCGCTGCAATACGTTTTTTTACACTGAGCATGCACAGAAGCAGGATTTTGTTGCCAATTGGCCAGACACCCCCAAATCTATATAAACCTGGCCTGGGCCTTCAACCCCACATATGCCAGCAAGTAGACAAAGAGAGGAGAAGCCTGCCAGCAAGACTCCAGACTGCCACAAGACTCCAGACTGCCACAAGACTCCAGACTGCCACAAGACTCCAACCAGCCTGCCACAAGACTCCAGCCACCATAGAGCCAGTGTGAGTATTGCCATTTTTGTGTGCATCTGTGTGCCTGTGCATTTGTGTGTGTATGAGGTACTGACTACAGCAAGAGCTTAAAACCTGAAGAGAACCAGAGGCCTGCCATCGTCCTGCAACAGCCAGTGCCATGCTAGAGTCCAGATCCACCCTGATGCCAGCCACTGTGAAGACATGCAGCTCCAGCCGGAGGACTGTCAGCCTTTTTTACGTTTGTGGGTGTATGTGTGTGCGTATGCGTCTTCTGTTTGGGTGCGCCTTTGTGCCTTTGTTGTACATAAGTGTATTTGCATAAAGCTTATGTACTTTTGTGTGTGTGTGTGTGTGTGTATATGTGTATTTTCGTACGGCTGTGTGCTTTTGTATGTATGTCTTCATGTGCCTGCACCTTATTATGCCTTTGCCAATCTTTTGCCTGTTCATGTGTTATGCTTGTGTTATGACTGTGCCTGTGTGCTTGCAGGCATGTTTGTGTGCGTCTTGTTGATTGCATGTGCATTTGTCCATGCCTTAATTGGTTAATTGCCTTTTTCTGATGTATTTACTAAGTATAGTGGTCTGTGCAGCATGTGGTTTAAATGTGTTTTTTTTTTTTTAATCGGATGTATTTTTACAAAGTCTAGTGGTCTGCAGCTTGTGGTTTGAATGTGTGAGCGTGTGTTTTGTTTTTTTCTATTTAGTGTTGATTTTTTTATTACTGTTGAAACCATTCCCAGTTGATGTACTTGTATTTAAAATAAAGAGCATTTCAGCTCCTACTTGTGATGTGAAAAAAAAAAGAAAATAATAAAATGTTTATTAAAAAAATGTCCGTAGTATCATTTCAGAAAGGTAAATTTAAAACTGGTGTATGTACCAATGGTTACACATGCAATACAGAGTTGGTTGAGGGCTCATTTTTTAATGAAGGTTATACTTTAAAGTTTTTTTGGGGGAGGTGATTTTTGAAAATAAAATGTGGTAAATATATTTTTACATGGTGGGTTCACATTTCAAAATATTTTTTTTTGGACATGGAAATGAATGGTTAGGTGCACCTGTCTTTGGGTTTTGGTGTTCACCTTTAATGAACATTTCTCACATCATTTTAGCAGGGTGTTTATCGTTAAACATTACCTAGTTCGGGGGGTGGTCTAACTATAAATCCATTATACTTATTACAGATACACCAGGGACCACATCCACTGACCAGCCCACCAGGACCACATCCTCACATCTTTAAAAGTAAGTTTTGAAGACCCCAAATCTGCAACTTCAATGTGTAGAGCAGATTGCAAGTGTCTTTTAACTTACAGAGACACCAGGACCACAGCCGCCAGCCTTCATACCAGGACCAGCCCACCAGGACCACATCCTCACATCTTTAAAAGTAAGTTTTGAAGACCCCAAATCTGCTACTTCAATGTGTAGAGCAGATTGCAAGTGTTTTTTAACTTACAGAGACACGAGGACCACAGCCGCCGGCCTTCATACCAGGACCAGCCCACCAGGACCACATCCTCACATCTTTAAAAGTAAGTTTTGAAGACCCCAAATCTGCTACTTCAATGTGTAGAGCAGATTGCAAGTGTCTTTTAACTTACAGAGACACCAGGACCACAGCCGCCGGCCTTCCTACCGCCACAATGTCATCTTCTGACAGCCCTCCTCCACAGCAACAGCGTGTATCGGTAAATTAACACAAAATGCCCTCTGGAGCGATCCCTCCTGAGTCCGCCACCGAGGGCCACGTCGGTAGGCCCCACACCTCTGACCCCTCTGTCCCCTCCACTTCATCTGCCCCAAGCACTGGAGCATTATTGCAGCCTTCCTTACTCGAATCTGATGCTCAACAGATAGCGTTCCCTTTACCCCACCCCTCTGATCCTGCCACCTCTAGACCACCATTAGGTTCGTGGCGGCAGTGACAGAGGGGTCAGGAAAGGAGCTATGCTCCTGAGTTCTTACATCTGAATGCATCCTTCCAAAGCTCTTTCAAAATTTTGGGAGAGCAAGTGACTGCTGGTTTCAACATGGTGCAATCACGCATCAGTGAAAGCAGCCATGAAACCAGCAGTCGCTTGGATAGGCTGCATTCAGCTGTAAGTCAATCTCCGGCCAATCTTTTTTTCCAATCCATGCTCAGGAGCATGGAGAAGCTTTCTTTTGAGCAACAGATGCGGGTAATGAATACCTGCCATAATGCTCTACATAAGGCCCTTCACGAACCCCAATCTACCCCCACACCTCCCCACACATCCACTACATTTCCACCCCAGGCCCCACCCCAGGCCCCATTTCCACCCCAGGCCCCATTTCCACCCCAGGCCCCATTTCCAGCCCAGGCCCCACCCCAGGCCCCATTTCCACACCATGCCCCCCATTACCCAACCCAGTCCCAATACCCACGCCAGCCCCAATACCAAACCCAGTCCCAATACCCAACCCAGTCCCAATACTCAACCCAGTCCCAATACCCAACCCAGTCTCAATACCCATCCCGGCCCCCAAACCAAATTTCTTCCCCAATGTTTTCTTCCTTGCCCAGCTTTTCTTCCCCATTAAGTATTCCCCCTACCCCAACACCACCCCCCTCTGGTCAGCCTCCTGCTTTTACCCCCCCTTCCACTGCACCCCAACCAAGTAGGGTTTCCCCACCTATTGACGTGGTCCAACCTTCCGGCCCCTCCTCCCCTCATATCTCCACCCCACACTTTGAAGATTTATAACATTATGTACAAATGTTAAATTTTGTAAATTTTATAAAAATAATTTGAAAAGTAAAAAAAAAAAAAAAATTGAAAATAAATATATATGTTTTTTGCAAAGAAAAAAAAAACAATTTAAAAAAAGAGTTCAAATAAAATTCAGTCTGATTTAAATTCTACTCTTTGTGTGTGTGGATTTATTAAGGTAATATGGTAACTAATAAAAAAGGTAAAATAAAAATAAACACCAGACGTTTGAAAGGTAAAACATATTGGTTTTATTACCAAGAAAACCACGCTTTTGGAACTTTTTTTTTTTGAGAAACACAATTTTTACATAAACAAAACCCATGAAAAACATGTCACACAATGATGTCTTGCCATGGAATAAGCCCAACAGGTGACACAAAATAATCCGCAAACTGGTCCCTCATCCTGGTAACAGAACCTGTGGAGCGAACAGAGCTGCTGCGGTAATCCCACAAGGTTGTCTCCAATTCTTCGTCATCCAAGGAAACGGGCTCCTTTGAAAGGACAAAGTTATGGAGCACCACACATGCCTTAACAACCTCGTCTACAGTTTTGGTTTGCAGTTTGATTGCCGTCAGCAGAACTCTCCACTTTGCCGTCAATATACCAAAAGAACACTCTACTACTCTTCTTGCTCTAGTAAGGCGGTAATTATATACCCGTTTGGTACGGTTTAAGTCCCGGCTACTAAATGGTTTCAGTAGGTGCGGCGAGAGTTGAAACGCTTCATCACCTACACAAACATATTGCATGGCTGGTTCACTTGTTCCTGGGAGTGGTCTGGCTGGCGGGAAATCGTATGTCTCTCCATACAGGCAACTTCCCATCGGAGAGTTTTTAAAAACTTGAGAATCGTTGGGCCGGCCTTAGGGTCCTATGTCCACAGCAAGGAACTTGCAGTTGGCGTCTGCTATAGCCATGTACGATGGAGAAGTATTTCTTGTAATTGTAGTACTCAGAGCCTGTTCCTGCCGGTTTAGCAATCCTTATGTGTTTCCTGTCAACGGCACCAACACAATTTGGGAAATGGCAAATTTGCTCAAACTGTTCTGCACTTCTCAACCAGATGTCCATTGATTGTTGGGGGATATACTCCGGCTGTAAAGTGTCCCAAATAGCCCGACATGTCTCCTTCACTATTCCAGAAATAGTGGAAATGCCCAGCCGGAATTGGTAATGGAGCGAAGTCAGAGATTCACCCGTAGCTAGGAAGCTGTAGAAAAAAAAAAAAATGTTAGAAAAAATTGCAAAAAAATTGAAAAAATTGAAAAAATTGAAAAAAAGCAGTGGAATGGCCGCAAACAATACAAAAATTACATGCTGCAGAAAATGGTACGCAATGTGTCAGCGCACTATTGTCTGCAGCATGTAACATTAAATATGAGCAGCCAATGACATAAAAAAAAAGCAGTGGAACGTCCACAAACAACAACAAAAAAAACATTCTGCAGAAAATGCAACGCAATGTTTCAGCGCAGTATTTTCTGCAGTATGTTATATGACATTCAATATGAGCAATGACATTAAAAAAAGAGGCTTACCGCAGGGTCACCATCAGCCGCTCCGCCGGTGTGATGGCAAGCCTCATCCGTGTGTCCTGCCTTTGGATGACATCCCCTAGTTTTTCAAGCAAATAGTCAAAATGTTCCATCCTCATCCGTACGTAATTGTAGAATTTGTCTGGGTTGAGCCGCAACTCCAGGTAGAGAGTGGACTGGACACCCCGGGTCATCCGCAGTTCATTTATCGGATGTATCCAGAGTCGTCTCCGTCTCCGTTGCTGCAGAAGCATCCTCCATCTTTCTGCTGCCACCTCCTTCTCCCGCACTGTGATATCCAGGCGATTCGTCTCAAATATAACGTCAGTTACCAAACTCGCAATCCTACCAAGTACACCTTCCATCTCTGCCACTAAACTAAAACCCTCAAAGATGGGCTGTAAAAACAGTCACTATATAGTTTTCCATATTTTCCAGTAGCCAATCAAATTTGGGAGCCTCCCATTTTAAAAACGGATCCGTCGTAAAAACGGATGCAACGGATGGTAAAAACGGATGCAACGCATCCAGTATTTCGACGGAACCGTTTAGCGGATTTGCGACGGATCCGTCGAAATGCTGTATGCGTTGCATATGTTTTTCACTTTTTTTGACGCATCCGTTTTTTCTGAAAAAAGACGATTTGTGACGGTTTGCAGTTAACGCTAGTGTGAAAGTAGCCTACAACGTACTGGTGACTGCAATGTACTGGGTACATGATGTGGGTTTATTGCTTCATATACCCAGAAGCCAAATAGAAAACAAACAGCCTTTAGATCAGGCAAACAAAATACAAAATGTCCATAGCAGGGCTGTGCTCTGACAGGCCTGTGGGCACACAGGATGGGGTAGTGTCTGGTATTCAGGGTCGGTCTGGAGCCAAACACACACAGAAGGCCTTCTCCCTCCCAACATACAGACCATGTGCCAAACAACTGCCTCCATTATATAGGCTGTTAACCATACCCAGAGGTAAGGTATTTGGGTATCTAGACCCGTCCATCTCTCACAGCTACCTGCAACCCAGTCCCAGTTGCAACAAATGAACCTCTTAGTGCTTTAATGCACTAGAGAAAATACTGGGTTGCGTGCCATTTCTGAGACACATATCTCCCATCGACTACGCAACCATTAGCCACACTACAAAATGTAATTATTTTTTCTTCACTGCCCAATGGTATAAAATTCTGTGACACACCTGTGATGGCAATATGATCACTGCACCCATAGATGGATTCATTGAGGAGTGCAGTTTGTAAAATGGGGTCACCTATGTGGGGGTTCTGATTTTCGGGCACCTCAGGGGCTCTATCAATGTAACACAGCACTCTCAAACCAGTCCATCAAAATCTGAACTCCAATATGGCGTTTCTTCCGTTCTGAGCCTTGCACTGTGCCTCAAAAGTAGTTTTTGACCACATGAGGGCTATTGGTGTTCTTAGCACAAAAAAATTGGGGGTGCATTTTCCCCTGTTAAGCTTGTGGAAATAAAAAAAAATTGAGACTGAAATCTTATTTTTGTGGGCAAAAATGTGTTTTTTTTTATTTTCATGGCTCAACGTTGTAAACTTCTGGAAAGCACCTGGGGATTCAAGATGCTCAGAACATATATAAATATAAACATGTTAAAGGGTCTAGTTTGCATATTGGGGTAACTTGGGAGTTCCCACTGTTTAAGCACATCAGGGGCTCTCCAAATGCAACCTGACAGCTGCAGAACATTTCATCAAAATCTGCATTCCAAAACATCACTCCATCCTTTCTGAGCCCTGTCATGCACCCAAACAGTAGTTTCCCCCCAACATATGGGGTATTGTCATACTCAGGAGAAATTGCACAATAAATTTTGGGGTCCATTTTTTCCTGTTGCCCTTGTGAAAATCCCAAATTTTTGTTTGGCAAAAATGTGTTATATTTTATTTGTATGGCTCAAAGTTATGAACTTCTATGAAACATCTGGGGATTCAAGGTAGTAAAGTCCAACAAAAAAGAAAATGAACAGCAACTAGGGAACACAAATCACCACTGTAGACAGACAGAGCTATTTATCTGAACTTTTTGCCGTATAAGTATTCAGCTAATACACGGGTGCTTGCATGAAAACAAGAAATGTCCAAATACTTCATGAGGAAAAAAAGGCAGCATCACCAGCTGAAATGAAAAGTTACATGTCCTTTATTTCACAATCGTGCCATGGACAAAAGAAAGGATAAGCAGTACGTGAAAGGAATGCTGGGGGAGGTGAGAGGCAGACAACGGCCGTTTCGCGATTACTCAATTCTAAGGGTCCAGGTGCACGTCCTTTCACGTCCTGCTTATCCTTTCTTTTGTCCATGGCACGATTGTGAAATAAAGGACATGTAACTTTCCACTTCAGCTGGTTTCAAGGTAGTCCCCACAAATCTAAATAACTTCCATGAGCGGTTTAGTTTTTAAAATGGGGTCACTTATGTGGAGTTTCCGATCTTTAGGCACAACAGGGGCTTTCCAAATGCAACATGGCACCCGCTAATGATTCCAGCAAATTTTACATTCAAAAAGTTAAATGGCACTCCTTCCCTTCTGAGCTCTGCCATGCGCCAAAACAGTAGTTTTCCCCACATATGGGGTATCTGCATATTCAGGAGAAATTTTGGGGTCCTATTTTTCCTGTTATCCTTGCAAAAATAAAAAAATGGGGTCTAAATATTATTTTAACCCCTTCATGACCCAGCCTATTTTGGCCTTAATGACCTTGCCGTTTTTTGCAATTCTGACCAGTGTCCCTTTATGAGGTAATAACTCAGGAACGCTTCAATGGATCCTTGCGGTTCTGAGATTGTTTTTTCGTGACATATTGGGCTTCATGTTAGTGGTAAATTTAGGTCGATAATTTCTGAGTTTATTTGTGAAAAAAACGGAAATTTGGCGAAAATTTTGAAAATTTTGCAATTTTCACATTTTGAATTTTTATTCTGTTAAACCAGAGAGTTATGTGACACAAAATAGTTAATAAATAACATTTCCCACATGTCTACTTTACATCAGCACAATTTTGGAAAGAAATTTTTTTTTTGCTAGGAAGTTATAAGGGTTAAAATTTGACCAGTGATTTCTCATTTTTACAACAAAATTTACAAAACCATTTTTTTTAGGGACCACCTCACATTTGAAGTCAGTTTGAGGGTTCTATATGGCTGAAAATACCCAAAAGTGACACCATTCTAAAAACTGCACCCCTCAAGGTGCTCAAAACCACATTCAAGAAGTGTATTAACCCTTCAGGTGTTTCACAGCAGCAGAAGCAACAAGGAGGGGAAAAATTAACATTTAACTTTTTAGTCACAAAAATGATCTTTTCGCAACAATTTTTTTATTTTCCCAAGGGTAAAAGGAGAAACTGGACCACGAATGTTGTTGTCCAATTTGTCCTGAGTACGCTGATGCCTCATATGTGGGGGTAAACCACTGTTTGGGCGCACGGCAGGGCTCGGAAGGGAAGGAGCGCCATTTGACTTTTTTAATGAAAAATTGGCTCCAATCTTTAGCGGACACCATGTCGCGTTTGGAGAGCCCCCGTGTGCCTAAACATTAGAGCTCCCCCACAAGTGACCCCATTTTGGAAACTAGACCCCCCAAGGAACTTATCTAGATGCATAGTGAGCACTTTAAACCCTCAGGTGCTTCACAAATTGATCCGTAAAAATGAAAAAGTACTTTTTTTTCACACAAAATTTGTTTTTGCCTCAATTTTTTCATTTTCACATGGGCAACAGGATAAAATGGATCCTAAAATGTGTTGGGAAATTTCTCCTGAGTACGCCGATACCTCATATGTGGGGGTAAACCACTGTTTGGGTGCACGGCAAGGCTTGGAAGGGAAGGCGCGCCATTTGACTTTTTCAATGGAAAATTAGCTCCAAACGTTAGTGGACACCATGTTGCGTTCGGAGAGCCCCTGTGTGCCTAAACATTGGAGCTCCCCTACAAGTGACCCCATTTTGGAAACTAGACCCCCCAAGGAACTTATCTAGATGCATAGTGAGCACTTATAACCCCCAGGTGCTTCACAGAAGTTTATAACGCAGAGCCATGAAAATAAAAAAATATTTTTCTTTCCTCAAAAATGATTTTTAGCCCGGAGTTTTTTATTTTCCCAAGGATAATAGGAAAAATTGGACCCCAAATATTGTTTTCCAGTTTGTCCTGAGTACGATGATACCTCATATGTGGGGGTAAACCACTGTTTGGGCGCACGGCAGGGCTCGGAAGGGAAGGCACGCCATTTGGCTTTTTGAATGGAAAATTAGCTTCAATCATTAGCGGACACCATGTCGCGTTTGGAGAGCCCCTGTGTGCCTAAACATTGGAGCTCCCGCACAAGTGACCCCATTTTGGAAACTAGACCTCCCAAGGAACTAATCTAGATGTGTGGTGAGAACTTTGAACCCTCAAGTGCTTCACAGAAGTTTATAACGCCGAGCCATGAAAATAAAAAATTATTTTTCTTTCCTCAAAAATGATTTTTTAACCCACAATTTTTTATTTTCCCAAGGGTAACAGGAGAAATTGGACCCCAAAAGTTGTTGTGCAGTTTCTCCTGAGTACGCTGATGCCCCATATGTGGGGGTAAACCACTGTTTTGGCACACGTCGGGGAGCGGAAGGGAAGTAGTGACGTTTTGAAATGCAGACTTTAATGGAATGCTCTGCGGGCGTCACGTTGTGTTTGCAGAGCCCCTGACAGGGGCGTAACGACCGCGGTCGCAGCGGTCGCCATTGCGACCGGGCCCCGCAGGTCAGGGGCCCCGGGCCGGCAGGTCAGGGCAGGGCCGGGCTGGACATCGGGCACTTCTGGCAAATGCCAGAAGAGCCGATGCCAGTAGTGGGCCGCTGCACTGTTCCTCCCCCCCCGCCGCCGCCGCCGCCGCCGCCGCCGCATTTAACTATACCGGCGTCTATGACACCGGTATAGTTCAATGCAATGATGGAGGAGAGCGTCACCTGACGCTCCCTCTCCCATCATTCCCCGCTCTGCCTCTGACAGTACACTGCGGGTGCGCGATGATGTCATATCATCGCGCACCTGCAGTGTCCTGGGCAGACTGCAGCCACCAGGAGCAGCGCGGGCAAAAGGAAAGGTGAGGAGAGTTTTTTTTTTTCTTTTTCACCGGACTGTGGGGCCATTATCGGGGGGGGGGGGGAGATGAGATGCGGGCTGTGCTCTATATACCCCTGTGCTGGCTGTGCTCTATATACCCCTGTGCTGGCTGTGCTCTATATACCCCTGTGCTGGCTGTGCTCTATATACCCCTGTGCTGGCTGTGCTCTATATACCCCTGTGCTGGCTGTGCTGCATATACCCCTGTGTGGGCTCTGCTGTATATACCCCTGTGCGGGCTGTGCTCTATATACCCCTGTGTGGGCTGTGCTCTATATACCCCTGTGCTGGCTGTGCTCTATATACCCCTGTGCTGGCTGTGCTGCATATACCCCTGTGCGGGCTCTGCTGTATATACCCCTGTGTGGGCTCTGCTGTATATACCCCTGTGCGGGCTCTGCTGTATATACCCCTGTGTGGGCTGTGCTGGATATACCCCTGTGTGGGCTGTGCTGTATATACCCCTGTGCGGGCTGTGCTGGATATACCCCTGTGCGGGCTGTGCTGGATATACCACTGTGCGGGCTGTGCTGTATATACCACTGTGCGGGCTCTGCTGTATATACCCCTGTGCGGGCTGTGCTGTATATACCCCTGTGCGGGCTGTGCTGTATATACCCCTGTGTGGGCTGTGCTGGATATACCCCTGTGCGGGCTGTGCTGTATATACCCCTGTGCGGGCTGTGCTGTATATACCCCTGTGCGGGCTGTGCTGTATATACCCCTGTGCGGGCTGTGCTGTATATACCCCTGTGCGGGCTGTGCTGTATTTACCCCTGTGCGGGCTGTGCTGTATATACCACTGTGCGGGCTGTGCTGTATATACCACTGTGCGGGCTGTGCTGTACATACCACTGTGCGGGCTGTGCTGGATATACCACTGTGCGGGCTGTGCTGGATATACCACTGTGCGGGCTGTGCTGGATATACCACTGTGCGGGCTGTGCTGGATATACCACTGTGTGGGCTGTGCTGGATATACCACTGTGCGGGCTGTGCTGGATATACCACTGTGCGGGCTGTGCTGGATATACCACTGTGCGGGCTGTGCTGGATATACCACTGTGCGGGCTGTGCTGGATATACCACTGTGCGGGCTGTGCTGGATATACCACTGTGCGGGCTGTGCTGGATATACCACTGTGCGGGCTGTGCTGGCACCCAACACCATGTTGCAGTGCAGGAGATTCCTGCAACAGTCCGAGGCGTATCTAGGGGAAGGGGGTGGGGGGGCGTCACGGAGGTAGGGGGGGGGCCCCATTTGGAAGTTCGCAGCGGGGCCCATAACTTTGTAGTTACGCCACTGGCCCCTGATGTGCCTAAACAGTAGGAACTCCCCACAATTGACCCCACTTTGAAAACTAGACCCCCAAGGGAACTTATCTAGATGTGTGGTGAGCACTTTGAACCCCCAAGTGCTTCACAGAAGTTTACAACGCAGAGCCGTGAAAATAAAAAATGTGTTTTCTTTCCTCAAAAATATTTTTTTAGCCCAGAATTTTTTAATTTTCCCAAGGGTAACAGGAAAAATTTGACCCCTAAAGTTGTTGTCCAGTTTCTCCTGAGTACGCTGATACCCCATATGTGGGGGTAAACCACTGTTTGGGCACATGGCGGGGCTCGGAAGGGAAGTAGTGACGATTTCGAATGCAGACTTTGATGGAATGGTCTGCGGGAATCATGTTACGTTTGCAGAGCCCCTGATGTGCCTAAACAGTAGAAACCCCCCACAAGTGACCCCATTTTGGAAACTAGACCCCCCAAGGAACTTATCTAGATGTGTGGTGAGCACGTTCAACCCCCAAGTGCTTCACAGAAGTTTACAACGCAGAGCCGTGAAAATAAAAAATAATTTTTCTTTCCTCAAAAAAGATGTTTTAGCAAGCAATTGTTTATTTTCACAAGGGTAACAGGAGAAATTGGACCCCAATATTTGTTGCCCAGTTTGTTGTGAGTACGCTGATACCTCATATGTGGGGGTAAACCACTGTTTGGGCGCACGTCAGGGCTCGGAAGGGAAGTAGTGACATTTGAAATGCAGACTTTGATGGAATGGTCTGCGGGCGTCACGTTGCATTTGCAGAGCCCCTGATGTGCCTAAACAGTAGAAAAAACCCACAAGTGACCCCATTTTGGAAACTAGACCCCAAAAGGATCTTATCTAGATGTGTGGTGAGCACTTTCAACCCCCAAGTGTTTCACATAAGTTTATAACGTAGAGCCGTGAAAATAAAAAATAATTGTTCTTTCCTCAAAATTATGTTTTAGCAAGTAATTTTTTATTTTTGCAAGGGTAACAGGAGAAATTGGACCCAAATAGTTGTTGCCCAGTTTGTCCTGAGTACGCTGGTATCCCATATGTGGGGGTAAACCACTGTTTGGGCGCACGTCGGGGCTTGGAAGGGAGGGCACACCATTTGACTTTTTGAACGCAAGATTGGCTGGAATCAATGGTGGCGCCATGTTGCGTTTGGAGACCCCTGATGTGCCTAAACAGTGGAAACCCCTCAATTCTAACTTCAACACTAACCCCAACACACCCCTAACCCTAATCCCAACTGTAGCCATAACCCTAATCACAACCCTAACCCCAACACACCCCTAACCACAACCCTAACCCCAACACACCCGTAACCCTAAATCCAACCCTAATCCTAACCCTAATTCCAACCCTACCCACAACTGTAACCCCAACACAACCCTAACCCTATCCTTAACCCTAACCACAAGCCTAATCTTAACCCTATTTCCAACCCTAGCCCTAATTCCAACCCTAAGGGTACCGTCTCACATAACGATTTACCAACGATCACGACCAGCGATACGACCTGGCTGTGATCGTTGGAAAGTCATTGTGTGGTCGCTGGGGAGCTGTCACACAGACCGCTCTCCAGCGACCAACGATGCCAAGGTCCCGGGTAACCAGGGTAAACATCGGGTTACTAAGCGCAGGGCCGCGCTTAGTAACCCGATGTTTACCGTGGTTACCAGCGTAAAAGTAAAAAAAAAAAAACGTACATACTCACATTTCGGTGTCCTTCAGGTCCCTTGCCGTCTGCTTCCCGCTCTGACTGAGTGCCGCCGTACAGTGAGAGCAGAACGCAGCGGTGACGTCACTGCTGTGCTGTGCTCTCACTTTCCGGCCGGCAGACAGTCAGAGCGGGAAGCAGACGGCAAGGGACCTGAAGGACACCGAAATGTGAGTATGTACGTTTTTTTTTTTTTTTTTTTTTACTTTTACGCTGGTAACCACGGTAAACATCGGGTTACTAAGCGCGGCCCTGCGCTTAGTAACCCGATGTTTACCCTGGTTACAAGTGAACACATCGCTGGATCGCTGTCACACACACCGATCCAGCGATGGCAGCGGGAGATCCAGCGACGAAAGAAAGTTCCAAACAATCTGCTACGACGTACGATTCTCAGCAGGGTCCCTGATCGCTGCTGCGTGTCAGACACAGCGATATCATATGGATATCGCTGGAACGTCACGGATCGTACCGTCGTAGCGACAAAAGTGCCACTGTGAGACGGTACCCTAACTCTAATTCCAACCCTAACCCTAAGGCTATGTGCCCACTTTGCGGATTCGTGTGAGATTTTTCCGCACCATTTTTGAAAAATCCGCAGGTAAAAGGCACTGCGTTTTACCTACGGATTTACAGCGGATTTCCAGTGTTTTTTTGTGCGGATTTCACCTGCGGATTCCTATTGAGGAACAGGTGTAAAACGCTGCGGAATCCGCACAAAATTGACATGCTGCGGAAAATACAACACAGCGTTTCCGCACGGTATTTTCCGCACCATGGGCACAGCGGATTTGGTTTTCCATAGGTGTACATGGTACTGTAAACCTGATGGAAAACTGCTACGAATTCGCAGCGGCCAATCCGCTGCGGATCCGCGGCCGATCCGCTGCGGATCCGCGGCCGATCCGCTGCGGATCCGCGGCAATCCGCTGCGGATTCGCAGCCAAATCCGCACTGTGTGCACATGCCCTAACCCTACCCCTACCCCTAATTCTAACCCTAATTCTAACCCTAGTTCTAACCCTAACCCTAGCAGAAAAAAAAATAAAAATATTTTATTTATTTTTATTATTCTCCCTATGGGGGTGATAAAGGGGGGGGGGGTCATTTACTTTTTTTTATTTTGATCACTGCGATAGGCTATATCGCAGTGATCAAAATAGATCTGGAACGAATCTGCCAGCAGGCAGACTCTGCGGGCGCAGTGCGCATGCGCCCGCCATCTTGGACAATGGCGGCGCCCATGGAGAAGCCGGACGGACACCGGGAGGCCAGGTAAGTATGTAGGGGGGGGTGATCGGATCACGGGGGGGGGACCGGAGCACAGGGAGGGGGCACCGGAGCACGGGGGGAGCGGGCAGGAGGACGGAGGAGCCGGCAGGCGGACGGAGGGGACCGGACCCCGTAACGGAGCACCGGGGGGGCGATCGGTGGGGTGGGGTGGGGGCAGGTTAGGTTTTCCAGCCATGGCCGATGATATTGCAGCATCGGCCATGGCTGGATTGTAATATTTCACCGTTTTTTTGGGTGAAATATTACAAATCGCTCTGATTGGCAGTTTCACTTTCAACAGCCAATCAGAGCGATCGTAGCCACGAGGGGGTGAAGCCACCCCCCCTGGGCTGAAGCACCACTCCCCCTGTCTCTGCAGATCGGGTGAAATTGGAGTTAACCCCTTCACCCGATCTGCAGGAGCGCGATCCCTCCATGACGCATACGCTGCGTCATAGGTCGTTTTGGCACCGACTTTCATGACGCAGCGTATGCGTCAAAGGTCGCTAAGGGGTTAAAAAAAAATAAAATTACCTGTTCATTTTTTTCTTCCACATTTCATTAATTCTTGCGGAACACCGGAAACGTTAATAAACTTCATGAACGTAATTTTGAACACATTGAGGGGTGCAGTTTTCAGAATAATGTTGCTTTTGAGTATTTTCTGTAATATACGTCACTTCAAATGCGATGTGTTACCTAAAAAAATGTTTTTTCAAATTTTGTTGGAAAAATTAGAAATTGTTGGCCAACTTTTAACCCTTAAAATTTCCTAACAAATAAAATATGTTTCAAAAATTGTGCTGATGTTAAGTAGACATATGGTAAATGTTATTTTATAACTATTTTGTGTGACATAACTTTCTGATTTAAAAGCATAAAATTTTCAATTTGAAAATTGCAAATGTTTGCAAATTTCTGATATTTTTGCAATTAAATGCAAGTCATGTCAAACAAATTTTACAACAATCATGAAGTACAATATGTCAAGAGAAAACTGCCTCGGAATCGGTGGAATCCGTTAAAGCATTACAGAGTAATTACTACATAAATTGGCACTGGTCAGAATTGTAAAATTTGCCCTGGGCAGAAAGGTGAAAACCGGCTTCGGGTGAAAGGGTTAAAAATTACAGAAAGGAAAATGTGTCAATGAAAAATTGTAGGCACCACCTTTTGAAAGTAGCACAGATTGTGAATGCTTTTGGAAGCCAGACAAGAGTCTTTCAATTCTTGTTTGAGGGATTTCCATCCATTTTTCTTTGGAAAATTCTTCAAATTCAGTGAGATTCCAGCGTCGTTCTGCATGCACTTTTATTTTGTGGTCTGGCCACAGATTTTCAATGATGTTCAGATCATGGGAGTGTGAGAGCCACTGTAAAACCATCAGCTTGCTCCTTTTGAGGTCTACTTGGATTTTGATGTGATTAGGATCATCATCCATTTGTAGAAGCCATCCTCTTCTCAACTTCAGCTTTTTAAAGATGGTGTTAGTTTTGCATCAAGAATTTGTTGAAATTTCATTGAATGCATTCTTCCCTCTACCCGTGAAATGCTCCCTGTGCCATCGGCTGCAACACAACTCCAAAGAATGATTGATCCACCACCATGCTTAACCCCGTTACCCATGAGAGTGGTTTGCACGTTTATGATGGGCCAATTTTTACAATTCTAACCATTCACTTTATAAGGTTATAACTCTGGAGCGCTTCAACAGATTCCGGTAATTCTGAGACTGTTTTCGTGACATATTGCAGTTCATGATAATGGTAAAATTTATTTGGTATGACTTGTGTTTATTTGTGAAAAAAAACAAAATGTGGAAAAAATTTGGAAATTTATTCAATTTTCAAACTTTTAGTTTTCATGCCCTCAAATCACAGAGTTATGTCACACAAAATTGTTAATAAATAACATCTCCCACGTGTTTACTTTACATCAGCATAATTTTTTAACCAACTTTTTTTGTTAGGAATTATAAGGGTATGTGCACAGCGGGTCCGCAGCGGTTTCCCATAAGTTTACAGTACAATGTAAACCTATGGGAAATGAAATCCGCAGTGCACATGCTGCGGAAAAAGCAGTGCGGAAACACAGCGGTTTATTTTCCGCAGCATGTCAATTGTTTGTGCGGATTCCGCTGCGGGTTTCCACCTGCTCCAATAGAAATCTGCAGGTGAAAACCCGCAGAGAAAACCGCACTAGAAACTGCGATAAATCCACAGTAAAAACCGCAGCAGTTTTTCACTGCGGATTTATCAAATCCGCTGCGGAAAATTCCGCAATGGAATCCGCAGCGTGTGCACATGGCCTAAGAGTTAAAAGTTGACCAGCAATTTTTCATTTTTTCTACAAAATTTACAAAACCATTTTTTTAGGGACCACGTCACATTCGAAGTCACTTTGAGGGCTCTATATGATAGAAAATACCCCAAAGTGACATCATTCTAAAAAGTGCACCCCTGAAGGTGCTGAGAATCACATTCAATAAGTTTACAGTGGGTGCAGAAAGTATTTATACTCCTTTACATTTTTCACTCTTTGTTTCATTGCAGCCATTTGGTAAATTCAAAAAAGTTTATTTTTTCACATTAATGTACACTCTGCACTCCATCTTGACTGAAATAAAACAGAAATGTAGCAATTTTTGCAAAGTTATTAAAAAAGAAAAACTGAAATATCACATGGTCATAAGTATTCAGACCCTTTGCTCAGTATTGAGTAGAAGCACCATTTGAGCTAGTACAGCCATGAGTCTTCTTGGGAATGATGTAACAAGTATTTCACACCTAGATTTGGGGATCCTCTGCCATTCTTCCTTGCAGATACTCTCCAGTTCCATCAGATTGGATGGTAAACGTTGGTGGACAGTTATTTTCAGGTCTCTCCAGACATGCTCAATTGGGTTTAGGTCAGGGCTCTTGCTGGGCAAGTCAAGAATGGTCACAGAGTTGTTCTGAAGCCACTCCTTTGCTATTTTAGCTGTGTGCTTAGGGTCATTGTCTTGTTGAAAGGTGAACATTCAGCCAAGTCTGAGGTCCAAAGCAGTCTGGAAGAGGTTTTCATCCACGATATCTCTGTACTTGGCCGCATTCATGTTTCCTTCAATGACAACCAGTCGTCCTGTTACTGCAGCTGAGAAACACCCCCATAGCATGATGCTGCCACCACCATGTTTCACTGCTGGGATTGTATTGGGCAGCTGGTGAGCAGTACCTGGTTTTCTCCACACATACCGCTTAGAATTATCACCAAAAGGTCTATCTTCATCTCATCAGAGCAGAGAATCTTATTTCTTATAGCCTGGGAGTCCTTCATGTGTTTTTTAGCAAACTCTATGCGGGCTTTCATATGTCTTGCACTGAGGAGAGGCTTCCATCGGGTCATTCTGCCATAAAGGCCTGACTGGTGGAGGGCTGCAGTGATAGTTGACTTTGTGGAACTTTCTCCCATCTCCCTACTGCATTTCTGGAGCTCAGCCACAGTGATGTTAAGGTTCTTCTTTACCTCTCTCACATCAAGGCTCTTCTCCCACGATTGCTCAGTTTAGCTGGATGGCCAAGTCAGGGAAGACTTCTCATGGTCCCAAACTTCTTCCACTTAAGGATTATGGAGGCCACTGTGCTCTTAGGAACCTTGAGTACTGCAGAAATTCTGTTCTAGCCTTGGTCAGATCTGTGCCTTGCCACAATTCTGTCTCTGAGCACCTTGGCTAGTTCCTTTGACCTCATGATTCTCATTTGGTCTGACATGCACTGTGAGCTGTGAGGTCTTATATAGACAGGTGTGTGTTTTTCCAAATAAAGTCCTATCAGTTGAACTAAACACAGCTGGACTCCAATGAAGGAGTAGAACCATCTCAAGGAGGATCACAAGGAAAAGGACAACATGTGACTTAAAAATGAGCGTCTGAGCAAAGGGTCTGAATACTTATGACCATGTGACATTTCAGTTTTTCTTTTTTATCAAATTTGCAAAAATTACTACATTTCTGTTTTTTTCAGTCAAGATGGGGTGCAGTGTGTACATTAACGTGAAAAAAATTAACTTTTTTGAATTTACCAAATGGCTGCAATGAAACAAAGAGTGAAAAATTTAAAGGGGTCTGAATAGTTTCTGTACCCACTGTACTTAACCATCAGGTTCCTCACTGGAATTTTTGAATATGGGAAAAAATGAACATTTAACTTTTTTTCACAAAAAATTTACTCAGATCCATTTTTTTAAAAATTTCTGGAACCTAAAATTTGTTGTGTAATTTCTCCTGAGCATGCCGATATCCCATATGAGAGAGAAAACCACTGAGCTGAGCAGAGAATTTTACTTTGTGAATGCAAAATTTGCAGATGCCATGTCCCGTTTGGAGAGCCTCTGATGTGCCTAAACAGTGAAAATCGCCCACAAGTGACAACATTTTGGAAACTAGAACCCTCGAGGAATGTATTTAGATACATGGTGAGCACCTTGAACCCCCAAGTGCTTCACAAAAGTTTATAACGTTAAGTCATAAAAATAAAAAAATCACATTTTTGCCACAAAAACGTTACTATAGCCCCACATTTTACATTTTCATAAGGATAACAGGAGCAATTGTACCATAGAATTTGTTGTGCAATTTCTCCTGAGGTAGACAATACCCATTACATGGGGGAATACTACTTTTGAGGCACAGTGCAAAACTCAGAAGGGAAGAGGCGCCATATTGGAGTTCAGATTTTGCTAGAATGGTTTGATGGTGCCATGTCACATTGGCAGAGCCCCTGAGGTGCCAGAAAACCAGAAAACCCCTATATGTGAACTCATTTTACAATCTACACTCTGAAATGAATGCATCTAGTTGTGCACTGATCATATTGACATCACATGTGCCTCACAGAATTTTATACCACTGAACTGTGAAGAAAGAATAAATTAAATTTGTACAACATTTGTACCACTAAAATGTTGCTTTGTCCCAAAGTTACTAATTTTTCTAAACGCTAATAGGACTTTTTTTTACAACAAACTGAGGTCCATTTTATCCTGAGTGCACCAATACCCTACGTGTAATAGGGAAAAAAATTTCAGGCACAGTGCAAGGAGGCAAGGAGCACCAGATTGCAGTGTTATGGTTTGCAGGTGCCATGACTCAATGGGAGAACCTATGATGTGCCAAACAGCAGAACCCCCCCATAAGTGACCCCATTTTACAAACTACATCTCTCAATGAGTTCATCTAGGGGTGCAGTGGTCATATTGACATCACAGGTGTGTCGCAGAATTTTATACCATTGCGCAGTAAAGAAAAAAATAACTACATTTTTACCACCAAAATTTTGTTGTAGCCCCAGATTGTACAGTTTCGCGCAAAAAATCGATAAAATGGCATCAAAAATTGGCCCACAGTTTCTACTGAATGGTGCAATACCCCATATGTGGCTGTACAGTACTACTTAGCCATACGGAGAAACTCGGAGGGACAGAGCTCTATTTGCCTCCTGGAGCGCTGATTTTCCTAGAACAGTTTGCAGACTCCACATACAGAGCCCCTAATAACTAGATGAGAGGAATCCCCCCTCATATGACCCCACTTTAGAAACTGTACCCCTTGGGGAATTTATCTACAGGTGTAGTGACGATCTTGACTCCATGGGTGTTTTCCAGAAACGAGCAGCAATGAATGTTGCCGAGTGAAAATTGCAAACTGCCGTTGCAGTAACCAGAACGCTACAGTGACCAGTATGCTGTAGTCACCAGTACGTTATGCCCAGCCCATGCTTCCGGAGACTCACACCTGTAAATTAGGCCGCTCTCATCCCTTCAGAAATGCCAAACGTTGATGCAATATGTGGTTTAGGTACACTGTGGGGCTAAGCAGGGAGGGGCACCTGGATTTGGGAGTGCAGAATTTGCTGAATTTCTTTTTGCGTGTAAGGAAACATTTCTCTTTTCCAGAACCTTTGTACTACCAGTAACGTGGAATCCCCCTATATTTCCGTTAACAGGTGACAGACCTGAGTCGGGTCTTTCTTTTTTGTGGATTGTGTTGAAGCTTTTATTCGGAACATTTTACATAACATTTGGGATCACATTTAACTGGCGCTTTACACCCACCACTTACTTGGGAGTTTCCATCTAAATCTCTGAGTGACGTGATTCAGGTGAAAACCTGAGGGATCCATTCACTATAATGAGGTACCAGAGTTACTCTGGACTCCATCACAGTGCCTCCATCTGCCTCATTATAGGAAATCTTCCACCTGAGTTTCCGTATGATTCACGAATTTCAGAGATTTACATGGAAATCTCGATGCAAGCGCTCAGTGCAGAGCGTAAGATAAATGTGTGCCAAACCTTACTGCGATCTTTGGGAGGCAGAATAAAAAAATCTACAACCATTGAAGAATTGGTTTTATTTATTTTTTATGCCATTCCTCATGCAGTATAAGTGATTAGGCAACTTCATTCTTCAGGTCGGTACGATTACAGCGATACCAGATGTATATCAGGTTTTTGTGTTGGGCTGCTGTCACACACTAAAAGATGCTTTTTATTGCAAAACATAGTTTTTGCATCAACACATTTTAAGAGCTATAATTTTTCCATATTTTGGCCCACAGAGTCATGTTATGGCTTGTATTTTGCTGGACAAGTTGACGCTTTCATTGGTACCATTTTCAAGCACATTACATTTTTTGATCGTTTTCAATTTAGATTTTTGGGAGGCACAATGAACAAAAACCAGTAATTCAGGATTTTTTTTAGTTGGGGGCTTATGCCGTTCTGTATGTGGCAAAATTGATAAGGCAGGTTTATTCTTCGGGTCAGTACGATTACAGCAATACGTCACTTATATAGTTTTTTCATATTTTGGCGCTTTTACACAATGAAAACTATTTTATAGAAAAAATAATTATTTTTGCATCGTTTTATTCTGAGAGCTATAACTTTTGTATTTTTCAGCTGATGGAGCTGTATGGCAGCTTGTTTTTTGCTCAACAAGATGACAAGCAGTACCTTGTTTATTTAGATCTGTCTTTTTTATTGCGTTTTATTCCACTTTTTGTTCAGCAGTATGATGATAAAGCATTGTTTTTTGCCTTGTTTTTTATTTTTTTTTATGGTATTCACTAAGGGGCTAACTAGTGGGACAGTTTTATAGGTCGGGTCATTGCGGATGCAGCGATTCCAAATATGTGCACTTTTATTGTTTTTTTGTTTGTTTTTTCATTCAAATTTATTTATAGATACAATATGTTTAGATTTTTTTATTATTTTTGATATTTTTTTTTAAATTTACAATTATTTAAAAAATGTTTTCTTTACTTTGTCCCAATATGAGACTATCATTTTTTGAAGGCTGATCGCTTCTACAGCATGGGGATGAAGCAGGATCCCCGTGCTGAATAAAATGTCAGCTCTGCATTTGCACAGAAACTTGCTCATCATGCTCTGGGCATGTTCAGCAAGTTTCCTAGCTCTGGTGACCCGGATGTCTTCATGACGACATTGGGTCACCATGGCAATGATCGGTACCTTGCGTCTCTCCGTGAGGTTTCCGATTCAAAGGCAGAGGGGCTGTCAGCCTTCTGCTAGCTCCTGGAATGCTGTGATCACTTTCAATTGCAGCATTTAGGGGGTTAAAGTGCCAGGAGCAGTGTATGACCACTCCTAGCACTTAGTGCCGGATGTCAGCTGTCAGAATCAGCTGACACCTGATGGCAATCGCCCATCCATAGCCCGTGTGTGTGGGAGATCGCGATGTCATAATAATACGTCCCTTGTTAGATAGGCCCAGGGATGTATTATTACGACAAATATCAGAAAGGGGTTAATAGTTGGGGAGATGTTCTTTTCCTGAAATTTTGTGCCTTTTATATCTCCACACATAACTTTGATCATTGCGGCCAAACAGTTCTATTAAGCCTCATCAGTCCACAGGACTTGCTTCCAAAGTGCATAAGGATTGTTTAGATTTTTTTTGCGTACTTCTGATACTGAATTTTATGGTGAGGATCAAGGTTTTCTTCTGATGACTCCTCCATGAAGACCATTTTTGTGAAGGTGTTGCTGAACTGTAGAACAATGTACCACATCTCCAGAGTCTGCTAAATCTTTCTGAAGGTCTTTTGTAGTCAAGCAGGGCTTCTGATTTGCCTCTATAGCAATCCTACAAGCAGCTGTCACTGAAATTTAGCTTGGTCTTACAGACCTTATCTTCACCTCCACTGTTCCATTTAACTGCCATTTCTTAATTATATTTCAAACTGAAGAAAGGGCAACTTGAAAATGCATTGCTATCTTCACTTAAAGGAACAGTCCACAAGCACCCCGGCCCCTTGCACATAAAGCAGGCAGGACAGATGCAACCCCATGCAATTTACCTCTTCTCCACAGCCGCTGCAGCAAAGGCAATTAGGATCCAGGAACCCAGTGAAGGTATGTGCACATGTCGAATTGTCCACTGCTGATTTTTCCGCAGCTTATTTGATAAATCCGCAGGGCAAAAACACTATGTTTTTCCCACGGATTTACTGTGTATTTACCTCAGTTTTTGTGCGGATTCCACTGCGGTTTTACACCTGCGGTTTTCTATTATGGAGCAGGTGTAAAACTGCTGCGGATTCCGCACAAAGAATTGCGGAATGTAAACCGCTGCGTTTCCGCGTGTTTTTTTCCGCACCATGGGCACAGCGTTTTCGGTTTCCCATAGGTTTACATTATACTGTAGACTCATGGGAAACCGCTGCGGACCCGCATCGTGTGCACAGAGCCTCATTATCCAACAGGAAAAACTATTTATTTTGGAATAAACGAGGTAGGAAAAAGGTAGAAAAAGTAGCTGCAGCAAATCTGATAAAACGTCCTCCTCTTTTCCTATTACTCTTCACCACCATATCAGCGGCAGCAATAGCGACAGTCCACAGTGACAATCCTTAAGCCGATTTCTGGATGCTTATAGACCTCGGTGAGCACTATTCAGTGATGGCAGGCTATATTCCCCCAGCCAGGGGTCCTTGCCATCCCAGACGGGGACAGATGTGTTGCCTCAGGCAATGCTGCCTGAGCTTTGCTCCTGAAGCAGACACTTCCTGCTTACTTGAGGCTGCAAGTCTCTAGTATGTGCATAACAAACACAGCATAACAGTTATACATGGCAGACACAGCACATTTAGCAGTGTAAAACACAAGGTGATAACATTAAAACATAAGTGGTACATAGCATTACACAACAGCAAAACATTAATATGTTAACGTACAGGTACACCATTCAGGTACTGCATAGAGTGCATGGGACCAGCACATAGGAGAGAGGGAAAACAACGAAGTTCTCCGCCACCTCCTTACATGTGTAAAGAGAGAGGAGGTAAAGAAACCTGTGTGACAGCCAAAAGAGCACCCCTAACACGCGTTTTGCATACAGTTTTCTCCAAGGTGTTTCTTTATCTCCTCTCTCTATATACCAATTCTGGTCTAATCATTTTCAGCTATACAGCATTTACTAATTCACATACAGGGCTGTATTTATATTGCTATTATTATTGAACAATCTTTGTGAACCCTATGCCAAATTTGGTCTTTTCTTATTACTCTCTACTTCCTGGATTCAGTAACTTAGGCACAGGACATTTTGACCCTTTATCTGTACATTCATTATGTTTTCAATGCATTCCTTAAATAAATGATCCAGTGATCATACCCCTGTGAATGCTGCACACTCAATGTAACCTATTATTATCTTTCTCCTTTGTGCTGTCCTAGTACTGGGCTATTTATCTTTTGTTGTTCACAATTTCCTTGAGCAATATTTTTTGTGAGTTTTATATTTTGACATTGACTATCCCTTTATTTGTAGGATTTCTTCCACAACATATTTGTGATAATGTGATCGATCCATACCTTTTGATACTAGCTATTGGCTACATCTCTTTTGTCAATTTATTCTTATTGGTTGTTTTGAATGCACTTTTGTTTGACATTCTCCCTTTTAAAATTTTTATATCCTGTCCTAAAAATTGTTTAATAAAGATTTTGTTTTATTTATTTTGGCTAACACTCCTGAATTCTTCTAAATTTTTTCTTATTTAAATGAGAGAGCCTTCACTAATTTTGGTCTATTAGGTATTTTTGTGTAATAAGAAAGTTGTGCGAAAATAAAACCTGTTGTGGTAGTAGACAACTGATGACCCCTTGCATTGCTTTGGTATAGGATTATGGAAGAAGGCTATCACTGTTAGATTTGGCTGGCTTTAAAGGGAAGCTGTTGCCACCTAATCTGAGAACAGCATTGTCCTGCCCAGTAAGTGATACATCACTGGAATCAGGATCTCTGCCCCTATATCATGCTGTTCTCTTATAGGGTAGCAAAAACCTGGTGACAGATTGCCTTTTAAATCATGAAGCTTCTAAACGATTTTGTTATAATCAACTGTTCCACATTTACTGTGGAACGGGCCTTGTGTTGGGAATCTCTGGATTTAATTTCAAAGAACAGTTGTACAAGATAAAATAAACCAAAGTGAGGTCGACAAATTGAATTCAGAGCTGACAGCGTTCATCCAACCTAGCTAGACAGGTAAAGATCAGGATAGGCAGTCATAAAAGGAAAAAAAAACTGGAAACAGTCCATATCTAATCCAAAATAGAAAACAATGTGTTCACAAATGACCAGGAACCAAACAGTTCTTAGGCCATATGCACGTTGCGGATTTGCCTGTGGAATTTTTTGTGCGGTTTCTGCATCTCTTGGCAGAAAACGCAGGTGGAATTTGATGCGTTTTTTATGCGGATTTTGTGCAGATTTACTGCAGATTTCATGTGTTTTTAACCCTGCTGATTTCTATAATGGAATGGGTACACAAACGCTGCAGATCCGCACAAATAAATGACATGCTCCTTCTTTTAATCCGCAGCGTTTTCCGTGCGGAATTTTCCGCACCATGAGCACACCAATTTTTTTTTTGCATTGATTTACATTGTACTGTAAATCACTTGCGGATCTGCAGTATTTCTGAGCGGAAAAAAACGCTGCGGATCCGCAGTAAATCCGCAACATGGATTTCCGTCTTCATCTCCTAACTGTAGCACGTCCATCACCTCTTCCTTCTCGTCGTTTTCATGGTCCTACTCCATTTGTTCCTCCCATGGCAATCACTTGTGAGACAACAGACCTGAACTTATAGATATTGTTAACCCTAAAAGGTATCCTCCCTTGCTTCCTCCTCTTCGGGCACCACCACCACCTCCTTACCCACACTATTTAAAGTGTGCTCCAGCATGTAGATGACAGTAGTATGGATGCTGATGACAGCATAATCACCACTATCTTATTAGCCATTAAGAAAATGTACAGAAGGGTGCAGAGATCCTTCATCTGTGTCCACTCCGCAAATGTGATTTGACCCATGTCCGTACTGTGTTTTGCCCGGCAATGAAAAATATCATACTGCATCAGGTCTCGGCACTGCTGCCAGAGTCGCTGCAGCATGTGCAGAGTTTAATTCCACGGTGTGGTTATATCGCATATCAACCGGTTAACCAGTAGTCCAAAAGATTTCTATGCCATCTGAAGTGGAATGATGGATGTCAGCACACAACGACAGTGGTTTCTACAGCAGCACATCCAGGCTAGGTCAGTGTCTGAGGAATTGCCGCACTATCAGGGTGAGGATGTGAGCCATGCAAGTCACGTGTGTAAGGTTTGCCCGGTGTAGGGCCACCACCAGGTTTGCACCCTTATCTCACATGGCCTTCACTGGCTGGTTGAATGTAGACAGCCATTACTTAAACTCGGCATAGATAGCTGTCCACAATTGTTTGATCTGTATGACTGCAAACTCCAAGGCATATTAATGTAAACACTGCCTAATTACATTGAGCCCTGGCTGCGCAGTTTAGAGGTGAGGATTCTCTCTGCTGTGTTGGAACCGTGTGTTTAATTAGGGCAGAGGTTTAGGTGCAGGTGGAGGCCCTAGAGGAGATGGAGGAGGCTGAAGCACTGGAGGAACTGTTACATACAGAGGTTTGTACCGCAAGCCCTGGGGATTCCAAGACTTTGTGTCTAGTAACACCTTGGTGTCTACTGCTTTAGTTCTCCATCCC
The DNA here is from genome assembly GCF_051348905.1 of Ranitomeya variabilis. Classification (NCBI taxonomy): domain Eukaryota; kingdom Metazoa; phylum Chordata; class Amphibia; order Anura; family Dendrobatidae; genus Ranitomeya; species Ranitomeya variabilis. The sequence goes on from NC_135233.1 coordinate 719,722,863, forward strand.
CTGGTGTGTACTAGTTTGGTTCTCCAATTCAGGCTGTTTAGTAGCTTAGTTCTCCAACCCCTGTTGTCTGCTAGTTTAGTTATCCATCGTATGGTGTGTAGTGGTTTAGTTCTACAACCCTAGCTGTTTAGTAGTTTAGTTCTACAACCCCTGTTGTCTAGTATTTTAGGTATCCATCTTATGGTGTGTAGTGGTTTATTTTTCCACCCCCAAGCACCTTGAAAGCCTTGGGGATTGCAAGACTTGTGGAGCAGCCCCTTCCCGGACTGCCCCCACAGCCACCAGAGTCATCCAGTGCCCAGTTATCGAAATATAACTACCCTGTCCATGCATGCTCATCCAGGTGTCAGTGTTGAAATGCACCCTGGCAGATATAGAATTTTTTCAGGGAACAAGTGATGTTGTCTGCGACTTGTTGTAGCGCAGGCACATCTTTCTTAGAGAAGTAATGGTGACTGGGCAACTCGTGCTGGGGGGACTACGATGGCCATCAGCTGTTGCAAAGAGTCTGTATCCACAAGGCAGAAAGGCTGCATTTTTGTGTCCAACACATTGGAGTGGCCATGCAATAATAACAGAGATCACAGGCCATGAGTCATCAGAAACAAGTGCTGTGATCTTTGTAGCGAATAGTTCTCAGCTGGCCTCTATTGTCCAGACAATGACACGAATGGGGATGAATCATCTGAAGATGCTGCTGGCTGTTCGCAATAATTATTTCTCAGAAAAGTAATAGTGAGCATAAGGCTTTTTCATGTCTAGATTAGAGCACATGGAATACAGTATGTGTTTATCCCATAGTACAATCACTGATAACTCCACTATAACCCTACACTCCTCGCTGCGAGCAATGATTCTGTATTTAAACAAATAAATAAATACAGGTCAATTGGACGCCATTCTCGTTTTGAGGTTCACATCATCAGGGTGTTCCATCCTCTCACCCTCAGAGTAGCAGTCATATACCATCCTCCAGGCTCACCCAACCACTTCCTTGACCACTTTTAAACGTTGCTGCCACACTTCATGTCCTCAGAATTGGCAACCATTATCCTGGGAGACTTCAACAGCCCCACCTCCCCAACTGCATCCCAGCTTCTATCTCTAGCCAATTCTCGTGGCCTCTCACAACTTTCAAACTCTGAGACACACAAAGATGGTAACACCCCTGATCTGGACTTTGTCTGGCTCAGTTCAATCTTCTACCTAGATGACTCACCTCAACCTTTGTCCTCCATGAAATTCGGAGTATAGCCACAACTTAAACATTTTAGGTGCTCCCTAAAAACACATCTGTTTAGGGCTGCCTATCACGTTCCCTAATCAAAGTCCTTTTTATATATCCACTCACTGGCCACTTTATTAGGTACACCTGTCCAACTTCTTGTTAACACTTAATTTCTAATCAGCCAATCACATGGCGGCAACTCAGTGTATTTAGGCATGTAGACATGGTCAAGACAATCTCCTGCAGTTCAAACCAAGCATCAGTATGGGGAAGAAAGGTGATTTGAGTGCCTTTGAACGTGGCATGGTTGTTGGTGCCAGAAGGGCTGGTCTGAGTATTTCAGAAACTGCTGATCTACTGGGATTTTCACGCACAACCATCTCTAGGGTTTACAGAGAATGGTCCGAAAAAGAAAAAAAATCCAGTGAGCGGCAGTTCTGTGGGCGGAAATGCCTTGTTGATGCCAGAGGTCAGAGGAGAATGGGCAGACTGGTTCGAGCTGATAGAAAGGCAACAGTGACTCAAATCGCCACCCGTTACAACCAAGGTAGGCCTAAGAGCATCTCTGAATGCACAGTGCGTCGAACTTTGAGGCAGATGGGCTACAGCAGCAGAAGACCACACCGGGTACCACTCCTTTCAGCTAAGAACAGGAAACTGAGGCTACAATTTGTACAAGCTCATCGAAATTGGACAGTAGAAGATTGGAAAAACGTTGCTTGGTCTGATGAGTCTCGATTTCTGCTGCGACATTCGGATGGTAGGGTCAGAATTTGGCGTAAACAACATGAAAGCATGGATCCATCCTGCCTTGTATGGAGCATCTTTGGGATGTGCAGCCGACAAATCTGTGGCAACTGTGTGATGCCATCATGTCAATATGGACCAAAATCTCTGAGGAATGCTTCCAGCACCTTGTTGAATCTATGCCACGAAGAATTGAGGCAGTTCTGAAGGCAAAAGGGGGTCCAACCCGTTACTAGCATGGTGTACCTAATAAAGTGGCCAGTGAGTGTATATATATATATATATATATATATATATATATATATATATATATATATATATATATATATATAGATTATTCTCTACTTATCTGAACATAATTCGCCATCAAACTCAACCATACTCAAAAGGATCATGCAACCTTTATATACCCCCCCATTTCCTCACGGTGGTTGTACCATCATTGTAAATAAGCACCTGTAATTTGTGTCACTCTACCTCCTTGTAGATTGTAAGCTCCGAAGAGCAGAGTCATCATTATTTTTTATTTAATTGTTTGATTATCTTAACCTCTTAATGACCACCAATACATCTTTTTACTGACCTGCGATATAAGAGACTAGCATCCCCACACAGGTAACAATCCAGCAGCTGTCGGCTGTACTCTACAGTTGATAACTTGATGCATTAGCCACGATCAGTGTTGGAACCATCCGTATCTGTTTAACCCCTTAGATACTCTTTTTAATAGTGACTACATCATATAAATAGTTAACAGAGTGTGGGGGCTCCCTCTTTATGATTGTGTGGTCGTGATGTTTGCCATGGTAATTGACAGCCAAATATTGGCCTTAGGGTACTGTCACACAGTGGCATTTTTATCGCTACGACGGCACGATTCGTGACGTTGTAGCGATATCGTTACGATCTCGCAGTGTCTGACATGCTACTGCGATCAGACACCCTGCTGAGAATCGTACGTCGTAGCACATCGTTTGAAACTTTCTTTCGTCGTTGGATCTCCCGCTGTCATCGCTGGATCGTTGTGTGTGACAGCGATCCAGGGATGCGTTCGCTGGTAACCAGGGTAAACATCGGGTTACTAAGCGCAGGGCCGCGCTTAGTAACCCGATGTTTACCGTGGTTACCAGCGTAAAAGTAAAAAAAAAAAAACAGTACATACTGACCATCTGATGTCCGTCAGGTCCCTTGCCATCTGCTTCCCGCTCTGTCTGTCTGCCGGCCGGAAAGTGAGAGCAGATCACAGCGGTGACGTCACTGCTGCGCTCTGCTCTCACTGTACGGCTGCACTCAGTCAGAGCAGGAAGCAGACGGCAAGGGACCTGACGGGCATCAGATGGTGAGTATGTACTGTTTGTTTTTTTTTACTTTTACGCTGGTAACCACGGTAAACATCGGGTTACTAAGCGCGGCCCTGCGCTTAGTAACCCGATGTTTACCCTGGTTACCAGCGAACCTCGGCATCGTTGGTCGCTGGAGAGCGGTCTGTGTGACAGCTCCACAGCGACCACACAACGACTTACCAACGATCACGGCCAGGTCGTATCGCAGGTCGTGATCGTTGGTAAATCATATAGTGAGACGGTACCCTTAGAGTCTGCCAGCTACAGTAACCTGTTCAGAAGTTAGCAACATTTAGATGGTAAAAATAAATTTCTTCATTCCTGTTGTGTCACTTTGCATTCATTCCTGAAAATCACCTGAAGGGTTAATAACCTATTTAACAGCAGTTTTCAATATGTTGAGAGTGCCGTTTTTAAAATGGAATCAAGTTTGGAGGTTTTCCAATATAAAGGACCCCCAAAGCCACTTTAAACCTGGATAGGTCCCTAAAAAAATAATTTTGTAAATTTCCTTTCAAAAATGGAAAAGCACTTCTACATTTTGAAACCTCCTAAAATTCTAAAAAAACAAAAGAACATTTTACAAATGGTTCTGATGTAAAACTGACAATGTTTTTGTGTGATATGACTATCTGGATTAAAGGGATAATCATACAAAGTTTGGAAATTGCAATTTTTTTTAATTTCTGTCATATTTCTAACATATTTTATAAATAAACACAAAACATATCAACCTATATTACCACTATCATAAATTATAATGTGCCACGAGAAAAAAAATCTCAATCACTGGGATTTTTGAAGTGTTCCAGAGATATTACCATATAAAGTGACACTGGTCAGATTTAAAAAATTTGGCCCGGTCACTAAGGGGTTAAACTTCGTAACTTTTGACTGCTTTATATGAATTGCTGCCTTGTAAAGCTATGAATGTGTTTGCGATATATAAATAAAGGTTACTATTATTAGTAGTTTAAAGATGATGAAGTTCAAGCTGTTAGCTTTGCCATGTGTAGGGGAAAATAATCTTTTACACCCAGAATCCCCTCTAACCTTATTAATATTCCATGCATGCCTTCTGTCTCTTTGAATTGTGCCCTTTGGAATTCTCGCTCTGTGTGTAATAAACTCTCCTTCATTCATGACTTCTTCCTTTCTAATTCTCTTAATCTCCTGGCTCTTACTGAAACCTGGATCCAGCAGTCAGACACCACCGCTGCTGCTGCTCTTTCATATGGTGGACTACACTTTTCTCATACCCCAAGATCAGACAACAGAGCAGGTGGAGGCGTTGGTCTGATCCTTTCACCCAAATGTACCTTCCAAGTTATCCCCCAAGTACCCTCACTTGTATTCCCTTCCTTTGAGGTCCATGCTGTCAGACTCTACGTCCCCTTCTCCATGCGAGTGGCGGTGGTGTATCGTCCTCCCGGCCCCTCTCATCAGTTCTTGGATCATTTTGCCACCTGGCTTCCACACTTTCTCTCCTATGACACCCCCACCCTCATCATGGGTGATTTCAACATCCCCATTGCTTCTCCCCTCTCCCCATCTGCTTCTCACCTTTTATCTCTAACCTCCTCTTTCAGCCTCTTGCAGCATACTAACTCTCCAACGCATGAAGATGGAAACTTCCTTGATTTGGTCTTCTCCCGGCTTTGCTCACTGGATGATTTCACAAATTCCCCTCTCCCGCTCTCTGACCACAACCTTCTTTCATTCTCTATCAAGAACTGCCATCCCGCTCAGGTCACCCCCACTTTCCACACTTATAGAAACATACAGGCCATTAACACCCAGAAACTTATGAAGAACTTGCAGTCCTCATTGGCCCCAATCTTCTCCATCTCATGTCCTGATTCTGCTCTGAAGCATTACAATGAAACCCTGCAAAGTGCCCTGGATGAAGCTGCACCTCCTATACATAGAACATCTCGGCACAGACGGCGACAACCGTGGCACACGCTGCAAACACGTTTCCTGCAGCGGTGCTCCAGGTGCGCCGAACGTCTGTGGAGAAAATCTAATCTACCCGAAGATTTCATCCATTATAAGTTCATGCTAAAAACATACAACTCTGCCCTTCACCTCTCCAAACAAACCTATTTCAACACCCTCATCACCTCGCTGTCCAATAACCCTAAACATCTCTTTGACACTTTCCAGTCCCTACTCAACCCAAGAGAGCAGGCCCCAACCACAGATCTCCGCGCTGACGATCTGGCCAAATACTTCAAAGAAAATATTGACCACATTCAACAGGAAATCATCTCCCAATCTCTTCTTACCATGCACTGTCCTCCCTCCCCCACTGCATCTAGTTCACTCTCTGACTTTGAACCAGTTACAGAAGAAGAAGTAAGCAGGCTCCTTGCATCTTCTCGCCCGACCACTTGCACCAGTGGCCCCATTCCGTCACATCTCCTCCAGTCCCTTTCCCCGGCTGTCACCTCTCACCTAACAAAAATATTCAACCTTTCCCTCACTTCCAGTATATTTCCCTCCTCATTTAAGCATGCCATCATACATCCATTACTTAAAAGACCCTCCCTCGACCAAAATTGTGCCTCTAATTACAGACCTGTCTCTAATCTTCCCTTCATCTCTAAACTCCTCGAATGCCTGGTCCACTCCCTTCTTACCCGCTATCTCTCAGATAACTCTCTTCTCGACCCTCTTCAATCTGGCTTCCGCTCTTTACACTCTACTGAAACTGCCCTCACTAAAGTCTCTAATGACCTACTAACAGCTAAATCTAATGGTCACTACTCCATGCTAATTCTCTTGGATCTCTCCGCAGCATTCGACACTGTGGATCATCAGCTCTTCCTCACTATGCTCCGCTCCATCGGCCTCAAGTACACCGTTCTCTCTTGGTTCTCCTCCTATCTCTCTGACCGATCCTTCACTGTATGTTTTGCTGGTTCCTCCTCCTCTCACCTTCCCCTTACTGTTGGGGTTCCTCAAGGATCAGTCCTAGGCCCCCTCCTCTTCTCTTTGTATACTGCCCTTATTGGACAAACAATCAGTAGATTTGGTTTCCAGTACCATCTCTATGCTGACGACACCCAATTATACACCTCTTCTCCTGCTTTCACGCCGACCTTCTTAGAAAACACCAGTGATTGTCTTACCGCTGTCTCTAACATCATGTCCTCCCTCTATCTGAAACTGAACCTGTCAAAAACTGAACTCCTCGTGTTCTCTCCCTCTACTAACCTACCTTTGCCTGACATTGCCATCTATGTGTGCGGTTCCACCATTACTCCAAAGCAACATGCCCGCTGCCTTGGGGTCATCCTTGATTCCGAGCTTTCATTCACCCCCCACATCCGATCACTGGCTCGCTCTTCTTATCTGCATCTCAAAAACATTTCTAGAATTCGCCCTTTTCTTACTTTCGACTCTGCAAAAACTCTCACTGTTTCACTTATTCATTCTCGTCTGGACTATTGGAACTCTCTACTAATCGGCCTCCCTCTTACCAAACTCTCCCCGCTCCAATCTGTCCTGAATGCTGCTGCCAGGATCATATTCCTCACCAACCGTTACACCGATGCCTCTACCTTGTGCCAGTCATTACACTGGCTACCCATCCACTCCAGAATCCAGTACAAAACTACTACCCTCATCCATAAAGCACTCCATGGCTCAGCCCCACCCTACATCTCCTCTCTGGTCTCAATCTTCCACCCTACCCGTGCCCTCCGCTCCGCTAATGACCTCAGGTTAGCATCCTCAATAATCAGAACCTCCCACTCCCGTCTCCAAGACTTTACACGTGCTGCGCCGATTCTTTGGAATGCACTGCCTAGGTTAATACGATTAATCCCTAATTCCACAGTTTTAAGCGTGCCCTAAAAACTCATTTGTTCAGACTGGCCTATCGCCTCAACGCATTAACCTAACTATCCCTGTGTGGCCTAATAAAAAAAAAAACATAATCAGGTTCCTCGCATCATGTTCTCATACACTTTATGCAGTTAATAGCACTCTGTGTCTGTACTGCTACATACTTAGGCAGTTAACTGGTTCATGCAGCTTTACATGAACACCCGAGCCTTACACTATGGCTGGTCCAAATAACTAAAGCAATTGTTACCATCCACCTCTCGTGTCTCCCCTTTTCCTCATAGGCTGTAAGCTTGCGAGCAGGGCCCTCATTCCTCCTGGTATCTGTTTTGAACTGTGATTTCTGTTATGCTGTAATGTCTATTGTCTGTACAAGTCCCCTCTATAAGTTGTAAAGCGCTGCGGAATATGTTGGCGCTATATAAATAAAAATTATTATTATATTATTATTATTATTTTATGTGAGCATAACTGCACAAACGAGAGTTTACTGCTGTGCTGACAAAGGGTGGAGTAGGGTGAACACGACAAGCTGCTGGACTGCAAGAGAGATGCAGGCAGAGATGTTTTGGTGAGATCAGTCAAAAAAGCATGCATGTCCAATTCGGTGTCAGCTGACATGCTCTCAGTCACCCCAAATGTAGGGGGTAAACAAGTGGAGGTTCTTCGAACAGAGACCTGTGTGACAACACTTGCCATGGTGAGGGTGGAGGAAGAATCAGAAGATGTGGTTGAAGGGGTGGACGGTGGTTTGCAAGACTCACTGATCTGCCTTGAGCACAGTGACATTCCCAGATTAACAAATGTTGATTGCTCATGTGCCAATTCATGCATATAGTACTGAAATTATTTCCTTTTCTTTTACTCTAATAGGTCGTTTTTAAAAAAGTTGACAGCTACCGTGAATTTTTAGATTTTTGCCGGTCTGAAAAACAGACCCAAGATAGGCAACTGCAGTACTGCAAATGCTGCTGTCCACTGCGGGAGTTGGGGGTCAGGATGCTTTGGTTGTCATGGTTGCATAACTCTGTGTCTATGTAACCTCTACATTGTCCTCCTCCTCCTTCTCTGCTGAGCTACTCAGCTGCATGCCTATGGGTTTACACCAAGTGTGATGTACTACCTCATCGTCATCCTCTCTGTTCTCCCACTCCTTGCCCTGAGAGTCACGCTCCTCTTCCTGCCTTGACAGCACAGTACAGTCCACGGGTGCTGCAAGTATCTGAGTCTCGTCACGAATGGATCACCTTCACCCAATGGGGTTAACATCTGTTGACGAGGGTTTGGATTATGCTCAGACCCAACTTCTTCAGGCCATGATCAAACTGAGAAAAAATTTGGCCATCGGTGCAGATGATTTCCTCCTCTTGACTCTTTAGAGTACACTTCTTGTGCTCATGGCATACAGTGTGTGAAGAGATCTGCAGACTCATCCATTTGTGGTTCCCAACAGTCAGTTGGGCGGTTGGAGACTTTGGATGTGGGGGAAAACAAGGGTAATTGGGATGCCACCACTGATTACTGTAGTGTGCGTAATGTTAAGGTAGAGGAAGAGGAGCAGAGGCCACTTAAAGCAGCGCTTGACATCTACTGGAGCACATGTTCTTTCTGGTCCTCATCTACAAAGCGTACCGCTGTATGGCTGCCTAAAAAAGGTAATGGAGTAGCCCGTCCAGTAACAGAAGTTGTAAAAATGCTGCGCAATTGATCACTGCAGCAAAACAAACCAACTTCTCATCCCTCATATCGAACCTGTCTCATAACCCTATACAGCTATTCAGTACTTTCAATTCTCACCTGCAATCACCAGCTCCCCCTCTCTCTCCTCTTATTTCAGCTGAAGACTTTGCCTCACTACCTGTGAACTTGGCACAAAACATCCCACCTCATTCCGAAGTTTACCACAGTCTTCATCACAAGTTTAACCAATCTCTTCCACCTGTCACTAACAACTGGCATCTTCACTCCTGATTGAAACATACATTGATCACACCCATCCTCAAAAAACCTACTCTTAATCCATTCTCTGTGTCTAGCTATTGTCCCATATCTTTTCTCCCCTATGCTTCCAAACTACTGGAACAACATGTCCATTTTGAATTGTTCTCCCAGCTCTCCTCTTGCTTCCTCTTTGACCACTTACAATCTGGCTTCAGACAGCACCATTCTAGTGAAACTGCCCTGACTAAAGTCACCAATGACCTACTAAATGCCAAATGAAAGTGACGCCAGTTTGTCCTCCTCCTTCTCCTGGACCTGGCATCTGCCTTTGACACAGTGGACAAATCCCTCTTACTACAGACTTTCTGATCTGTTGACATTACAGACTTGGGCCTTTGTTGGATCACCTCCTACCTAACAGACAGGACATTCAGTGTTTTCCACTCCCACACCACCTCATCATCTTACCTCCTGTGTGTCGGTGACCACCAAGGTTCAATTTTTAGAATGGGCACTTTGCTTAGGGCGCCCACGCTCTCCCTCTCTCTTAAAGGGTCCATCCGCATCAAGGTAAGGTCTTCCCAGCCTATAGCTGGGCGAAACTTATTTAAGGCTTCTCCTCCAATATGGAGGTTCCTGAGCTACGTTGCTAGTTTGCCTTGCATGCTTGCTAGTTGTCAGGTTCCCCAGGTCCGCCCGTCTGCTTGTCTACCCTATACCCGTCTGCTCTTACATGTCTGTGCCTGTCTGCTCATATCTGTCTGTGCTCTTCTGTCCATCAATCAGTCCATACCGCACCTACCAGTGCCCATCTGTCTAACACCCAGTTCAGCCCACACCTACCAGTGCTTTTCCGTTCCTCAGCCAGTCAAACCTGCACCCATGGTTCCATAGTCTCTACAGTGCCTTCCTGCATTCTTCATCCCTCCTTCGAGCCATAGCAGCTTATCTGCTGTAGGGAGTCAGCTGCAACCTTCTGTAGGTCAGCCATGGAGTAGCACCTGGTGCCACCTCTTTGTCCCTCCTTGGGTTGCAGTTTTTGCCTGTTGCCATTTGTCCAAATTGGGATTTGGTAGGCCACCTAGTTATGCCCCTCCATTCTTTCAGAGGGATTTGGCACAGTGGTTCCACTACCTTGCCCATTACAGTCTCCATTTGCTAGGTTGGCTGTAATGGAAGAGGTGTCTGTTCCCACTACTAGTTCTACTCTATTGCAATTGATACCACTTTCTTGGTGTCTGCCACTAATTTTTGTAAATGTGTAGACACCTAGTTGGGTTTCCTTTATGAGTGTTGCCTGTAGCAGTAGGCCTCCGAGACTGTCAGGCCTCCACTTCCTTGGAGTCAACTACCCATGTTACTAACTTTAGATCTTGTTCTGGCAATAGCAGTCTATAAAATTTCTATGATATTTTTACCACCTGAGTGTGGCTGAGAATGAAAGAAGGTTGAGCTGTTGTATGTAATATCAGGTCTCTCAGAATAGGAGGCCTACACCAATCCCTCACCCACCTCATCTTACTGTTACTGTGACGTTCAATTGAAAGCTTTATATGCTGGCCCAGACCCCGATATCTCATGCATGGCTGATTGCTGCAGTGCCATGCTACAATTTGTACTGTGGGTGAATTGAGACAACTTTCCTAGTGTCTGTCCCTCATTTGATGGGTTTTGGCAGCATTTGGGACCATTATAAGATGTTGTGCATGCATTTGTTTTTGCCTCCCATTGACATGAAAGGCGTTTGGTTATGTTCGGCGAATATTTGACAAATTAATAGGCGAATATTGCATATTCGAACATCGTAATCAGAACCGAACATTGAAATATTCACTCATCTCTAGTGTTGAATAGCTGTTTAGGGTTGTGACAGAGGGAGGATATGAGAGACGAGAAGTACATTTGTTTTGCTGCAGAGAGTGTGGCCATGAAAGAAGCGAGCGATTGCTTGAATAAATTGAAGTGCTCGTTGGAGTGGGATCTTTTACATCTCCGCTCAGCAACTCTGGAAGTCAGGTTAGTGTGCCAGGGTTAGCTGTTGGTTCTGTGAGCTTTGGTATGCGTGAGAGGGGCGACCGTTTCAAAAGCTACAGCTATTGTGGTGTTATATAAAGTGTCAGCAGCATCCACATTGTGTAAGGAAATTATGTCTATAAGAGGGAGAAGGGATTCAGAGAGTGAATCTGGATCAGGTGTTTAAGATTTCTGCTAGGTTGTGAAAGTTTGTGAAGTGGGGATTGTGTACCTGGAAATGAAAAGAAAGGGAAAGGGAAGAGAATGTAAGTAGATTTTGTTCAGAAAGAGGGAGAGGCAAGATAGAGAGGTTTAGTAGGGAGCAGAGACGAGTGAAGATGAGGTCCAGTGTGTGGCCATCTTTGTGAGTTGCTGCAGAAGACCATTGAGGGAGGCCAAATGATAAAGTGAGAGATAGAAATTTTGTGACAGTTGAAAGGGAAGTGTCAATGGGAATGTTGAAGTCACCTATGATGATAGTGGGGATATCAGCAGAGAGTAAATGAAATAGCCAAGTGGGGAAGTGGTCAAAGAAGGTGGTGGCAGGCCCTGGGGGTGGTAAATGAGAGCCAGTTGGAGGTTGGAGGGGGTGTAGATGTGCACAGAGTGCACCTCGAAGGAAGGGAGGGTAACAGAGGGTCTATATTGGTACGGGGGTGTGAGAAAGTTGGAATCCACCATACAAAAGTGCAGTAGGAGAGGCTGTATCAGAGGGAGTGAGCCAGGTTTCGATTATAGGAAGGAAAGGAAAGTTTGTTAGTAATAAAAAGATCAGGGATGTAGAAAAGTTTGTTGCAGACAGAGCTCCTGTTAGAGGGACTGGGGAAGCGGGGGCTGGGTGAATGGATATAAGGTTACAGAGATTACAGAAATTTGTGATAGAGCATGGATAAGAGGATGAAGTGACTGTGGGGATGTGGTGAGGAGGATCAGGATTTGGAGAGATATCGCCGGCAGTGAAAAGCAGCAGAGAGAGTGTTAGCAGGTGGGAGCAGGAGAGAACATGAGGTGGCTGTCGTCTGTGTTTGCAGAAAGAGGATTGTATGTTGAGGAAAAGTTCTGAGGAGGAGGTGAGATGGATGAGGAGGATGAAGGGATATATGAGCAGTTCTTTACTAGGTGTAGGGATTGAGGGGTTAGTAGAAAAGGAAGGATTATAGGGATGAGAATGAAAACAAACAAAAACATTGTTTATGGTGACTATGTATCCAGTTACCTTCAGTTCCCTTCTGGTTCAATTCAGGGTTAATTTATAGCTCCACACTTGTATGGTGCACTTGTATGGTGCACTAAGCAGACTATTGTCTTGCAGACATATGGTTTGCAATATATTTGCTAGAAAATGCATTCAGGTGTGGAGCTGAGGGCAATGGTCTGTGCTCATCTTGGTCAGATAATTAAGACTGAGCCAGATGCAGGGTATTCAAGGCAGAGTAAACAAGGGGGTCATAAATAACATTGGGGTATAGTAGGGGTTAGTTGAAAAACATACCAAGTGAATGCAATGAGCAGAGGTTGGTAAAATCTGTGTGGAAAGCTGGATGACGTATCTGTAGGAAGAATAGATGAATAGACATGCTGATTAGAGTGTGATGGTGACAGATGGCTGGGTACAGTCTGTATACATCATATTAAATTTTAGATTAATTCATAGCTCCACACTTCTATGGTGCACTTGTATGGTGCATGTTGCATACTGATATGAGGCATACAGGTACAGTGGCATGCAAAAGTTTTGGGCACCCATGGTAAAAAATTACTGTTATTGTGAACAGTTAAGAAAGTTGAAGATGAAGTGATCTCTAAAAGGGCTAAAGTTAAAGATGATACATTTCCTTTGTATTTTAGGCACAAAATATATATTTTTCCATCTTTTACAGTGTAAAAATTTCAAAAAGAAAAATGGCCCAATGCAAAACTTTAGGCACACTTGGAGATTTGTGTGCTCAGAAAATTTAGACCAAGGTTTTAAACCTTCATTAGCCTGTTCGGGTTATAGCTTGTTCACTATCATTGTTATGAAAGTCCAGGTGATGCAAATTTCCCAGCGTTATAAAAACCCAAAGTTCTCTAATGTTGTGACAAAAAACTGCAGCCATGGGGTCTTCTAAGAAGATCCCTAGCACTCTGAAAATGAAAATGGTGGAGGCACACAAAGCAGGAGAAGGCTATAAGAAGAAAGCAAAGCATTTTCAAGTTGCCCTTAGCTCAGGATGAAATATAATTAAGAAATGGCAGTTAACAAGAACAGTTAAGATCAAGATAACATATGGAAGCCCAAGCAAAATTTCAGTAAAAGCAGCTCGTATGATTGCTAGAGAGGCAAATCTGAACCCCTGCTTGACTGCAAAATACCTTGAGAAAGATTTTGCAGACTTTGGAATTGTGGTTTATTGCTCTGCTGTTCACGGACAACTGTACAAATGTGGCCTTCATGGAAGAGACATCAGAAGAAAACCCTCTCCTGGGTCCTCCCCATAAATTTCAGCATCAGAAGTATACAGAAAACATCTAAACAAGCCTGATGCATTTTGGAAACAAGTCCTGTGGGCCAATCAGGGTAGAATAGAACTCTTTGGCCAAAATGTTCAAAGGTATGTGTGGAGAAAAAAGGGCACAGAACATCAGGAAAAGAACATCTCGCCAACCACTAAGCATGGGGGTGGATCAATCATTCTTTGGGGTTGTGTTGCAGCTAATGGCATGGGGAACATTTCATCGGTAGAGGAAATAAAGAATTCAATAAAATTTCAACAAATTTTTCATGCAATTATAACACTATCTGCAAAAAAAGCTGAAGTTGAAAAGAGGATGACTTCTACAAATGGATTATGATCCTAAACATCTGTCAAAATCCACAATAGACGACTACTGAAGATTTTACAATGGCCCTCACAGTCCCCTGATCTGAACATCACTGAAAATCTGTGGCAAGACCTCAAATTAGCAGTGAATGCAAGACGACCCAGGAATCTCACAGAACTGGAAGAATTTTCCAAGGAAGAATGGATGAAAATCTCTCAAACAAGAATTGAAAAACTCTTGGCTGGCTACAAAAAGAGTTTACCGTCTGTGATACTTTCGAATGAAGGTGCTACTTGCTAATAACCAAACTTTTGCATTGACCTATGTTCCTTTTTGTAGTTTTTAAAATACATAGTAACATAGTAAGCTCAAATGCTGTGATTTTGCTCCTTTTTTCTTGTGCAGTCTTTTTATGATTCTATGACATAATCAAGCAGTTGAATAAGTATGGTCCATTTTTTTGTTGGGAATATGAAAGAAATAGAGTTCAAATGGTAATTATGTTATGATTAGTCGTGATGGAATATTTCTCCATCATCATATTCAGATTACATTATTTTCAAAATTAAAATGCACCAATTTGTGTCCTTATACAAAAATGTGATTGTATTTGTTTTAAATAGATAACAACAGGCTGGAATGCCTTATATCCTTTGGAGCTTTTGTACATTTGTATACTCTTCAGCATCATAAGGAGACAAACAAAGTTCCTCCATCTTCTCCATTCTGTCAGTTTGTGATGTTATCCGAGTGCTGTTTGATTTTTTTCATGGACCTATAGCCATGGCCAAGTGCGATCCGTTTGGAGGGAAATAAATCATGGTGCAATGTTTTTCTCTTTGAGGTAAAAGTCAGACATGTTCATGACTTCACTGAATAACATTGGTCCCAGAGCGATGAAATGTTTCGACAGATTGCACTTGGACCTAAAATGTGGTCATCTGCATGAATGTTTAGAACGATTTTTCTCTAGTGATCATTTGGGGAAATACTTTTTTTTGGGAAGTTTCTATCTTGAACTTTAGAGGTTTAAGTTACTTACTCTTCACATGGCTCCAAGAACTATGAATAATAATAATATTAGATTATATAGTCCAGACTAACAGTTTTGGTCCATAAATGGCTAACTGCTGAGTGAGTTGTCACAGTTACTTGCAGCTTTTTCTGTTAGTAATGAAACAGGGTAATCATTGGTGCAATCATGCAATAAAAGGAATAGCTTGATAAACACAGACCACCTTTGTGCTTTGTCTTCACGCTAGTATAACAAGTAATTCTAAGGTATTTTGTTCCCTATATGAGCTTTGAGAATATGTATTTTATAGGCCACTTGTGCAAGCTGTGATTGATATAGGTAAACTAGCAGAATCAGTTATTGTGTTTTATGTACACCCTAAGAATTAAAACGCACCCGTGGGTGGGGCTTGCACAGATTAAGATCATAGCTTGATGATAGTTGCTATTGCTCCTGTGTCGGCCCCATTTTGTTGGTGAAAAAAAAATTGGCTCCAACAAAATGGCGCCAGTGGGGGTGTTTGTGCAGTGTCATCTATTGGCAAACCATAGATGCTACTTACCAATTTGCTGGAGTTAATGTCTAGGATCAGTAGGTACATCCCACGGCTACTTATAGCCGTGGGATGTACTTGGGATACTCACCACACATGGGGATATGAACACACACACAAAATGCGCCACACACTACCACGTGCTTGAACACATATATCATCTTCAGCACACATTTCACCACACATACACCAACCTCGCCACATAAAAGTCGAAACACAAAAGTTGCCGCTCAAAACTCGCCACGCGCAAAATTCGCCACATGCAAAACTCACCACATGCAAAACTAGGCTCACGCAAAACTAGCCACACGTGCAAAACTCACCTCATGGAAAACTCGCCACATGCAAAACTTGTACACACGAAAAAATTGCCACATGCACAAAAGTTGCAACACATGCAAAAGTTGCCTCACACAAAGCTTACACATACTCAAAACGCACCACACATAAAACTCGCCACGCGCAAAACTCGCCATGTGCAAAACTTGCTGCACACAACTTGCTGCACTAACCTGTCACATGCAACTCGACACACAAAAGTTTGCTACACGCATGTCGCCACACAAAACTCATCTCACAGAAGTCGCTACATGCATGTCGCCACACGCAACTCAACACACACAACTTGACACATGAAACTCGCCCTAAAACACGCACAAGTCTGGTATTATCCTTCAAAAATAAAAATCTGATTAATAAGCAGACAAACTACAAGAGCAACATATGTACCATATAGGAAATATGGCAGCTGTCAGTCACATGACCTGTCTGTTATGCGTATGTGCGAGCTAATATATACTGCCAGGGGGGAGGGCTTCCTGTTGGCTGGGGATTTATCAGGCTGCCAATTTAGCTTACAAATACTGAGGTAAAAATACTGACCAAATAACGTGTGAACGAGGTCTAATACAGGAGGAGATGACATACAGGTGCATACTATATACAGGGGAGATGACACACAGGTATATACTATATAGAGGAGCAGATGACACACAGGTATATACTATATACCGGAGGAGATGACTTACAGGTATATACTATATACAGGAGCAGATGACACACAGGTATATACTATACACAGGAGGAGATGACTTACAGGTATATACTATATACAGGAGGAGATGACATACAGGTATATACTATATATAGGAGGAGATGACATACAGGTATATACTATATACAGGAGGAGATGACATACAGGTATATACTATATAAAAGAGGAGATGACACATAGGTATATAGAGAAGGAGATGACATACAGCATGTATATATATACAGGGGAGATGACATTATGTATATACTATATACAGGAGATGACATATGGGTATATACTATATATAGGAGGAGATGACATACAGGTATATACTATATACAGAAGAGATGACATACAGGTATATACTATATACCGGAGGAGATGACACATAGGTATATACAATACACAGGAGGAGATGACATACAGCAGGTATATACTATTTACAGGGGAGATGACATACAGGTATATACTATATACAGGAGATGACATACAGGTGTATACTATATATAAGGGAGATGACAAACATGTATATACTGAGGGGAAAATGAGAGGTGTGAGGTGAAAATGAGAGGTGTGAGGTGAAAATGAAAAGGTGTGAGGGCAAAATGAGAGGAATGAGGGAAAATAGTGGAGTAATCGAAATGACAAGTGTTAGGGGGAAATGAGAGGAGTGAGGGGCGAATGAGAGGAGTGAGAGGGAAAATGAGAGGTGTGAGGGAGAAAATGAGAGATGTGAGGGGAAAATTGAGAGGCCTGATGGGAAAATAAGAGAAGTGAGGTGCTATAACTAACCACAGATATTTACTATGCCCAGGCAATGCCGGGCTCTTCAGCTAGTATTATTATAGTATCAGAGCTGATTGTATGATGTGCTGTTCTGCAGAGCAGGTTAACGCAGCCTCACTCACAGACTGCACAGCACTTCTGTTCTCAAATTGCTCCTAGTGGAGAAGCAGTGACCAGACCTGTCCATCATCTTCCTCCAACTAAAAACACTGCCCACGGTTTGGTACAAAACTTTATTGCAACATTTTAATGGCCTCTGATGGCTATGAATTTGCTCTTTTTGCTCTCTTTCACAATTCTTCCATGGTGGTCACATGAACTTCACTCCTCCTCAAGCTTCAGTCTCTCAGCCCACTGACATGATTCTTCTTGGCTGACTAGGAATTTGCTGCGCAATCAATTACATAGGATGCCAAAAAACAATTATTTGGATGCACCTGATCCCTAGCTACATATACTGCATTGAAATAAGTCCACTTTATCATCAGGGAAATAAATCAGGACACTGTTCTCTTCTAGAAAGCACTTTCTCCTGCAGGATAGCATTAAGGAATGCCATTTATGGTAACATCAACTAGCACAGAAAATGTTGAAAAAGGCTAAAACACTGGTCAACGTCATGCTCCGGCTTTATAGGCATATCACAGTTTGCAAAACTTCATTATGCAGGCCTATTTCCTCAGTTATTGAATAGGTCTATATAACATTGCAATCATCTCATTATCATTAGTTACTCACAAGCACAGATCTACAGGCTTAGGCTACTTTCACACTAGCGTCGGGCACTGCACTTCGCTATGCGTCATTTTCGAGAAAAACGCACCCTGCAAAAGTGCTTGCAGGATGCGTTTTTTCTCCATAGACTTTTATTAACGACGCAGTGCGACGCATTGCCACACGTCGCAACCGTCACGCGACAGTTGCGTCGTGTTGCGTCGGACCGTCGCCACCAAAAAAAGTTGCTTGTAATGTTTTTTGGTACGTCGTTCCCGTCTTTTCCGACCGCGCATGCGTGGCTGGAACTCCGCCCCCGCCTCCCCGCACCTCACAATGGGGCAGCGGATGCGTTGCATAGCGACGTGCAGCGCACGACGCTAGTGTGAAAGTAGCCTCAGGGTATGTGCACATATTAAAGGGACTGTCACCTGAATTTGGAGGGAACAATTTTCAGCCATAGAGGCGGGGTTTTCGGCTGTTTGATTCACCCTGAATCAAACAGCCGAAAACCCCACCTCTATGGCTGAAAATTGTTCCCTCCAAATTCAGGTGACAGAGTCCCTTTAAATATTTACTGCATTTTTGTAGCTTTTTTCTGAACAGTTTTGTCACAATGGCTGAAAGATTTCCTAGCACCAAACAAAGTGAATGAGATAATTGAAGTATCATGCACACATTGCTTTTTTTCGTTCCAGATTTAAAGTAGTTTCTAATGAATGAGCTAAAACACATCAGAAATGCACACAAAAAAAAAGAACAAAAAATGCTGCAAAAATGTGCATATCATATTATATTTTCTTAACAACACTGCAGTATTTCAAGTAGAAAGGTATGCAGCAAATACACCGGGTACAGAAAGTATTCAGACCCTTTAAAAAAATTTTCACTCTTTGTTTCATTGCAGCCACTTGGTAAATTCAAGAAAGTTCATTTTTTTCTCATTAATGTACACTCTGCACCCCATCTTGAGTAAAAAAAAGACAGAAATTTAGTAATTTTCGCAAATTTATTAAAAAAAAATCCCCTGAAATATCACATGGTCATAAGTATTCAGACCCTTTGCTCAGCATTGAGTAGAAGCCCCCTTTTGAGCTAGTACAGCCATGAATCTTCTTGAGAATGATGGAACAAGTTTTTCACATCTGGATTTGGTGATCCTCTGCTATTCTTCCTTGAAGATCCTCTCCAGTTTCTTCAGGTTGGATGGTGAACATTGGTGGACAGCCATTTTGAGGTCTCTCCAGAGATGCTCAATTGGGTTTTGATCAGGGCTCTGGCTGGGTCAGTCAAGAATGATCACAGAGTTGTTCTGAAGCCACTCCTTTGTTATTTTAGCTGTATGTTTAGAGTCATTGTCTTGTAGGAAGGTGAACCTTCGGCCAAGTCTGAGGTCCAGAGCACTCTGGAAGAGGTTTTCATCCAGGATATATCTGTACTTGGCCGTATTCATGTTTCCTTCAATGGCAACCAGTCGTCCTGTCCCTACAGCTGAAAAACACCACCATAGCATGATGCTGCCACCACCATGTTTTACTGTTAGGATTGTATTGTGCAGGTGATGAGCAGTGTCTGGTTTTCTCCACACATACCACTTAGAATTATCACCAAAAAGGTCTACCTTCATCTCATAAGACCGAGGAATCTAATTTCTCATAATCTGGGAGTCCTTCATGTCATTTTTAGCAAATTCTATGCGGGCTTTCATATGTCTTGCACTGAGGAGAGGCTTCCGACGGGCCACTCTGCTATAAAGGCCCAACTGGTGGAGGGCTGCAGTGATAGTTGACTTTGTGGAATTTTCTCCCATCTTCCTACTGCATCTCTGGAGCTCAGCCACAGTGATCTTGGGGTTCTTCTTTACCTCTCTCACCAAGGCTCTTCTCCCATGATTGCTCAGTTTTTCTGGACTGCCAGGTCTAGGAAAACTTCTGGTGGTCCCAAACTTCTTCCATTTAAGGATTATGGAGGCCACTGTGCTCTTACGAACTTTGAGTACTGCAGAAATTCTTTTGTCACCTTGGCCAGATGTTTTCCTTGCCATAATTCTGTCTCTGAGCTCCATTGCCAGTTCCTTTGACCTCATGATTCTCAATTGGTCTGACATGCACTGTGAGCTGTGAGGTCTTACATCTGCCCCCAACCCGACCCTTAAGAGAAGAAAAATAACTTTTATTATACTCACCTGTGGGGCGGTCTTGTCCGAGGGGTGTCGCTCTTCTTGTTCCGTCACCTTCCATCTTCTTACAAAGCCATCCTCCTTCTCGATTTGTGTGGATGATGCCTCCCTACATCATCCACACTGTCTGCTTGGCATCACTCTCCTGCGCAGGTGTACTTATCTGCCCTGTTGAGGGCATAGCAAAGTACTGCAGTGCGCAGGCGCTGGGAAAGGTCAGAGAGGCCCAGCGCTTGCGCACTGCAGTACTTTACTCTGCCCTCAACAGGGCAGATAAGTACGCTTGCACAGGAGCAAGATGCCGGGGAAACTGTGTGGATGATGCAGGGACACGTCATACACATGAACCAAGAAGGAGGACGGCGATTGTAAGAAGATGGGAAGCGCCAGACCAAGAAGAGCGACACCCCTCAGACCAGACTGCCCCGCAGGTGAGTATAAAAAAATTATTTTTCAGTTCTTATAGGTCTGGTTGGGGGCAGATATATAGCATTATAGAATGCAGTATATCAGCCCTGAAAGGCGGTGACCTTACCTAATATCGGCCAAACCTAGTGACAGGTTCCCTTTAATAAGGTGAAAACATGATAAGACTACTTTTATGTTAGTATAACATTTAAAATAGCAATCTTCACATTTTATTGCAATGTTTTTTATAAATGTTCATATACTGTAATTAATACAAGCTGTTAAACCCATTTTATCCTTTTATTTTTTTACAGGTTACTTTGGAAACCATTTAAACTACTCTGAATCGCATCGCCTTGGTTCAATGATTGATCAGCATGTATCAGTTATTAGTAGCGTTAGTTCCATTCGACCTTTACATTCTTTTAATGATATTCAAGATCCACTTAATATTTTAGATGACAGTGGAAGAAAGCAAATGGGAACCTTCTACACAGACACATCACCAGCTATCCTTTGTCGCAATTCAGTGGGTAAGGGAAAGTCACTTCTTTTTAGAGAGTTATAAGTCAATCATTTTCTTAAAGAGGACCTTTCACCAAATTTTTCATGTTGAACTGGACACAGGACGTAATAGGCACTGCAGTGGAGAATACAATGTTTTTCTTATTTTTTTAATTTCGCCTACCTGCTGCAGAGATATTGGCAATCAAAGTATGTGACACCTAATGAGTTAACTTTGGTTAAGTCCAAGTGTTTTTTTCACTGGGGGCCTGGATGTCTTCCACCCATGGGTCACTATTTGAAAACTCCCACTTGGCCTTAACAAAAGTTAACTCATTAGGTGACAAATACTTTGATTGCAAATATTTCCATAATGGAGAGGTAAAATTAAAAAAAAAGTTAAAAAGTTTTATTCCTCTCTGTAGCCACTTTTACATCAAGTGTCCACTTCATTATGAAATATTTTGGTGAAAAGTCTTCTTTAATTCTGGATAAAAACAACTGTTTGTTCCACAGAACTGCACGGCCATTACAATCGTAGCTGGTGCGGTTCTGACAAACAAATTCTGGGAACGGTAAAGGTCTACACATTGGCACATCATTAACAAAGACAATAGTTTATTCTCTACTTGCATTTAATATAAAGAATACTTTGACCCCTTTCTGAAATTAGGTATAATAATCTGTCCATGTGATCTGGGTCTATCTGACCAGGGACTTATTATTCTGTCTACACAATTGCGTAAGTGCACGGGTGGTGTGTGGGCAATCGTCGCCGGGTGTCAGCTGATTCTGACAGCTGACATCCAGCACTAAGTGCCAGGAGCAGTCATAGATCGCTACCAGCACTTTAACTCCCGAAATGCTGAGATCGAACATGATCGCAGCCTTCTGGGTGCCAGCAGAGGGCTGCCTTTGCATTGGATACCCCGCTGCGTGACGTGGGGTCTCGATCATTGCCATGGTGACCGGATGTTGTCATGATGACATCTGGGTCACCAGAGCTAGGAAACATGCTAATCATGAGCAGTGCATGATCAGCAAGTTTTTCTCTGCCAGTGCAGAACTGCAAAAAATTATTGTCCCATAGTGGGACAAAGTAAAAATTGAAAAAAAAAGGAAATTGAAAAAATCTATATAAAAAATTAAAAATAAAAAAAATAAAAAGATATTGTATCTACAAGAAAAATTTTAATGAAAAAAAATATAAACAATAAAAGTACACATATTTAGTATTGCCACGTCCGCAACAACCCGACCTATAAAACTGTCCCACTAATTAACCCCTGTAGTGAACAGCATAAAAAATGAATAAAAAACAAGGCAAAAAACAATGCTTTATCATCATACCACCGAGCAAAAAGTGGAATAACACGCAATCAAAAAGATGCATATAAATAAACATGGTACCGCTGAAAACATCATCTTGTTTCACAAAAAAAAAAGCCACCATACAGCTCCATCAGTTAAAAAAATTTAAAAGTTATAGCTCTTAGAATAAAGGGATGCAAAAAGAATAATTTTTTCTCTAAAATAGTTTTTATTGTGTAAAAGTGGCAAAATAAAAAAAAAGATATAAATGAGCTACCACTGTAAGGCTGCCGTCACACTAGCAGTATTTGGTCAGTATTTTCCATCAGTATTTGTAAGCCAAAACCAGGAGTGGGTGATAAATGCAGAAGTGGTGCATATGTTTCTATTATACTTTTCCTCTAGTTGTTCCACTCCTGGTTTTGGCTTACAAATACTGATGGAAAATACTGACCAAATACTGCTAGTGTGACGGCAGCCTAATCACACTGACCCGAAGAATAAAACTGCCTTATCAATTTTACCACACACAAGGAACAGCATAAACCCCACCCAAAAAAAGAAATTCCTAATTTGCTGTTTTTTTTCATTCTGCCTCACAAATTGGAAAAGAAAGAGATAAAAAAAAGTCATGTGCCCGAAAATGATACCAATAAAATGTCAGCTCATCCCGCAAAAAACAAGCCATAACATGACTCTGTTGGCTGAAATATAGAAAAATTATAGCTCTCAAAATTTACTGATGCAAAAACAATTTTTTGCAATCAAAAGCATCTTTTAGTGTGTGACAGCAGCCAAAAATAAAAACCTGATATAAATCTGGTATCGCTGTGCTAGCACCGACCTGTAGAATAAAGTTGCCTAATCACTTATAAGGCATAAAAAATAAATAAAACCAGTTCTTCACCTACTGTTAATTTTTTCATTCTGTCTCCCAAAGATTGCATTGCTATAATAGATAAATGTGGATAAAATCTGTGCTGCTGTGACAAATTATGGATCCAGATATAGTTATAAAATACTGTGTTGATTTACTCAATGCGTTTCAAAGCTCATGGCTTCTTCTTCAGGAAATTACCACAGAAAGATATATCTCCTCATACCTTACCAACCGCACATTAGCGTTTCCTACTCCCATACTACCTCTTCATTTCGCCCCCTCTTTGTTGGTGTCCCTCAATGCTCTGTCCTAGGACCTCTTCTCTTCTCAATCTATACCCTTGGCCTGGGACAACTCATAAAGTCCTATAGCTTCCCGTACCATCTATATGCCGATGACACTCAGATCTACCTCTCTGGCCCAGATGTCACCTCTCTGCTGTCCAGAATCCCAGAGTGTCTATCAGGCCATATCCTCCTTCTTCTCCTCTCGCTTCCTCAAACTCAATGTGGACAAATCTGAACTAATTATCTTTCCTCCATATCGCACATCTTCCCTACCTGATCTATCTATCACAATAAATGAATTCACACTTTCCCCCCATCCAGGTAATCCGCTGCCTTAGAGTAACCCTGGACTCTGCCCTGTCCTTTAAACCGCACATCCAAGCTCTCGCCACCTCCTGTCGCCTCCAGCTCAAAAATATTTCTAGAATCCGTCCTTTCCTCAACCCTCACTCTACCAAAATGCTTGTGCATTCTCTAATCATCTCTCGCCTTGACTACTGCAACATCCCCCTTTGTTGGCTACCCTCTAACACCCTCGCACCCCTCCAGTCCATCCTTAAGTCTGCTGCCCATCTAATTAATTTCTCTGCCTCACTTTCTATCCAGACCACCAGTTTTATCTAATTGTGAAGAGTGCCCTAATAATTAGGAGCATAGCTCCCCCTGGTGGACTGGAGTCTCATGTATGGAACCATGGCATTAATGGTGCTATGTAAATAAATAATAATAATTTTGCAGTCATAGCAACATGCACCTCTTCACACTAGCTTTATTCTGTTCGGAGGTACTAATCAGTTTTTTTCTTATTTTCATAACCAATCATGATCAGGATTTTTCCCTTTTAAGGCTGGATTGGATTGCATTTTCATGGTGACAGGTTTCCTTTAATATGTGACACATAGTTTCAGTGTCTCAGTCCCTATCTCCTACCTCCTAAAAACCTGCAGACATATTCCCTTTCAAGACACTGCTTAACAATGACCAATTGTAATCTCTTCTGCCTTTACTTCACAGCTTCTAATATGCAGAGTGGAATATCTGGCACTACTTCTCAGTGCATGTATGGATCGTCGGGACAATATGCCGGACAAGGATCTATAGATTCCAATGAAGCCGGAGAAATGGTGTCCTCTTTGCCTCCAATCAACACAGTGTTTATGGGATCTGCTTCAGGGAGTACATGATGGGACTCTACTGTATTAAACTGAGAAATTGCTGTTTCATAAGACATAGCAATCATGAAAGAGAAGTTAAAAGGAAATATTATACTAAAAAACATCACACCAGCAGGCTCTGCTATTTTCGGAACTCCTGTAGATATTGGATTAGAAAGAGCAGCACATGTGTGATCACTCAGATCACCTCTCTGCCATCTTTGCCTATAAACCTGAGGGCTGTCCCACACGTCCAGATAATTCCGGTACCGGAATAAATCGGTACCGGAGTTATCCGTATCCGTGTGCCTGGGAACTCACGGAGGCCATACCTGCGGCACACGTGTGCCGCCCGTATGGCGAGTGGGTACCACACGGAGCGTGTGGTACCCACTCTGCATGGTGCTGAAGCTGCGATTCATATCCTCTCTGCAGTAACGTTTGCTGCAGAGAAAATATGAAGAATAGTGTTAAAAATAAAGATTTAGGTGTCCGCCGCCCCCCCACCCCCTGTGCGCCCCCCCGCTGGTCAGAAAATACTTATCCGGGTCCCCCGTCGGCTGTCGCTCCTTCTTGGTCTTGCCGCGGCTTCTCCTGCATGCGGTCACGTGGGCCCGATCATTTACAGTCATGAATATGTGGCTCCACCTCCCATAGGGGCGGAGCCGACTATTCATGATTGTAATTGATCGGCCCCACGTGACCGCATACAGTAGGAGGCGCAGCCAGACCAGGAAGGAGCGACAGCCGACGGGGGACCCGGGTAAGTATTTTCTGACCAGCGGGGGGGCGCACAGGGGGTGGGGGGGTGGCGGACACCTAAATCTTTATTTTTAACACTATTCTTCATATTTTCTCTATAGCAAACGCTGCTACAGGGAAGATATGAATACCGGCTTCAGCACCATGTGGGGGGGACAGCGCTTACTGTAGCGCTGTCTCCGGCACGCCACACGGACCCCAGACGGAGAATGTCCGTGTGAGGTCCGTGTTTTACGCGGACCCATTGACTTTAATGGGTCCGTGTAATACGTGCGCTCCCACGAACACTGACATGTCTCCGTGTTTGGCACACGGAGACACGGTCCGCAAAAAATCAATGACATCTGCACAGATGCATTGATTTTTATGGGTCTACGTGTGTCAGTGGCTCCGGTACGTGAGGAAACTGTCACCTCACGTACCGGAGCCACTGACGTGTGAAACCGGCCTGAGGAATAGATCTCTGCCTATTCTATGTCTGAAAGACCCTCATCTTTCAGATATTTCTGGCACATTCCAGAAACAGGCCTGTGATTTGTTTTCCTTTAATTCATGTGAGTAATTTTACTGAAACATAAGATTCCGATATAATGTCATATTACAAACCTTCTAGTTTTGTTTTCGATAGCTTGATGGTTTTCATTATAGCTATATTTTTGTCATCCTAAATACAGCATTTTAATATGATATAAAAATGGGAAAAAATATTTTAGTGTCATGAATAATGCAGATAACAGAATTCCCAAAGGGAAACACTGATTAATTTAATCATTTGAAATGTGTACAATTGCTTCATGTAGGTTGCACAATGCTGAGATAGCGTATAACATGTACAGTAATGGAACTAATTATTGTGACATCCAAATTGAATTCTCATTTAATATGCACCCATAGTATTTATTCGATAAGGCCATGCTCATACCTTGTGGTCACCACGAAAGCGCTACAACTGCATTTTATTTACTGCAATTGTCGACACATGTGCAAAACAGTTCATATATGCCTATGAGGCTGTCAAGTTTGGGTCAGGAGATCCATGGAAGGTCGGTGAATCACGGTCCGTTCTCGAACATGACATATGGATGTGTAAATGCGGCATAGGAGTTGTGCTTCCGGATCTTTCACATCAACTGATCATAACAGCCCAATGGCCTTATTTGTTTACTTTGCAGTCCCGTGCCATCCTCTACTGTATAGTTTGTTGGAAACCTCTAAAAAAATGCCATCCTAGTTTGAAGGCCTCATGTAAAATATACATCTAAGGCTGCCGTCACACTAGCAGGATTTGGTCAGTATTTTACCTCAGTATTTGTAAGCCAAAACCAGGAGAGGAACAATTAGAGGACAAGTATAACAGAAACATATGCACCACTTCTGCATTTATCTCCCACTCCTGGTTTTGGCTTACAAATACTGATGTAAAATACTGACCAAATACTGCTAGTGTGACGGCAGCCTAATGCTGAATATGTGGCCACTGCAGCATCACTGCACCATCAGTTACATAATAATAATATTTATTTTTATATATCGAATTATATCTAATTAGTTATATATCTAATACAGTATATTAACCAATAAAATGAACTGGAGAATAGGTCGGCATGCATGTAAATTATAGGAGCATGCTCACAATGTCCATTAAACAGACAAAATCTAAAATAGAAACAAAATGAACATATTCCCTGCTGTAAAAAATAAGGAAAAGCAATAGTGCATATAAATAACTTTGAGTACATAGTAAGTACCCAATGTTATTTGTATGCACTATTGCTTTTGCGTATTTACTTACAGCAGGATATATGTTCATTTTGTTTCTATTTTACTTTTTATCAAATACAGTGTGTCTTCCACTGCATCATCATTTCCATTCAACGTTGAGCAAAAATACTGTATGGAAACTGATGGAGGAACTGATCCCATTGTTTAAAATATGATCATTTTCTCCTCTCTAGCTCATACGTTTTTGAGTCACCCATCTGGTGTCTTGATCACGTTTAATCTGACAGGGGGATTTGGTCTGGGACCATCACCTAGAGGTAAATAGGGAAAAAAAAAGCTTTATGGCTGTTTTGCCACCCGTTCTGATCTGTTGTGTTGCATTAGGCTAAACCACTGAATCTGATGTAACTGATATATAGTATTGTACATAAGTTTTTACCAGATGTGGAGAAAATGCTGGAATTAAGATGTTGTAAATATAGATATGTCAATGGTGTCTTTTTGTCAATTAACAAAATTCAAAGTGAATGAACAAAAGAGAAATCTAAATTAAATCAACTTATGGTATGGCCATACCAATTACCAAACAGGTAATAATGATCATCATTCTTATATGTAGGGCTCATACTCACCTATGAGAAACTCGGATGAGTCTCGCATGTCAATACCTGGCGCTGCACCCGGCACTCAGATTGGAGCGTGCGGCACAAACTCATATGAACTCTAGCGTGGGAATTTTTCGGAATATTTTCTCACGCTAGAGTTCATATGAGTTTATGCCACCAGGGGGCGCAGGACCGCAAGTCACCCAAGCTGCATTCCATTCATTCCCAAGATTTTACAGCCAGGGGCAACTGCATTAGCTGGCTCCTGGTTGTAAAATTATTTAACTCCTTCAGATGGATTTAGATCGTGGGACATGACTGTACGGCGGACAGGTATGGGATATTGTCGTTTTTTATTTTTCCTTTTTTTCAGAAGATCGAGGGTCGTCAGTTGGATTGAGAGTACAATAAAGATATTAAAACCCCATGTGTTTATTTATTTCATTAAAATACTTTATTCATAATGTGTGTGTGTGTGTGTGTGTGTGTGTGTGTTTATTTAAGCCTTTATTACTATTGGATTAATAATGGATAGGTGTCTTATTGACATCTCTCCATTATTAACCTGGCTTAATGTCACCTTACATTAGCAAGGTGACATTAACCCCTTATTACCGCATAACCCACCGCTACTCGGGAAGAGAAGGAGAGTGGCTAAGTGCCAGAATAGGCGCATCTTACAGATGTGCCTTTTTTGGGGTGGCTGGAGGCAGGTGTTTTTAGCCGGGGGGGCAATAACCATGGTCCCTCTCTAGGCTATTAATATCTGCCCTCAGTCACTGGCTTTCCCACTCTGGTGGAGAAAATTGCGCCGGAGCCCACGCCAGTTTTTTCCATGATTTAACCTTTATTTTAACACCTAGAGCTCCCAAATTTACACACAGACATTTCTAACATTATTAGTAAGGAATATGTAAAAATATAATGGTTTACTGTATGTAAACTATGTCTCATATCCTGTTGAGTTTGATAAGGAGATAGCAAAAGCCAGCAATTGAATTGCCGGCTTTTCTGCTATCTAGCTCTGTATTAAATAAATATATATATATATATATATATATATATATATATATATATATACTGTATATAGATATATATATAAATATATATATATATGTGACATATCTATTGTATGTGTACACATTTATTCTTCCTATTCTATTCTAATCTGTCCGTGTGATTTAACTGTACATAGCTGAATTACCGGCTTTTCTATAGAACACTGGTGCGTATTTCTCGCAAGTCACACGCATGCTCCATGTGTAATCTGTATTTTTCTCACCCCCATAGACTTTCATTGGTGGATTTTTGCACAATACGCTGACAAACACAGCATGCTGAGATTTTCTCAGCCCGTAAAATACGGCCAATAAATATACGGCTGATGGGAGCTGCCCACAGAGAAACATTGGTCTGTGTGCAATGCATTGTTTTTACGCTTCTCTCTCATCCGTATTCCTGTCTAGTGTGACCCCGGCCTTAGATTGTATCAGCAATGTCTCTCCTAGGTCAAGAGCAGATTGGGTTTCAATATGTGCTGCTCAAGTTCTTTAGAAGAAGCATTTTAGTGCAGCAAATGAAAGATGCATCATGCTCACTTTCCTTTGAAATTGAAAGATAACGAGTAGTGCCATCAGCTCAGTAATGGTAGCAACCAGCTACACCCATTTACTATTTGGAGAAGTCTGACCAGAAGGAGTTTTCATAACAGAATTGTGGCCAAAAGCCAAACCTTTAACCCCTTTATCCCCTTGGGTTTTTCCATTAAAGTTTTTTTCTCCTCTTCTTCCCAGAGCCATAACTTTTTTTTATTTTTCCACCAATATGGCCATGTGAGGGTTTGATTTTGGAGAGACGAGTTGTACTTTTGGTTTTACCACATCGTGACTAGGAAACGGGGAAAAAATTCAAAGTGCAATGCCACAATTGTTTTTGTTTTGGTTTTTTACCATGTTCACTAAATGCTAAAACTGACCTGCCGTTATGATTCTCCAGCTCATTATGAGTTCATAGATACCAAACATGTATAGGTCCTTTTTTATTTAAGTGGTGAAGAATAAAATAAAAAATTTATTTGAAAAAAGTCACCATTTTCCGAGACCCGTATTGTCTCCATTTTTTGTTATTAGGGGCTTATTATTAGGGCTTATTTTTGCATGCCAATATGATGTTTTATTGATTCCATTTTGGTGTAGATAAGATCTTTCCATTGACCGGTATTGCATTTGAATGGGGCAAAAGGGGAGTGACATAGCAGTTTGGTGATGACAACCACAGGAGTCTCCTGCATGGGCAGGGTTTATGACGTGCTTATGGCACCGGTATGTTAAATGCTGCTGTTGGAACTTGTCATGTTAACAGCCAGGGGTGGATCGTGACTCTACCTGCAGTGGTTAGGGGCACATGTCAGCTGATGGAATCACATAATATCTTCAGGGAGGTGTCTGATTGGCTCCAAATTTATTCAAAAACTGTGTGCAAGACTATCTAAAAGAATAAATGATTCAAACACAAAGAGGTTGATTTAATAAGAATGGCATAACACACCAGACTTACTGAAGGGCTCGCAGAAGTACAATGTGCTGAATTCGTTAAGAGGCGTACACTACTTAATGAACTGGGTACATTTTCTAAGTTGGGTGTGCCTATGTGCGCCTTGCTACAATTGCACCTCAAGTTAGGCACTGGAGTAGGATTTCTGGCATATAAAACACCAGCATTTTTAATGAATTGGAAAAGGGGGAAGAGGCATAATTATTTTGGCATAGCTTTTCAAACTGGCATGAGTAAAAAAAAAAAATGGACAAAATTTTGAGCAATTTTTATGTCTGGCATAAAAGTTTTGATGAATGGACTCCAAAGGGAAGTCACACCAAATACTCATTTGTTTTAGTTTTCTTTTATGTTTACTCAGTTTGCAATTTGTTAATTGATACCAATAAACTATAAAAACTTCTATTTTTAAAGTAATTCTTTTCTTGCAGCATGTTTTCCACACCTGCCTAAAACCTTTGCATAGTACAGTACTTACTGTTAACGTAGACTGTTTTTTGGTAGGTGTTGTAGGTAAAGTATCAACTGACCATGTCATATAATATAATCTTTGAATAGTATTTGCCTTATGAGATGTACAGTTACTTGTAAATGAATGTCTATTTGTAAATATATACATATATAAATATCTGTATTATATCTTTCTTATTTATTATTCCTAAATAGCATCCGTTTTCAAGAATTCTCCTGTCACACTCAGGACATGTTTTATTCTACCTCCTGTGGAATTGTTTACAAGATTAATACCTAACAATAAATGTATGATTTATCCTGCTCAATAAAAATTTCTGCTCAAATGTTGCTGTTTATTTATTTTAGCTTATGAATTCATTAAAAGATATAAGTGCTATTAGAATTAATTACTGAAATAAATGCAGAAATAGTAGGGTCCAACGCCACCAGAGCTTGACCCGAACCTTACCCTAAACCCGAACCCAATAGAAAGCAATGGAAACCCGAACTTTGGTGCTGTAAAATGGTCATAGTAAAAGCTAAGGGGCTGTAAAAGGAAGCAAAATGGGGGCTAAGAGCGGGACAATTGCCCTGCAAACAAATGTGGATAGGAAAATGACTTAAAATAACATAGAATAAAAAATAATAATAATCTTGTAGCAGGAGGCGGAGGTCCTAGTGGAGGGGAAGGTTGAGGAGGAGGTGGAGATAGAAGTGGCGTTGTAGATAATAGAGTGGGAGGAGGTGGCCAACACTGTTTATCTGTTGTTGTTTTTTTGTGTGTGTTTTTTATGTATTTTTTAGGATAATGACTTAAAATAACTTAGAATTTAAAAAAAAATCTTGCACAAGGAGGAGGGGGTCCAAGTGGAGGAGGCTGAGGAGGAGGTGGAAATGAACATGGTAGCCAACACTTTATTGTTTCATTTTTATTTTTGTTTTGTTTTTTAACCCCTTAACCCCAGAGCTTTTTTTGGTTTCACTCCCCTTCTTCCCAGAGCCATAACTTTTTTATTTTTCCATCAATATGGCCATGTGAGGGCTTGTTTTTTGCAGGACGAGTTGTACTTTTAAACAACACCATTGGTTTTACCATACCGTGTACTAGAGAATGGGACAAAAATTACAAGTGTGGTGAACTTGCAAAAAAGTACAATCCCACACGTGTATTTTTTTTGGCTTTTTTGCTAGGTTCACTAAATGCTAAAACTGACCTGCCATTATGATTCTCCAGATCATTACAAGTTCATAGACACCAAACATGTCTAGGTTCTTTTTTATCTAAGTGGTGAAAAAAAATTCCAAACTTTGTTAAAAAAAATTGCGCCATTTTCTGATACCCGTAGCGACTCCATTTTTCGTTATCTCGGGTGGGTGAGGGCTTATTTTTTTGCATGCCAAGCTGATAATGATACCATTTTGGTGCAGATACGTTCTTTTGATTGCCCATTATTGCATTTTAATGCAATGTCACGGCGACCAAAAAAACGTAATTCTGGCATTTTGACTTTTTTCTCACTGTGCCATTTAGTGATCAGCTCAGTTTTTTTTATTGATAGATTGGTTTTATTTTGAATGAGGTGAAAGGAGGGTGATTTGAACTTTTATTTTTTAAATTTTTTTGTATTTTTAAATTTTTTTTTTTACTTTTGGCATACTTCAATAGTTTCCATGGGACACTAGAAGCTGCCACAACCCAATAGATTGATCAGATCACCTCTATATAGCAGATTTACTCACTTGCTATGAGCGCCGACTACTGGGTGGCACTCACAGCAAGTCAGCACTAACAACCATAGAGGTCTCCAGGAGACCACCGGTTGTCATGCCAACACTCCGGTGACCTGCGATCACGTGACGGGTCACCAGTGTGCGTATTTCCAGCACAATTGCCAGAAGCGCTTGTTTAATGCCACTGCTGACCTTCACAATATTAGTGTGTCGCCACTGTGAGCCAACCTGTGTAGGTCCCTCAATCAGTGTAGCATTACCTGGACTGTACATAATATGTTCGCTTGTGATCGCCATCGAGTGTCAGCTCATTCTGACAGCTGACACACAACACTCAATACCAGGAGCAGTGCCTGCACTGCTCCCAGCACTTTAACCCTCAAAATTCTGCAAACGATATCGATCACACCACTTAGCAGGCATGCAGGGTTAGGGAGCCACTCTGCCATCATGATGACATATGGGTCACCAAACCTAGTAAACTTGGTACACCATGCTCCTGCTTTACTATGCTTTACAAACGATCAGACTGCAAAAAGTGAAAGTCTCATAGCGGGACAAAGTAAAAAGTTAAACAAAAAGTGAAAAAAAGTGAAGAAAATATTATAAGAATAAAAAAAAAAATCACAAAACAATAATAAAAAAAATAAAATATATTGTACCCAAAAATAAATATTTTTATGAAAAAAAAGTACACATATTTGGTATCACTGCATCCGGAACTGCTAAAAAAATGTGAAATAAAACACGATCAAAAAGACAAATATAAATGAAAATAGTATAGCTGGAAACATCATCTTGTCCTGCAAAAAGCAAGCCACCATACCACTTCCTCAGCGTAAAAATAAAAACGCAGAAATGCTCACTTGCTATGAACGCCAACCACCAACCACCAACGCCAACCACCAGGTGATGCTCATAGCAATCCTGCAATGACAACCATAAAGTACTGCTAAAGACCTCTGGTTTTCATGCCAAACCATTGGTGACCCACGATCACGTGACTGGTTCACCAATGGGAGGGATTTCCGGCACGCTTCCGGTAAGCGTGAGTTAAATGCCGCTGTCAAAGATTGACAGCGGCATTTAACAGGTTAACAGCCGCAGGTTGATTGCAATTCTACCCACGGCTGTTAGAGGCACATGTCAGCTGTTTAATACAGCTGACATGTGCTGGGAAAGAGGTGGGCTCAGCGCTGGACCCCACATCAAAGGGGGAGACATGACATGCGCAGTGTATGTACGGCGCATATTGTCAAGGGGTTAAAAAAATATATAAATGTGATATTGCTATAATCATACTGTGAGTCGCCTTGCCAGGGCCTGGAGTACTCGGTACCGGGTCCACTCACAATGGGATGGTCATGGTGCAAGCAACGGGATCCGTGGCTCTGGGAGCCCAAATAAAGGGGAAAGGTCTTTTAAGGGAGTTGTAATAAAGTTAGTGTTCGTGAAAACACCTGTGATTTTTGGTCAGAGGGACTGACGCTGCTTAAAGGGGTCCTCTGGGGCGATGTTACTGCAGCAAAGATGGTGACGCTTCCCACAGGTGAAAGGGGTCCCCAGGGCTCCTGTTATATTTGGCAGGGATGGTGAAGGCCGGCAAATAAATGGAGGACACAGGGTTGAAGTATTTACCTGGTTTACTGATGTTGTAGTTAGGTTCAGTCCACGGTATTGGCAACAGGTGTCGATAGAGTCCAGGCAGCCTGAAGACAAGAGGTCTGTATGGGAGCCTTTCACTTTGCACTGATTGCTAGTCCCTTGCTGCCTGTAGTGTCCTGACAAGGTCCTCAGTTACTCTCTGTCCAGGGACAGTTCCTGCATGGTAGGCAACTTGAGCTGTTCCCTTGGGGTCTCTGTACCCAGTGACTCTGGGCTCTAACTGTTGCTGTACCACAGGTGTTATGTGGGCAAGTCACTGTTAGCTTCATGCCCTCTGGTTCTGCCTGTAGTTCCCCATGACCTCAGGCTTCCGGTGCCCAGTTTCTGCACTCTAGCTTAGAGGAGGGCCAATCGCAGCCCTCCTCTAGCTCCTCATCACTCCTCTGCTCCTTCCCTGTCTCTTGTCTGCACCAGACAGCCTAACTCCTCCTCCAGACCAGGATGTATTTAGGGAAGTTCCCCTTAAACTGGGTTTAGAGCTCTCCCTTCTGGCCTGGAGTCAGGATGTGTTGAATGTAAGATTACCTACCAAAGGGATCCCTCCTGTCACCAGGCATGGTATTACCCTCCTCAAAAGGAAGGCAGCACCACTGTGGTACCCAAACTCCTGGGGTGCCACAACTGACCCAAAGAATAAAGCTGCCTTATTAATTTTACCACACGTGGAATAACATTAAAAAAAAATCACTTCTTGAATTGCTGGTTTTTGTTCATTCTACCTCCCAAAAATCAGAATAGAAAAATGTCATGTGTCTGTAAATGGTACCAGTAAAACATCAAGTCATGCCATGAAAAACAAGCCATAATATGACTCTGTCAGCCGAAATAAGGAAAAATGATACCTCTCAAAATATGGCAATGCAAAATCTATTTTTTGAAAAAGTGTCTTTTAGTGTGTGACAGCAGCCAAACAGAAAAACACGATATAAATCTGGTATTACTGTAATCGCACCAACCCAAAGTATAATGTCGTCTAATCACTTATACTGCATGATGAATGGCATAAAAATAAATAAAATAAATTCTTCACCTGCTGTTGATATGTTCAGTCTGCCTCCCAATCCCAAAGATTGCAGTAAGGCTCGGCTTACATTTATCCTGTGTGCTGCTCTGTGCTCTTACACTGGGCTTTCTGTGTGAATCTCTGAAATCTGTGATTCAGATAAAACCCCCGGCAGAAGATTCCCAATAATAAGATAGTTGGAGACACTGCGGATGCAGTCTGGCCTGTCATCAGGCAGTCTTTTAAGGTGTAGATAAAAGCGCGGTTCACAACAGTTTTGTGCACTTCTGAAAAAAGGACATCGCTGAGCAGGGGTAACTCTGCTGCCTCATTGTAGTGAATAGATCCTTTCATGTAAATCATTTCACTTTGAGATTTATATGGAAACCACAAAGTAAGTGCTCAGCATACAGCACAGGGGGATTCCACATTACTGGTAGCACATAGACTCGGGAAAAGTGTCACAAAAGAAATTC
This sequence comes from Ranitomeya variabilis, assembly GCF_051348905.1. Taxonomy (NCBI): domain Eukaryota; kingdom Metazoa; phylum Chordata; class Amphibia; order Anura; family Dendrobatidae; genus Ranitomeya; species Ranitomeya variabilis. The sequence continues at coordinate 719,758,586 of NC_135233.1, forward strand.
AGTAAATTCTACTCTACCAAATCCACTCCCTTCTGAGCCCCACAGTGTGCCTTAACCAAATTTAGCATCTACATGTTTGGCATTTCTGTAGCATAATTTACAGGTGTGTGTCTCCAGAAGCATGAACTGGGCATAGCATACTGGTTACTACAGCGTACTGGTTATTACAACGTTTTTCCCAATGGGGAATAATTTCCAAAATGGCATCACTTGAGGGGGGATTCTGTTCTACCATTACTTAGGAGTCCACAAACTATTCTAGGAACATATGCGCTCCAGGAGGCAAATGGTGATCCCGAGACTCGCCGTGTGGCTAAGCAGTACTGTACAGTCATATATGGGATACTTCTACTTTCAGAAAAAATTGTGGGACAAATTCTGGTGTTATTTTTACCCATTTCTCATTATGGAAATGTAGAATCTGGGACCAAAACAAAATTTTGGTGGTAAAAATAAAAAAAGTAATGACACCTGTGGTGTTAATATGATCACTGTACCCCTAGATGAATAAATTGAGAGGTGTAGTTTGTAAAATGGTGTCTCCCATGGGGGGTTCTGCTGTTCTGGCACCTTAGGGGCTCTGACAATGTGACATGGCATCCTCGAACCAGTCCAGCAAATTGACCACATATGGTGTATCGACGTACTCAGGAGAAGTTGCACAACAAATTTTTCTGTCCATTTTCTAATGTTACTTTTGTGAAAATAAAAATTTGGGGTTAACATGAAATTTTTGTGGGAACAATTTGATTATTTTCACAGCTCTACATTATAAACTTTTTTGAAGCACCTGGGTTTCAGGATGTACACCACACATCTAGATATAATCACTGAGGGGTCTAGTTTCCAAAATGGGGTCATTGTGGGGCTTTTCCTCTGTTCAGGCACATTAATAATCTTTATAATAATCCTTATTTTTATATAGCACTTACATATTCAGCAGCGCTTTACAGTTTGCACACATTATTATCATATTGTAGTATATAACACAGCCCATATAGTATATAGCACAGCCACATAGCATATAACACAGCCATGTAGTATATAACAGCCCACGTAGCATATAACACAGCCCACGTAACATATAACAGCCCATATAGTATATAGCACAGTCACATAGTATATAACACGGCCCACTTAGTTTATAGAACAGCCATGTAGTATACAGCACAGCCCACATAGTAGTCTACAGCACTGCCCACACAGTAGTATACAGCACGGCCCACACAGTAGTATACAGCACAGCCCACACAGTAGTATACAGCACAGCCCACACAGTAGTATACAGCACAGCCCACACAGTAGTATATAGCACTGCCCACACAGTAGTATACAGCAGTGCCCACATAGTAGTATATAGCACTGCCCACATAGTAGTATACAGCACTGCCCACGTAGTATATAGCAGCCCACGAGCACGTAGTATATAGCAGCCCACATAGTATATAACACAGCCAACGCAGTGTATATAGCAGTATATAGCAGCCCATGTGACGTAGAATACAGCACAGCCCACGCAGTATATAACACAGCCAGCCATTTAGTATATACAGTCAGACTCAGTAGTTTATGCCTTTAGTCTGTATGATGCAAGTTGCAACATTTGAGATTTGGAAAGTAAAAGGGTCAGTGTTCAGTGTTCTCTTCTGACTATCTATAGGGGGGGGATAAAATAGGGAGGGGAAATAGTCTCAGAGACCCTCAGTCTACATGATGACCTAACTCGTCAGGATCAGAAACCAGGAAAGGCCTGGTTCACAAACTCTGAATGAAGCAAGCAAAACAGCTTAGCATTAGGATGCACGCAGCAGGCCCAAGCCCAGCACTAAATCCCACATTTCTACACCCGGACTACCTCTATCAGCTGTGCTCCTCTCACTCGCTCCTTCAGCTGCACTGAGGTTTTTCTCGCTAACACTAGCATCGTTTGTGTCTTCACTATGTCCGCCATATTGCCGTGGTCGCTGATATTGGAATACGTACAGTCTGGTCTTCGGGAAAACGGCTGCCAATATTTAGCTCTGCACACTAAACTGAAGACAAATTCCTGTTAACAAAAGCGGTAACTAAGGACTCGGTTACCAAGCTGCATGGGAGTAATAAGGTGACCACGTGACTTATCAGCTATTGGAGGACTACAAGTTGCAAGTTCAGTATACACATCTCATTGTACGAGACAGAGACTGCTCATATATTACCGGGCCGGAAGCACTCTGCTGTAATGTGACACGGTGATGATCTGCACATGAAGCTGCTCTGGGGGGCAGGCTGCATCCCATTCCCCCCCACCCCCGCCCCCGCAATGTGCAGCGTTGGGACCGTCACCGAAGACGAGTCACTCACTCACTGCTTCACTCGGCGCCGTCACCCTCGTTGTGGACACGGAGAGGGACTCCTGAGTCCTGACAGCAGCTGCTGCTCGTCTTCTCCTGCTTGGCGCTGCCGCTGCTGGAGCCTGGACCTGTTCTGGAAGTGGAATGGAATGGAACCAACGTGAACGGAATGGATGTGATCCGATGATCTTCTTCTTTGTGCTCTTCTTGCCGGGTCTTAGGATGACAAGCCAACCGGAAGTGACAGGCAGATGACCCGGCGGCGCCCAGAAGTGACTCTCTTTGTATTGTATCCATGGTGACGGGCCGGCGGAGGTGAGTATTGCAGCTGCGCAGCGCCAGGCGCCAGCAAAACCCTTAGATCTCTGTGCCGCCTGCTTCTGAGGCGCCGTCGGGCGCTGGGGATGAGGGATTTGAATTAGTAGTCTGAGTCACTGTAGTCACACACAGCAGGGATGTAGTGCACTACCATAAATGGGCCCCCCTGTCTCGCCAGGGCCCCGGCACTTGCCCGGGTGCGCCGGGTGCTGACGCCGGCCCTGCTCAAAGCTCTATGTTATTAACTTGTGTGGAGTTAACCTGGGGGTTCAAGGTCCTCACCACATGCCTAGATAGTTCCCTGAGGGGTTTAGTGTCTAAAAATAGTGTCACATGTAGGCTGTTTCTTCTGTTTAGGGCAAACAGGGGCATTCCAAATGCGACATGGCATCTGCTAATTATTCCAGTGTAAGATGGCCACTGGACAAGTCCTTGAAGGGAGATACGTGTCATTGCAGTTATTAGCTGCGATGATGTGAGCTCAGAAGCATGTTCCAGCACATATAGTGATGAGAGAGTTATCAGGCCATTCCAGGGCTGGATTTTATGAGCAGTCATAAGAGATGGGTGGTAATGACTGCTCACATATCCCAACCCCAGAGGCATGGTTTGGCAAATTAAAAGGAGGCCGAGCGTCTAATTCAGTGTCTGGAGCTGGAGAGGTGTGTGGGTCAGAGGTGTATCTAGGGTTTCTGACACCCAGGGCAAGAGTTCAGTTTGGCGCCCCGCCCGCAGGACATATGCGATTTGCACACTCGGTCATGTACCCACGAGCTCCTCTCCCTAATGGTCTCAATGTTCAGTGAAAAACTGAGAGAAGCAAAAGAGAAGCTGGTTGTCACAGGACAATAAGTATGAAAATCGCATATGAGTGAGGTGTCCATGTGATGACTACTGGAACCTGCAGAGCTGAATCCTGACATCGCAGGCTTCTGAATTCTCACAACTCATGCACTGCACACGTTTAGGATTCTCCCTTGCCAGTGGACAGTCATGTCAGCACAAGCATGTGATTTGTATACTTCTGGCCACATTCTGACTAGACGTGCCCGACCTCGCTCAGTTCATTTTCATTGAGTGAGGCCACACATGTCTAGTCAGCACGTGACCACACGTATGTAAAATCGCCAGCACTAGAGAATCCTGACAGCATGCAGTGCGCACTGTGAGAATTCAGAAGTCTGCAGCCACAAAGAATGACTGCAGACTCATTACAAACCTGGACATCCCCTTTAATGCTCCTAGCATAATTAAAAACATGAGAATTAGTATCACAAATAACATTTACATCCAGGTACCTTATAGATGACGTCGTCTCTGGAGTCGTTCTCCTTCTTTTCTTCATCTTGTCCAGACCCCATGATGAGTTTTCTCATCCACTGCCGTCTCTGCAGATTTCCACTTCTCCGCTCTTTTGCAGAAAATCTCCACATGATGCCCTTAAAGATAGAAGTGTCATTATCATGCTCCTGAATAAAAAATTGCCCCTCACTATATTGTCTGCACAAAATATGACCCCCCACACTGTCCTACTTATGGTACATGCTCTTCACACTGACTTCTCCTTTCCATACCGGCCCCCTCTTCACACTGTCCTCTCACACTGTTTCCCCCCTATAGGGCCCAGAATTTATACGGTACTCCCTCATCACACTCCCCCTTCCTGGTATACTGTCCCCTCCTGGCTGTGCCCTTACACTGTCCCTCCATGCTACGCCCCCACTACTCAGTTTCTATTCTGTGCCCACTCACTTTTCTCCCCCCATGCTGTTTCCTCACACTATTCCCCTCCCTCCTCATACTGTCTCCTCTCACATCTCTCCTGTTCACCTTACTGTCTCCTCATATATTTACCCCCTCACTTTCTATACTGACTGCTCACCTGACTCCACATACTATGTCTGCACACATCCCATCACCCTCATGTTTCCTCATACATGCCCTCATTCCAATATACTGTTTCCTCATACATGCCCCCCATCTCCCCCTTTGCTCTTCATTTTGTGTCCACAAATCTCCCCCACACATTAAATCCCCCCATCTCCACTCCAATTCTCCCCAAACAATAAATCCCCCCATTCCCCAGAAAGCCCCTCATCACCCCCATCTCCTCATCCCCCCACAGACCCTCATCAACCCCCCATTTCCAACACAGCCCCTCATCACTCCCCCATTCCCCACACAGGCCCCCATCATCCCCCCATTCCCCATACAGCCCCCCATTCCCCACAGGCCCTCATCATCCCCCATACAGACCCTCATCATCCCCCCATTCCCCACAAAGGCCCTCATCACCCCGCTTCTCCACAGAGCCCCTCATCATCCCCCCCATTCCCCACACAGGCTCTCATCATCACCCACACAGCCTCTCATCCCCTCATTCCCTACACAGCCCCCATCACCCACATACAGCCCCTCATCACCATTCTCCTTACACAGTCCCTCATCATCATCCCCCCAATTCCCCACACAGCCTCTTATCATCCACTACACAGCTCCTCATCATCATCCCCCTATTCCCCACACAGCCTCTTATCATCCACTACACAGCCCTTCATCATCATCCCCCCATTCCCCACACAGCCTCTTATCATCCACTACACAACCCCTCATCATCATAACCCCATTCCCAACACACCTCGGTAATCTCCTCACACGGCTCCTTGCTGCAGACCCTCGGTCCTCTCCTCACACGGCTCCATGTTGCAGACCCTCAGTCCTCTAGCAGCCTCATCAGCTTCCTGCTATCATGTCTTCACTGGACTGAAGGAGGCCCCACCCCTTCCGGTGACATCATTACCTCCCGAAATCACCTCCGTTCTAGTCACTGCAGTCAGATCTTCAATTGTACTCGTGTCTGTAAGATATGAGTACAATTGAATACTGGGAGCCGGGGCACTGCAGCTTCTCTGTGCCGGCTGTCAGCTTGACAGTCAGCACAGAGAACAGCTGACTCCCAGTCTGGGGGGTGGCAGAACACTGCTGACCACCACCCCTGCCCGCTGCGCCCGGGACACATGCCCCGGCTGCTTCCCCCTAGATACGCCACTGGTGGTGCTGTGCTAAGGCCTAAAGAGCCGGACACTATCCTGAATGGGCGGTACCTGCTGTATGTTGTATGGACTTTTTTTTTTATGCTTTCACTTTGTGCTGAAAAGGCTGTGCTTTGTTTTGCCATGCGGAGCAGTTTATGAACTTTTAAAAAACTTGCCTGGAAATTGCAGAAATACCGCTTCCTATGCCTACCTCAACCGCAGCTGATTGAGTAGAAACCTCTACAATTGGTGCTAGAAGCACGGGCATGAATCCCAAGGGGCAGTATGACCTCCGCACAGATATCGCATGTCCTGGGTGAAAGCAGCTGCAGTAGCTAAATCTGACAAGTTGGAGTTTATAAAGCAACTCGTACAGGCTAATCTCCAGCAATAACAGATTGGCAGCAGCAGCATCAACAACAGCAGCAGCAGTGGCGAGAGCAGCAGCAGATGCAGGGGCAGCACAGGTAGCAGATGGAACTCCTAGCTGAGGCGATCTGTGGCAGGGCAACTGCCCCAACCCCAAATCTAGGTGATGACTCTCATGTGAGGAAGACAGTAAGAAGAGCATTGCAAAAGTTGACCCTGGGTGATGACATTGAGGCAAAGGGTGCCGGAGCGTGAGAAATTGCCTCCGGAGTAGTGGGTAAATGTTCTGGCACCATATTTAACAGGTGAACCGCAGAAGGCTTATTATAACTTGGCGTTGCAGGATGCAAAAGAGTATGCCAAGTTAAAGGCTGAGATCTTGGCACGCTTAAGAGTGGCTCAGACTGTCAGGGTGCAAAGGGTGCAACCAGTGAGCCTGTTGCAGTGATTAACCTCCCTGATCCCAAATGTTTGCCCTCCTACTAGTGATGAGCGAGTACACTCGTTGCTCGGGTTTTCCCGCGCACGCTCGGTGGTCTCCGAGTATTTGTGAGTGCTCGGAGATTTAGTTTCTGTCGATGCAGCTGCATGATTTACAGCTGCTAGCCAGCCTGAGTACATGTGGTGGTTGTTTGGCTGCTAGGATATCCCAACATGTATTCAAGCTGTCTAGCAGCCATAAATCATGCAGCTGCGTTAACAAAAACTAAATCTCCCAGCACTCACAAATACTAGGAGACCACCCGAGCATGCTCGGGAAAACCTGAGCAGCGAGTATACTTGCTTATCACTACCTCCTACACCTTGTCCAAAAATGGTTGCAACCTGAATCCTTCTCCCTGGCACAGATGGTGGAGAAGGTTGTCATGGACAGGTTAATACACTCCTTCATGACCAGTGCAATTTCGCAGGGAGATCCTCAAAATGCTGATGACCTAGTGGGCTTGATGGAGCGAAACCAGGTGGCCGAGAGTTCCTTGGGGAAGCAAGGGGTTGGAGCATCCTCATACTGGGGTTCCCAAAGGGGGCGAACACCCAAAAGAGGGGGGGGACAACCATGAGCCCAGGAGGCAACTGAGCCAAAGGCCCCATCCAATAGTGTAATTTGTTGAAGATGTCATACCCCAGGTCACATAGCCACCCTTTTCTCCATGACCACCAAGACAATGGACTGCAGCATCGGATGGTGCTGCTCATATTTTGCGTATCCCGCCTGCAGTGCTGTCCCTCAACCAGGTGAGGGACTACAGGCATGCCCTGTGACAGTAAACAAGGTACAAATGACTGGTCTGTTGGACTAGAAGAGTTTGATAATCCTAGTGAGGGACACAAATAACCATCAGCTGATTCCTGAAAAGAGGATGGGCATCCGCAGTATCCATGGCAATGCTAAGGACTACCCTGTAGCCCAAGTAGTCATAAACACAAACTGTGGCACCGTGTTCCATGAGTTCGGCATGGTCAAGGACTCATTGCACCCTTTTATAATAGGGCGGGACTTTGCATTATTTTGGGACTTGTGGGGAAAGGGAGGACAACAGCCAGGTTGCTCCTAAAGAAACCTTGTCACAGGCTGCAGATGACAGGTTTCCATTTTGTGTGCTTGTTTGTGATCAGGATGAGACAGCATCCACTGAGGCCAACGTCCCTGCGCTGGGGTGTCCGGGGGAAACTTTGGAACTACCCGACTCAGGAATTTAACTCTAAAAGGGGCATTTGATAATGTAACGGTAATTCATGGTGTTGCTCAAGAGCTGGGGTCTGACACCCGATACCCATATTTTGCCATGAATGGGGAGTTGATATATCAGGTCACCATGCTGAAAGGGGAGGTTATTGAGTAATTATTGGTGCAGAGTGTTAGACATGGCCCATACACATGTGTTAGGTGGTCACCTGGGAGTAGAAAAATACCAGGAATGGATCCTGCCAGCTGGCTTCCCATGTGGCCCACTTTTGTAGCCCCTTAGTGCCATTGCCCATTATTGAGGTGCCATTTGATTGCATAGCCATGAATTTAGTGGGACCCCTAGTCAAGTCCACCAGAGTATGTCAGTATATCTTGGTGGTACTGGAATATGCTACACGATACCCAGAGGATATTCCACTATGTAACTTCTCCACCAAGTGTATTGCCCGAGCATTGGTCCATGTCTTCTCCAGAGTGGGGTTGCCTAAAGAGATCCTGATGGACCAACGGACCCCGTTTATGTCAAAAGTGATGAAGGAGTTGTGCAAAACCCTGCAAATCTCACAACTCAAGCCCTCAGTTTACCATCCACAGAGGGATGGCTTGGTAGAAAGATTCAATAAAACCTCGAAGGCCATGTTGAAGAAGGTTGTGGACAAAGACAGCCGGGACTGGGACTGTCTACTACCGTACCTTCTATTCTCCATCAGAGAAGTCTCACAGGCCTCTACCGGATTCTCCCTTTTGAACTCTTGTATGGCCTAGACCCTCGTGGGTTCCTCGACATAGTAAAAGAGACATGGAAGTCGGAGTCTACACCCTAGCTGAGTGTGATCGGACATGTGGTCCAAATGCAAGAGAGGATTGCCAAGGTGATGCCCCTCGTGAAAGAAGACTTCCTCAAAGCACAAGAGGCACAGTTGAGGGTGCACAATAGGTTGGCAAGTGTGAGACACTTCGACCCTGGGGATTGAGTACTGGTGCTGGTACCTATGATGGAGACCAAATTCCTGGCTAAAAGGCAGGGCCCATATGAAATAGTTGAAAAGATTGGAGATGTAAACTATAAAGTCCTCCAACCAGGGAGAAGGAAGCCCTACCAGGTATACCATGTCAATCTGATTAATCCATGGCGAGATAGGGAGCCCGTGGAAGCTCAGTGTTTGGAGGCCAAACTTGAAGCATACGTGCAGAGAGGCTGTCACATGCCCAAAAGCAACAGTGCCAAAAGTTGCTACAGCAGAACAGAGACCTGTTCTCAGAGCTGCCAGGTTGTACAAAGGTCATAGAGCATGAGGTTCTGACAGAGTCTCGAGTCCTGGTTAACTTGAAGCTGTATCAGATTCCCGAAGCCTGCCAAGAGGTGTTCCGAAAAGAAGTGAAGCGGATGCTGAGCCTGGGAGTCATCGAGGAATCCAAGAGTGGCTGGTCCAATAGTCTTAATGCCGAAACCAGATGGAGAATGGCGGTTTTGCAATGACTATAAGAAGATGAAAGAGGTTTCTAAGTTTGATGCATACCAGATGCCCTGGGTCAATGAATTAATTGAGAGGCTAGGGCCGGCTTGGTACATTATAACCCTAGACCTCACAAAAGGGTATTGGCAAATCCCCATGTCCCAAGATAAGACTGCCTTTTCAATGCCAGATGGATGCACCCAATGCACTAGGATGCCGTTTGAGTTGCAAGGCACTCCAGCCACATTCCAGAGAGCCAGGCTGGGCATTTCCTTATCTCAAGAGGCAAACGGGGACGAGCACCCCATAATACATCTTAGCTGAAAGTTGTCATCCTGGGAGAAAAATTATTCCATAGAGTAGAAGGAATATTTAGCCATCAAGTGGGTGTGGGACACTTTAAGGTACTACCTCTTAGGCAGGAAGTTCAGACTAGTGTCAGACCACACCCCACTGAATGGATGAGGGAGAAAAAAGGGAACAATGCCCAAGTGACCAGGTGGTTTCTAGCACTTCAGAATTTTAACTTTTATGTGGAGCATAGGCCAGGGAAACTGCATGGCAATGCTGACACTCTGTTGAGAGTCCACTGTTTGTTGGTAGAAGGTGCCAAGCCTCCCAGCTTTGTGCAAGGGTGGGTATGAAAGATGGCTGCCAGGCAAGTTCTTGAGGGGAGATATGTGTCATTGCGGTTATTAGCTGTGGTGATGTGAGCTTGGAAGCATGATCCAGCACATATAGTGCTGAGAGTGTTATAAGGCCATTCCAGGACTGGGTTTTATGAGCAGTCATAAGAGATGGGTGGTAATGACTAGGGTTGAGCGAAACGGGTCGATCATTTTCAAAAGTCGCCGACTTTTGGCTAAGTCGGCGTCTCATGAAACCCGATCCGACCCCTGTGCTTGTCGGCCATGCGGTACGCGACTTTCGCGCCAAAGTCGCGTTTCAATGACGCGAAAAGCGCCATTTCTCAGCCAATGAAGGTGAACGCAGAGTGTGGGCAGCGTGATGACATAGATCCTGGTCCCCACCATCTTAGAGAAGGGCATTGCAGTGATTGGCTTGCTGTCTGCGGCGTCACAGGGGCTATAAAGGGGCGTTCCCGCCGACCGCCATCTTACTGCTGCTGATCTGAGCTTAGGGACAGGTTGCTGCCGCTTCGTCAGAAGCAGGGAGAGCGTTAGGCAGGGTCCACTAACCACCAAACCGCTTGTGCTGCAGCGATTTCCACTGTCCAACACCACCTTCGGTGTGCAGGGACTGTGGAAGCTATTTTTTTTTTTTTTTCCCCTCAGCGCTGTAGCTCATTGGGCTGCCCTAGAAGGCTCCGTGATAGCTGTATTGCTGTGTGTACGCCACTGTGGAAACCAACTGCTTTTTTCAAAGCACATATCCTCTTGTTCCTTCCTTTCTGCACAGCTATCTTTTTTGTTTGTCCACACTTTTTATTTAATTTGTGCATCAGTCCACTCCTATTGCTGCCTGCCATACCTGGCTTACATTACTGCAGGGAGATAGTAATTGTAGGACAGTTTTTTTTTTTTTTTGTTTTTTTTTTGTGGGAGATTAAGATTGGCATTTCTGCTACAGTGCCATCCCTGTGTGTGCCATCTCTCACTGAGTGGGCCATAGAAAGCCTATTTATTTTTTCCGTGATTTGTGTTCTAAAATCTACCTCAACACAAAAACACTACATCAATCAGTGGGAGAAAAATATTGGCCTCAGTCAGGGCTTGTGTGCCACTGCTGTGTGTGCTATCTCTCATTCAGTGGGCTATAGCAAGCCTATTTTTTTTTTTTTTTTTTAATATTATTTGGTTTCTAAAGTCTCCCTGAAAAAAAAAAAAAACCTAAAAAAACAGTGGGAGAGTAATATTGCCCTTTCAGCTTGTGTGCCAGTCTTGACTCCCGGGTGTGCCACCTCTCTCCCTCTCATTCAGTGGGCCATAGAAAGCCTATTTATTTTTTTTTTTTAATATTATTTGGTTTCTAATTCTCCCTGAAAAAAAAAAAAAAACCTAAAAAAACAGTGGGAGAATAATATTGCCCTTTCAGCTTGTGTGCCAGTCTTGACTCCTGGGTGTGCCACCTCTCTCCCTCTCATTCAGTGGGCCATAGAAAGCCTATTTATTTTTTTTTTTAAATATTATTGGGTTTCTAAAGTCTCCCTGAAAAAACAAAAAATACATAAAAAAACAGTGGGAGAGTAATATTGCCCTTTCAGCTTGTGTGCCAGTCTTGACTCCTGGGTGTGCCACCTCTCTCCCTTTCATTCAGTGGGCCATAGAAAGCCTATTTATTTTTTCCGTGATTTGTGTTCTAAATTCTACCTCAACACAAAAACACTACATCAATCAGTGGGAGAAAAATATTGGCCTCAGTCAGGGCTTGTGTGCCACTGCTGTGTGTGCTATCTCTCATTCAGTGGGCTATAGCAAGCCTATTTTTTTTTTTTTTTTTTTTTTTTTTTATATTATTTGGTTTCTAAAGTCTCCCTGAAAAAAAAAAAAAAACCTAAAAAAACAGTGGGAGAGTAATATTGCCCTTTCAGCTTGTGTGCCAGTCTTGACTCCTGGGTGTGCCACCTCTCTCCCTCTCATTCAGTGGGCCATAGAAAGCCTTTTTTTTTTTTGGTTTTTTTAATATTATTTGGTTTCTAAAGTCTCCCTGAAAAAAACAAAAAAAACATAAAAAACAGTGGGAGAGTAATATTGCCCTTTCAGCTTGTGCGCCAGTCTTGACTCCTGGTTGTGCCACCTCTCTCTCTCTAATTGTGGGCCATAGAAAGCCTTTTTTTTTTTTTTTTTTAATATTATTTGGTTTCTAAAGTCTCCCTGAGAAAAAAAAATAAATAAATTAGGTGGGAGATTAATATTGACATTAGTGCTTGAGTGACAGTCCTGCGTGTGTGTCATCTCTGTGATTTTGTGCCACAGAAAACAGAGTGTGTAACATTGTGCCTGATTTTCCTTGTGGTCTCACCAACCTGTTAAGGGATATTGAAATCATACTGAAGTTATAGCTCACCGTGTAAGTTGTTTGACAGCAACAAATAAAGTTACTTTGGTTAAGATTTTAAAACAATGAGGAAGTCTGGTGCAAGAGGTCGTCGTGGGCGTTCATTGTCAGCTGGTAATGATGGTAGTGGTAGTGGAGCATCAGGTGGTCGTGGGGATAAAAATATTCCACCTAAGTCTGGAGCTGTGGAGCCAGTTTCGTCGTCAGGCTACACAAGGCCTCGAACGCTCTCTTTTCTGGGAGTAGGAAAACCGCTTTTAAAGGCGGAGCAGCAACAGCAAGTTTTGGCTTACATTGCAGACTCAGCCTCTAGCTCTTTTGCCTCCTCTTCCGAAACTGGTAAATGTAAAAGCAGCGCGTCGCTTGTGGATGTTCACGGTCAGGGACAAGTCGCTTCCTTGTCCTCCTCAGCAAAAACTACAACAAGAGAGAAGGATGCAGCAGGCGACACAACGGGTCACTCCATGGAGCTCTTTACACATACCGTCCCTGGCTTAGAAAGTGAAACATTTAACAGGCCATGCCCATTACAAGTATATTCTGACATGGAGTGCACTGATGCACAGCCACAGCCAGAGTACTATGCTGCTCCTTTGACTCAGACCACCACATTGCCCTCTCAGGGTACAGATCCACAATCAGACCCTGATGAGACTATGTTGCCCCGCCACGAACGCTATACCACCGACCGACACAGTGACACAGACGAAGTTGCACACGAGCTCGAAGAGGAGGTAATAGATGACCCAGTTATTGACCCCGATTGGCAGCCATTGGGGGAACAGGGTGCAGGCGGCAGTAGTTCAGAAGCGGAGGTGGAGGAGGGGCCGCAGCAGGCATCAACATCGCAACAGGTTCCATCTGCCGGGCCCGTATCTGGACCAAAACGCGTGTCAAAGCCAAAACCTGTTGGAGCACAGCGTTGCCATCCGGTTAAAGCTCAGTCTGCAATCCCTGAAAAGGGATCCGAGTCTAGGAAGAGTGCAGTCTGGCATTTTTTTAAACAACATCCAACTGATCAGCGCAAAGTCATCTGTCAAAAATGTTCAACTAGCTTAAGCAGAGGTCAGAATCTGAAAAGTCTAAATACTAGTTGCATGCATAGACACTTAACCACCATGCATTTTCAAGCCTGGACTAACTACCAAACGTCCCTCAAGGTTGTAGCACCCTCGGCCAATGAAGCTAGTCAGCAACGCAACATCCCTTCCGTCACTGTAAGGCCACCATTTTCCGCACCACCGGCAGTATCTGTGCAGGTTTCTTTGCCAGCCAAAAGCAGTCAGGGTCAGGGAATCACCAGTTTTGTAGGAGGAAATATTGCATCTAGGGCACCGGCGGAAACAATACCGTCTCCAACCGTCTCTCAGTCTGCCATGTACACCGGCACACCCGAAAGTTCCACGATCTCCAGCTCTCCAGTCCAGCTCACCCTACATGAGACTCTGGTTAGAAAAAGGAAGTACTTATCCTCGCATCCGCGTACACAGGGTTTTAACGCCCACATAGCTAGACTAATCTCGTTAGAGATGATGCCCTACCGGTTAGTTGAAAGCGAAGCTTTCAAAGCCCTGATGGAGTACGCTGAACCACGATACGAGCTACCCAGTCGACACTTTTTTTCCAGAAAAGCCATCCCAGCCCTGCACCAGCATGTTAAACAGCGCATCGTCCATGCACTCAGGCAATCTGTGAGTACAAAGGTGCACCTGACTACAGATGCATGGACCAGTAGGCATGGCCAGGGACGTTATGTGTCCATCACGGCACACTGGGTGAATGTGGTGGATGCAGGGTCCACAGGCGACATCAATTTAGGGACAGTTGTGCCTAGCCCACGGTCTAGGAAACAGTTGGCTGTAGGCGTTCGCACCCCCTCCTCCTCCTCGTCCTCCTGCAGAAGCTACAGCTCTTCCACAGAACGCAGTCTGCCAACCACTCCATCGGCAGATGACACTGTTGCACACCAGTTGTCCCATTATGGGCCAGCTACTGCCAAGCGTCAGCAGGCTGTATTGGCTATGAAGTGCTTGGGCGACAATAGACACACCGCGGAAGTTCTGTCCGAGTTCTTGCAACAAGAAACGCAGTCGTGGCTGGGCACAGTAGATCTTGAGGCAGGCAAGGTAGTGAGTGATAACGGAAGGAATTTCATGGCTGCCATCTCCCTTTCCCAACTGAAACACATTCCTTGCCTGGCTCACACCTTAAACCTGGTGGTGCAGTGCTTATTGAAAACTTATCCTGGGTTCTCCGACCTGCTCCTCAAAGTGCGTGCACTTTGCTCACATATCCGATGTTCGCCTGTACACGCCAGCCGTATGCAGACCTATCAGCGGTCTTTGAACCTTCCCCAGCATCGCCTAATCATAGACGTTGCAACAAGGTGGAACTCAACACTGCACATGCTTCAGAGACTGTGCGAACAGAGGCGTGCTGTTATTTATTTGTGGGAGGATACACGGGCAGGCAGTAGGATGGCAGACATGGAGTTGTCAGGTGTGCAGTGGTCTAAGATACAAGACATGTGTCAAGTCCTTCAGTGCTTTGAGGAATGCACACGGCTGGTTAGTGCAGACAATGCCGTAATAAGCATGAGCATCCCCCTAATGCGTCTGCTGATGCAAAGTTTGACGCACATAAAGGAGCAGGCGTCTGCACCAGAGGAAGAGGAAAGCCTTGATGACAGTCAGCCATTGTCTGGTCAGGGCAGTGTACAGGACGAGGTAGCGGGCGAAGAGGAGGTGGAGGACGAGGAGGATGATGGGGATGAGTATATTTTTAATGCCGAACCTTTCCCGGGGGCACAGGAATTTGGTTGCGTGTCACGGCCGGGTTCTGGTTTTTTGAGGGACACAAGTGACGTAGATTTGCCTGCAACTGCCCCTCAACCAATCACAACCGGAGATTTGACAACTGGAACTTTGGCCCACATGGCGGATTATGCCTTACGTATCCTAAAAAGGGACACACGCATTACGAAAATGATGAACGATGACGATTACTGGTTGGCCTGCCTCCTTGATCCACGCTATAAAGGCAAATTGCAAAATATTATGCCACATGAGAACTTGGAACTAATATTAGCAACCAAACAATCAACTCTTGTTGACCGTTTGCTTCAGGCATTCCCAGCACACAGCGCACGTGATCGTTCTCACACGAGCTCCAGGGGGCAGCAGACTAGGAGTGTTAGGGGTGCACACATCAGAAGTGGCGTTGGACAGAGGGGTTTTCTGACCAGGTTGTGGAGTGATTTTGCTATGACCGCAGACAGGACAGGTACTGCTGCATCAATTGAAAGTGACAGGAGACAACATTTGTCCAGTATGGTTACTAACTATTTTTCATCCCTTATCGATGTTCTCCCTCAACCGTCATTCCCATTTGATTACTGGGCCTCCAAATTAGACACCTGGCCAGAATTGGCAGAATATGCATTGCAGGAGCTTGCTTGCCCGGCAGCAAGTGTCCTATCAGAAAGAGTATTCAGTGCTGCAGGTTCAATATTAACCGAAAAAAGGACTCGTCTGGCTACCCAAAATGTTGACGATCTAACATTCATTAAAATGAACCACAACTGGATTTCGAAATCTTTTGCCCCACCTTGCCCGGCCGACACCTAGCTTTCCTATGAAAAGCTCTTGCCTGTGAATTACTTTTCTAATGTCTAATTTGCTGCAGCTGATTGTACAGCATACGACATGTTTACACCTCCCTAAATGGCAAAACTCCCCACACGGGGCCGTGGTATCGCGACTTGGCGCAAGCACCCGTGAGACTGCTGTTTGTCTGAAGAGGTGGGTGTGCTCGCTTTTGGTTGACGGCATTGCTACTGGGTCCCTCATAGTACAAGGTAGTGTCTCTGGCGGTGGTGGTGCGCACCCAACGTCAGACACACCGTTGTAACATGAGGGGCCCTGGGGCGGTCCAGCCGGCCTCAAGAGAGTTCCCCCCTACCCCAGCTCAAAATGTGCTCTACCACGTGCAAAATTATGTCGCACAGCTCCACCAATCTTTAGTCTATTCGCTGACATCATTCAATGTCTGGCACTGACAATACAAATTTGTAGACATCTATGATGCAACTTAAAGTAGTCTGTGTCTGTGTCCTATATTGGCACCATTAAATAGTTACTGCCAAATTACTATGTCAGAAACTCAGTAGATGAGCCCACCCCTGTACCTAAGTATGCCACCTTTTTTTTTTGTTTTGGTTGTTTTGCGAGACATTAACATCTATTTATATTTTGGGAGTACTGGGACAGACACTCCTTGCACTACTCCTCCACTCACCACCAAGCTGCCTGTGTATCCATGTAACCGCTGTAAAACTGCCATGAGCCTATTGTTTGTTATTTTAGGCCTTTGATAGCCTGTCTGCGGTCCCTACTTTAAATACTCCTCCACTGACCACCAAGCTGCCTGCCCGTGTATCCATGTAACCGCTGTGAAACTGCCATGAGCCTATTGTTTGTTATGTTAGGCCTTTGATAGCCTGTCTGCGGTCCCTACTTTAAATACTCCTCCACTGACCAGACCACTGCTGCCCGTGTACCCCTGGAACCAATTATAAAGTGCCTACAGCCAGCCCATTTTCTTATGTTAGGCCTTTGAAGCCTGTCTGCGGTCCCTACTTTAAATACTCCTCCACTGACCAGACCACTGCTGCCCGTGTACCCCTGGAACCAATTATAAAGTGCCTACAGCCAGCCCATTTTCTTATGTGAGGCCTTTGAAGCCTGTCTGCGGTCCCTACTTTAAATACTCCTCCACTCACCACCACCAAGCTGCCTGCCCGTGTATCCATGTAACCGCTGTGAAACTGCCATGAGCCTATTGTTTGTTATGTTAGGCCTTTGATAGCCTGTCTGCGGTCCCTACTTTAAATACTCCTCCACTGACCAGACCACTGCTGCCCGTGTACCCCTGGAACCAATTATAAAGTGCCTACAGCCAGCCCATTTTCTTATGTTAGGCCTTTGAAGCCTGTCTGCGGTCCCTACTTTAAATACTCCTCCACTGACCAGACCACTGCTGCCCGTGTACCCCTGGAACCAATTATAAAGTGCCTACAGCCAGCCCATTTTCTTATGTTAGGCCTTTGAAGCCTGTCTGCGGTCCCTACTTTAAATACTCCTCCACTCACCACCACCAAGCTGCCTGCCCGTGTATCCATGTAACCGCTGTGAAACTGCCATGAGCCTATTGTTTGTTATGTTAGGCCTTTGATAGCCTGTCTGCGGTCCCTACTTTAAATACTCCTCCACTGACCAGACCACTGCTGCCCGTGTACCCCTGGAACCAATTATAAAGTGCCTACAGCCAGCCCATTTTCTTATGTTAGGCCTTTGAAGCCTGTCTGCGGTCCCTACTTTAAATACTCCTCCACTGACCACCAAGCTGCCTGCCCGTGTATCCATGTAACCGCTGTAAAACTGCCATGAGCCTATTGTTTGTTATTTTAGGCCTTTGATAGCCTGTCTGCGGTCCCTACTTTAAATACTCCTCCACTGACCACCAAGCTGCCTGCCCGTGTATCCATGTAACCGCTGTAAAACTGCCATGAGCCTATTGTTTGTTATTTTAGGCCTCTGATAGCCTGTCTGCGGCCCCTACTTGCAATACTCCTCCACTGACCACCAAGCTGCCTGCCCGTGTATCCATGTAACCGCTGTAAAACTGCCATGAGCCTATTGTTTGTTATTTTAGGCCTTTGATAGCCTGTCTGCGGTCCCTACTTTAAATACTCCTCCACTGACCACCAAGCTGCCTGCCCGTGTATCCATGTAACCGCTGTAAAACTGCCATGAGCCTATTGTTTGTTATTTTAGGCCTTTGATAGCCTGTCTGCGGCCCCTACTTGCAATACTCCTCCACTGACCACAATGCTGCCTGGAGTGCCTGCCTGTGTATCCATGTAACCGATGTAAAACTGCCATGACTGCCTACTGTTTGTTATTTTAGGCCTTTGATAGCCTGTCTGCAGCCCCTACTTGCAATACTCCTCCACTGACCACACCAATGCTGCCCGTGTACCCCTGGAACCTATTTAAAAGTTCATAGAGCCTAGTTATATATTTTATTTACTATTAATAAGGCCATGATGGACTACGCTGTACCACGCTACAAGCTAACCAGTCGACACTTCTTTTGCGAGAAAAGCCATCCCAACCCTCCACCAGCATGTAGAAGACCGCATTGTCCATGCACTCTGGCAATCTGTGAGTACAAAGGTGCACCTGACAACAGACGCATGGACCTGTAGGCATGGCCACGGAAGATTACGTGTCCATTACGGCGCAATGGGTTAATGTGGTGGATGCATGGTCCACAGGGGACAGCCTACTAAGTCTGTCTGCAGTCCCTAATTCAAATTGTCCTCCACTGTCTAAATCGGAACTTCCACCTTCTGGCTTTCGGCCTATAGTATCAGAAATTAAACTGCATTTGGCCTTCAACTTTGGTTAGGGCCTACTAACGGCTTCTGCCCCTCCCTGGTGTTGCCCTCAACTAAATAAAGCTGAGCTTCAACCTTCTGCTCCAAATTACCATTTTGAAAAATGCAATAGGCTTTTCAGGCCTACTAAAGGTGTCTGTCTGTGTGCCCCTGCCTGGTGTTGTCCTCAACTAAATAAAGCTGAGCTTCAACCTTCCGGCTCTCATTAAGTGGTTTTAAAAAAAAAAAATGGTGGTTAGGGCCTACTAACGGCTTCTGCCCCTCCCTGGTGTTGCCCTCAACTAAATAAAGCTGAGCTTCAACCTTCTGCTCCAAATTACCATTTTGAAAAATGCAATAGGCTTTTCCGGCCTACTAAAGGTGTCTGTCTGTGTGCCCCTCCCTGGTGTTGTCCTCAACTAAATAAAGCTGAGCTTCAACCTTCCGGCTCTCATTATGTGGTTTTAAAAAAAAAAATGGTGGTTAGGGCCTACTAACGGCTTCTGCCCCTCCCTGGTGTTGTCCTCAACTAAATAAAGCTGAGCTTCAACCTTCCGGCTCTCATTATGTGGTTTTAAAAAAAAAAATGGTGGTTATGGCCTACTAACGGCTTCTGCCCCTCCCTGGTGTTGTCCTCAACTAAATAAAGCTGAGCTTCAACCTTCCGGCTCTCATTATGTGGTTTTAAAAAAAAAATGGTGGTTAGGGCCTACTAACGGCTTCTGCCCCTCCCTGGTGTTGCCCTCAACTAAATAAAGCTGAGCTTCAACCTTCTGCTCCAAATTACCATTTTGAAAAATGCAATAGGCTTTTCCGGCCTACTAAAGGTGTCTGTCTGTGTGCCCCTCCCTGGTGTTGTCCTCAACTAAATAAAGCTGAGCTTCAACCTTCCGGCTCTCATTATGTGGTTTTAAAAAAAAAAATGGTGGTTAGGGCCTACTAACGGCTTCTGCCCCTCCCTGGTGTTGTCCTCAACTAAATAAAGCTGAGCTTCAACCTTCCGGCTCTCATTATGTGGTTTTAAAAAAAAAAATGGTGGTTAGGGCCTACTAACGGCTTCTGCCCCTCCCTGGTGTTGCCCTCAACTAAATAAAGCTGAGCTTCAACCTTCTGCTCCAAATTACCATTTTGAAAAATGCAATAGGCTTTTCAGGCCTACAAAAGGTGTCTGTCTGTGTGCCCCTCCCTGGTGTTGTCCTCAACTAAATAAAGCTGAGCTTCAACCTTCCGGCTCTCATTATGTGGTTTAAAAAAAAAAAATGGTGGTTAGGGCCTACTAACGGCTTCTGCCCCTCCCTGGTGTTGTCCTCAACTAAATAAAGCTGAGCTTCAACCTTCCGGCTCTCATTATGTGGTTTTAAAAAAAAAAATGGTGGTTAGGGCCTACTAACGGCTTCTGCCCCTCCCTGGTGTTGTCCTCAACTAAATAAAGCTGAGCTTCAACCTTCCGGCTCTCATTATGTGGTTTTAAAAAAAAAAATGGTGGTTAGGGCCTACTAACGGCTTCTGCCCCTCCCTGGTGTTGCCCTCAACTAAATAAAGCTGAGCTTCAACCTTCTGCTCCAAATTACCATTTTGAAAAATGCAATAGGCTTTTCAGGCCTACTAAAGGTGTCTGTCTGTGTGCCCCTCCCTGGTGTTGTCCTCAACTAAATAAAGCTGAGCTTCAACCTTCCGGCTCTCATTATGTGGTTTTAAAAAAAAAAATGGTGGTTAGGGCCTACTAACGGCTTCTGCCCCTCCCTGGTGTTGTCCTCAACTAAATAAAGCTGAGCTTCAACCTTCCGGCTCTCATTATGTGATTTTAAAAAAAAAAAATGGTGGTTAGGGCCTACTAACGGCTTCTGCCCCTCCCTGGTGTTGTCCTCAACTAAATAAAGCTGAGCTTCAACCTTCCGGCTCTCATTATGTGGTTTTAAAAAAAAAAATGGTGGTTAGGGCCTACTAACGGCTTCTGCCCCTCCCTGGTGTTGCCCTCAACTAAATAAAGCTGAGCTTCAACCTTCTGCTCCAAATTACCATTTTGAAAAATGCAATAGGCTTTTCAGGCCTACAAAAGGTGTCTGTCTGTGTGCCCCTCCCTGGTGTTGTCCTCAACTAAATAAAGCTGAGCTTCAACCTTCCGGCTCTCATTATGTGGTTTTAAAAAAAAAAATGGTGGTTAGGGCCTACTAACGGCTTCTGCCCCTCCCTGGTGTTGTCCTCAACTAAATAAAGCTGAGCTTCAACCTTCCGGCTCTCATTATGTGGTTTTAAAAAAAAAAATGGTGGTTAGGGCCTACTAACGGCTTCTGCCCCTCCCTGGTGTTGCCCTCAACTAAATAAAGCTGAGCTTCAACCTTCTGCTCCAAATTACCATTTTGAAAAATGCAATAGGCTTTTCAGGCCTACTAAAGGTCTCTGTCTGTGTGCCCCTCCCTGGTGTTGTCCTCAACTAAATAAAGCTGAGCTTCAACCTTCCGGCTCTCATTATGTGGTTTTAAAAAAAAAAATGGTGGTTAGGGCCTACTAACGGCTTCTGCCCCTCCCTGGTGTTGTCCTCAACTAAATAAAGCTGAGCTTCAACCTTCCGGCTCTCATTATGTGGTTTTAAAAAAAAAAATGGTGGTTAGGGCCTACTAACGGCTTCTGCCCCTCCCTGGTGTTGTCCTCAACTAAATAAAGCTGAGCTTCAACCTTCCGGCTCTCATTATGTGGTTTTAAAAAAAAAAATGGTGGTTAGGGCCTACTAACGGCTTCTGCCCCTCCCTGGTGTTGCCCTCAACTAAATAAAGCTGAGCTTCAACCTTCTGCTCCAAATTACCATTTTGAAAAATGCAATAGGCTTTTCAGGCCTACAAAAGGTGTCTGTCTGTGTGCCCCTCCCTGGTGTTGTCCTCAACTAAATAAAGCTGAGCTTCAACCTTCCGGCTCTCATTATGTGGTTTTAAAAAAAAAAATGGTGGTTAGGGCCTACTAACGGCTTCTGCCCCTCCCTGGTGTTGTCCTCAACTAAATAAAGCTGAGCTTCAACCTTCCGGCTCTCATTATGTGGTTTTAAAAAAAAAAATGGTGGTTAGGGCCTACTAACGGCTTCTGCCCCTCCCTGGTGTTGTCCTCAACTAAATAAAGCTGAGCTTCAACCTTCCGGCTCTCATTATGTGGTTTTAAAAAAAAAAATGGTGGTTAGGGCCTACTAACGGCTTCTGCCCCTCCCTGGTGTTGCCCTCAACTAAATAAAGCTGAGCTTCAACCTTCTGCTCCAAATTACCATTTTGAAAAATGCAATAGGCTTTTCAGGCCTACTAAAGGTGTCTGTCTGTGTGCCCCTGCCTGGTGTTGTCCTCAACTAAATAAAGCTGAGCTTCAACCTTCCGGCTCTCATTAAGTGGTTTTAAAAAAAAAAAATGGTGGTTAGGGCCTACTAACGGCTTCTGCCCCTCCCTGGTGTTGCCCTCAACTAAATAAAGCTGAGCTTCAACCTTCTGCTCCAAATTACCATTTTGAAAAATGCAATAGGCTTTTCAGGCCTACTAAAGGTGTCTGTCTGTGTGCCCCTCCCTGGTGTTGTCCTCAACTAAATAAAGCTGAGCTTCAACCTTCCGGCTCTCATTATGTGGTTTTAAAAAAAAAAATGGTGGTTAGGGCCTACTAACGGCTTCTGCCCCTCCCTGGTGTTGTCCTCAACTAAATAAAGCTGAGCTTCAACCTTCCGGCTCTCATTATGTGGTTTTAAAAAAAAAAATGGTGGTTAGGGCCTACTAACGGCTTCTGCCCCTCCCTGGTGTTGCCCTCAACTAAATAAAGCTGAGCTTCAACCTTCTGCTCCAAATTACCATTTTGAAAAATGCAATAGGCTTTTCAGGCCTACTAAAGGTGTCTGTCTGTGTGCCCCTCCCTGGTGTTGTCCTCAACTAAATAAAGCTGAGCTTCAACCTTCCGGCTCTCATTATGTGGTTTTAAAAAAAAAAATGGTGGTTAGGGCCTACTAACGGCTTCTGCCCCTCCCTGGTGTTGTCCTCAACTAAATAAAGCTGAGCTTCAACCTTCCGGCTCTCATTATGTGATTTTAAAAAAAAAAAATGGTGGTTAGGGCCTACTAACGGCTTCTGCCCCTCCCTGGTGTTGTCCTCAACTAAATAAAGCTGAGCTTCAACCTTCCGGCTCTCATTATGTGGTTTTAAAAAAAAAAATGGTGGTTAGGGCCTACTAACGGCTTCTGCCCCTCCCTGGTGTTGCCCTCAACTAAATAAAGCTGAGCTTCAACCTTCTGCTCCAAATTACCATTTTGAAAAATGCAATAGGCTTTTCAGGCCTACAAAAGGTGTCTGTCTGTGTGCCCCTCCCTGGTGTTGTCCTCAACTAAATAAAGCTGAGCTTCAACCTTCCGGCTCTCATTATGTGGTTTTAAAAAAAAAAATGGTGGTTAGGGCCTACTAACGGCTTCTGCCCCTCCCTGGTGTTGTCCTCAACTAAATAAAGCTGAGCTTCAACCTTCCGGCTCTCATTATGTGGTTTTAAAAAAAAAAATGGTGGTTAGGGCCTACTAACGGCTTCTGCCCCTCCCTGGTGTTGCCCTCAACTAAATAAAGCTGAGCTTCAACCTTCTGCTCCAAATTACCATTTTGAAAAATGCAATAGGCTTTTCAGGCCTACTAAAGGTCTCTGTCTGTGTGCCCCTCCCTGGTGTTGTCCTCAACTAAATAAAGCTGAGCTTCAACCTTCCGGCTCTCATTATGTGGTTTTAAAAAAAAAAATGGTGGTTAGGGCCTACTAACGGCTTCTGCCCCTCCCTGGTGTTGTCCTCAACTAAATAAAGCTGAGCTTCAACCTTCCGGCTCTCATTATGTGGTTTTAAAAAAAAAAATGGTGGTTAGGGCCTACTAACGGCTTCTGCCCCTCCCTGGTGTTGTCCTCAACTAAATAAAGCTGAGCTTCAACCTTCCGGCTCTCATTATGTGGTTTTAAAAAAAAAAATGGTGGTTAGGGCCTACTAACGGCTTCTGCCCCTCCCTGGTGTTGCCCTCAACTAAATAAAGCTGAGCTTCAACCTTCTGCTCCAAATTACCATTTTGAAAAATGCAATAGGCTTTTCAGGCCTACAAAAGGTGTCTGTCTGTGTGCCCCTCCCTGGTGTTGTCCTCAACTAAATAAAGCTGAGCTTCAACCTTCCGGCTCTCATTATGTGGTTTTAAAAAAAAAAATGGTGGTTAGGGCCTACTAACGGCTTCTGCCCCTCCCTGGTGTTGTCCTCAACTAAATAAAGCTGAGCTTCAACCTTCCGGCTCTCATTATGTGGTTTTAAAAAAAAAAATGGTGGTTAGGGCCTACTAACGGCTTCTGCCCCTCCCTGGTGTTGTCCTCAACTAAATAAAGCTGAGCTTCAACCTTCCGGCTCTCATTATGTGGTTTTAAAAAAAAAAATGGTGGTTAGGGCCTACTAACGGCTTCTGCCCCTCCCTGGTGTTGCCCTCAACTAAATAAAGCTGAGCTTCAACCTTCTGCTCCAAATTACCATTTTGAAAAATGCAATAGGCTTTTCAGGCCTACTAAAGGTGTCTGTCTGTGTGCCCCTGCCTGGTGTTGTCCTCAACTAAATAAAGCTGAGCTTCAACCTTCCGGCTCTCATTAAGTGGTTTTAAAAAAAAAAAATGGTGGTTAGGGCCTACTAACGGCTTCTGCCCCTCCCTGGTGTTGCCCTCAACTAAATAAAGCTGAGCTTCAACCTTCTGCTCCAAATTACCATTTTGAAAAATGCAATAGGCTTTTCAGGCCTACTAAAGGTGTCTGTCTGTGTGCCCCTCCCTGGTGTTGTCCTCAACTAAATAAAGCTGAGCTTCAACCTTCCGGCTCTCATTATGTGGTTTTAAAAAAAAAAATGGTGGTTAGGGCCTACTAACGGCTTCTGCCCCTCCCTGGTGTTGTCCTCAACTAAATAAAGCTGAGCTTCAACCTTCCGGCTCTCATTATGTGGTTTTAAAAAAAAAAATGGTGGTTAGGGCCTACTAACGGCTTCTGCCCCTCCCTGGTGTTGCCCTCAACTAAATAAAGCTGAGCTTCAACCTTCTGCTCCAAATTACCATTTTGAAAAATGCAATAGGCTTTTCAGGCCTACAAAAGGTGTCTGTCTGTGTGCCCCTCCCTGGTGTTGTCCTCAACTAAATAAAGCTGAGCTTCAACCTTCCGGCTCTCATTATGTGGTTTTAAAAAAAAAAATGGTGGTTAGGGCCTACTAACGGCTTCTGCCCCTCCCTGGTGTTGTCCTCAACTAAATAAAGCTGAGCTTCAACCTTCCGGCTCTCATTATGTGGTTTTAAAAAAAAAAATGGTGGTTAGGGCCTACTAACGGCTTCTGCCCCTCCCTGGTGTTGTCCTCAACTAAATAAAGCTGAGCTTCAACCTTCCGGCTCTCATTATGTGGTTTTAAAAAAAAAAATGGTGGTTAGGGCCTACTAACGGCTTCTGCCCCTCCCTGGTGTTGCCCTCAACTAAATAAAGCTGAGCTTCAACCTTCTGCTCCAAATTACCATTTTGAAAAATGCAATAGGCTTTTCAGGCCTACTAAAGGTGTCTGTCTGTGTGCCCCTCCCTGGTGTTGTCCTCAACTAAATAAAGCTGAGCTTCAACCTTCCGGCTCTCATTATGTGGTTTTAAAAAAAAAAATGGTGGTTAGGGCCTACTAACGGCTTCTGCCCCTCCCTGGTGTTGCCCTCAACTAAATAAAGCTGAGCTTCAACCTTCTGCTCCAAATTACCATTTTGAAAAATGCAATAGGCTTTTCAGGCCTACTAAAGGTGTCTGTCTGTGTGCCCCTCCCTGGTGTTGTCCTCAACTAAATAAAGCTGAGCTTCAACCTTCCGGCTCTCATTATGTGGTTTTAAAAAAAAAAATGGTGGTTAGGGCCTACTAACGGCTTCTGCCCCTCCCTGGTGTTGTCCTCAACTAAATAAAGCTGAGCTTCAACCTTCCGGCTCTCATTATGTGGTTTTAAAAAAAAAAATGGTGGTTAGGGCCTACTAACGGCTTCTGCCCCTCCCTGGTGTTGCCCTCAACTAAATAAAGCTGAGCTTCAACCTTCTGCTCCAAATTACCATTTTGAAAAATGCAATAGGCTTTTCAGGCCTACAAAAGGTGTCTGTCTGTGTGCCCCTCCCTGGTGTTGTCCTCAACTAAATAAAGCTGAGCTTCAACCTTCCGGCTCTCATTATGTGGTTTTAAAAAAAAAAATGGTGGTTAGGGCCTACTAACGGCTTCTGCCCCTCCCTGGTGTTGTCCTCAACTAAATAAAGCTGAGCTTCAACCTTCCGGCTCTCATTATGTGGTTTTAAAAAAAAAAATGGTGGTTAGGGCCTACTAACGGCTTCTGCCCCTCCCTGGTGTTGTCCTCAACTAAATAAAGCTGAGCTTCAACCTTCCGGCTCTCATTAAGTGGTTTTAAAAAAAAAAATGGTGGTTAGGGCCTACTAACGGCTTCTGCCCCTCCCTGGTGTTGTCCTCAACTAAATAAAGCTGAGCTTCAACCTTCCGGCTCTCATTAAGTGGTTTTAAAAAAAAAATGGTGGTTAGGGCCTACTAACGGCTTCTGCCCCTCCCTGGTGTTGCCCTCAACTAAATAAAGCTGAGCTTCAACCTTCTGCTCCAAATTACCATTTTGAAAAATGCAATAGGCTTTTCCGGCCTACTAAAGGTGTCTGTCTGTGTGCCCCTGCCTGGTGTTGCCCTCAACTAAATAAAGCTGAGCTTCAACCTTCTGCTCCAAATTACCATTTTAAAAAATGCAATAGGCTTTTCCGGCCTACTAAAGGTGTCTGCCCCTCCCTGGTGTTGTCCTCAACTGAACAAAGCTGAGCTTCCACATTCTGGCTTTCGCCCTATACTATCAGATATTAAACTGCATTTGGCCTACTAGTGTGGTTAGGCCCTTGAAACAGTGTCTGCTGCTCTTGGGTTTGCTACTCCACTGAACAAAGCAATGCCGCCTGTTTAGTCCTGTTACCAATTTTGAACTGCATGTAGCCTACTTTATTCTTTGGCCCTATATCTGTTTCCTCCTCATCCTGCCCATTGCCCAGCCACTGCTAAATGAGTCTGCTGGTACATTGACCTAGACCACTACATTCCCCTTGTACTCTACACAGCCAGAATCTGTCCCTGCTGAAAGTAAGGTTCCCCTTCCCGCATGTTATACCACCTTACACAGGGACAAAGAGGAAGGTGCAGATGAAAGTGCAGGTTCCTTCATCAGGTGGGGGGGCATACTCGTTGGCGACGTCACTGGCACAGGGCCCCTCAGAGTACGCAAAAGTGTCGCTGCTGGTGGGAGGCGCCCCCGCCATGCAAACACACCGCCGTACTTTGAGGGGCCCTGTGCCAGTGGCAATGCGAACGAGTGGGCCCCCCCCTGCTTGCTCAGGATCACAGCACTTGCAACTTTTAAATACTTACCTTTCCCTGCAACACCGCCGTGACGTAGTCCGCATTTCCTGGGCCCACGAAAAACTTGAGCCAGCCCTACTCCCCCCACAACTTTCCCCCAATTCCCTATGCCCAACTATTATTATACAGTTAATTAAGATTGGCAAGCTTCAGAAACAAGAATGGATGTTTTTGGCATTAAAATGGGCACTGTAGGTGTTTTCCTGGCCTCCACTCACTGCCGACTATGCTTCCCCATTGACTTGCATTGGGTTTCGTGTTTCGGTCGATCCCCGACTTTTAGCGATAATCGGCCGACTGCACTCGACTCGACTCTGGACAAAATCGGGTTTCCCAAAACCCTACTCGATCTTAAAAAAATGAAAGTCGCTCAACCCTAGTAATGACTGCTCACATATGCTAATCCCGGGGGCATGGCTTGGCAGATAAAAATACTGCTGTATGTTGTATGGACTTTTTACTTTATGTTTTCACTTTGTGCTGGAAAAGGCTGTGTTTTGTTTTGCCATCCAGAGGGGTTTATGAATTTTTAATAAACTTGCCTGGACATTGCAGTAATACCACTTCTTGTACCAACCTCAACCGCAGCGGAGTGAGTACAAACCTCTACAATAGCAAATTTTGCTTTCAAAAAGCCAAATGGTGCTCCATTCCTTTCAAGCCCTTCTGTGCACCCAAATAGTAGGTTTCCTCCACATATTGGGTATTGGTGCACTCAGGAGAAATTGCACAACAAATTGTATGATGTACTTACTCCCATATCCTTATGAAAATGCAAAATTTAGGGCTAAAACCCATTTTTGTGGAAAAAAGTAGATTTTTTCTATTTTCAAGGCTCTACTTTATAAACTTTTGTGAAGCACATGGGGGTTCAAGGTGGCCACCACTCATCTAGGTAAGTTCCCTAACGGGTCTAGTTTCCATATTGGTGTCACTTGTGGGTGGTTTCTACTGTTTAGGTACATCAGAGGTTCTCCAAACGTCCAGCAATTTTGCATTCAAAAAGTCAAATGGCTTTCTCTTCCCTTTCGAGCTCTGCCATGTGCCCAAACAGTGGTTTTCCCCCACATTTTCGGCATTTCCAGGAGAAATTGCACAACAAATTTTGTGGTTCATGTCTTCCTGTTACGCTTACAATAAAAAAATTTGGGTCTAAATTTACATTTTTGTCAAAAAAAGTTAAATGCTATTTTTTTTCCACATTCCAAAAATTCACATGAAGCACCTGAAAGTTAAATAAACTTTTTGCATGTGGTTTTGAGCGCTTTGAGGGGGGAAGATTTTTGAATGGTGTAAGTTTTGGGTATTTTCTATCATATAGACCACTCAAAGTCACTTCAAATGAGATGTGGTCCCTAAAAAAATGGTTTTGTAAGTTTTGTTGGGAAAATGAGAAATTGTTGGTCAACTTTTCCTGCTCATCACTTCCTAAGAAAAAAAAGAATTTGCTGAATAATATGTGCTGATGTAAAGTAGACATGTAGGAAAATGTTATTTATTTACTATTTTGCGTGATATAACTCTCTGATTTAAGGGCATAAAAGCGAAAAGTTTGAAAATTGCTAATTTTTCACAGACAAATGCAAGTCATATCAAATAAAATTTACCACTATCATGAAGTACAGTATGCCACAAAAAAAGTCTCAGAATCAGTGCAATCCATTGAAGCATTCCAGAGATATTACCGCATAAACTGACAGTGGTTAGAATTGTAAAATTTGGCCGGGTCATGAAGGTGACAACTGGCTTGGGGGATTAAGCGGTTAAAGGACGACTCCAGCGCTCTTTTAAAAATTATTATAGCATTGCCTGAGAGTAGCTACTAGTATAAGTTCCCTGCCCCTAGTCTCATGCTAACCTGTCACTGTCTTCACCTTCTACCGCCCCCACTCCCGTCAGTTTACAACAATTTGTGTTTTGCCGGATCTCTCTAGTGTGTGCTGGAGTGAGCCGGAGGTCACTTTTCAATGCAAATCTGAGAGCCTCGTTCATTATGCCAATCCAATAAATGCTGATAAGCAATCTGGGGTAATAATAAATAATAACCTTCATTATTGCCAATTAAAATTCCTCTTCATATATGAAAAAGTGCAAATGTGCTAGAGCAAATACATATAGTGCAAGTAAAAAACACAATATACGGAATACCGCTATAAAGCTACTGTGACGCCCAAGGGTCCTGGTCGTCACAGTGGCATTGCTCTCCTCACAGGGAGAGTGATGTCATGCTTGGAAGCGATGAAGTATAACTTTCGCCAGGTAATCACTTACATACAACACGTTCATACTCCAAGTCAGAAGGGGGAGCTCTGAACCAGGATTAAGGGGAACTTCCCTTATATATTCTGGCTGGAGAGGAAGTTAGAGAGGATTCTGTCAGAGGACAGAGAAGAGAGCAGACAGACATAGTGTCAGAAGGTTTGAAGGGGCCATGTAGTCCGAGGTACTACAGCTGCTGGAGGAGAACCAAAAGAATCAACAGCTTGTAGAGAGAGAGTGCAGGAGGGAGAAAGCATAGGAGAAGTGACACCAATGGAGCAGAGTAGTGAAGTGGCTACCTCCCTGGCTAGAGCAGAATCCGGTAGCCATAAGACCGTGGCCGTGCTGAACTCTAAATAATAAATATAGGGCCTGGGTCGTGATAGAGACCCTGTAAAAAGGCCCAGTTCACTTGTCATACGGGTTGTGTCCTAACCTTTATGGGGGACAGAGAGGAACTGTGAGGACCTTATTAGAAGCCTTAGGCAGTAAGGGACTACAACACCACCGCGCTTTGGGGAAGGTTTTTACCTCCACCTGGTCAGAGGACTCTGGATTCACTTCCAAGCCAGACAGACCCTGCCTGTACCAGTTGTCTGGTGCCCTGGGCTGCGATTGCCTGAAGCTACAGTAAGCCAGGTAAAGAGACTGCAAACCTGCGTCCTCGTTCTTTCACTGCAGTTCACCTGTGGGAAGTTATACCATCAAGATGTCATAACATCACCCCAGAGGACCCCTTTAAGCACCATCGGTCCCTACTGACCAAATACCACAGGTGGCGTCACAAGTAGACTTTATTAAACCCTTTAAAGACTTTCACCTTTTAATTGGGTGCACAGGGCCAAGGATCGGGTCACAGCCACTGTGACATCCCCTTTAAGTACCGGACCCGGTACCGAGTACCCCACGGCCCCGGCGGGCGACTCCCTACCAACTGATCAGAATGACTCTTCCACAATAGTTAGTCGATCTGGGTCAGCTGCGTGGTATGCTAACAATTCTTATATAGGTCCTCAACATCACCAATAACCTATATACTCATTGTAGATAGTAAATGCAGGATACTCTATTTACATTAAACTAACATCACAGTTAACCCCTTCATGGGTCAAATACTCCTGTATAACTGTGATATCAAATTCCATCTGCATATCACAGATAAATTACTATACATGGGATAAGTGTATACCATTCCATTCCCTGGATTTTTATGACCATATACATATGCTGTTTGAATGGTGCTATTCCTGCTGCAATCAGTTGTATAAAGCTATAAACAAGTATATCCAATGGGATTTTACTTTTTGGTTTGTCACATTCCAATATCAGTTTGGATCACATATAGGCATGCAAAATACATCTATACCCCTTTAACAAATGCTTTTATGGTATACCTTTCATCCATTCCCCTATTTAATATCATTAGACATTCATTATATTATACTCATCCATAGGACCGGAAAACTGCCACCGATTCCTGTGGTCGAGTTACAGGGGTCTCAAACTCAGCGGTGCGTATAACCCATTACATTGCCGAGTGGCCTCTCTTGAAAATAGTTTGCACGTTGTAGCATGGCTAAAGGGTGTGTAGTCGACGGGAGGTATGTGCCACATAAGTGCCTTGTTGCTTTAATGTAGCCCGGAGTATTTCTTTGTTGTATATAACCATGTCTATATGTGTGTTCCAGGACCTGTGGTGATGTCAGACCACATGGCTAATCATGTGATGGGTTACTGGGTGTGGTTAGCTCTATATAAGACAGGCAAATGCTTAACACAGGGGATATGTGTGGAGGTGAAACCCTCCTGAGTGTGTTAAGGCTGCAGGACTGCCTGGTGGACTGGACACTTTGTTTTGCTTTTCCTGAACTTAAGGCTATTTGTTTGCTGTTATTTTTCCATGTGGTTTATGACGTAATAAACCCTGTGAACTTTAAAGGAACGTGCCTCCTGAGTGTCAGCCGTCGCACCTGAGTGAGTGAAATCCCTACAATTGGTGGTGGACGTGCGGGCAGCGTTCCCAGCGGAGACGAAAAGTCTGTTATTGTATGTCCTGGGTCAAGTCTGTTGTAAGTCAGCCGGGGAAAATGGAGGAACTGCTGAAACACTTGGTCCAGTTGCAGTCACAGCAGCAAGAGACCAACAGGCAGTCGCAGTCACAGCAGCAAGAGGCTAACAGGCTGTTTATGCAGCAGTTGCAACAGAACCAGCAAGAGACCAACAAGCTGTTGATGCAGCAAATACAACAGAGTCAGCAGGAGCAATGGCAGAGCCAGCAGGAGCAACGGCAGCAGATGCAGCTTCTGGCAACCGCCATCCAGGGCAGGACGAGTGCCCCAACCCCAGGTCTGGCTGATGACACCCACGTCCGGAAGACGGTAAGACGCGCATTGCAGAAAATGACCCCCGGGGATGATGTTGAGGCCTTCCTGACGGTGTTTGAGAGGGTCGCTGAGAGGGAAAAACTCCCGCCAGAGCAGTGGGCAGAGGTACTGGCGCCATACCTGATGGGAGAACCCCAGAAGGCGTACTATGATTTGACCTTGCAGGATGCCAAAGAGTATCACAAGTTGAAAGTCGAGATTCTCGCACGTTTGGGGGTGACACTGACTGTCAGGGCACAGCGAGTTCACAGCTGGGCCTATCACCGGGACAAACCGCCTCGCTCTCAAATGTTTGATCTGTTGCACCTGGTCCAGAAATGGCTGCAGCCAGAGTCATGTACACCTGCACAGATGGTGGAACGAGTGATGATGGATCGGTTTGTGCATTCCCTCCCGAGGTACATACAGACTTGGGTTGCCCAGGGTGATCCCCAGAATGCCGACGAACTGTTCGGACTGGTTGAGAGATACCAAGGGATGGAAGGCTCCTTTGGGAGGCAGCCTGTGCTGTACTGGGGGTCCCAGAAAGCTGCTGAGTCCCAAAAAGGGGTGGCGCGTCCAAGGTCACAAAGGGCGGGGGAGGTGGTGCCCAAGGTCCCTACGGGTGATATTATTTGCTGGAGGTGCCACGGACCAGGACATATAGCTGCCCGTTGTTCCCAGACCACTGAGCAGATGGACTGCAGCATGGGACGCCGTTGTTCATACTATGCGTATCCAGCCTGTAGTGTGAACTCTCCGCCCAACGAGGGACCTCAAGCATGTCCCGTAAAGGTGAACGGTCGAGCAGTAACGGCACTGTTAGACTCGAGGAGCCTAGTGACCCTGGTGAGGGCCACTTTTCCTCTCCACCTGCTCCCGGGAAGGAAGGTCGGAGTGCGGTGCATACATCGTGATGCAAAGGACTACCCTTTGGCCAGGGTGGAAATTGAAACGGCATGTGGCACTGAGTCCCACATAGTCGGCGTCGTGCAGGACTTGTTGCACCCTATAATTATTGGCCGGGATTTCTGTTTGCTTTGGGATTTGTGGGGAAAAGGTTCTGAGCTCCCTAGCAAGAGTAGGGAACCAATGAACCCTGGAAGGGTATCGCTACACCCGGAGTCAGACAGGTTTCCTTTTTGTGTTCTGGTTGGGGATGAGGAGGAAGTGTCCCCTGCATCTGACATTCTGGAGTTAGAGGTAACCGGTGAAAATTTTGGGACTGCCCAACATAGGGACCCCACTCTGAGGGAAGCCTTTAATAATGTTACAGTTATTGACGGGGTGGTACAGAAGCCGGGGGCAGACACAAGATTTCCCCATTTTCTGATGAGTGGGGAGTTGTTGTACTGGGTCACGAAAATAAGGGAGGAATTGGTAGAGCAGTTGGTAGTGCCGGGTCCATATAGACGGAAGGTGTTGGACATGGCCCATTCACACATCTTGGGTGGACACCTAGGGGTGGAAAAAACGCAGGGACGGGTTGTGCAGAGGTTCTATTGGCCTGGGTGTCACCGGGAAATAGTGAACTACTGCAGGTCCTGCCCTACATGTCAGCTAACTGCTCCCACTCCTCATTTCCGGAACCCCCTTGTGCCCCTGCCCATTATTGAGGTGCCGTTCAAGATCGGTCCCTTATTTAAATCAGCCCGGGGCCATCAGTATATATTAGTCATCCTGGACTATGCCACACGCTATCCTGAGGCAATTCCTCTGAGAAATTCTTCCTCAAAGAGTATAGCCCGCGAGTTGGTCCATGTCTTTTCCCGGACAGGTCTGCCGAAGGAGATCCTGACTGACCAGGGGACACCTTTCATGAGCAAAGTGATAAGGGAGTTGTGCAAAGCCCTGATAATCTCCCAGTTGAGGACCTCGGTGTACCATCCCCAGTCAGATGGCCTTGTTGAGAGATTTAACAAGACACTGAAGAGCATGCTGAGAAAAGCTATAGAGAAAGATGGTAGAGACTGGGATTGTCTCTTACCCTACCTGATGTTTTCCATTCGTGAAGTTCCACAGGCCTCCACAGGATTCTCACCGATTGAGCTTCTATATGGCCGACATCCGCGAGGACTCCTGGATATAGCCAAGGAAACCTGGGAAGCCGAAGTCACGCCCCACAGAAGCGTCATTGAGCATGTGTCCCTGATGCAGCAGAGGATTGCAAAGGTGATGCCTATTGTAAAAGAACACCTCCTCCAGGCACAAGAAGCTCAGGACAGAGTCTATAACCGGTCTGCAAGAGTGAGGCAGTTCAATCCGGGAGACCGAGTTCTTGTGTTAGTACCGACGGTGGAGAGCAAGTTCTTCGCCAAATGGCAAGGGCCATATGAGGTTGTTGAGAAACTTGGTGAAGTAAATTATAAAATTCACCAACCAGGAAAACGGAAACCATTCCAATTATACCATGTCAACCTCATCAAGCCGTGGCAAGATAGAGAGCCGACAGTAACTCCATCATTGTTAAGCAACCCAGAAGGTGAGGTTGGAGCAGTTACTATAGCGGAGACGCTATCGAAGTCCCAGAAACAGCAGTGCCGGGAGTTACTCCAGAAAAACAGGGACCTGTTTTCAGAGTTGCCAGGACACACGAAGGTCATAGAGCACGAGGTCCTAACAGAGCCACATGTGCGGGTGAACGTGAAGCCCTATCGTATTCCTGAGGCTCGTCGAGAAGTTATCTCCAAGGAAGTGGAGCGTATGTTGAAGCTTGGAGTCATTGAGGAATCCAAGAGCGGTTGGTCGAGCCCAATTGTCCTGGTCCCAAAACCTGATGGAGAGTGGAGGTTTTGCAACGACTATTGGAAGTTGAATGAGGTCTCCAAGTTTGACGCTTATCCCATGCCCCGCGTTGATGAGCTCATCGAAAGGCTTGGGCACGCCAGATATATATCCACCTTGGATTTGACAAAGGGGTATTGGCAGATCCCCATGGCACAGGAAGCCAAGGAGAAGACGGGCTTTTCAACACCTGATGGATGCTTCCAGTATGTCCGGATGCCGTTTGGCCTACAGGGAGCTCCGGTGACCTTCCAGAGGGCTATGGATAGAGTCCTTGCACCCCATAAGGCCTACGCTGCTGCGTACCTAGATGATATCGTCATCTTTAGCCCGGACTGGGAGAGTCATCTGGAGAAAGTCCAAGCGGTGTTTGATGCTCTAAGGGAGGCGGGGTTTACAATAAACCCGAAGAAGTGTGCCTTGGGTAAGGAAGAAGCTAAATACCTAGGCTATATAGTGGGTCATGGAGAAATAAAGCCACAAATCAGGAAAGTGGAGGCAATCCAAACATGGCCGAAACCACTCTCCAAAAAGCAAGTTAAAGCCTTTCTGGGAATCGTGGGATATTACAGGAGGTTCATCCCGAACTTCACCACAGTGGCTGCGCCTCTGACTGATCTGCTAAAGGGGACAAAATCAGTGATGGTTAAATGGTCCGAAGAGACAGAGTCAGCCTTCCGAGAGTTGAAAGGGGCTCTATGTAAGCAGCCCGTTCTGATGGCCCCAGACTTTAATAAAGAATTTATTCTTCAGACAGATGCCTCAGATGTTGGGGTAGGAGCAGTCCTTTCCCAAGAGCTACATGGGGAGGAGCATCCTGTCCTCTATCTGAGTGGAAAGCTGTCCTCATCTGAGAAGAACTACTCAGTCGTGGAAAAAGAGTGTTTGGCCATAAAGTGGGCGGTGGACACGTTACGGTACTATCTGCAGGGTCGTAAATTCAGATTGATATCTGACCATGCCCCACTAAGATGGACGAGGGAAACAAAGGGTGGAAATGAAAGGGTCACCCGTTGGTTCTTAGCCCTGCAGGACTTCAGTTTCCATGTGGAACATAGGGCCGGAAAGCTGCACGGTAATGCGGATGCCCTATCAAGAATCCCTTGTTTAGTGGGGAAAAGTGCCAAGCCCCACGGCTTTAGGCAGAGGGGGGAGTATGTAGCATGGCTTAAGGGTGTGTAGTCGACGGGAGGTATGTGCCACATAAGTGCCTTGTTGCTGTAATGTAGCCCGG
This sequence comes from Ranitomeya variabilis, assembly GCF_051348905.1. Lineage (NCBI taxonomy): Eukaryota > Metazoa > Chordata > Amphibia > Anura > Dendrobatidae > Ranitomeya > Ranitomeya variabilis. Next base: position 719,794,300 of record NC_135233.1, read on the forward strand.
AGTATTTCTTTGTTGTATATAACCATGTATATATGTGTGTTCCAGGACCTGTGGTGATGTCAGACCACATGGCTAATCATGTGATGGGTTACTGGGTGTGGTTAGCTCTATATAAGACAGGCAAATGCTTAACACAGGGGATATGTGTGGAGGTGAAACCCTCCTGAGTGTGTTAAGGCTGCAGGACTGCCTGGTGGACTGGACACTTTGTTTTGCTTTTCCTGAACTTAAGGCTATTTGTTTGCTGTTATTTTTCCATGTGGTTTATGACGTAATAAACCCTGTGAACTTTAAAGGAACGTGCCTCCTGAGTGTCAGCCGTCGCACCTGAGTCAGTGAAATCCCTACAATGTTTGCACTTTTTTCATTTGTGAAGAGGAATTTTAATTGGTAATAATAAAGGTTATTTTTTATTAGCCCAGATTGCTTATAAGTATTTCACAATTATTTGGATAATACAGAGCCTCTGCTTATTTCAATCCAATGAATGGTACACTATGCAACAGACAAAATCACTGGATACCAACCATCTCTTCCATACAGTATTATGTGCACCACATAGTCCTCCATAGAGTATTATGGGCACCATATAGTTCCCCATATTGTATTATTGGCACCACATAGTCCTCCAAACAGTAGTATGAGCACCACATATCCTCCATACAGCATTATGGGCACCATGTAGTCCTCCATACATTATTATGGGTGCCATATATTATTCCGTACACTATTATAGCCCCCATATATTGCTCCACACATTATTTTGGCCCCATATAATGCTCCACACAGAAAAATGGGCCCCACATAGTGCTCCATATAGTATAATTGGGTGCCACAGTGCTCCATATAGTATAATGGGGCACACACAGTGCTCCATATAGTATAATGGATCCCATATAATGCTCTATACAGAATAATGGACCCCATATAATGCTCCATACAGTATCATAGGTCCCATATATTGCTCCATACAGTATTATGTGCCTCATATATTGCTCCATACAGCATAATGGGCTTTACATAGTTCTTTATAATGTGCCCCATATAATGCTTCATACAGCATAATGAGCCCCATATATTGTTCAATACAGTATAATAGGCCTCACATAGTGCTCCATACAGTATAATGGGTCCCACACAGTGCTCCATACAGTATAATGGACCCCACATAGTGCTCCATATAATATAATGTATCCCATATAATGCTCTATACAGAATAATGGACCCCATGTAATGCTCTGTTGTAATGATTATAAGGCATAACTCAGGAGACTCTTTGCATGGAACAAGACAACTACAGGACACAGTTTTATAAGTGGTAAAGTCTATATTATCACACGGTGATTCAAACAGGTGCAGAGAGAAACTCAAGTCCACAACACTTGGTGTAAATATTAAACGCAGCTTAACAGTCTATAGGAAACTTCAGAGGAAAATGCAATCATGCAGAAAGTCTATGAAGCAATTATTCTTGAGGATACATGACACGAATAAGTCCTTGGTAGTCCAAACACAGATAGATATGCTTATAAGGCAGTTCAAATAATATCTTAGCACAACCAGGAAGGCCTGGGTAAAAGTCTCAGGTTTAAGCATAGCAGCAACAGCTTACATGTCCAGCAAATGCAGATGGAAACAAACACAAGCAGCCAGATGGAGGATTACTGGAAACCGATGTATGCAGCAGAAACTCAGAGCTGAGTAGCAGGATCTCCACACAGGTTCACAGGTGCAAGTGCAGGTGCAAAGCCAGGGAGTCGTCAGGAGCTGGATGCAAGGCAGAATACTCTAGCACTGAAGGCTGGGGTGGAGTTTTATAGCAGGAAGACACAGTGCACATGAGTAGTGTTGAGCGATACCGTCCGATACTTGAAAGTATCGGTATCGGAAAGTATCGGCCGATACCGGCAAAGTATCGGATCCAATCCGATACCGATACCCGATACCAATACAAGTCAATGGGACTCAAGTATCGGACGGTATTCCTGATGGTTCCCAGGGTCTGAAGGAGAGGAAACTCTCCTTCAGGCCCTGGGAACCATATAAATGTGTAAAAGAAAGAATTAAAATAAAAAATATCGCTATACTCACCTGTCCGACGCAGCCGGGACCTCAGCGAGGGAACCGGCAGCGTTGTTTGTTTAAAATTCGCGCTTTTACTTGGTTACGTGAATTCCCGGCTTGTGATTGGTCAGGGCGGCCATGTTGCCGGGACGCGGACCAATCACAGCAAGCCGTGACGAAATTACGTCACGGCTTGCTGTGATTGGTCCGCGTCCCGGCAACATGGCCGCCATTAACCAATCACAAGCCGTGACGTCACGGGAGGCTGGACTTGCGCACTTTTTAAAAAACGCGCGTGTCCAGCCTCCCGTGACGTCACGGCTTGTGATTGGTTAATGGCGTCCATGTTGCCGGGACGCGGACCAATCACAGCAAGCCGTGACGTAATTTCGTCACGGCTTGCTGTGATTGGTCCGCGTCCCGGCAACATGGCCGCCCTGACCAATCACAAGCCGGGACGTCACTGGAGGCTGGACACGCGCGTTTTTTAAAAAGTGCGCAAGTCCAGCCTCCCGTGACGTCACGGCTTGTGATTGGTTAATGGCGGCCATGTTGCCGGGACGCGGACCAATCACAGCAAGCCGTGACGTAATTTCGTCACGGCTTGCTGTGATTGGTCCGCGTCCCGGCAACATGGCCGCCCTGACCAATCACAAGCCGGGAATTCACGTAACCAAGTAAAAGCGCGAATTTTAAACAAACAACGCTGCCGGTTCCTTCGCTGAGGTCCAGGCTGCGTCGGACAGGTGAGTATAGCGATATTTTTTATTTTAATTCTTTCTTTTACACATTTTTACATTAATGTTGTTTCGATACCGATACCCGATATCACAAAAATATCGGATCTCGGTATCGGAAATTCCGATACAGCAAGTATCGGCCGATACCCGATACTTGCAGCATCGGAATGCTCAACACTACACATGAGACCAATGACGCCATCTTGGAAAAGGGCAGTAATGCACAAAACGTAATCAAAATGCTCAGAGTCCTGACATTACTCCCTCCTTAGAAGCGGCCTCAGGACGATCATGGACCTGGTTTCTCAGGGAATCTTTGATGAAAACAAGAGATCTTCTGTTGGGCATTGATGTTTTCCACAGGTTCCCAAGAGTCTTCCTCAGGGGGATATCCCTGCCATCTTATAAGATATTGGAGCCGATTCCTGCGAATCCTGGAATCAATAATTTCCTCCACCACAAATTGTTCTTGCCCATCAATCACCACAGGCTGCAGAGGTGGCACAACACGTCCCTGGAAGGTATTAGTAGATACAGGCTTTAGTAAAGATACATGAAAAACTGGGTGTACCTTCATAGTCCTAGGCAGCTTCAGACGGCAGGCCACAGAGCTCACAATACTGTTGATCTTGAAAGGGCCAATGAATTTCTGTCCAAGTTTTTGTGAAGGAACGTTTAACTTCAGATTCTTAGTTGATAACCACATGGAATTTCCTACCTTGAACATGGGTGCAGATTTACAGAATCTATCAGCCGATCTCTTATAATGTTCTTGAGCCGTGGTCAGGGATTCCTTCAGAACCTCCAGATTTTACCTCATCTCAGTTAGCCTTTCCTCAACTGCTGGAACCGGAGAATTAATCAGAGACCTAGGTAAGATACATGGATGATAACCCAGATTGGCAAAGAAAGGAGTGAACTTAGTGGAGGCGCTCTAAGAATTATTGTATGAAAATTCGGCTAACGGCAGTAATTCCAACCAATCATCTTGGAGATGGCTAACATAGCATCTTAGATATTGTTCCAACGTCTGGTTGGTACGCTCAGTCTGACCATTTGTCTGGGGATGGTAAGCGGAAGAGAGACAGACATTAATATTGAGTGCAGAGCAAAACCCCTTCCAGAATCTGGAAATGAACTGTACGCCACGGTCAGAGATGATCTTATCCGGGACCCCATGCAGCCGGAAGACATTCTGAATAACCAAGTTCACTGTATCCTTAGCTGAGGGGAGGCCGGTGCATGGAACAAAATGAGCGGCTTTAGTCAGGCGATCAACTACTACCATGATCGTATTCATGCCGCACCGATGTAGGCAGCTCCACAATAAAGTCCATTGATATAGACCCCCAAGGTCGGGATGGAACAGGTAATGGTTGCAGGAGACCCGCAGGTGCCACACGAGGAGTCTTGTAACGAGCACATACCTCGCAAGAGAGAACATAGTCCTTAGTATCCTTCAGGCAAGTTGGCCACCAGAAAAATCGGCTTAGGAACTCTTGTGTCTTCTGTACCCCCCTGTGACCAGCCAACTTGGAGTCATGTACCAAATTGAGGATCTGCAGACGGCCAGCCTCAGGGACGTAGATACGTCGATCTCTGAACCACATGCCACCCTTAAAGACAAGATTAATATCAATAGGTGGGTTGGCCAGAAATACATCACCGTCATAAGCCTCCCTGCACTTCTTCTACAAGTCCTAATCGTGGATAACTCCGATGAAATTGGCATCAGATAGAATGGTCTTGGACGGGGCTCCAGGTACGGAATCTGCAGCATGGATTCGGGATAAAGCATCAGCCCTCCCATTACGAGAACCTGGACGGTACGAGATAACAAAATTAAATTGATTTAAAAATAAATTCCAACGAGCCTGACGAGGAGAAAGACATCTAGCGGATCTGAGGAACTCTAAATTGAGATAGTCAGTAAGCACTATGATCTGTTGTGCAGCTCCTTGCAGATGATGCCTCCATTCCTTGAAAGCCGCAATAATAGCCAGCAATTCCTTGTCTCTCACATAGTAATTCTTCTCTGCTGAGGTTAGTCTACGGGAAAAGAAAGCACAAGGATGTAGCAGACCTTTCTCTCCAGTTCTTTGGGAGAGAATAGCCCCCAAGGCATTATCAGAAGCGTCCACCTCCACAATGAAAGAAAGTGTTGGATCTGGGTGTATCAACAGCGGTGCTGAGGTGAAACAGATCTTAAGCCGATCAAAAGCTTCTTGAGCCTGTGATGACCACTTAAAGGGCTTTTCCTTCTTTGTCAAGGAAGTAATGGGACGGACAATATCAGAAAAATTTCGAATGAAACGTCTGTAGAAATTTGCAAAACCAATAAAACGTTGAACATCCTTAACGTTCTTGGGTACCGGCCAGTCAAGGATAGCCTGAATTTTACCAGATTCCATGTTCAGCCCCTGGGGAGAGATGATATAACTTAAGAACTGTATCTCAGAATGATGGAACTCGAATTTCTCCGGCTTGATATTCAGATGGTTCTCTTTCAGACATCTTAAAACAGCTTTGACATGTTCTTCATGTTCCTGTAGAGAGTCAGAAAAGATTATAATATCGTCCAAATAGATCACCACAAACTGGTCCAACAAATCTCTGAAAATGTCATTAGCAAGGTGTTGAAATGTTGCAGGGGCATTACAAAGCCCGAAAGGGCATCACGAGATATTCAAAGTGTCCATACCAGCATCGGAATGCTGTCTTACACTCATCCCCTGGATGAATATGCACCAAATTATAAGCCCCATGAAGATCCAGTTTAGAGAACACCTTAGCATGCCGGACTCTTTCCAGTAATTCGGGAATCAGAGGCAAAGGGTAAAGATTCCATACGGTTACCTTTTTGAGCTCTCGATAGTCCACACAGGGTCTCAGGGACCTATCCTTCTTCTTTACAAAAAATATAGGTGCCCCTGCTGGTGAAGAAGAAGGACGTATGAAGCCTTTGGCCAGATTTTCATCAATATACTCCTTTAAGGCATGAAGCTCAGGTGCCGCCAAAGGATATACGTTACCAAAAGGAATAGCTGTCCCAGGAAGCAACTCAATGGGACAGTCATAATGCCTGTGTGGAGGAAGCTGATCTGCATTCTTCTTGTCACAGATGTCAGAGAACTCTTTATATGCTGAAGGTAAAGTAAATACCTGTACCGGTGGTTCCATAGCTGTACACTCGGGGACAGCTTCAGTTAATGCTGAGTTGCTCCTTGTTGGAAAGATAATCTCCTTGGTCTCCCAGTTGATAGTTGGATTCTGAGAATGCAGCCAAGGGATGCCTAAAATCACAGGAAAATGAGGAGCAGATATTAACAAGAAAGAGATTTGCTCTTGATGATTAGGCTCCAACAAAATCTCAAGGGGTGCGGTCTCCTGATCCACAGGCCCGGAGATTAAAGGTGACCCATCCACTGTTTCCATGGTAATTGGAGAGGCTCTTTGCTGAATTTCAATACCATGTTCCATGGCAAATGCGATATCCATAAAATTGCCACCTGCATCAGAGTCAATCATAGCTGCACTGGAAATCCACTGTCCTGTACACAGGATCTTAATTGGGAGAGAACAGTGAGAGTTCCTTTCATTTAGCTCCTTGGCTGGTGAAGTCATAGAAAGTGAATTAATTCATTCATCATAGTTGTCATACTCCCCTACTGCTGCTTGCACCTTGTTAGGCCGCTTGGGACACTTGGGACAGTTGATTAGAAAGTGGTCAGACTGGCCGCAGTAGAAACATAGACTTTCTCGAAGGCGATGCTCCCGGCACTCATTACTCTCGCGCCTCTGAACAGAATCAATTTGCATGGGCACCTCCTCTACCTCTCGAGATGTTTTACCTGCAGGCTCTTTGGAAGGAAGGGAAAAGTTAGAAATACGGTTATATGCAGCAAACTTCTCCTGCCTACGCTCAGTAAGGCGAATGTCAATGCACACACAATGCTGTATAAATGTCTCTAGCTCTTGTGGTGATTCAGAGCGAGCTAATTCATCCTTTACAATGCTAGACAGACCCCTTTTAAAAATAGGTAACTGTGCATAACTGTCCCAATTAGTATCTACCGCTAATCTCCTGAATTCAGTAGCATACTCAATAACAGAACGTTTAGCCTGGCGTAAAGACAATAAAGCAGATTCAGCGGTTGCACGGCGATTAGGGTCATCAAACATTAATGCCATAGCGGCCAAAAAATCTTCCAAATTATTTAACCGCGGGTCACGAGACTAAATCATCGGATTCGCCCAGGCGAGCGCTCGTGCGGGCAGCTTTATTACACACAATACTTTGAATCTATCATTAGGAAAACGGTCAGCATGCACATCAAAATATAGCATACATTGATTCACAAAGCCACGAAATTTGTCGCGATCACCATTAAATCTGAATGGGGGCAACTTAGGCGGGCTAGCTGGTGGCGGTTGCCCAGATGGTAAAGTCGCTTGTGCAGCCATTGCGTGCTTTTGTCCTGAAAAGCCCGTCCATACTGGGACTCTATGCCAGCAAGTTTGTTTTCCTGGGCTGTCATGCGGGTGCTTAAGTCCTGCAAAGTTTGTCCAAACACTTATTGATTGTGTTCAAAGCTTCCAAACTTCTTTTGCAGACCTTCCACATCTTTCTGCAGTGATCTAATTATGGAAAACACCTGCTCTAATCTGCTTTCTGCAGTCATTGTTCCAGCAGTCTCCTCTTTTCTGGTTAGAGTATCCTGTAATGATTATAAGGGATAACTCAGGAGACTCTTTGCATGGAACAAGACAACGACAGGACACAGTTTTATAAGTGGTAAAGTCTATATTATCACACGGTGATTCAAACAGGTGCAGAGAGAAACTCAAGTCCACAACACGGTGTAAATATTAAACGCAGCTTAACAGTGTATAGGAAACTTCAGAGGAAAATGCAATCACGCAGAAAGTCTATGAAGCACAATTATTCTTGAGGATACTTGACACGAATAAGTCCTTGGTAGTCCAAACACAGCCAGATATGCTTATAAGGCAGTTCAAATAATATCTTAGCACAACCAGGGAGACCTGGGTAAAAGTCTCAGGTTTAAGCATAGCAGCAACAGCTTACATGTCCAGCAAATGCAGATGGAAACAAACACAAGCAGCCAGATGGAGGATTACTGGAAACCGATGTATGCAGCAGAAACTCAGAGATGAGTAGCAGGATCTCCACACAGGTTCACAGGAGCAGGTGCAGGTGCAAAGCCAGGGAGTCGTCAGGAGCTGGATGCAAGGCAGAATACTCTAGCACAGACTGAAGGCTGGGGTGGAGTTTTATAGCAGGAAGACACAGTGCACATGAGACCAAAGACACCATCTTGGAAAAGGGCAGTAATGCACAAAAGGTAATCAAAATGTTCAGAGTCCTGACACCTGTAGGGTATAATGGGCCCATATAATGGTCCATACAGTATTATAGACCTAATATATTGCTCCTTACAGCATAGTGGGATTTTCATAGTTCTTTACACTTCATAATGTTCTCATAAAATGCTTCATACAGAATAATGGGTCCCATAAAATATACCATACAATATCATGGGTCCCATATACTGTTCCATACAGTATAACGGGTCTCATATATTGCTCCATACAGTATAATGGGCCCCACATAGTGCTCCATACAGTATAATTAGTCCCATATAATGATCTATGCAGAATAATGAGCCCCATATAATGCTCCATACAGTATAATGCACCCTATATAATGCTCAACATAGTATAATGGGCCCCTTATATGGCTCCATACAGTATATAATGGCCCCATATTTAACTCTATGCAGTGTAATGGCCCCATATACAGTGGGGCAAAAAAGTATTTAGTCAGTCAGCAATAGTGCAAGTTCCACCACTTAAAAAGATGAGAGGCGTCTGTAATTTACATCATAGGTAGACCTCAACTATGGGAGACAAACTGAGAAAAAAAAATCCAGAAAATCACATTGTCTGTTTTTTTATCATTTTATTTGCATATTATGGTGGAAAATAAGTATTTGGTCAGAAACAAACAATCAAGATTTCTGGCTCTCACAGACCTGTAACTTCTTCTTTAAGAGTCTCCTCTTTCCTCCAATCATTACCTGTAGTAATGGCACCTGTTTAAACTTGTTATCAGTATAAAAAGACACCTGTGCACACCCTCAAACAGTCTGACTCCAAACTCCACTATATTGAAGACCAAAGAGCTGTCAAAGGACACCAGAAACAAAATTGTAGCCCTGCACCAGGCTGGGAAGACTGAATCTGCAAGAGCCAACCAGCTTGGAGTGAAGAAATCAACAGTGGGAGCAATAATTAGAAAATGGAAGACATTCAAGACCACTGATAATCTCCCTCGATCTGGGGCTCCACGCAAAATCCCACCCCGTGGGGTCAGAATGATCACAAGAACGGTGAGCAAAAATCCCAGAACCACGCGGGGGGACCTAGTGAATGAACTGCAGAGAGCTGGGACCAATGTAACAAGGCCTACCATAAGTAACACACTACGCCACCATGGACTCAGATCCTGCAGTGCCAGACGTGTCCCACTGCTTAAGCCAGTACATGTCCGGGCCCATCTGAAGTTTGCTACAAAGCATTTGGATGATCCAGAGGAGTTTTGGGAGAATGTCCTATGGTCTGATGAAACCAAACTGGAAATGTTTGGTAGAAACACAACTTGTCGTGTTTGGAGGAAAAATAATACTGAGTTGCATCCATCAAACACCATACCTACTGTAAAGCATGGTGGTGGAAACATCATGCTTTGGGGCTGTTTCTCTGCAAAGGGGCCAGGATGACTGATCCGGGTAAATGAAAGAATGAATGGGGCCATGTATCGTGAGATTTTGAGTGCAAACCTCCTTCCATCAGCAAGGGCATTGAAGATGAAACGTGGCTGGGTCTTTCAACATGACAATGATCCAAAGCACACCACCAGGGCAACGAAGGAGTGGCTTCGTAAGAAGCATTTCAAGGTCCTGGAGTGGCCTAGCCAGTCTCCAGATCTCAACCCTATAGAAAACCTTTGGAGGGAGTTGAAAGTCCGTGTTGCCAAGCGAAAAGCCAAAAACATCACTGCTCTAGAGGAGATCTGCATGGAGGAATGGGCCAACATAGCAACAACAGTGTGTGGCAACCTTGTGAAGACTTACAGAAAATGTTTGACCTCTGTCATTGCCAACAATGGATATATTACAAAGTATTGAGATGAAATTTTGTTTCTGACCAAATACTTATTTTCCACCATAATATGCAAATAAAATGATAAAAAACAGACAATGTGATTTTCTGGATTTTTTTTTCCCAGTTTGTCTCCCATAGTTGAGGTCTACCTATGATGTAAATTACAGACGCCTCTCATCTTTTTAAGTGGTGGAACATGCACTATTGCTGACTGACTAAATACTTTTTTGCCCCACTGTATTGTTACACACATAAAAAAATAATCAAATACTCACCTCTTCTCATTTCCCACTGCTGCGGTTGCCTCAGCATCTTCTGGCACCTTGCATTGCTTGGCAGAGGGGGCGTTGTAGTAATGTAATTGCACCCTCTGCCCTGAGACGTCATAGAGAGTCAGAAGATGCTGAACAGACCTGAGCAGCGTGGAATGCGGAGTGGTGAGTATTTGAGGGGGAGCCTCGTGCCAGCACTGGCACTGGGATCCCCTGACTCATGAGCCCCATAGTGGGCAGGTGTCCCTGATGGCAAGTGGGCTTCCCCATTTGTCATGGCCCTCAGCACTTGCCTGGGTGCGCCAAGTGGTGATGCTGGCCCTGCCATGGGATATATTCACCCTTGCTGTCTTCATAGTTCTGTAGCTCCTCCTCTTCAGAAGGATAATCTCTCTGCTCTCTACATACTTAAATTTGATTAAATTAACAGTTCTTTTTTTTGTTCTTGAGATCTGACCTCATCAATCTGCATCATTGTAGACAGTAGCAAAAGCTGTAAGTCACAGTCTGCACTGACAGTTATGGGAGTACTTTTTAGACTTGAATGTGACTTGAATGTGCTGTGTAGGATCTGAACTCACAGGTTAATTATACTAGTAAATAGAGTACATTTCTGTATACCTGTGTTCAAGAGGGAAAATAAAAGCAAGCTTTTTTCTTCCTATAAGAATGCTAAAAAATAATGGAACGCAATTACAAAAATGTTATTTGTAATGCACTTACAAAAAAATAACATCATAAATCAGCAAATAACAGAAATATTTGGTCTCCCTGTAATCATAACAACCTCGTAGCATACAGTAATCAGATTATTTATGGTGATCGATAAATGGCTTTTTCTACATTAAACCCATAAAAAAGCAACGCAGAGTCTGTGTGCATGCATAAATCCTGCTTTTTTTTAGTAAAGAATCCAAGCTTTTCTGTATTACAAAAAAAACAACACAATACAAAACTGCTGAAAATGTGCATCAAATTAGAGAGAATGCATGCAAAAATGCAGCAAAAATGCAGTAACCAAAGAAGACTGCTAATGTACAGGATAGTTTGGTGAGGACACCTGCAGAAAATGTGCAAAAAAACAAAAAAATAAAGTATTTACATTACATTTGATTTTGGCCTTACAGACAAAAAAAGAAACCCTCATGTAGAGAAGCCTACATAGAAATGAAAAAGTTATGAATAGAGGTGAGCAAACCTTTTAGGTTACGTGTCCACCTTCAGGATGGCCGGCGGTATGGACGGAGCTGCAAACCCGCTCCGCCCTAAGCCCCGCCCCCTTCTGTGATGCGATGATGCCGGATGTGTTCATTGCACACATCCGGCATCATCGCACCCCACACATAGGGCCCTGTGATATACCTTGCGGCGGCGCAGCATCGCCGCAAGGTATACGGACATGCTGCAATCTAAAAAGATGCGCAGCATGTCCAGAATCGCAGGGCTGCAGGATGCGTGTTACCACGCATAGTGGAGATGGGATTTGATAAAATCCCCTCCACTATGCTGTAACATCTGCACGCTGCGTGTTTGACGCTGCGGCTCTGCGCAGCATAAAAAACGCAGCGTTTCCTGCACGTTGAAACATAGCCTTAAGGTTCGGTTCGGCTATGTTCACCGAACTTCCCGATGTTCGCCAAGCAGTACGCCGAACTGGCAAAAACTTCAGGGGGGTCCAAAAGCTGCCAAAACAGCTCAAATTTGGGGCAGGCACCAGGAAAAGTGGCATCAATTGACCCAGCTTCTGTTCCCAGAGATGCATTGCGAAATTACCCAGAAGACTTAGTGGTCTTGCAAGAACGGAAGCTGGTGGCAGCCGCGCGCGCATCGGCGGACGACGGAAGGTGAGAATAGCAGGTTTTTTGTTTTTTATTTATTTTTAACAGTAGATCTTTTTATTATTGATGCTGCATAGGCAGCATCAATAGTAAAAAGTTGGTCATACAGGGTTAATAGCAGCATTAACGGAGTGCATTACCTGCTGCATAACACGGTCCATTAACGCTGCCATTAACCCTGTGTCAGCGCTGACTGGAGGGGATTATGGAGCGCCTGGCACTGACTGGATGGAAGTAGGGAGGGACTAATTCTTGGCTGAACTGTGCCCGTCGCTGATTGGTCGCGGCCTGGCAGCCGTGACCAATCAGCGACGCAGGATTTCAGGGACAGTCAGACAGACAGAAAGAGAGACAGACGGAAGTACCCCTTAGACAATTATATAGTAGATAGAGGGGTCCCCTCTCTGTTTTTATAATTATTAGTGATGAGCAAGCATTCTCGCCACTACTCAATTATCGCCCAAGCATCTCACTGCTTGAGATGCTCGGAGCTCGCCGAGTATTTCCGAGGTTGCTCAGCGAGAGCTCGGTCCCCTCCCTGCATGTTTGCCGCTCTTTAGAGAGCCAATGAACATGCAGGGATTCTCTGCCACATACTATAATGCCGCAGCCATGTTGGCGTCATCAGGTCTATATCAGACCTTGCACCGACATTCTCATCACAGTATACTCCGGAATCAGGCAGTATAGGGATAGGTGCTGCTGAGCTAGTGATAGATTTGCTTGTTTTTTAGTTCGTATAGGTATACTACAATATATTATACACATATCTATCTAAACTAACAGTCCTTCTGAGGACTAATCCAGCTGCATAGATATCAGTGCTAGGCAGGCAAGCAGTGTATGTGGCAGACTGCAGAGCATATAGCAAGAGGGTCCATTCTAGTTCTGTCTGCTACTGCTGCTTTTACAGATATTTCTAGACAGAACCCCAGGTATCAGGGGCCAGGAATAATTTTTGGGGGATCTTAAATCCTGATTATTTGCTTAAAAAGCAATCCAGAGAACACCGTTTTTGTGCTCCATTTGCTTGTTGGCACTGCAGAATATATCCAGATCCCTTCCATATACAGCGCTAAAAATCCATCTATTTAAAACTGTGGTTTGTCTGTCACACGGATCACATATAAGTTTGCTCAAAATTCTGCAATTTCTGGCCTCTATTTAAATTTTGTAGCAGTGTGTTAGTGAATTTATTGACACCAGTTTGCTGGTAAAAACTGTTACCTACAGGCTAGATATTCAAAACTGTAGTTTGTCCATAACACGGATCACGTATACAGTGGGGCAAAAAAGTATTTAGTCAGTCAGCAATAGTGCAAGTTCCACCACTTAAAAAGATGAGAGGCGTCTGTAATTTACATCATAGGTAGACCTCAACTATGGGAGACAAACTGAGAAAAAAAAATCCAGAAAATCACATTGTCTGTTTTTTTATCATTTGATTTGCATTTTATGGTGGAAAATAAGTATTTGGTCAGAAACAAACAATCAAGATTTCTGGCTCTCACAGACCTGTAACTTCTTCTTTAAGAGTCTCCTCTTTCCTCCACTCATTACCTGTAGTAATGGCACCTGTTTAAACTTATTATCAGTATAAAAAGACACCTGTGCACACCCTCAAACAGTCTGACTCCAAACTCCACTATGGTGAAGACCAAAGAGCTGTCAAAGGACACCAGAAACAAAATTGTAGCCCTGCACCAGGCTGGGAAGACTGAATCTGCAATAGCCAACCAGCTTGGAGTGAAGAAATCAACAGTGGGAGCAATAATTAGAAAATGGAAGACATACAAGACCACTGATAATCTCCCTCGATCTGGGGCTCCACGCAAAATCCCACCCCGTGGGGTCAGAATGATCACAAGAACGGTGAGCAAAAATCTCAGAACCACGCGGGGGGACCTAGTGAATGAACTGCAGAGAGCTGGGACCAATGTAACAAGGCCTACCATAAGTAACACACTACGCCACCATGGACTCAGATCCTGCAGTGCCAGACGTGTCCCACTGCTTAAGCCAGTACATGTCCGGGCCCATCTGAAGTTTGCTAGAGAGCATTTGGATGATCCAGAGGAGTTTTGGGAGAATGTCCTATGGTCTGATGAAACCAAACTGGAACTGTTTGGTAGAAACACAACTTGTCGCGTTTGGAGGAAAAAGAATACTGAGTTGCATCCATCAAACACCATACCTACTGTAAAGCATGGTGGTGGAAACATCATGCTTTGGGGCTGTTTCTCTGCAAAGGGGCCAGGACGACTGATCCGGGTACATGAAAGAATGAATGGGGCCATGTATCGTGAAATTTTGAGTGCAAACCTCCTTCCATCAGCAAGGGCATTGAAGTTGAAACGTGGCTGGGTCTTTCAACATGACAATGATCCAAATCACACCGCCAGGGCAATGAAGGAGTGGCTTCGTAAGAAGCATTTCAAGGTCCTGGAGTGGCCTAGCCAGTCTCCAGATCTCAACCCTATAGAAAACCTTTGGAGGGAGTTGAAAGTCCGTGTTGCCAAGCGAAAAGCCAAAAACATCACTGCTCTAGAGGAGATCTGCATGGAGGAATGGGCCAAAATACCAACAACAGTGTGTGGCAACCTTGTGAAGACTTACAGAAAACGTTTGACCTCTGTCATTGCCAACAAAGGATTTATTACAAAGTATTGAGATGAAATTTTGTTTCTGACCAAATACTTATTTTCCACCATAAAATGCAAATAAAATGATAAAAAAACAGACAATGTGATTTTCTGGATTTTTTTTTCTCAGTTTGTCTCCCATAGTTGAGGTCTACCTATGATGTAAATTACAGACGCCTCTCATCTTTTTAAGTGGTGGAACTTCCACTATTGCTGACTGACTAAATACTTTTTTGCCCCACTGTAAGTTTGCTACAAATTTAGCCATTTGTAATGAACGTGGAAAACATTGTCCTCCATTTAAAATGGATAAGGCGCTTGGCAAGTAAAGGAGAACTGGACGTGATGGTGGTGGTGCATGCAGAGGCCGAGGCCATGGGCAAGATGAAATTGTGCCACGCAAACACCCACATGTTCTCACCCGATCTTCCTGTCCCAATTACAAGGGGACCGCAGCAGCACACCACTATTGAACCCAGAGCAGTGTCAAAAGATTGTTGGTTGGATAGCAGATAATGCTTCCAGTCACTTTGCCACCATCACCACCCAGTCATCCACACGGTCAAGTCTCAGAAGCTGTGAGTCTAGACCGCATATTTGTCACCCTGATTCTCCTTCCTCCCACCATGCTGAGAGTCGGGAGACAACTGATCCCATACTTGGACACTCCAAAGTGCTGTTCTCATTTCCATTTATAGATTCGGGCATCTCGCCTGGTCCACTTGAAGTGGGGCAGGATGAGATTGCATGTAGCGATGCCCAAATATTTGAACAGCCACAGTCACACGAAGGTGATGGTGGGAAAGTGTCACAAGTGGTGGATGAAGATGAGACACAATTGCCAGAAAGTCAGGAGGTGCACCAGGGTGCAGAAGTGGTACAGGAGGTGGTGGATGATATAGTAGCTGACCCAACCTGGCAAGAGGACATGCTGAGCGAGGACAGCAGCATGCAGGGGGAGGGAGGCGTAGCACCCCAACAGGCAGGAAGAAGCAGTGTGCTGGCCGCAGGGCAACCATTCCCTGTAATACCAACAAGATAGAAGTTGCCAGTACAACTGTTAGGTCTTCCCGAGTCTGATAGTTTTTTAATGAATCTGCTGATAATCCCAAGAACACCATTTGCGCCACCTGCCAGGCCAGCATCAGCAGGGGTAGCAAAATTTACCAGCCTGACCACCACACCATCAGCATGATCAGGCACATGGCAGCAAAGCACTCAACTTTGTGGGCCAAATCCCAGGGTCCAGGAACAGTGTCTGCAGATGACACCACTGCTTCTTCCGCTGTTGAGTGTGCAAGCCAATCCCCTGTCCTTGGTGCCTGCAAAGATGACTCCTGCCCAGCACCTGTCATTGCACACACAACTAGCACCATCAGCAAGCACGTCCACATCCTTGTCCCAGTGCAGTATTCAGTTTTCCATACCCCAATCCTTGGAATGCAAGCGCAGATACGCAGCCAATGCCCCACTACTAGTGTTGAGTGATACCGTCCGATACTTGAAAGTATCGGTATCGGAAAGTATCGGCCGATACCGGCAAACTATCGGATCTAATCCGATACCGATACCCGATACCAATACAAGTCAATGGGACACCAAGTATCGGACGGTATCCTGTAGGGTTCCCAGGGTCTCAAGGAGAGGAAACTCTCCTTCAGGCCCTGGGATCCATATCAATGTGTAAAAGAAAGAATTAAAATAAAAAATAGGGATATACTCACCCTCTGACGCGCCCTGGACTTTACCGCCGTAACCGGGAGCCGTTGTACCTAAGAATGCGCGCTTGAAGGGCCTTAGATGATGTCACGGCGCTCTGATTGGTCCGTAGCGGTCGCGTGACCGCTACGCGACCAATCACAAAGCCGTAACGTCACCTAAGGTCTTTCAAGCGCTTGAAATACCTTAGAAGATGTCCGCAGCTTCTGATTGGTCGCGTAGCGGTCGCGTGACCGCTACGCGACCAATCACAAAGCCGTGATGTCACCTAAGGTCTTTCAAGCGCTTGAAAGACCTTCGGTGACGTCACGGCTTTGTGATTGGTCGCGTAGCGGTCACGCGACCGCTACGGACCAATCAGAGCGCCGTGACGTCATCTAAGGCCCTTCAAGTGCGCATTCTTAGGTACAACGGCTCCCGGTTACGGCGGTAAAGTCCAGGGGCCGCCGGAGAGGTGAGTATATCCCTATTTTTTATTTTAATTCTTTGTTTTACACATTGATATTAATCCCGATACTGATTCCCGATACCACAAAAGTATCGGATCTCGGTATCGGAATTCCGATACCGCAAGTATCGGCCGATACCCGATACTTGCGGTATCGGAATGCTCAACACTACCCACTACTAATCTCTCACATTTTGCAACTGCTTGGGTTCGAAATATTGTCTTTTAGGCTTGTGGAGACAGAAGCTTTCCGCAACCTGATGGCGGCGGCCGTCCCCACGGTACTCAGTCTCCAGCCACCACTATTTCTCCCGGTGTGCCGTCCCCGCGTTACACAAGCACGTGTCCCACAACATTAGCTATTCCCTCAACAATGCAGTTACTGGGAAAGTCCACCTAACCACGGACACGTGGAAAAGTGCTTGTGGGCAGAGACTGTACATCTCGCTGACAGCACACTGGGTTAGCAAAGTTGAAGCCGGGACTCAGTTGGACCTTGGGATGGAACACGTCCTCCCTATGCCGAAGATTGCAGGCGCTAGGTCAATCATGATTGCACCCACAGTACACAGCTCCTGCACCTCATCTTCTTCAGCCTCCATCTCCAAAATGACCACATCTGTCACAAGCTGGAAGCACTGCAGCACTGCCTCAGCCAAGCAGCAATAGGCTGTGCTGAAGCTAATATGCTTCGGTGACAAACCACACAATGCTGAAGAGTTGTGGACAGCTCTGAAAGAGCAGGCAGATCTGTGTCTGACACTGCTGAGCCTACAGCAAGGCATGGTCATGTGTGACAATGGCTGGAATCTGGTGGCGGCTCTGAGGCAAGGCGAGCTCACACACGTACCATGCCTGGCCCATGTGCTTAACCTCATGGTTCAGCGGTTTCTCAAAACCTACCCAGAGCTGCCAGATCTGCTTGTCAAAGTATGCCATCTGTGTGCCCATTTTAGAAACTTGTCTACAGCTTCCAGCGCCCTTGTTGCTTCCACAGTGTTTGTAGCTTCTGGCTCACCGACTGGTGTGTGATGTCCCCATGCGTTGGAACTCTACACTGCAGATGTTGCAAAGGATTTGTGAGCAGAAGAGGGCAGTTGTTGACTCACTGCATCAACAAGGCCATCGGTATTCATTTTAGACTCCACACATAAGACCTCAGGAGTGGACATGGATGTCAGACATATGTACCATACTCCAAAACTTTGCGGACGCCACCCAGATGGTGAGCGGAGATGATGCCATAATTGGCATTACTATCTTGCTTCTCTGTGTTCTGAAACACTCTGCTCACAATCAAAGAGGATGCATTGCAGGCAGAGATTGATGAGATGGAGCAAGGAACGATACAGGGTGATTACTCACAGCCCAGCCTCATCTTATCCCAACATGGATTGGGAGACAATCAGGAAGAGGAGGAGGAAGAACAGGAGCTAGTTTCATGGACTATAGATGGTACTACCAGCACAACTGTCAATACCGTCTGTTCATGGTCTGAGGACAGGGAGGAGGAGAGCATGGTCAGTCATCCTCTTGGTGAGGACACGGAAGTCTTGCCTGTTAGCAGTCTGGCAGGCATGGCTGAGTTTCTGTTACGCCGCCTTTCCCGTGACCCTCGCATTCTCAAAATTTTGGGTGACAGTCATTACTGGTTGGTGACACCAACATTTTTATAAGGTCCTCCTCTGGGTCTCTTCCAAGGGGCATTGGAGTGCCTCCAAAATTTTGGCAGCAATTGCTTCATTCCATAGGCAAAGACTATGGGAGACCCACTTCCTAATAATTGGAACATTTTTTTCAAAAGGCCCTCCCCTTGATGTCTTCAAAGGGCATTGGAGTGCCTCCAAATTTTTGGCAGCCCTTGCATTCACTGCATAGGCAAACAGTATGGGAAACCCACTTCCTAATAAGGCTAGGTTCATATTTGCATTCAGGAGGGCTGCGGATGGCTGCGAATGCGGAGATTTGACGTGTTCGGCAACTGCACAGAAACACAAAATTTAGCATTTTTGTGCGGTCACCGCACACGTCAAATTGCAGAATGCGGATGCATCCGCATGCAACGCATGTCCCTGCATACCCAATGTTAAAGATAGGTATGCAGGGAAGCGCAGGACGCATACAGAAGTAGGTGGCGCGTAGGCGGAGCTTCAGGGAGTAAGTACACAGCCATCCGTAGCCATTCTTAATGAAAATGTGAACTTAGCCTAATTGGAACATTGTTTTCAGGAGGCCCTCCTGTAAGTCTCTTCATATGGGTATTAGGGTGCATCCAAATTTTGGTCAGCCCTGCCACTCACTGCATATGCAATAACAGTATAAGAGACTCACTATTTAATATTGGGAACAACAAACCATAGCCAGCTGATGGCTCTCTAAGAATAGTGAGGGCCGACTGCTGGCCCTTTAAGAATAGTAAAGGCCGCCTGTTGGCCCTATAAAAATAGGCTTTGTGACTTTCAAAGTCCCTCTTTCACAATTGAAACAGGATGTGCCTGATGATGTGTCACCCACCACATGGCCAGATAAGGTTGTAAAATGTTAAAATGACATTTCCCAGTGAATGCATTTGTATTGGTTAAAAGCAATGCTAAAGTTCAAAAACGCATCAAAAACGCTACGTTTGAACATAGCCTAAAGTGTGGAGGAGCATTTTTGTATTTGGTTATATATTGTGCCTTACGTACAAGTCATTACCCTGGAAGGGATGTTCCTTAACATATTTCCCAGGAAAATCCATTTTGGTTTTGTTTTTGTATGTTTTATTGTAAATCTGTAAAAGTGGTGTAAGACTCTGACAACATTGTTCATAGCAGTGACCTGGGAGTTAGAAATGCTTCCAGGGGTCTTCTCCGTGCTGTTCCTATGTCATTTGAGCACTGTTCCCATCGATTTCCACAATTTCTAGTCCCTCTGCAGGGGGGGCGCCGGAAAAATGATAGAGTTTCCCATAGACTTACATTGGGCTCGTTGTTCGGGTCGAACAACCGAGCATTTCAATTTTCTCCACCCGAGCAACGAGCACCCAAGCATTTTAATGCCCGCTCATCACTAATAATAATTTAAATAAATACATTTGAAAAATGGCTTGCGGTGCCCCTATTTTTATCAACCAGCCATGCTAAAGCTGACATATGGAAGCTGGGTGTGTTCTCAGGCTGGTAAGGAGCATGGATATTAGGCCCCCAGCCTAAAGATAGCAGCTCACAGCCACTACAGAAAAAGCGCATCTACTAGATGTGCCAATTCTGGCACTTTGCCTGGCTTTTCCCACTTGCCCAGTGGCAGTGGTAAATGCTATTCATATTTGTGGGGTTGATGTCATCATTGTATTATCTTGTGACATCAAGCCCAGAGTATAGAAATGGAGAGGCGGCTATAAGACGCCCCATCACTAACCCCAAAGTGATATTGTGTAAAAAACACACACCCAGAATAAAGTCCTTAATTTTTAATAATGACACAAACACCTTTATTGATGCTAAATTAAACCTTACTCACGTCATTACCCAGTCCACTGAAGCCAATGTCCCCTGCAAATGAATTAAAAAAATAGACAACCATTGAATAGATAAAGACACCGCGCCAACTAGATAAGGCGATAGAAGGTGAGCGTCTGCCTGGGCAAGACGTAAAGCACAATAGAAATAAAACCAGTATCAGCAAACTAGTAGCCAATAACAGAGTGAATACCTGTTATATCCAGAGTTTCACATGAAATGCGTGGCTAATGTTAATAGAAAAAACACACTTACTGACTAATAATGTAGCTACTTGTAACGATGATAGCATGTTCTCAGTAGGGCTGTAGTCGTCCTAATGGGTGTGGAGCCGGGATCGCCAACGGCCCAGAGAAGTGGGGGTACAATGTCCTGAGTGGCGATGTCCAAGGTAGCAGCGTGGGGCGGCACAAGCACCTGATGGTATGGGGAGCGTCCTCCCTGGTGAGTGTGTGCCCGCCGCGCACGTTGGGACCACCGCTAGCCGGCACACGTAGGCCAGAGGAAGCTGGTGCACGGAGCGGTGAAAAAAAGGGGCGTGGTAAAGGTGACGTCACCAAAACAAAATGCAAAGGACGGATGCCGCACAGGACCACAATTGCCTACGCGTTTCGAAGGTCTCCGGACCTTCTTCGTCAGGTCTGAGGATACTGGCGGTCTCATAGTCCTTATAAAGCCCCATATGCCCACATAATGCGCCGGCAACTGGAACACTGCAGCACAATTGGGCCACAAATAACGTGAAGAGGGGTGATGAGTAAGGATTTAACTAAGCAATGTGCGGGATAAAATCGGGATTTATCCTAGCCACAGTGGCCTATATTAAAAATATAAAATATCCTTTATTAAATTGACTATTGACACATATAACAATCATAAACATAAAAGCACGGGCAGAAACAACTCTACAAATCAAGGAGATAAAACATTAAATAGTGTAAAATATAGAATATAATAGTAAAACCACTATAAGTTATAAAGATAAATAGAAAATGCATATGAATATATAAAAGGGACCCATATAAAGCAAATGGACCCAATAAGGGTAGGGTGGGGGGAGGGGGAAAGAAAGAGAGAGGGGAAGAAAAAGAAGAGGGAGGAGGGGAAAATAATTTTTTTATATATAAATAAATATTGAAAGAGCTAAAGCACGCTATAAACCAAGAATTAGCTAAAAGCTTACAGCTCTATTTCACAGTTCAAACCTTTAGGGGCTAGACTGTCTAACGTGAAAATCCACTTGGATTCAGTGCGTGACATTAGCTTAATATAATCACCTCCCCTCCAATTCTTGTGTACCCTCTGAATGCCACAAAAACTTGAACCTCTACTTGACCTCCCATGGTGCTCGGTAAAATGTCTTGACAGGGGGTGGCCTACAAAGCCTTTCTCTATATTATTAAAATGTTCCTTGAGCCGGTCCATAAGTCTACGTTTGGTCCGGCCTACGTAGATTTTATCACATGGACATTTAATCAAATAAATAACCCCCGTAGACCAGCATGATATGCTGTCTTTGATTAAAAATTCCCGAGAGCCGTCTGAATTAAAAAATTTTAGTTGTTTGCTCTTCTTAAAATTTGTACGCACACAACAAGAGCAGGTACCACAGGGTGTAAAGCCCGGATTAATTGAGTGTATTTTCTTAGTGGGACCCTTTCTGGTTGTTGGGGCTATAATGTTCCCAATTGTCTGCGTTTTCCTAAAAATAAACCTTGGGTTATGAGGTAGTAGGCCACCTATCACCTTATCTAATTGGAGGGTTGCCCAATGTTTGCGTATGATTTTAGTAAATCGTCTATGCCCCTGATGATACTGCGTGATGATGGGCAAGCGGTGAATTTGGTCCACAATACCCTCTCCAATGGGTGTATTCCTAATGGTTTTGTGTATAAGAGTATCTCTCGATGTTTCATATACCTCCTTGTTGGCCGCCATAATGAGATCTATAGGCTAGCCTTTTTCCAGAAATTTTCCCGTCAGGTAATCAGCCTCGGTTTCATAATCCTGAATTTTAGAGCAATTACGTCTTAGACGAGTAAATTGACTTTTAGGAATATTAGTTAACCAGACGGGAAGGTGGCAGCTACTTATATCAATAAAACCATTGGAATCCACCGCCTTACGGTGGCATTTGGTTAATACCTGGTCCCCTTCGATGAAAATATTCAGGTCCAGGAAATTGGCTGTTGTTTTACTAGTAGTTGCTGTAAATTCCAACCCAAATTCATTATGGTTGAGCCTGGCAACAAATACATCCAACTCGTGTTGGGGACCATTCCAATTAAACAATACATCGTCTATAAACCGTTTCCACATGACCAACCCAATATTGGGGCTATTAGTAAGTTTTATGTGTAGCTCCTCCCATCTAGCTACATAAAGATTCGCATAGCTGGGAGCGAAGCGAGTACCCATGGCTGTTCCCCATGTTTGAAGATAGAACTGGCCATCATAAATGAAATAGTTGTGTTCCAAGATAAAAAGAATACTCTCAATAATAAATTTAATCTGTTTATCTTTATAAGTATTTAACTTGTCCAGATAATATTCTGCCGCTTCACATCCTTTAGATTGATTTATCACTGTGTAGAGTGATTTAATATCAAGTGTCCTCAGCCCTGACGAAGAAGGTCCGGAGACCTTCGAAACGCGTTTGTAGAGTTGTTTCTGCCCGTGCTTTTATGTTTATGATTGTTATATGTGTCAATAGTCAATTTAATAAAGGATATTTTATATTTTTAATATAGGCCACTGTGGCTAGGATAAATCCCGATTTTATCCCGCACATTGCTTAGTTAAATCCTTACTCATCACCCCTCTTCACGTTATTTGTGGCCCAATTGTGCTGCAGTGTTCCAGTTGCCGGCGCATTATGTGGGCATATGGGGCTTTATAAGGACTATGAGACCGCCAGTATCCTCAGCCCTGACGAAGAAGCCCGGAGACCTTCGAAACGCGTAGGCAATTGTGGTCCTGTGCGGCATCCGTCCTTTGCATTTTGTTTTGGTGACGTCACCTTTACCACGCCCCTTTTTTTCACCGCTCCGTGCACCAGCTTCCTCTGGCCTACGTGTGCCGGCTAGCGGTGGTCCCAACGTGCGCGGCGGGCACACACTCACCAGGGAGGACGCTGCCCATACCATCAGGTGCTTGTGCCGCCCCACGCTGCTACCTTGGACATCGCCACTCTGGACATTGTACCCCCACTTCTCTGGGCCGTTGGCGATCCCGGCTCCACACCCATTAGGACGACTACAGCCCTACTGAGAACACGCTATCATCGTTACAAGTAGCTACATTATTAGTCAGTAAGTGTGTTTTTTCTATTAACATTAGCCACGCATTTTATGTGAAACTCTGGATATAACAGGTATTCACTCTGTTATTGGCTACTAGTTTGCTGATACTGGTTTTATTTCTATTGTGCTTTACATCTTGCCCAGGCAGACGCTCACCTTCTATCGCCTTATCTAGTTGGCGCGGTGTCTTTATCTATTCAATACTTTCCTTTGCTATTTGACAGAGTTAGCACAGTTACTGTCTAGGCACCTGCAGCCTCCTAGTTCATTCTTCTGGGAGCGCCGGTGTGTGTTTATTTCTTTATTGCTTTTCCTTATTTTCTCTGTGCATTCACACCTGGGCAGCCCCAATGGCTATTAGGGCACTTAGACATGATAGGGATCACCGTCTGACTCTCATTACTGAAAAATTTGCTTTTAACATTCCCTCTCCTCCTGTGGATAAACAAGCTAGGCACCTGCTAAGAACACTTGAGAAATCCCTAATCACAGAAATAAGACATGTGTGGGAAGTGGCCTCACTGGAGAAGTATGCACAGGCCAACATTATACCAAAGGGATTAGTTATCTACAAAACCCTTGCAGGTGACTTTGGGGATCCTGAGGTTCAGCAAGATTGGGATGATATGTTTAACATTTTTTCTATGAAGACCCTCCAATTTATCATAGATAAACGTAGGGCCAAATTGAAGCATATTAATCATCAAATTACTATGCTTTTTGAACAACTCAGCGACTATGAAAATATGGCTGATTTTCAGACACTCACTGATAGTATATCTGTCAGACTCAAGGAGAAGGAAAAGGAAATTATAGCTAAGAAAATTAAGAAGTTCCATAGGGATAAGGTACCCAATATACACCTTAGTCATACCACTCCTTATAATGAAACCCATTCACCACTTGTTAGCTCAAATTTAACACCTACAGATCTTGTAATCCTAGATGAGTATAGTGCAACCCCAGTGCATAACACACCAGATCAATCGTTAATTTTCTCCACATATACCAATACCAATTCTACTCAATATACTCCGGTTTCGATTACTACTAGGAATCAACCACTCAGTCAACCCTCTGGTATTGGTAATATGAATTTTGTCAACCTGTCATTGGACCAGAGCATCCATGAACAGTCAGGACAAGCACTGGAGACATATGAATCTCCGGTCCCTACCAATAATAGATTTGCACAGTTACCCCTAGAGGAGGATAGTATTGATACCCCTGGAAGAGACAATCCACCTGGACCTAGTCTAGTTGATGCCATCATATATAACGATGGCATCAATAGGAAACAGTTTAATAGAAATGGGAGACCGTTGAGTTCTTCCATCTCTCAGAAAATACAGAAACCTCCCAATAGGACTGGGTTAGTTACCACGAACACTGGGAATAGTAATACTAGGGGTAATAACCCCCAAAAAATTCCCAGCCTCTTACCAAACAGAGGGAGAGGATTTAAATCACAATCAACTATTAATCGGGATTTTTTTTCGGGTAAATCTTCCAAAACCAAAAGAGGTAAGAGGGGGGGGGGGGAACTCTCCAAAAAGAAAGTGACAAAAACCCCCTCTACCCAAAAAATATTTAACTTGAGTTCCCACACACTTTCGGAGATTGAAATTTCTCTTCTCCAGAAAGGACTCAAGTTTGCACCTACCACGACGGTGAAGCCTTTTAATTTATATGTGAGCCTCAAACAATTTTTACGTAATTTGGCTATTAAAATTTTTTTTCTTAAAAAAGGTCTGCAGCCTACTACCATTAATGCTCAGGAGTATATACAGACGTCGTTATCTAACCCTTCTACTTTCCATCCCATACACGAATACTCTAATGCCTTTCACGCATTTGAGTCAGCAGTAACACAGGATATTCGAAAAATAAAAACTAATAAGGCCAAATATATTCCCCAAAATCCTACCCATCTTGAGAGAAAAGCACTCCTTGACCTCCAAGTGAACAATGATATTATTGTACGGCCTGCGGATAAAGGGGGGGTATTGTGGTTCTCAATAAGACTGCCTATGAGGAAGAATCTGTTCGACTCCTGACTGATGCCACCACCTATAAGAGACTTACGAGTGACCCTACTGAACGCTTTGTCAAGAATCTTAGTGCTCTTGCAACACGGGGTAAATCTCTAGGAATTTTGAACAAAAAAGAATTCCAGTTTGTTCTGAATAAAACTCCCAGTATTGCAGTGTTCTATTACCTCCCTAAAGTGCAGAAGGATGTAATGCACCCGCCAGGTAGACCTATTATTTCATGTGTCAATTGTTTAACATCAAACCTGTCACGTTACATTGATACACATCTCCAGAAGTGCATGTCTATTGTCCCGGCCTACCTTAAAGATACGAGCCATGTGCTACAATTACTTGAGGAGGTACGCTGGGAGAGTGGTTTTATCCTTGGGACACTTGATATTAAATCACTCTACACAGTGATAAATCACTCTAAAGGATGTGAAGCGGCGGAATATTATCTGGACAAGTTAAATACTTATAAAGATACACAGATTAAATTTATTATTGAGAGTATTCTTTTTATCTTGGAACACAACTATTTCGTTTATGATGGCCAGTTCTATCTTCAAACATGGGGAACAGCCATGGGTACTCGCTTCGCTCCCAGCTATGCGAATCTTTATGTAGCTAGATGGGAGGAGCTACACATAAAACTTACTAATAGCCCCAATATTGGGTTGGTCATGTGGAAACGGTTTATAGACGATGTATTGTTTATTTGGAATGGTCCCCAACACGAGTTGGATGTATTTGTTGCCAGCCTCAACCATAATGAATTTGGGTTGGAATTTACAGCAACTACTAGTAAAACAACAGCCAATTTCCTGGACCTGAATATTTTCATCGAAGGGGACCAGGTATTAACCAAATGCCACCGTAAGGCGGTGGATTCCAATGGTTTTATTGATATAAGTAGCTGCCACCTTCCCGTCTGGTTAACTAATATTCCTAAACGTCAATTTACTCGTCTAAGACGTAATTGCTCTAAAATTCAGGATTATGAAACCGAGGCTGATTACCTGACGGGAAAATTCCTGGAAAAAGGCTAGCCTATAGATCTCATTATGGCGGCCAACAAGGAGGTATATGAAACATCGAGAGATACTCTTATACACAAAACCATTAGGAATACACCCATTGGAGAGGGTATTGTGGACCAAATTCACCGCTTGCCCATCATCACGCAGTATCATCAGGGGCATAGACGATTTACTAAAATCATACGCAAATATTGGGCAACCCTCCAATTAGATAAGGTGATAGGTGGCCTACTACCTCATAACCCAAGGTTTATTTTTAGGAAAACGCAGACAATTGGGAACATTATAGCCCCAACAACCAGAAAGGGTCCCACTAAGAAAATACACTCAATTAATCCGGGCTTTACACCCTGTGGTACCTGCTCTTGTTGTGTGCGTACAAATTTTAAGAAGAGCAAACAACTAAAATTTTTTAATTCAGACGGCTCTCGGGAATTTTTAATCAAAGACAGCATATCATGCTGGTCTATGGGGGTTATTTATTTGATTAAATGTCCATGTGATAAAATCTACGTAGGCCTGACCAAACGTAGACTTATGGACCGGCTCAAGGAACATTTTAATAATATAGAGAAAGGCTTTGTAGGCCACCCCCTGTCAAGACATTTTACCGAGCACCATGGGAGGTCAAGTAGAGGTTCAAGTTTTTGTGGCATTCAGAGGGTACACAAGAATTGGAGGGGAGGTGATTATATTAAGCTAATGTCACGCACTGAATCCAAGTGGATTTTCACGTTAGACAGTCTAGCCCCTAAAGGTTTGAACTGTGAAATAGAGCTGTACGCTTTTAGCTAATTCTTGGTTTATAGCGTGCTTTAGCTCTTTCTATATTTATTTATATATAAAAAAATTATTTTCCCCTCCTCCCTCTTCTTTTTCTTCCCCTCTCTCTTTCTTTCCCCCTCCCCCCACCATACCCTTATTGGGTCCATTTGCTTTATATGGGTCCCTTTTATATATTCATATGCATTTTCTATTTATCTTTATAACTTATAGTGGTTTTACTATTATATTCTATATTTTACACTATTTAATGTTTTATCTCCTTGATTTGTAGAGTTGTTTCTGCCCGTGCTTTTATGTTTATGATTGTTATATGTGTCAATAGTCAATTTAATAAAGGATATTTTATATTTTTAATATAGGCCACTGTGGCTAGGATAAATCCCGATTTTATCCCACACATTGCTTAGTTAAATCCTTACTCATCACCCCTCTTCACGTTATTTGTGGCCCAATTGTGCTGCAGTGTTCCAGTTGCCGGCGCATTATGTGGGCATATGGGGCTTTATAAGGACTATGAGACCGCCAGTATCCTCAGCCCTGATGAAGAAGGTCCGGAGACCTTCGAAACGCATAGGCAATTGTGGTCCTGTGCGGCATCCGTCCTTTGCATTTTGTTTTGGTGACGTCACCTTTACCACGCCCCTTTTTTTCACCGCTACGTGCACCAGCTTCCTCTGGCCTACATGTGCCGGCTAGCGGTGGTCCCGACGTGCGCGGCGGGCACACACTCACCAGGGAGGACGCTCCCCATACCATCAGGTGCTTGTGCCGCCCCACGCTGCTACCTTGGACATCGCCACTCTGGACATTGTACCCCCACTTCTCTGGGCCGTTGGCGATCCCGGCTCCACACCCATTAGGATGACTACAGCCCTACTGAGAACACGCTATCATCGTTACAAGTAGCTACATTATTAGTCAGTAAGTGTATTTTTTCTATTAACATTAGCCACGCATTTTATGTGAAACTCTGGATATAACAGGTATTCACTCTGTTATTGGCTACTAGTTTGCTGATACTGGTTTTATTTCTATTGTGCTTTACGTCTTGCCCAGGCAGACGCTCACCTTCTATCGCCTTATCTAGTTGGCGCGGTGTCTTTATCTATTCAATACTTTCCTTTGCTATTTGACAGAGTTAGCACAGTTACTGTCTAGGCACCTGCAGCCTCCTAGTTCATTCTCCTGGGAGCGCCGGTGTGTGTTTATTTCTTTGTTCCTTAATAGACAACCATATTTCTCACCTGTCTGAAGTTAATAGATAATACACAATGTCCCATGATGATCCTTATGACTTTGAGTCGGCAACACACTGACAGGAACATGTAATCACTCCTGCAGTGTGTAGTTCTAAGCTGCGGTGAGAAATTTCACCAGAGTTCATCAGCTGATAAACTTTGGTGACCTCACTTTTGGCAGCTCAGTGCTACAAACTGCAGGAGTGATTACTTATACTGCTTGAGAAAAAGCATAGAAAAATAAATAAAACCAATTTTTCACTTGCTGTTGATTTGTTCATTGTGCCTCACAAAAATTGCAGTAAGGCTCGGCTCACATTTATCCTGTGCTCTATGCTGAGCGTTTACACCGGGGGTCCATGTAAATTTCTGAAATAGTTGATTGAAGAATCCCTATAATGAGGCAAATGGAAACACTGTGGACTCTGTCTGTCCTATGATCCGGCAGTGTCCGTCCTTTTAAGTGTGCATAAAAGCGCCATACAGTTTTGTGCATCTCTGAAAAGAACACAGCTGAGGCCAGAGGCCAGACAGAGTCCAGTAACTATGCTGCTTCATTATAGTGAATGGGTCCCTCGGGGGTTTCATCTGAATTATGGCATTTAAAGATTTAGCTGTTTTATTTAGTGCTCAGAGTAGAGCGCAGGATAAATGTGATCCAAAATGTTTAGTAGTTCCCAATAAAATCTTCAACTCAATCAACAACAAAAAAATTTACCACTCAAGTCCATCATCCGTCAATAGAAATATAGGAGGCTACCACTTTACTGACACCACAAAGGCTCTAGGAAAATGTGTTCCTCACCCCCAAAAGAAATCCAGTGAGTTCTGTGCTCCTCTCCCTTTTGAGACCCAAAGTGTGCCCAAACCGTAGTTAGTATCTCTGTTTGACATTTCTCTGGTGATTATAGCCCACTTAATTTGTGGGATCCATGTCTCCAGCATGAGCTGGGCACAATGCATGGGTAATACAATGTGTGGGCACTACAATGTAAGGGTACTGCAATGGCAGATTTGCAAACACCCATGGAGTCAAAATTGTCACTGCACTAGTAGATAAATTCCCAGAGGGGAACAATTTCCAAAATGGGGTCACTTGGGTGGGGATTCTCCTCTTCTGGCACTTAGGGGCTCGGTATATGGAGTCCGCACACTATTCTATGATAATTTGTTCTCCAAGAGTCACGCCACTTGGCTAAGCAGTACTGTATAGCCATATATGGGATATTGCCATGTTCTGAAGAAATTGTGTAATAATTAATTGTACCATTTTTACCCATTTCTTCATGTGATAATGTAAAATCTAGGGCTAAAACAACATTTTTGTGGTAAAAATGTAATTATTATTTCTTCACCGCCCAATGGTGGAAAATTCTTTGACACACCATTGGTGTCAATATGACCAATGCACTCCTAGATGAATTCATTGACTTGTTTTGCATTCTCCTACATTCTCCACTGGTAATTGACAGCAATGGCTTGTCTGAAAGCTCAGGCAAGCCAATACAATCAATCATCAGTAAGGAAAGTGGTGGAATGCAAAGCAATTGTGAGAATAGTGCACTGAGCCTCTTAGCTATGACAAATGCATACCGAGCACCCTAATTAGGATATTTTAATTGATTTTAGTTTCTTTGGAATGGATATATCAATTAGAACACTAAGGTGCTATTTTTATAGGCTTCAAATTCCATGCAAGCCTATGTGTTAAGTTCATACTGTCAGTTTGGGCTGAAGGACCCTTTAAATTGGACTCAACTACAACACAAACAAGCTGTTGTGCCTAGGGAAGCAATGAAGAAATGAACTATTTGTCCAATATTTCAGACCCTCAATGATCACACTCTGGTGACCTATTTTGAAGATAGTCGCTTAGCGCTTTCGCTCGAAAAATCCCTTAAATGTGAACTTCTATTAGTTTTCTATCACTGTGTGTCCATTAAACATTTGGAAATCTAGACTGTTCTAATTTGTTTCCTCATATTAAATATAGTTTCTGCCAATATTACTGCTTTTCCTTTCAAGCCGCAGATGGATATACAATTTTAGGACACATAAAAGATTATAATAAACATGTGAAATAGGAAAACCGACTTGCTTTCCTGTTGGCTTGGTTGATTATTATCCTTGTTCAAATAACGGACCACATGTTCCATTCACCTTTCCCTCGCAGTTGCTACAACAAAGATTGACAGAATAATAAATGCAACATCTAAAATGACTGATTGGGCAGTATTTCTTTAACTAAAAAAGCCAAAAATGCTTCATAACAATGCATAGGCAGCAATAAATAACATTAAAGAAATGATTCCGTCATTTAGAATTTTCCAATATTTGCCTATTAGTATGAAAATTGTAAGATTTAATTTAATGAATTAGCAACGATTATATGCGCATTATTGCTTCTATTAAAAAACAGATGAAAAGTGGAAAAATTACAGTGGGAAAGGAAAATAGAGTGATACTGTGTTATGTTTCCTTTATAGCATTTCACCAATTCACATTATGTTCATTTTGTAAGGTATTCTGTTACATTTTTTTCAGTGTTGGTAAAATAATTAAATTGATATGTTAACTGTTTATGAAGTTGAGGGACTTGTGCAGGTTATTGTGATTATAATTTTCCATTTCACAGTAAGTGGTGGTAATGTTTTCCTCCAAGCTGTTGAGATTTCTCTCATATGTTAGTTAACATTTATTATAGTTTATCAATTTATCTGTGAAAAATGTTGGCTTTTCACAATTTCTGGATAAATTGTACCTAAAAAGAAAATGTTAGACTGGCTACCCAGAATCAGCTATGTTACTGTAGGAGGCATTCAGGATAAATTGTCTCCATACATTTCAATGTATCAGACTTGTCTCTTGGATAGCTCAAAGTTTATGGCTTTTGGTACCCAAACCATTAGCCCCCAAAAATCAGAGCTTATTCATCCTTTAAGTCAAACTAAAATCATTGTTGTATTCGCTTTTGCAGCTTCGATGGATACATTATTGTGTGAAATAAAGGTCTAAACCACTAAGAAAGTTATAGTATGCATGAAAGAAGGGGGAAGGGCCTACTCATAGTAAGTACTGTTTGATAACATGTTGGTCGTGATTCGCCTAGGCTGTAGACTTTCTCACCAGTCTTGATAAGGGGGTATGGTGGAGTCAGACAATCCTGATTCATCAACAGGTTCACCACTCTTTATGAATCTGGAGCATTTGATAAGTGGAGTGTGCATCCATGCACCACACTGGGACTGGAGTGTGAACTCTGGCATGTGAAATTCCACAGCTTGTCATAAATTAGACGAGCTGTGGCATCATGCCCCTCTGCCCTATCTCCACCCATTTCAGCAGAGATAGGAGAAATTGGTGTGAAAACGCCAAACGTCACAAATTTTTGTCCAACCCTGAGTTGCGCCAGAATTTTGTGACTTTTCAAAGCTTTTACGCCAATTTTTTGGCTTAAAAGCTTTGATGAATTGTAGCCTCAGTTGCTAACGATTGTTTGAAATTGGCATTCACCTTGATGTATTGAAGCATAGTTATATTTAGAGCTAGTATATTTTATGCATAGTATTTTAGCATTTATTTATATAGTTACATAATTTCAATATATAAATAATACTTGAAGAACATAATAATATAAATATTGTGCATTAGTATTCATTTATATAATAATTTATACCGCTATACAGAGTATATCATGTATAGTATTATATAATATACACTCATCGGCCACTTTATTAGGTACACCATGCTAGTAACGGGTTGGACCCCCTTTTGCCTTCAGAACTGCCTCAATTCTTCGTGGCATAGATTCAACAAGGTGCTGGAAGCATTCCTCAGAGATTTTGGTCCATATTGACATGATGGCATCACACAGTTGCCGCAGATTTGTCAGCTGCACATCCCAAAGATGCTCCATACAAGGCAGGATGGATCCATGCTTTCATGTTGTTTACGCCAAATTCTGACCCTACCATCCGAATGTCGCAGCAGAAATCGAGACTCATCAGACCAAGCAACGTTTTTCCAATCTTCTACTGTCCAATTTCGATGAGCTTGTACAAATTGTAGCCTCAGTTTCCTGTTCTTAGCTGAAAGGAGTGGTACCCGGTGTGGTCTTCTGCTGCTGTAGCCCATCTGCCTCAAAGTTCGACGCACTGTGCGTTCAGAGATGCTCTTAGGCCTACCTTGGTTGTAACGGGTGGCGATTTGAGTCACTGTTGCCTTTCTATCAGCTCAAACCAGTCTGCCCATTCTCCTCTGACCTCTGGCATCAACAAGGCATTTCCGCCCACAGAACTGCCGCTCACTGGATTTTTTTTCTTTTTCGGACCATTCTCTGTAAACCCTAGAGATGGTTGTGCGTGAAAATCCCAGTAGATCAGCAGTTTCTGAAATACTCAGACCAGCCCTTCTGGCACCAACAACCATGCCACGTTCAAAGGCACTCAAATCACCTTTCTTCCCCATACTGATGCTCGGTTTGAACTGCAGGAGATTGTCTTGACCATGTCTACATGCCTAAATGCACTGAGTTGCCGCCATGTGATTGGCTGATTAGAAATTAAGTGTTAACAAGAAGTTGGACAGGTGTACCTAATAAAGTGGCCGGTGAGTGTATATTATTATGTATAGTATATTAACAATACTGTGTATAACATAGTTATATTTATGATTGCTGCCTCCTCCTTTGCCAGGTCTACATGTTGGTACCCTAACGGCATCAATGCATTAAAGATTTAAAAAAAAAATTTGTTTTTCGGTAATGTCATTTTTATAAAAAAACTGTCTTAGAAGAAAAAGCATTTTGTGTAAACTGACTTCCTTACTTTGAATAAACAATATTAAAAAGACCTTAACAAAAATTCAGTTTTTTCATCTTGATATCAGGATTTTCATCAGTCTTAGTTTTCCCTGATTGCCGGAAAGTACTGGATAGGCATCAAGAGATCGGCTGAAGATGGAATAGGTGATTAATGGATATTTTATGAATTTTTATGTATCAGTACATGGAATAAGCCTTATGTAAAATATTTTAAGAAATCATGCCATAGTGGTAAATTATAGAAGCGGCAGAATCAATATAAACTATAAAAGTGTACTGGGCTATATTTCTTTTCTTCCATCTGGCAAAAAAATGACCCTTATACCACAACAGATGGTGTTAAATGCAGTGATTACAAAAATCCTGAAGCTAAAATAGTTTAATTACTAAGTCAATACCACCTCCAACCTTTGCTGAGGCTTTAGAGTAAAAACAACAGACGGTATAAGGCACACGGCAGGACAATGTTTAACTAGAACTTTGCATTAGCGGCTTTCCTGCAGACATTCAATGTTAAAGATCACCCGGTCTGGAACTGATTTTACTAACCAGCTTAGCCTTCACAGATTCTGCAATGTGCACAGCATCTTTTATTTTTCATTTAATAAACCTGTTCATTTATATCAGCTACGTCTATTTCCCATTTCTATAAAGAACAGTAACACACCTTCTTGCTTTTAATGCGCTGAGGCATGGGTATAACTAGCACTGTAGCAGCCAACTTGCAGCTGAAGGTGATTAAAGTGGTTGTCAGGTCAAGCTGACAAGTCTGCAGTCACTCTGTGTGGCTGCAGAAGAGTGACTGCAGACTTATGAAACCCCCTGTGCACACATCGTGTGCAGTTGAGATCGCTAGTTTCAGACCTGGGAATGGAGAGTGTTTATGCGTTATACATACCCCCCAGCCAGTGGGCGTAGCCTCACTCCATACACTTGTACACATCGACCAGTGGCTCCCCTGGCTAGTGGGCATGTCTGACTAGAGGGCACGGCCTTGCTCCAAACAAGAGTATGGAGAGCGAGTTCGCGCCCACTGGCCGGGAGTATGTTTAATGCATACATACTCTCCTTTCCTTGGTATGAAACCAGCGAATTTCCACAGCACACAGAGTGACTTCAGACGTATCGGTTTTGACCAGACAACCCATTTAAGTATTGACTGTTCACTTTTAGCTTCCTTGTAGTTTACAATAACTACTTTCTAAGAAAATTTATAACAATAATGATCGAAAGGCAAGCTGATATACAATCATGGAAGCACCCTTGAA
This sequence comes from Ranitomeya variabilis, assembly GCF_051348905.1. NCBI lineage: Eukaryota > Metazoa > Chordata > Amphibia > Anura > Dendrobatidae > Ranitomeya > Ranitomeya variabilis. Next base: position 719,829,200 of record NC_135233.1, read on the forward strand.
AGTTTCCAGAAAATGAAGTATTTCTCCCAGAAAATTATTGCAATTATAAATATTTTATTATACATATGTTTATTTCCTTGTTCACATGTGTTTTGGAACAACACAAAAAACAGAAAAAAAGGTAAATTGGACATAATTTCACACACAACCTCAAAAATGAGCCGGACAAAATTGTTGGCACCCTCAACTTAATAATTGGTTGCACACCCTTTGGAATATATAACTGCAATCAATTGCTTCCTATAAATATCAACAACTTTCTTAAACCTCTAGACTGGAATTTCAGACCACTCTTCTTTTGCAAACTGCTCCAGGTCGCTCATATTTGAAGGGTGCCTTCTCCCAATAGCAATTTTAAGATTTTTCCACTGGTGCTCAATGGGATTAAGATACAGACTCATTGCTGGCCACTTCAGAACTCTCCAGTGCTTTGTTTCCATCCACCTCTTGGTGCTTCTGAAAGTATGTTTAGGGTCATCGTCCTGCTGGAAGACCCATGACCTAGGATGCTAACCTAGCTTTCTGACGCTGGGCATTACATTGCGACTCAAAATCCTTTTGTAATTTTCAAATTTCATGATGCTTTACACACAGTCAAGGCATCCAGTGCAAGAAGTAGAGGGGTCCTCCTGGGTCTCCTGACATAACGTTTCATTTCATTAACATGTTGACAGACCGTTTGCTCTGACACTGATGCAACCTGAACCTGCAGGACAGCTCGAATTTCTTTGAAAATTGATTGGAGCTGTTTATCCACCATCCAGACTATCCTGTGTTCCTTTCATCAATTTTCCTCTGCCATCCACATCCAGGGAGATTAGCTACAGTGCCATGGTTTGTAAATTCTTGATTATGTTGCACACCACGGACAAAGGAACATCAAGATCTCTGGATATGGTCTTGTAACCTTGAGATTGTTGATATTTTTCAACAATTTTGGTTCTCAAGTCCTCAGACAGTTCTTATTCTTTCTGTTCTCTATGCTTAGTGTGGCACACACAGACACACAATTCAAAGATTGTGTCCACTTTTCCCCTTTTTATCTGGTTTCAGGTGTAATTTTCATATTGCCTTACACCTGTTACTTGCCACAGGTGAGTTTGAAACAAAATTAATTACTCACACTTTTGGAAAGGTGACAATTATTTTGTCCGGTCAATTTTTCGGGTCTGAAATTATGTCCAATTTGCCTTCTTTTCTCTGTTTTTGTGTTGTTACATAAACACAAAGGAAATAAACATATGTATAACAAAACATGTGTAATTGCAAACATTTTCTGGAAAAAATACTTCATTTTATGGAACAATTTCAAGGGTGCCAACACTTTTGTCCATGACTGTATAGTGGCATTGTAGTATATAATTATATGTCATAACACCCCTAATATAAATGATAGGGGTCCAGTGTAGTTGCCTTGAGGTTCTAACAAAACCTGGAAATATAGTCCTAATATAAAAATACTAATTGGTCTTCCCAGGCACAACCGAAGACCATCTTTTGTTTTATGCCTTCCATGTAAGGCTACTTTCACACTAGCGTCATTTTGCCTATGTCGCAATGCATCGTTTAGGAGAAAAAACGCATCCTGCAAAGTTGTCTGCAGGATGAGTTTTTTCCCCATAGACTTACATTAGCGACGCATTGCGACATATGGCCACACGTCGCATCCGTCGTGCGACGGATGCATCATGTTTTGGCGGACCGTCGGCACAAAAAAAGTTCCATGTAACTTTTTTTGTGCGTCGAGTACGCCATTTTCGACTGCGCATGCTTGGCCGAAACTCTGCCCCCTCCTCCCCGGAACTCACAATGGGCAGCGGATGCATTATAAAACTGCATCTGCTGCCCACGTTGTGCTACATTAACACACTGTCCGTCGGTACGTCGGGCAAACAGTTTGCGACGGCCCGTACCGACTGACTAGTGTGAAAGTAGCCTAATACAATTATATTATTGTGTCAACATTATGTAACTTCTATGAAATATCCCATTTTTGTTACACAGACTGTACACACTAAATACACTTTTAATATTATTTCATCAAATTGGAGGTTGTTGTAATAAGGGCTTCAAATAGAACTAAACCTAATGTAAATGTTGCTCTTATCAAAGTGTGTAGCACAATCTATAATAAGTTGCCCATTTATCTGCTACGGCGTATAGTGAATCATTGTGTACTTCACACTTTATACAGATCATTTTTTTAAAATTCTGCATGACTCTTTTACAATATGGTGTACTTAAACATGTACCATATTAAGTAGACATTCTCTCCTAGAAACATTGCCTTTTGTATACGTAGAATAGGGTGACCATGAAAGCAGCATATTTTCACATGTATAACACCAACGGGATAGTATTGGGACTGTATGTGTCATAATGATGCAAGATCAATGCAAACAACTAGGCTTGTTTTTCTCTAATGTATCAGATGCAGCAATGAAAAACACTAGACATTGAGCAGCTGAACTGGTACCCACAGCAGATCTGTACAGTCTCGTAGTGTTGCATCTGCACCATACACAAAATAGAAATACTCTAGTATGTGGTGCGTTTCCTAATCCAGTGTGCATCTTACTAAGCAACATAATCACTAAAGTAATTTGGAGGATGCTGAAGTGACTTAAAGAATGGTCAATTACCTACAAGGTATGTGCCTGTGTCATAATAGATAAACAATGATGACAACTAAATAATCCACTGTTCACAGCCTAGAAGACCGTAGGATACGAAATGATGCCAGGCAACCATGAAGATACCTTGAATTCTGCATTAGAGAAGCAGACACATATTGAGTAGCCTGGATTTCTGTAGACATAACTTTACTAACCATAACATTTAAATGGTTAAATAGTAAATCTACTGGTACAGTTTAACTTTACTGCGCCAGATACAGGAGCAATATTCCTCATAGAGCTACATGTGATCCGAATATTCACTGTAAACATAAATTTATAGATTGTATGCTTTGGAGAAGAGCCCTTACTCCTCCTGTAACTGTTGAACTATGTGTTATGCCTCTTTCACACGTTAGTGTGCCCGATACTTGTGGTGACAGTTTTCACACGTACCGGAGACACTTACACACGTAGAATCATTCAAGTGAATGGATCTGTGCACATGTCAGTGTTTTTTTAGGGACTGTGTGTCTATGAGCAAAATACTCTGACAGGTCCATTTTTTATCAGCAACATGGGACGCAAAACATCCTGCACGCATGTACACTGATGACACATGGATGTCATCCATGTGTTATCAGTGTGACATGTATTAGCACCTGGGAGGCAGTGGTACAGTTCATGCTGTTTACCGGCGCCGGTGCTTAAGACCGCTCTTATCATGCTCCCCTGAATGCGCTGTGATCAATACTAGCAAGGGAGAATGTTGAGAGTTTATTCAATTGATTACAGTGAGATCAGGTGGTGGCTTATGGGAATACTACTCCCATCAGCCTACATCTGCTGTCACTAATAATGGTGAGAGCAGGCGGCGGCTGATAGGAGTATTCATCAGCCGCCACCTGCTCTTTAAATAAATTAAAAAAACACCTAGTTCTCCCTTGTATTTTTGTTAACCAGCCATGCAAAACTGACAGATGACAGTTTCAGCAAGGCTGGTTATCAAGAATAGAGGGGTCCCCAAGCTGTTTTTTTTTAATTATTAAAATAAATAATTAAAAAAAACAGTGTGGGGTCCCCCCATTTTTGACAACCAGATTGCTAAAGCAGACAGCTGGGGACTGGTATTCTCAGGCTGGTAAAATGCCATTGATATTGGGTCCCCACAGCCTAAAAATAGCACCCAGCAGCTTCCCAGAAAAGGCACATCTATTAGATACACTAATTCTGTTACCTTGCCTGGCTTTTCCCACTTGCCTTCTGGTCTTGGCAAGAAGGGTTCATATCTGTGAGGTTGATTTCACCTTTGTTTTGTCCGGTGACATCAAGCCCACAGATTAGTAATGGACAGGTGTCTATAAGACGCCTATCCATTACTAATCCTATAGGTGTGTTGTAAATAAACACACAGCAAGTATAAAGTCTTTTATTTGAAATAAAAACAAAACACACTTTTCTTTTTTATTTAAAATAACAAACACAGTTATACTCACCTAACACTCATTACATTGAGGCCCTCGTCTCCTGTAATAAAACAAAATTAAAAAACAACAATACCCTTCATCTGTCCATCGTTCTGCCCCAAGCCGTAATCCATGTCTGGAGATAAATAGTTTTCAACCTGGATGGTGCCAAGATGCAACCATCCAGGCTGAGAACCACTGCTGAATGAGCTGCTGTGAGGGCAGCATCACTGAGCAACGGTGACCTCATCGAGGTTAACACCGGTCACTAAGGCTGCATTCCTATCCAGACCACTGAACTGCAGTGACCTCATCACTGACTTTTTCTCACGGTGCTAAAGTCACCGCAGCTCAGCCCAGTAGGGAATGTAGCCTCAGATGAGGTCACCACTGGTCACTGATGCTGTGCTCGCAGCAGCTCATTTATCATTGGTTCTCAGTCTGGACAGTTGCATCTTTGAATAGTCCAGGTTGAAAACTTTTAACCACAGACATGGATAAAGGCGTGGGGCAGAAGGACGGACAGGTGAAGGATATGGTTCTTTTTTATTTTTGTTTTATTACAGGAGATGAGGGCTTCAATGCAATGGGCATTAGGTGACTATAACTATGTTTGTATTTTTAAATAAAAAATGATAAGTGTATTGTGTTTTTATGTCAAATAAAGGACTTTATTCTGGCTGTGTGTTTATTTACAATACAACTATCGGATTGCTAATGGATAGGTGTTTTATAGACACCTCTCCATTACTAAGCCGTGAACTTGATGTCACCAGACAATACAAAGGTGACATCAACCTCACTTTTCACTGCCACAGGGCAAGTGTGATGAACTGGGCAAAGCACCAGAATTGGCTGATCTAATAGATGTGTCATTTCTGGGCAGCTGTGGGCTGCAATGTTTAGGTTGGGGGGTAATATCCATGGCCCCTTACCAGCCAGAGAATACAAGCCCCCAGTTGTTTGCTTTAGCTTGGCTGGTTCTCAAAGATAGGAGGGGATACATGCCATTTTTTGAATTATTTATTTAAATAATTAAAAAGTAGCATGGGGACCATCTATTCTTGATAACCAGCCTTGCTGAGCTGGCAGCTGAGGGTTGAAGCCCTCAGTTGTCAGTTTTGCATTGCTGGTAGTGATGGGTGAGCACTAAAATGCTTGGGTGGTCGTTGCTCGGGTCGAGCAAATTGGAATACTCGGGTACTTGACCCGAGCAATGAGTCCAATGTAAGTCTATGGGAAACCCGAGCATTTTTGCCTCGATCACCCCCAGGGGTCCTTTTAGGGTCTAAAAATGTCTGAAATCGATGGGATCAGTGCTCAAATGACATGGGAACATCATGGCGAAGACCCCTGGAAGCATTTCAGACTCCTTGGTCACAGCTGTGACCAATGTTGTCAGAGTGTGATGCCACTCTTACAGGCACACACGAAAACATACAAAAACGAAACCAAAATGGATTTTACTGGAAAATATGTTAAGGAACATCCTTTCCAGGGCAATAAATTGCATGTACGGAAAAATAAAGAACCCCCCCAAAAAAATGTACCTTAATCACTTGTGCTATGTTCCCATGTAGCATTTTTTATGTATTTTTCAACTTTAGCATTTCTTTCAACCAATACAAATGCATTCACTGGGAACAGTCATCCTGAAACCACATTTCCCATTATTTTTCATTTGGTACTGCCATACTGTTAGCCTATGCATTGAATGCAAGACCTGCCCTGCACCAAATTAACACGCACCGCAATAAGCCTTTGAACCCACGTACTGGATGGCCACATGAAACCAAAGTTCCCATTTTTTTCATTTGGCACTGCCATACTGTTAGCCTATGCATTGCATGCAAGGCCTGCCCTGCCACAAAGTTAAATGCACCCCATTAACCCTTGGAAGAGGCAAAGAGGTGGGTCTCCTGAAAACAATGTTCCCATCATTAGGAAGTGGGTCTCCCATAGTGTTTGCCTATGCAGTGAATGCAAGGCCTGCAAAAATTAGGAGGCACTCCAATGCCCCTGGAAAGAGATGCAGAGGATGGCCTCATAAAAAATGCTTCCATTATAAAGGAGCTGGTCTCCTATACTTGTAATGCCCATAGTGCATGGGCTGACAAACCTTTCACCGTGTGGGGTACACATCAGCTTTTTTTTTAAAAAAATTTTTTTTACCGGCATCATAAACACCCTTGTCAAAAACTACAGTGGCTGTAGAATCACGGAATACGTTCAACCTGGTGTTCTAGTGGTGGTGCCTGAAGAGACGTGGAGGATGTCCTCCTATGAATCTTTTCCCAATTTAAAGGAGTGGGTCTCCTATACTTGTAATGCCCATACAAAAGGGTATGGGCTCACAAACTTTTCCCCCTTGGGGATTACACATCAGCTGTTTTTTTTTTTTTTTACGGGCATCATAAACACCCATGCCAAAAACTAGAGTGGTTGTTGCATCACGGAATACGTTCACCCTGGTGTTCTAGTGGTGGTGTCTGAAGAGACGTGGAGCATGTCCTCTTGTGAATCTTTTCCCAATTTAACCCTTTTACCCCCAACAGTGGTTTGCACGTTAATGACCAGGCCAATTTTTACAATTCTGACCACTGTCTCTTTATAAAGTCATAACTCTGGAACGCTTCAACGGATCCTGGTGATTCTGACACTCTTTTCTTGTGACATATTGTACTTCATGATAGAGGGAAAATTTCTTTGATATTACTTGCATGATAAAAACGGAATTTTGCAAAAATTTTGAACATTTAGCAATTTTCCAAATTTGAATTTTCATGCCCTTTAATCACAGAGATATTTTACACAAAACACTAAATAAGTAACATTTCCCACATGTCTACTTTACATCAGCACAATTTTGGTACCAACATTTTTTTTTGTTAGGGAGTTATAAGGGTTAAAAGTTGATCAGCGATTTCTCATTTTTACAACACCATTTTTTTAGGGACCAAATCACATTTGAAGTCACTTTGAGGGATCTATATGATAGAAAATACCAAAAAGTGACACCACTCTAAAACTGCACCCATTAAGATGCTCAAAACCACAGTTAAGAAGTTTATTAACCCTTCAGGTGCTTCACATGAATTTTTGGAATGTTTTTATAAAATGAACATTTAACTTTTTTTCACAAAAAAAGTTCAGATCCAATTTGTTTTATTTTACCAAGGGTAACAAGAGAAATTGGATCTCAAAAGTTGTTGTACAATTTGTCCTGAGTATGCTGATACCCCATATGTGGGGGTAAACCACTGTTTGGGCACATGGCAGAGCTCAGAAGGGAACGAGCGCCATTTGACTGTCATCAATGAAAAATTGGCTGGAATTGAGATAGGACACCATATCGCATTTGGAGAGCCCCTGATGTGCCTAAACAGTGGAAACCCCTGCAAGTGACACCATTTTGGAAAGTAGACCCCCTAAGGAACTTATCTAGATGTGTGGTGAGCACTTTGAACCCCCAAGTGCTTCACAGAAGTATATAATGTAAAGCCGTAAAAATAAAAAATCATATTTTTTTCACAAAAATGATATTTTTGCCCCCAACATTTTATTTTCCCAAGGGTAACAGGAGAAATTGGACCACAAACGTTGTTGTGAAATTTGAACTGAGTATGCTGTTACCTCATATTTGGAGGTAAACTACTGTTTGGGCGCATGGCAGAGCTTGGAAAAGAGCACCGTTTGACTTTTTTGACACAGAGTTGGCTGGAATTGAGATCAGATGCCATGTCGTATTTGGAGAGCCCCTGATGTGCCTAAACAGTGGACACCCCCCACAAGTGACCCCATTTTGGAAACTAGACCACCTAAGGAACATATCTCGATGTGCGGTGTGCACTTTGAACATCCAATTGTTTCACTATAGTTTATAATGTAGAGCAGTGAATATTAAAAAATCATTTTTTTTCCACAAAAATGATATTTTAGCCCCCAATTTTGTATTTTCCCAAGGGTATCTGGAGAAATTGGACCTCAAAAGTTGTTGTGCAATTTGTCCTGCATACGCTTATACCCCGTATGCTGGAGGGAACCAGCGTTTGAGTGCATGGCAGAGCTCAGAAGGGAAGGAGCGCCGTTTTGAATGCAGATTTTAATGGGATGGTCTGCAGGCATCACGTTGCGTTTGCAGAGCCCCTGATGTACCTAAACAGTAGAAACCCCCCCACAAGTGACCCCATATTGGAAACAAGACCCCCAAAGGAACTTATCTAGATGTGTTGTGAGGACTTTGAACCCCCAAGTGTTTTAGTAAAGTTTATAACGTAGAGCCGTGAAAATAAAAAATCATTTTTTTCCCACAAAAATGATTTTCTAGCCCCCAAATTTTTATTTTCCCAATTGTAACAGAAGAAATTGGACCACAAAAGTTGTTTTGCAATTTGTCTTGAGTACGCTGATACCCCATATGTGGGGGTAAACCACTGTTGGGCGCATGGCAGAGCTCGGAAGGGAAGGAGCACCGTTTTACTTTTTCAACGCAGAATTGGATGGAATTGAGATAAGACAACATGTTTCATTTGCAGAGCCTATTTTTACATTTTTCACGGGCATCACAAACACCCTTGCCGAAAACTAGAGTGGCTGTAGAGTGGAATACGTTCTAGTGGTGGTGTCTGATGAGACGAAGAGGATTCCCTCCTATGAAACTTTTCCCAATTTAAAGGAGCGGGTCTCCTATACTTGGAATGCCCATACACTAAGTGTATGGGCTGACAAAAATGTTCCCCTCGGGGGTGCATATTTCTTTACATTTTTTTAGTGGCATAGTAAACACCCTTGCAAAAAACTAGTGGCAGTAGCATCACGGAACATGTTCACCCAGGAAGCGTATACCCATGTGTGGGTGTGAAGAGGTGCATGGGAATACACCTCCCATAATAAGACACTGTATTGAAGATTATGTTTTGCTGTTATCATTCGGTGGTGTACAGAAGTCTGGCACAATCCAGCCCTTGTTCATTTTATAAGAGTCAGCATGTCAGCATTTTCAGTTGACAGGCGGATGCGCTTATCATTTATAATTCCCCCAGCGGCACTAAAAACCTGCTCTGACAAAACTCTAGCGGCAGGGCAGGCCAGGACCTCCAAGGAGTAGAGAGCCAGTTCATTCTACATGTCCAGCTTGGATACCCAATAATTAAAAGGCACAGAGGAATCACGGAGGATGTTGGTACAGTCAGCAAGGTACTCCCTCAGCATCTTCCCAAGCATTGCACTCCTTGTGACAGTACCCCGTGCATCTGGGCCCGGGCAATGGGAGGGCCTGAGAAAAGTCTCCCAGAACATTCCAGCTTTCCCCTGCCTCTGCTGGATTGGAGTTGTGTCTCTCTCATCTGTACTCCTTGGTTGTCCAATGAACTATGACATCTGCTGTCAGCATTTTTAATAATTCTGCAAAAAAGGCCCTCTAGCACTACACCATTTTAGTACACCTGTCTGCCTCAGGAAGAAGAGATTGAAAGTTCTAATTGTAGTGTGGGGGCTTAGAAGTGTCACCAACCAGTAATGAGTGTGACCGAAAATTTTGATAATGCAAGGGTCACAAGAAAGGCAGCGCAACATAAAGTCAGCCATGCATGCCAGACTGCTAACAAGCAAGACTTCTGTGTCCTCACCAACAGGATGACTGACCATGCTGTCCTCCTACTCCTCCCTGTCCTCAGACAGTATGACAGTTGTGCTTGTAGTACCGTCTATAGCGCATGAAATTTGCTCCAGTTCTTCCTCCTCCTGACATCCATATCCACTCCTGAAGTCTAAAGTATGGAGTTTTAACTGAATAAAGATGGCCTTGATGATGCTGAGAGTCAACAACTGCCCTCTTATGCTCACAAATCCTTTCCAGCATATACAGTCAATCACCAATGTCCCAAATTTATATAGCTGGCACTTCTAAATACAATATAATCACCAATAGTCACCCTAAGAGTAACCACCATGAAGAGATCCAGAGTATCATTAATTAAAGCTTGTACATGTACGGAGATGTGTATATCATGATGACATCACTACCTTGCAATTGATATGATTTAATGATGTATTGCACCTAGCCTCCACCTTATGTTAGGGTGCTTGGGCATTTTTATGCGTTTTACAAATTTTTCCAATAAAAGCTTTAATTAATGATACTCTGGATCCCAGCATATACAGTGTAGAGTTCCAAGGCATGGGGACACCACACACAAGTTGGCGAGCCGGAAGCTGCAAACGCTGCTGAAGCATGGCAAAGGTAGTTGAAGCTGTAGCTGACTTTTTAAAATGGGCACACAAGCGGCATACTTTCACAATAAGATCCAGAAGCTCTGGGTAGCTTTTGAGAAACCGTTGAACGACAAGGTTAAACACATGGGCCAGGCATGGCACGTGTGTGAGCATGCCTCATAGCCGCCATCAGGTTCCGGCCATTGTTACATATGACCATGCCTGGCTGTAGGTACAGTGGTGTCAGCCACAAATTTGACTGCTCTTTCAGAGCTGTCTACAAATCTTCAGCATTGTGCGGTTTGTTACCTAAGCATATTAGCTTCAGCACAGCCTGTTGCTGCAGTGCTTCCAGCTTGTGACTGAGGTGCTCATTTCAGAAATGGAGGCTGAAGAGGAGGAGGTGCAGGAGCTGTAGACTGTGGGGGCATCTCTGATTGACATAGGGCCTGCAATACTTGACGTTGGGAGGATGAGTTCCATCCCAAAGTCTGACTGGGTCCCCGCTTACACTATGTTAACCCAGTGTGCCATCAGTGAGATGTACCATCTCTGCCCACAAGCACTTGTCCATGTGTCCGTGGTTAGGTGGACTTTCTCAGTTACAGCATTGTTGAGGGCACAGGTAATGTTGTGGGACATGTGCATGTGTCATGCCGGGATGGCACAACGGGAGAAATAGTGGCAGTTGGGGACCGAGTACCTTGGGACGGCCGCCACCATCAGGTTGCAGAAAGCTTCCGTCTCCACGAGCCTAAAAGGCAGCATTTCGAGCGCAAGCAGACGAGAAATTTGTGAATTTAGTACTATGGTCTGTGGGGCGTTGGCTGCGTATTTGCGTTTACGTTCCTTCTGTCTGTGGCCACCACACTGCTTCCTGCTGGTGGGGTGCTACGCCTCCTTCCCCATGTGTGCTGCTGTCCAAACTCTGCATGTCCTCCTCCCAGGTTGGGTCAGTTACTATATCATCCACCACTTCGTCGTCCACATCCGCACCCTGATCCTCCTCCTGACTTTCTGGCAATTGTCTCATCATTGTCCACCTCTTGTGACACTTTCCCACCGTCACCTTCAAATATTTTGGCATCGCTACCTTCGATCTCATCTTGCTCCACTTCAAGTGGACCGGCCAAGAGTCCCGAATCTATAAATGGAAAAGTGAACAGCTCTTCGGAGTGTCCAAGTGTGAGATCAGTTGTCTCCGGGCACTCGGCGTGGTGGGAGGAAGGAGGATCAGGGTGAGTAATATGCGGACCAGACTCACGGCTACTCAGACTTGACCATGTTGAAGACGTGGTGGTGGTGGCAGAGTGACTGGAAGCAATATCCGCTATCCACCCAACAACCTTTTAACACTGCTCTGGTGTGGTGCTGTCCCCTAGGAATTGGAACAGGAAGGTCGAGCGTTAAGATGTGGGTGTTTGTTGTGGCCCAATTTCAGCTTGCCCACAGCCTCGGCCTCTGCATGCACCATCAGCTTCAAGTTCACTTCCCCGTCCCTTGAAAAGCGCCTTGCCCATTTTAAATGGACTACAATATTTTCCACTTTCACAACAAATGGCTGAATTTGGAGCAAACTTATATGTGATCAGTGTGCATAAAATCCACAGTTCAAAATATCTGGACTGTAGGTAAAAATTATTTTCTTTTTACCAAACTCTTGTTAATAACTAGGGTAAGACATAGCAAAAACAGTTCAATGGAGCACTAAAATGGCACAATTTTTAGCCGACAGATAGAAGAGGCATTTGTCGGAGATACCGCACTGTTCAATATGTGGCCTGTAATTTTTTTTTACAGAAAATTACTGTATAGAACTAGGGTAACACACTGCAAATAAAGGTGAATGTAGGCCTGAAATGCCCAAATTTATAGACCAAAGATAGATCAGGCATCTGACACAGATACCATACTGTTCAATATGTGGCCTGTATTTTTGTTTTTTTAACAGAAAATACTGTATACAGTAGAACTAGGGTAACACACAGCCCAAAAAGGTGGATGTAGGCTTGAAATGCCCAAATTTGTAGCCCACACATAGATGAGGCCTCTGACAGAGGTACCACACTGTTCAATATGTGGCCTGTATTTTTACTGAAAAATACTGTATAGATCTAGGGCAACACACCACAAGAAAAGGTGAATGAGGCCTGAAATGCCCAAATTTCTAGATCACAGATAGATGAGGCGTCTGACACAAATAGCACAATGTTCAATTTGTGGCCTGTACTTTTTTTTTCCAGAAAAATACTGTATAGAATAAGGGTAAGACACAGCAAAAACAGGGGAATGGAGCCCTCAAATGTGACAATTTTAGCCCACAGATAGAAGAGGCGTTTGACAGAGATACCACACTGTTCAAAATGAATCCTGTATTTTTGCTTTTTAACAGAAAAATACTGTATAGAACTAGGCTAACACACCACCAAAAAAGGTGAATGTAGGCCTGAAATGACCAAATTTGTAGCCCACAGGTAGATCAGGAGTCTGACATAGATTCCACACTGTTCAATATGTGGCCTGTATTTTTTTCTCTTTTTACAGAAAAATACAGTATAGAATTTGGTTAAGACACAGCAAAAACAGTTGAATGGAGCCCTCAAATGCCACAATTTGTAGCCCATAGACAGGAGAGACGTTTGATGGAGATACCACAATGTTCAATATGTGGCCTATTTTTTTTTTATTGCCACCAAAATTGTGTCAATAAGTAGGCTATGACACAACAAAAAAAATTCTATGGAGGCCTTAAAATGGTGCAATTTTTAGTGAAATGATATGCGATCCGTGTGGCGGACAAAACACTTTGTTAAACATCTGAACTGTAGCTAACTATATTTTTGGCATCTAAATATTTTTTTGGCATCAAAATGGTGTCAAAACATTGTATAAGACACTCCAAAAAATACTACAGTACCATAAAAAATGCCAGAATTTTTTCTGCACTCAGATGTGATCACTGGGACGGGCAAACCCGTTTAAAATAGCTGGATTTTCACGCTGTACTATGAAAAGGATCTGGCTGTATTCTTCAGTGTCAACAAGCAAATGGATAAAAATAAGGGGTCTCTGGATTTGCTTTGGAATAAAGTAATCAGGATTAAGATGCAAAAGAAATTATTCCTAGTCACTGATACCTGGGGCTAGGTATATAGGGTCAATATATGTAATAGGCAGCAGCAGGAGCAGCAGACAGTAATGGAATGGACCCTCTTGATGTATGCAATCACATCTACGTATATACCCACATACAGTGCCTGCCAGCATTGCACTGATATGCCATATGCACTCCCCTGCCTTCCTAGCACTGCAATCTATATACTCCGTATTGTAACAACTCTCCTTGCATCACTGCATGGCCTCCCATCCCCCACCTGCATTACACTCAAACTCACTTCTCTGGGCCTTTTTGTGACTTCTCTCTGCTGCCAGCTCCATGCTGTGTGCCTCATGTCTGCCATTTGCTCTGTGCATGCTCTGTCTGTGCACATAGGGGGGCGGCGCCGGCAACTCCTGTTTCTTATAGAGACTGTGTGCACCTTGCTAAGGTGTCCCTGGCCAATCGCCATGAGACTTCCTGTATTTAAGACATCCCCACCCATTGGTGGGGGCCTGTGCAACTTACTCCCTCAGTCAGTTCTTAGCTGCTGAGGTGCCAGGCCCTGTCTCACTTACTCTCATGTCCGGCACCCAGGAGGGCGTTGTACCCTGGTCTGTTTTCTGTGTAGCCACCCAGCGGGGCTTCGTACACTGGCCTATGTCCACCACCCAGAGGGGCGTCGTACCCTGGCTTGTGTCTATGTCTCTGTGCCTAGTCTCGTTCCTGACTCTGTCTTAGTCTAGTCCCGTTCTGCTGTAGGTACTGTGTCCTGCATTGCCCTGCTCTGCCCTCTGTGTCTTGCTTTACTCTGCTTTCGGCTCCGCTCTCTGCAACCTTGCTTTGCTCCTTGCTCTGCACTCTGAGTCTTGCTCTGCACTCTGACTTTGCTCTGAGCTCAGCTCTGCACTCTGTGGCTTTGCTCTCAGCTCTACTCTCTGTAGCTTTGCTCTGCACTTTGCTCTGTACTCTGACTTTGCTCTGCACTCTGTGGCCCTGCTCTGCGGCTCCGCTCAGCTCTCGCTCTGCGGCTCCGCCTCTTGTGGTTCTACCTGGCTCCGTTCCTTGCCATTCTAATCCCGCTCTTGGCTCCACCTCCTGCGTTTCTGCACTCGGCTCTGCCTCCAGCTCTTGGCTCCGCCTCCTGCGTTTCTGCACTTGGCTCCGCCTCCAGCGCTTGGCTCCGCCTCCTGCGTTTCTGCTCTTGGCTCTGCCTCCTGCTCTTGGCTCCGCCTCCTGCGTTTCTGTTCTTGGCTCTAGCTCCTGTGTTTTCGCTCTGCATCTGCTCTTGCGGTCTTTATCTACCTATTCTTAAGTCCTTGTGTCTGAACAGGTTCTTACCTGTTCTACATACCTGCCTGCAGACCGGTCCCTACCGCTACTTCCAGTGTACCTGCCTGCCTACCAGAGAGCCAGCCGTGACCGCCTGCCTGCCAGTGTCTCTGTTGTACCCGTCTGCCTGCCTGTGTCCCAGCCGTGCCCGCCTGTCTGCCGGAGTGCCAGCCATGCCCGCTTGCCTGTTTATGTTAGGTTCCCCAGTGGGATCAGCAGTCACAGCCAGACACCACCCTGGAGTGGTACCTGGTAGCTTCCTATTGCACAAGTCTGACCTCACCATCAGAGGCTCCAGCGAACACCTAGGAAGCTACTTAGTTACGCCCCTTCCAGGTAAGTTTGGTCTGTGGTCTAGTGGGGCCACACCCCCGCACGCCCGCGCCAACCAGTCTGGGCGCGAGCGTGACACGTATTTAGTCCTTAGAAGGACTGTTAGTTTAGCTGGATTTGTGTAAAATATGATAGTATACCCAGACTAACTGAAAAACAAACAAATCTGACCCTATCTTGGCAGCACCTCTCCCTAATCTGTCTGAATCAGGAGCTGAATATGACGAGCAGGGCAGCGCCAGGTCTCTAATAGAACTGATGACGCTGTGCGGCCAGCCAATCACTGTAAAGCCACAATCAAGATGGCTATGGCATGAGGGTGCATGGCAGACAATCCTCGCATGTTGATTGGCTCTCTAAAGAGCACGAAACATGCAGGGTGAAGACCCGAGCTCCCGCCGAGCAAACTCGGAAATGTTCGATGCTCGCCGAGTACAGCGAAGCTCGGGCGAGTAACGAGCATTACCGAGTATGCTTGCTCATCACTACTGGTAATCAAAAGTACATGGTAACCCACGCCATTATTTTTATTTATTTATAGCACAGACAGGAAATACTCCCATCATCCACCAGCTTCTCTCGCTGTTATCAGTTGAATACAACTCTCAAATTTCTCTGCTAGGGCTGATTGCAGTGCTAGCAGGGGAGAATGATGAGAGCTGTATTCAGCACATGGCACCAGGGAACAGCACGAACAGTACTGCTGCTTCCCAGATGCCGGTATGTGTGGTACTGATAAGGCACATGGGCGGCACAATGTTGCCACATGGTTGACACATGGACACTGATATCTCAGGTACTGTTTTTTCCGGTACCAGAAATATCAGAATGTGTAATGTGCTGAGTAATATGTTGGAGATATAAATATATAAAATTATTGTTAATGCTGTCCATGTGGTATGTGAAAATTGGTCGAAGTGCCACTTTAAAATTTCTCCCTCTTAGGCCCCTTCACACGACAGTGTTTCTGGTATATGTGGCATCGGTTCTTTTCATGGATATCACATGTACTCATTATACCTATGAGGCTGCTCACTTGTCTGTATTTTTATACTGACCATGTGTCCATGTAAACCATATGAAGAAATCTCTGTTTTTTAGCAGTATCACAGATGAAAAGGTCAAAAATTGTTAATGGGTTCATGTAAAACACGTACAACACACGGATGGTATCAGTGGGTCATCCATCTGTCATCCATGTATTGCAAAGTATAGGAGAGCCTTTTGAATTTCTTTTTCTTTAGCCATACTGGAAAAACACTGTTGGCACACTGATTCAAAACACTGATGAGACATTGATGGCACACTGATCAAAAACACTGATGACTCCTGTACTGTTTTTACCAGTACTGGTTTTCTACAACTGAAAATATGTCTTATATTCTAGGTTCTTCAAAGTAGCCACCTTTTGCTTTGATGACTGCTTTGCACACTCTTGGCATTCTCTTGATGAGCTTCAAGAGGTAGTCACTGGGAATGGTTTTCACTTCACAGGTGTGCCCTGTCAGGTTTAATAAGTGGGATTTATTGCCTTATAAATGGGGTTGGGACCATCAGTTGTGTTGTGCAGAAGTCTGGTGGATACACAGCTGATAGTCCTACTGAATAGACTGTTAGAATTTGTATTGTGGCAAGAAAAAAGCAGCTAAGTAAAGAAAAACGAGTGGCCATCATTACTTTAAGAAATGAAGGTCAGTCAGTCCGAAAAATTGGGAAAACTTTGAAAGTGTCCCCAAGTGCAGTTGCAAAAACCATCAAGCGCTACAAAGAAACTGGCTCAAATGAGGACCGCCCCATGAAAGGAAGACCAAGAGTCACCTCTGCTTCTGAAGATAAGCTTTCTGAGTCACCAGCCTCAGAAATCGCAGGTTAAGAGCAGCTCAGATTAGAGACCAGGTCAATGCCACACAGAGTACTAGCAGCAGACACATCTCTACAACAACTGTTGAGAGGAGACTTTGTGCAGCAGGCCTTCATGGTAAAATATCTGCTAGGAAACCACTTCTAAGGACAAGCAACAAGCAGAAGAGACTTGTTTGGGCTAAAGAACACAAGGAATGGACATTAGACCAGTGGAAATCTGTGCTTTGGTCTGATGAGTCCAAATTTGAGATCTTTGGTTCCAATCACCGTGTCTTTGTGCGATGCAGAAAAGGTGAACGGATGGACTCTACATGCCTGGTTCCCACCGTGAAGCATGGAGGAGGAAGTGTGATGGTGTGGGGGTGTTTTGCTGGTGACACTGTTGGGGATTTATTCAAATTTGAAGGCATACTTAACCAGCATGGCTACTACAGCATCTTGCAGTGGCATGCTATTCCATCCGGTTTGCATTTCTTTGGACCATCATTTATTTTTCAACAGGACAATGACCCCAAACACACCTCCAGGCTGTGTAAGGGCTATTTGACCAAGAAGGAGAGTAATGGGGTGCTACGCCAAATGACCTGGCTTCCACAGTCACCAGACCTGAACCCAATCGAGATGGTTTGGGGTGAGCTGAACCACAGAGTGAAGGCAAAAGGGCCATCAAGTGCTAATCATCTCTAGGAACTCCTTCAAGATTGTTGGAAGACCATTCCCGGTGACTACCTCTTGAAGCTCATCAAGAGAATGCCAAGAGTGTGCAAAGCAGTCATCAAAGCAAAAGGTGGCTACTTTGAAGAACCTAGAATGTAAGACATATTTTCAGTTGTTTCACACTTTTTGTTAAGTATATAATTCCACATGTGTTAATTCATAGTTTTGATGCCTTCAGTGCGAATGTACAATTTTCATAGTCATGAAAATACAAAAAAATATTTAAATGAGAAGGTGTGTCCAAACTTTTGGTCTGTACTGTATGTCGTGTCTCGGATGTCATAATGTAGACTATAAACTGTTGTTTCTTAACCCCATACTTCCAGCTGATGGAATAGTACGTCAGCTGGCAGTATCCCCCCGCTTTGATGTGGGCTCTGGCGGTGAGCCCATCTCAAAGCTGTGACATGTCAGCTGTTTTTAACAGATGACATGTGCCCATAATAGGCGTGAGCAAAATCGCAATCCATCCGTGCCTATTAAGTAGGTAAATGCCGCTGTCAAACTCTGACAGCGGGCATTTAAATGCACTTCTGGATAACGGTCCAGAAATACATGCAGCGACGACCCCGTCACATGATTGGGTGTCATCGCTGCGTTGCCATCACAACCAGAGGTCTCCTAGAGACCTCTATGGTTGTTGATGGCAGATTGCTATGAGCGCCACCCTGTGGTTGGCGCTCATAACAAGCCTGTAATTCTGCTGCATAGAGGTGATCAGAGCATCACCTCTATGTAGCAGAGGCAATCGTGCTACGGCAGCTTCTAGCCTCCAATGGAAGCTATTGAATCATGCCAATAGTAAAAAAAAAAAAAAGTGTTTAAAAAGATATGTAAAAAAAACATAAAAGTTCAAATTACCCCCCTTTTGCCTCAATCAAAATAAAGCAATAAAAAAAATCAAACCTACATATATTTGGTATCGCTAAGTTCAGAATCATCTGATCTATCAATAAAAAAATAGTTAACATAATCGCTAAACGGCGTAGCGATTGAAACAATCAAAATGACAGAAATAAGTTTTTTTGGTCACCGCGACATTGCATTAAAATGCAACAAATGAGCATTCAAGAGAACATATCTGCACAAATGTGTATCATTATAAACGTCAGCTCGTCCCGCAAAAAATAAGCCCTATATCGGCCATATTGATGGAAAAATAAAAAACTTATGGCTCTGGAAAGATGGGGAGCGAAAAACGAAAATGAAAAATCTGAAAACGCTACGGTCATGAAAGGGTTAAAAATCTTAAGTGATACAGACTTTTGGAGCACATATTTGTGTTCAGCATTTCAAAATCTATAAGATACAATAACATTTTCTCAGGGGTAGTGTTGAGCGATACCTTCCGATATTCCAAAGTATCGGTATCGGATTGGATCGGCCGATACCGGCAAAATATCGGATCTCGCCGATACCGATACCCGATACCAATGCAAGTCAATGGGAGCAAAATATCGGAATTAAAATAAACCCTTTATTTCCTTGTAGCCTAATTCCACATGAAGGAAAACAACTAAGAATAACGTAGAATGTATCGGAGAAGGTGGAGGGGACATTAAAGGCATAGAGGTTTAGCCCATTCAAATGGAATAGCAGGAATTATTAATTTTTTAAGACGTTCAGAGTTACAAAGATTTTGACTATGTTTAGATTTTTTAGATTTTGTCAGATATTTATGTTTCTCTACTTCCATGCTCTGCACCTTTTTTTTTACTTCTAACACACTTTCATCTTCATCATCCTCAGCAGCAGCATCTTTTTCATCAACTTCTTCTCCACCTTATTCCTCCTCTTCTTCACCTTCTTCCTATTATTCTTTTTTTAAAAAAATCTTCATATTCTTCTCATTCAACTCTTATTCTTCTCCATATTCAAGTTCATAATCTCCTTCATATTCCACTTCTTCATCAAAATCTTATGTGTGACAGGCATTCCTGTAGTTGTCATCTATCAAAGTTTGAAGATTACACCTTCCGTTCTGCCTGTTGCAAAAGATTTAAAACAGGATTTGTCCACGTTCAGTTTGGCCTGCTGCAGCAGGCTTTATCCAGGGGCACCACGAGGAGGAACGGACTCACCCCCATACACTGCTTAGTCTTCTTCTGCTTATAATTTAGATTATATCTTTTGCTCTGATGTTTAGTCTTATGCTTAATGTTCTTCTGCTCTTTGTTCTGCAGCCTCTTGTTCTTCTGCTTCTCGGTTCTCCAGGGTCGTCGTCTCCAGGGTCGTCATCGTCGTCATTGGGGTCGTCGTCATCGGGGTGGTCATCAGGGTCATCGTCTCCAGGGTCATCATCTCAGTGGTTGTCGTCTCTGGTGTCGTCGTCATCTTAGGGGTGGTCTTCTGGGTCGTCGTCTTTAAGGTCTTGAACTTGGAAATGTAGCAGAAGGTACAAGAAGGCTGAGAAAATGCCGAGAACCAGCTGATGGAACTGGAACTCGGATGGCTACCCGAAGGTCCAAGAGCCAATGGAACTACCAAGGACCAGCTGACGTTACTGGAACCCGGTTACTAAGCAGGAGGTACCCGTGCCAGAAAGCACTACCAAGGACCACCTGAAATTGGTGGAACTTGGATACCCAGAAGGAGGCACCTAAGCCAAAGGCTCTGCCCGGAACCAGCTGACGGTACTGGAACCAGGATGGGGAGCAGAAGGTACAAGAGCAAAAGACACTGCCGAGAACCAGCTGACGGTACTGGAACCCGGATGGGTAGCCGAAGGTACAAGAGCCAATGGAACTACCGAGGACCAGCTGACGTTACTGGAACCCGGTTACTAAGCAGGAGGTACCCGTGCCTGAAAGCACTACCAAGGACCACCTGACGTTGGTGGAACTCGGATACCCAGAAGGAGGCAACTAAGCCAAAGGCTCTACCCGAAACCAGCTGACGGTACTGGAACCAGGATGGGGACCTATTCAAGATTGTCTTCCTAGAGCCCCAACTAGCGGTGTTGGAGCAAAGAGTCAGCAGGGGGAGCAGAGTGTAGGCCGAAGCCTGCACTGGAGGCATTTGGAGGTCCATTGTGTCTGCGTGGCGTTTGCAGGACACGATGCCAGCTACACAGCAGGCGAACAGCTGGCGTTGCTGAACCCCACTGACACAGTGGCGGGTGTTTTTCTCTGTGCAGCCAGCACTACCGGGCACCAACTGGAGGTGCTAGAGCCCAGGGAATCAAGGAGGAGCAGAGTGTAGGCCGAAGCCTGCACTGGAGGCAGCTTTGTGTCTGCGTGGCGTTTGCAGGACACGTTGCTGGCTACACAGCAGGGAAACAGCTGGCATTGCTGAACCCCACTGACACATTGACGGGTGTTTTTCTCTGTGCAGCTAGCACTTCCGGACACCAACTGGTGGTGTTAGAGCCCAGGGACAGCAGGAGGAGCAGAGTGTAGGCCGAAGCCTAATTGGAGCAAATTGAAAGGCAACCTTTAAACCCCCCTCAGGTGTTACAAACTAGAAGAGCCACCTTGTGCAGCAGTAATGCTGCACAAGTAAAAGATTGCTCTTTTAATTCCGTTCCTTGCACACGCTGAATGAAACACGTATAAAATGTAGCCCCTTATACAGTCAAACTGTCTTGGAGGCGGGACTTTCCTTCCTAATGAGACATAGCAAAGCTGTCAACAATACCACCTTGGTGATGGGCGCTGCCTCCTGAGTGTTGCTTTTTTGTGTTCCGTAGTCTGCGATGTTGTGTTATCCCTTGGACATGCGCTGTTACTGCGCAAGGCCATGAATCCCAGCCCCGCAGTGTCTTCTGATTTACTTACACTGCGGGGCTGGGATTCATGGCCTTCTGCAGTAAATATTGGTGCCTTTCACTCATGTCCTTACTCCTGCTTCAGACTGTGCGGCGTCAGCTGACCCCTTATCGCATGCCACGGCCGTGAAGCCGCACAGTTTGAAGAAGGTGGAAGGAGATGAGTGAGAGGCGAAGATATGCACAGCACATGCCCATGAATCCCAGCACCTCAGTGAGAACAAATAAGACACTGAGGCGTGTGATCTTGGGCAGCGCGTCCGCACAGGCCCAGCCAGCCTGACTACAAATGATGTCAGAAGACGGGCAGCGCTAACTGCGGATGGCCAAGGGATAACATTACAGCGCAGGCTCCGGGACAGATTCAAACAACGCTAAGGAGGTGGCCATGCTGGCTAGGGGGTTGCTGCGTGTCATTAAGAAGGAAAGTCACATCTCCGGGACGGTTGAACTTTATCAGGGGAAACATATTATAAGTGTTTAGTTCAGCGTGTGCAAGGGGTAAAACTGAAAGCCACCTTGTACAAATGCAGCATTACTGCTGTACAAGGTGGCTGTTATACATACAAACGCCTGGGGGGGGACAGGTTCCCTTTAATTTCAGTTGTTGTGTCTGCGTGGTGTTTGCAGTACATGATGCCGGCAACAAAGCAGGGGCACAGCTGGCGTTACTGAACCCCACTGACACATTGACGGGTGTTTTTCTCTGTGCAGCTAGCACTTCTGAGCACCAACTGGCGGTGTTAGAGCCCAGGGTCAGCAGGAGGAGCAGAGTGTAGGCTGAAGCCTGCACTGGAGGCAGTTTAATATCTGTTGTGTCTGTGTGGCGTTTGCAGGACACATTGCTGGCTACACAGCAGGGGAACAGCTGGCGTTGCTGAACCCCACTGACACAGTGGCAGGTGTTTTTCTCTGTGCAGCCAGCACTACCGGGCACCAACTGGAGGTGTTAGAGCCCAGGGAATCAAGGAGGAGCAGAGTGTAGGCCGAAGCCTGCACTGGAGGCAGTTTAAAATCTGTTGTGTCTGCGTGGCGTTTGCAGGACACGTTGCCGGCTATACAGCAGGGGAACAGCTGGCGTTGCTGAACCCCACTGACAGGTGTTTTTCTCTGTGCAGCTAGCACTTCCGGGCACCAACTGGCGGGGTTAGAGCCCAGGGTCAGCAGGAGGAGCAGAGTGTAGGCCGAAGCCTGCACTGGAGCAAGTTGAAAGGGAACCTTTAATCCCCCTGAAAGAGCCATCTTGTACAGTACTAATGCTGCAAAAATAAAAGGTGGCTCTTTTAATTATGCTCCTTGCAAACGCTGAACTAGACACTTATGAAATGTGTCCCAAAAACACCGTAAAACCGTCCCGGAGGTGGGACTTTCCTTTGTAATGTGATGCAGCACAGCCGTCATTCCTACCCCCTTGGTGCCGTGCGCCGCCTACTCAGAGTTGTTTGATTCTGTCACGGAGCCTGCACTGTTATGTTATCCCTTGGCCAGGCGCACTTAGTGCTGCCCGTCTTCTGACATCATTTGGTGTCAGGCTGGCTGCGGCTGTGCGGCTGCGCTGCCCGAGATCCCGCCTCGCAGTGTTGTCTAATGTAATCCCACTGTGAGCCTGGGATCCATGGGCATGCGCAGTGCATATCCTCGCCTCTCACTCCCCTCCCTCCGGCTTCTTCAGACTGTGTGGCGTCACGGCCGTGGCATGCTATTAGGGATCAGCTGACGGCGCACAGTCTGAAGAAGGCAGAGGGAGATGAGTGAGAGCCTGAGGTGAAGATATGCACTGCGCATGCCCATGGATCCCAGGCCCGCAGTGTGATTAAATCAGAAGACACTGCGAGGCGGGATCTCGGGCAGCGCGGCCGCACAGGCGCAGCCTGCCTGACACCAAATGATGTAAGAAGACGGGCAGCGCTAAGTGCGCCTGGCCAAGGGATAACATAACAGTGCAGGCTCCATGACAGAATCAAACAACGCCGAGGAAGCGGCGCACGGCGCCAAGGGGGTAGGAATGATGGCTGTGCTGTGTCACATTACAAAGGAAAGTACCACCTACGGGACGGTTTAACGGTGTGAGGGGACACATTTCATAAGTGTTAGGTTCAGCGTGTGCAAGGAGTACAATGAAAAGAGGCACCTTTTCCTTGTGCAGCATTACTGGCTCTTTCAGTAACAAATGCCTGGGGGGGGGACAGGTTCCCTTAAATTTCAGTAGTTGTGCCAGCGTGGCGGTCGCATGACACGTTGCCGGATGCACAGCAGGGGAGCAGCAGGCATTACTGAACCCCACTAACACATTGGCGAGGTGTTTGGCTTTGTGCAAACAGCACTTCCGGGCAGCAACCAGTGGGGTTGGAGCCCAGGGACAGCAGGAGGAGCAGAGTGTAGGCCGAAGCCTACACTGGAGGCATGTAAATGTCTGTTAGTGTGCCAGCATGGCGGTCGCATGACACGTTGCCGGATACACAGCAGGGGAGCATGTTATGGACTGGTAATTTAGGAGCGAAATGCGACTAGCTCTGAGCAGGTGGTAACTATACAGACCGCAGTTCCTGATCTTAACACAACACTAGCAGTAGCCGTGGGATGTTCCTGTCACTCCCTGGACACCTCGTCACAGCCGGAGAACCAGCTACCCCTAAAGGAGAAACAGGAAATCTATCTTGCCTCAGAGAAAATCCCCAAAGGACAGGACAGCCCCCCACAAATATTGACTGTGAGAGAAGAAGGAAATGACATACGTAGTATGAAACAATATTTAGCAAAGGAGGCCACTTCTAGCTAGATAGATAGTACAGGAAAGAACACTGTGCGGTCAGTAATAAAAACTAGAAAAAGTCCACCGCAGAGATATGCAAAAATCTCCACACCTGACTAAAGGTGTGGAGGGCAAAATCTGCAGCCCAGAGCTTCCAGCTTAGCTGAATAGATCCATACTGATAAGCTGGACAAATGAGCAAAACATAGAATGTGCTGAACAATTAAGTCCACAACAAGTGAACTGCAAAAGGACAAGCAAGGACTTATCTTTGCTGAACTGGAGAGAGTGTCAGGGAAATCCAAAAGAGCAGTGACTCCAAGCAGGAACAATTGACAACTGGCATTGATTGAGGGATAAGGCCAGACTAAAATAGCCGAGCCAGAAAGACGATCAGTGGAAGCAGCTGCTGATGCTAAATCCAAGAAGCAGCTATACCACTCAAAACCACAGGAGGGAGCCCAAGAGCAGAATTCACAAAAGTGCTACTTACAACAACCGGAGGGAGCCCAAAAGCGGAATTCACAACAGGAGCAGCTGATGTTACTGAACCCCAATAACATGGCAGCAAGTGTTAACTGTTCAGTAGTGTTGAGCGATACCGTCCGATACTTGAAAGTATCGGTATCGGAAAGTATCGGCTGATACCGGCAAAGTATCGGATCTAATCCGATACCGATACCCGATACCAATACAAGTCAATGGGACTCATGTATTGGACGGTATCCCTGATGGTTCCCAGGGTCTGAAGGAGAGGAAACTCTCCTTCAGGCCCTGGGAACCATATTAATGTGTAAAATAAAGAATTAAAATAAAAAATATTGCTATACTCACCTCTCCGACGCAGCCTGCACCTTACCGAGGGAACCGGCAGCGTTGTTTGCTTAAAATTCGCGCTTTAACTTCCTTACGCGAAGTCCCGGCTTGTGATTGGTCGCGCGCCGCCCATGTGGCCGGGATGCAACCAATCACAGCAAGCCGTGACGTAATTTCAGGTCCTTCAGGATTTTAAAATTACGTTCCGGCGTTGTGATTGGTTGCGTCGCGGTCACATGGGCGACGCAACCAATCACAAGCCGTGACGTCACGGGAGGCAGGAGAGGCGCGCATTTTAAAATGCGCGCATGTCCAGCCTCCCGTGACGTCACGGCTTGTGATTGGTTGCGTCGCCCATGTGACCGCGACGCAACCAATCACAACGCCGGAACGTAATTTTAAAATCCTGAAGGACCTGAAATTACGTCACGGCTTGCTGTGATTGGTTGCGTCGCGGTCACATGGGCGACGCAACCAATCACAAGCCGTGACGTCACGGGAGGCAGGAGACGCGCGCATTTTAAAATGCGCGCGTGTCCAGCCTCCCGTGACGTCACGGCTTGTGATTGGTTGCGTCGCCCATGTGACCGCGACGCAACCAATCACAATGCCGGAACGTAATTTTAAAATCCTGAAGGACCTGAAATTACGTCACGGCTTGCTGTGATTGGTTGCGTCCCGGCCACATGGGCGGCGCGCGACCAATCACAAGCCGGGACTTCGCATAAGGAAGTTAAAGCGCGAATTTTAAGCAAACAACGCTGCCGGTTCCCTCGGTAAGGTGCAGGCTGCGTCGGAGAGGTGAGTATAGCAATATTTTTTATTTTAATTCTTTATTTTACACATTAATGTTGTTTCGATACCGATACCCGATACCACAAAAGTATCGGATCTCGGTATCGGAATTCCGATACAGCAAATATCGGCCGATACCCGATACTTGCGGTATCGGAATGCTCAACACTACTGTTCAGCCAGCACTTCCAGGCACCAAGTGGTGGTGTTAGAGCCCAGGGACAGCAGGAGGAGCAGATTGGAGGTATTGCCGCACACACAGCTGGGGAACAGCTGACGTTACTGAACCCCAATAACAGAGGAGCGACTGTTGACTGTGCGGACAGCACTTCCAGGCACCAACTGGTGGAGTTAGAGCCCAGGGACAGCAGGAGGAGCAGATTTTTTTTGCCATATACACAGCTGGGAATCAGCTGATGTTACTGAACCCCAATAACACGGCAGAAAGTGTTAACTGTGCAGCCAGCACTTCCAGGCACCAACTGGCAGTGTTAGAGCCCAGGGACAGCAGGAGGAGCAGATTGGAGGTATTGCCGCACACACAGCTGGGGAACAGCTGACGTTACTGAACCCCAATAACAGAGGAGCGACTGTTGACTGTGCAGACAGCACATCCAGGCACCAACTGGCGGTGTTAGAGCCCAGGGACAGCAGGAGGAGCAGATTTGTTTTGCCAGATACACACCTGAGAATCAGCTGACATTACTGAACCCCAATAACACGGCAGCAAGTGTTAACTGTGCAGCCAGCACTTCCAGGCACCAACTGGCGGTGTTAGAGCTTAGGGACAGCAGGAGGAGCAGATTGGAGGTATTGCCGCACACACAGCTGGGGAACAGCTGACATTACTGAACCCCAATAACAGAGGAGCGACTGTTGACTGTGCGGACAGCACTTCCAGGCACCAACTGGCGGTGTTAGAGCCCAGGGACAGCAGGAGGAGCTGATTGTAGGCCGATGCCTAATTGGGTCAAGTTAAAAGTGAACCTTTAACCACCCCATGCGTTAGCAACTGAAATAGCCAACTTGTGCAGCACAAGGTGGTTCTTTTAATTATGCTCCTTGCACACAGTGAACTAAACACTTATAAAATGTGTCCCCTGATACCGTGATACCGTCCCAGAGGTGGTACTTTCGGTCACGATGAGACGCAGCACAGCCGGCATTCACACCCCCATGACGCCGGGTGCCGCCTCATCAGCGTTACTTGAATCTGTCACGGAGCCCGCGCTGTTATGTTAAACTTTTGCCATGCGCAGTTAGCACTGCCCGTCTTCTAACATCATTTGGTGTCATGGTAACTGTGCCTGTGCGGCCGCACCGCCCGAGAAACCGCCTCACAGTGTCTTCGAATTTTGTCCCACTGCAGGGCTGGGATTCCTGGGCATGCGCAGTGCATATCTCTCGCTACTCTCCATCCGCCTTCTTTAGAGTGTGCGGCATCATGGCCGTGGCATGTGAATTGGGATCAGCTGACGCCACACTGTCTGTAGAAGGCGGAGGGAGAAGAGGGAGAGGCGCAGATATGCACTGTGCATGCCCAGGAATCCCAGCCCTGCACTTGGACTAAATCAGAAGACACTGCGAGGCAGTTTCTCGGGCGGTGCGGCCGCACAGGCACAGTTACCATGACACCAAATGATGTTAGAAGATGGGCAGCGCTAACTGTGCATGCCCAAGGTTAAACATAACAGCGCTGGCTCCGGGACAGATGCAAACAACGCTGAGGAGGCGGCGCTCAGCACCATGGGGGTATGAATGCCGGCTGTGCTACGTCTCATAGCAAAGGAAAGTCCCACCTATGGGTTGGTTTCACGGTATCCGGGGACACATATTTTATAAGTGTTAAGTGCAGCGTGTGCAAGAAGAAGAACTAAAGGAGCCACCTGTTCCTTGTGCAGCATTTGTGCTAGACAAGGTGGCTCTTTCAGTTACAGACGCCTGGGGGGGACAGGTTCCCTTTAATTGCTGTAGTAGTGCCAGCGTGGCGGTCGCTGGACACGTTGCCAGATACACAGCAGGGGATCAGCGGACGTTACTGAAACCCAATAACACTGGGTCATGTAAGGTCTGTGCAGCCGGCACTTCTGGGCAGCAACTGGCAGTGTTGGAGCCCAGGGATTAAAGTTCAGGTGGTTGAAACATGAACACAGCTGGAGACCTGGATACTGTTGGCAACCAATTATTTAATCGGTAAGAGGAGTGGCAAATTCCTGTGAGATCCAGGCCTTGTTCATTTTAAAAAAAGTAAGCCGGTCAACGTTATCGGATGATAGACGCATGCGACGGTCTGTTAGTACACCACCTGCAGCACTAAAGACGCGCTCCGATAATACACTGGCAGCAGGGCAAGCCAGCACCTCCAAAGCATACTGGCTAAGCTCTGGCCATGTATCCAGCTTAGAGACCCAAAACTTGAAGGGGGAAGAGCCGTCTGGGAGTACGCTGAGAGTGCAAGACATGTAGTCTGTCCCCATCTGACGGAAACGTGGCCTCCTGCTGACTGGTTCCGTCACCGTCAGTGATGGTGTAGACATTTGTGGCGGGCACACAAAACTTTGCCACTGTTTGAACAGACTGGTCTTGGCTTGTGCTGGGCCACTGCTTCTGCTACCTCTTTGTGCAGAGATTCCTCCACTGCCTCTACGCACAGAGCTGCTTTGCAAAGCAGTAGCAGGCGCAGCACTTCTCTTGATTGGACTGGAGAAGATGATGGACTGCACCAGTGTGTCTTGGTACAGCCGCATTTTACACTCCCGCTGCAACGGTGGTATGAGGGTTTGCAAATTGTCCCTGTAGCGCGGGTCGAGGAGGGTGTACACCCAATAATCAGCCGTGGTAAGAATGTGGGCAATGTGGCGGTCGTTTCTCAGGCACTGCAGCATGAAATCAACCATGTGCTGCAGACTGCCAACTGGCCAAGAAACGCTGCCCCCTGCTTGAGGCGTGATGTCTGCCTGCTCTGCATCACCCCACCCTCGCTCTACATACTGACTACTGGAGCTTTGTGTAACTCCCTCCTTTGAAAAGATGTCTTCCTCCTCCATTGACTCCTCCTCATCTTCCTCACAAAAGGTCCCCTGCCTATTCCTTTGTGATGAACCACGTCGCGAAGACTGTCCAGAAGCTGATGAAATTGGTAACTCCTCATCCTCAACCTCTTCCACCACCTCATCCCTTAGCACTTGCAGGGTTCTTTCAAGCAGGCAGATAAGGGGGACAGTCATGCTGACTAGCGCATCATCTGCACTCGCCATCCGCGTGGATTCATCAAAGGCCCGCAAAACCTGGCAGATGTCCTTCATAGTGGTCCACTCAGTGGTTGTGAAGTCTGAACGGCGCGCACTGTGACTTCTTTGCGCCTGATGCAGCTGGTACTCCATTACTGCTGGCTGCTGCTCACATAACCGCTCCAACATATGTAACGTGGAATTCCACCTGGTGGGGAGGTCACATATGATGCGATGTTCCGGAAGACGCTGCAATGCGCGATCTGGCCATGCTGGAAAGCCGCAAGTGAGCACACTCAAGGCGGACCTTGTGCAGCAGTGCATCAAGATCCGGATAGTCCCTCAGAAAACTCTGCACAACCAAATTGAGCACATGTGCCAGACATGGGATGTGAGTGAGGTTGCCAAGGGCCAGAGCTGCCACCAGATTTCGGTCATTGTCACACACCACCATGCCTGTCTGGAGATTCGCTGGCGCAAACCATTTGTCGCTCTCAGAATTGATGGCATTTCAGAGCTCCTGCGCTGCGTGGCTTCGATTCCCCAAAGAAATTAATTTAAGTTCGGCCTGTTGACGTTTGGCCACAGCTGTGCTCATATCGGTTGTTACAGTTAAGCGTTCACGGGTCAAGGTGGAGGTAGACCGTGACGGCTCCTGCAGCGATGATTCTGAGGAACTGGAGTATGAGGAGGAGTCAATGTGCACAGACTGGATTCCTGCAATCCTTGGCATTGGCAGTACACGTACAGCGCCACTCGCCATGTCTGTACCCGGCTCCACAACATTGACCCAAAGGGCAGTGAGGGAAAGGTATCGTCCCTGTCCATGGTGACTGGTCAACGCATTGGTGGTGAGGTGGACCTTGCTACTAACGGCGTTTAGTAGCGCATGTTTGATGTTTGCCTCCACATGCTTTTGCAGG
This sequence comes from Ranitomeya variabilis, assembly GCF_051348905.1. Classification (NCBI taxonomy): domain Eukaryota; kingdom Metazoa; phylum Chordata; class Amphibia; order Anura; family Dendrobatidae; genus Ranitomeya; species Ranitomeya variabilis. The sequence continues at coordinate 719,859,118 of NC_135233.1, forward strand.
GCAGGGACGGCTTGCCTGTTGAAATAAAAGTGGCTGGGCACATTGTATTGTGGGACTGCCAATGCCATCAAGTTACGGAAGCAGTCAGTCTCCACCAGCCTGAATGAGAGCATTTCCAGTGACAGAAGTTTGGCAATGCCTGCATTCAGAGCCTGTGCTCGTGGGTGGTTTGCCGAGAATGGCCGCCTTTTCTCCCATACCTGTGCTACTGATGGCTGTAGACTGGGCAGGGAGTGTGAGGATGACTGGGAACGTGGTGCTGTGGGTGGAATTACACTGGGTCTCTGGACAACAGTGCCAGAGGTTTTTCCATGGCGATCCTGTGAGGAAGCCGAACCAGCAGTGTGTGAGCTGGAGGAAGAGGCAACAATACGAGCTGAAGAGGTGGTAGGTGCCGCTGTAGGTTGGCCTAGGTCTTCAGTGTGTTTTTGTAACTCCACCGCGTGCTTGGTCCGCACATGTTTCCACATGTTTGAGGTATTGAGGTTGCTGACATTTCTACCTCGTTTGATTTTCTGACTACACAGCTTGCATTTGACAAAGCAAATGTCATCTGCAACTGTGTCAAAAAAGGACCAGGCACTGCAACTCTTGGGAGCGCCCGCTTTGGCTTTTGGAAGAGGCATGCTCTAACAGGTGCCGAAGTGGAGGCTCCAGGCGCCGCAGTCTTCCCCCTCCCTCTCCCAGCCGTTCGGGGAATCTCTTCCTCAGAGCCGCTCCCACCACCTTCCTGTTCCTCATGCCATAATGGGTCGAGGACCTCATCATCTACGCTACCCTCTGCCTCCAATTGCTTCTCCTGGGTAGTCTCGGCAGCACATTACACACCAGAAACTGGCACCTGAGTCTCATCATCTGATGCGTACTGAGAAGTTGTAACCGGAGGCACTGTCCCACCCGCCTCTTCTGATTCAGAGAGACAAAGCTGTTGGGCATCACTGCATACAGCCTCTTCTTCTGATTCTCTAATGCTGCTTGGCTGGCCCCCTGTTTCCAAGCCAAGAGATTCAGAGAACAGAAGTAGAGACGGCTCCTGTCCTGGGCTCTCTGACTGCCTGGGCAATTTGGCAGGTGGTGAAGAGACAGATGGTTGCTCTTCAGTGCTCTGTGCCTGAGAGGATATGGCACTAATTGAAGTCGATGCGTTAGCTGCCATCCATCCAACAACGGCTTCAATTTGTTCGTCCCGCAGCAGCGGGGTACTGCGAGCTCCGACAAAGCTGCGCATGAAGGTCTGCTCCCTTCTGAAACTGGGGGATGATGAGTCACCGGTGCCCGCAGCTGGCGCAGAATCCCCACGTCCTCTCCCTGCTCCACGCCCACGCCCACGTGCCTTACTCCCTGCCTGCATACTTCATCTTGACTGAGTTGCTTAGTGTGCTTATTTCTGAACAGCTGCTAACAGGTATAAGAAACACTTATTTTATGGAGTGTGGACTAGACTTTATTATGAGCTTATGTGGCCTACAACAGTAAAGTGGAGTGTTTGGTGAACTTTGGGTTTGTTTCGCAGAACAGACACTACAGAGTGAGTGCAGTACTCACACACAGACCGTGCAGACAGCCGCGAACGGCGCTGCAAGGCCAAACAAAGCTCCTCTATCTAATCCTATATATTGATTTTCCACAATCTAGCAGGATACAGATGGAAAGCCACTAATATAGGATATATTTGAAAAAATATGCAGCAGGCTGCACTAATTTAAACAAAAAAAAGGATTTAGCAGTATGAGGCAGTGAAGCACCCTGAGCTGAACACAACTGGCTGTGGCTATAGACAGACAGCAGAGTGAGCGGCACCCACACAGACCGTGCAGACAGCCGCGAACGGCGCTGCATGGCCAAACAAAGCTCCTCTATCTAATCCTATATAGTGATTTTCCACAATCTAGCAGGATACAGATGGAAAGCCACTATTATAGGATATATTTGAGAAAATGTGCAGCAGGCTGCACTAAATTTAAAAAAAAAAAGGATTTAGCAGTATGAGGCAGTAAAGCACCCTGAGCTGAACACAACCGGCTGTGGCTATGGACAGACAGCAGAGTGAGCTGCACCCACACAGACCGTGCAGACAGCCACGAACGGCGCTGCAAGGCCAAACAAAGCTCCTCTATCTAATCCTATATAGTGATTTTCCACAATCTAGCAGGATACAGATGGAAAGCCACTAATATAGGATATATTTGAAAAAATGTGCAGCAGGCTGCACTAATTAAAAAAAAAAAAAAAAAAAGGATTTAGCAGTCTGAGGCAGTGAAGCACCCTGAGCTGAACACATCCAGCTGTGGCTATGGACAGACAGCAGAGTGAGCTGCACTCACACACAAACACACACACACACACACACAGACCTTGCAGACAGCTGTGAACAGCGCTGCAAGGCAAAAGCAAGGTGAACACACAGCGGTTGCTAATTTAGCCTGGATTAAGCACAATTAAGCAAATCGCAATCTCTAAACTGGGCCTCAGTCAGAACACAGCGTCATGTCACTAACTGAATTCACAGCAGAGTGAGCACAAAATGGCGGCGGCGACTTTTAAAGGGCTTTGGGACATCATTTCAGCAGCCATTCACAGCCATGCCAGTAGTTACATGCCCACCATGCAGAACAGGATGTGCTTACACTTCAAATCATTCCTCATTGGCTGATTCATAAAAAAACGGGAGTTTGCATGATGTGAATTTCCGATTCCGGTTTCCGATACACTGAAAGTATCAGAACTCGGTATTGAAATTCCGATACCGCAAATATCGGCCGATACCCGATACTTGCGGTATCGGAATGCTCAACACTACTCAGGGGACAAAAACTGCCTTGAAATTTGTTGCGCAGTGATGAGTCCAAGGAAGTGGAGGCTTGACGGTCTTGGAGACCTACTGCTACAGGCAACACGCATAAAGGAGACCCAACCAGGAGTGTTCACATTCCCAAAAGTTATTGGCAGAAACCACCAAAGTGGCATCAATTTCACCACAGTAGAAATAGTATAATAGGGACAGACAGGTCTTCCAGTACACCCAATCCAGCAGATGGATACCCAACCAGGAGTGTTCACATTTAAACAAATGATGGTCTGACACTACTGAAGTGGATTAACTGTCACAAGAATAGAAATAGTATAATTGGGACCGACATGTCTTCCACTACAGCCTACCCAGCAGATGTAGACCAACCATGACTGTTCACATTTTCATAAATTTGTATTAACATCAGCAGCAGCAGCCACAGTAGGCACAGAAGCCACACTAAAGATATCACAGAGTACAGTTACGTGACTTTAGTGCATCACACTAAAAAATGCAATATCACCTATTCTGTACAGTCTGCATTTGGGGTTCAAAAGCCATTGGAGATCCATGACTTGATCATCTTGATGAAAGTTAGGTGGTCTGCACTTTCAGGGGACAGCCGGCTGCGCTTATCCATCAGGACACCACCAGAAGTGCTAAAGACATGTTCTGAGAGAACACTGGCTGCAGGGCACGATAAAACCTCCAAGGCGTGTAGTGGTGAGCTCAGGCCACTCATCCATTTTGGAAGACCAAAATGTAAAAGGGTCTAAACCCTCACTGATGGTATTGACATTCAGTTCTAGATACTCCTGCACCATTCTCTCCAATCATTCACCACGTATAAGACTTGGACTCTGTTGTGCTGGTGCACAAGCTGGTATAAAAAAAATGTCAAAGGACTCACAGAAATTGCTTCTTCCACTTACACCGCCGCTGCTGCTAATGTTTTGGCATTGATGAATTGACGGGCCAGAGGATGGAAGTCTAGAGCTGCAATGCGAACTGTGTGCTTCACTGCTGTCTTGGGGAAAAGCTCTTTAAGGTTGTGTAAAAGCGCGTTTCAAAACTCCAGCATTCGCGGGTCCCTTTCCAGGGCAGGAATCATCTGGCAAAATTTTGTTTTAAAACATGGATCTAACAGAGTTGTGAAAGAATTCTGGATGTTCCAATGGAGCCTGTTTTGCCCTTGTCCAAAATGGAGTTTGGTACTTTGTCCTGCCCTTGAACTTCCTATCTGTCCTGTTATTTAAGTCTGGGTTGGGAAACACTCCTTGCCTGAGTATGTTGTTGGGCTGCTGGCTCCTGAGCTTCCTCCTGGCTTGCTTCTGTAGTTCCTACTGCTGCTCGTTACTCAATGCTCTGCCTCATCAATGAATTAAGGCTTGCAAGAGACGTCAAAAGCAATAAAAAAGGATTTGGGGAATATGTCAAAAGTATAAGAAAAGTCAAAAATGCTATAAGATTTGTACAAGATAAAAATAATGAAATGGTAAGAAAGGATGTTGAGAAGGCCGAACTTTTAAATTTCTATTTTGCATCTGTTTTCTCGCAGAAAGGAAATGTAACATCAACTGATCTTCACTGTCCTATTAATGAAATAGAAGAATCCAGGCTATCCATAAACAGAAAGATAGTGAAGGAATACTTAGCTAACATAAATGAATTCAAGTCTCCAGGTCCAGATGAATTACACCCCAGAGAACTGGAGGAGATAGCAGAATAATTTTTGTAACCACTTTCCATAATCTTTGAAAATTCTTGGATAACAGGAGAAGTACCAGAAGACTGGAGAAGAGAAAATGTTGCTTCTATCTTCAAAAAGGGGAAGAAGGTGGACCCAGAGAACTATAGGCCGGTGAGTCTGACTTCTATACCAGGAAAGATCTTTAAACAAATTATTAAACAACATGTATGTAAGTACCTGGATAAACCTGAAGTGATTAACCAGAGTCAGCATGGGTTTGTAACTAATAAGTCATGTCAGACTAACTTAATTTCCTTCTATAGCAGAATCACTGACTGGGTGGATCAGGAAAATGCTGTAGATATAGTATATCTTGACTTCAGCAAAGCATTTGACAAAGTATCTCACACCATCCTTATTGAAAAAAATCCAGTTGGAAGAATTTCTCAAGTGGGGTACCACAGGGTTCTGTCCTGGGCCCTGTATTGTTCAACATCTTTATCAATGATTTAGATGAAGGAATTGAGGGTACACTGATTAAATTTGCTGATGACACAAAGCTAGGAGGGATAGCTAATACTAGAGAAGAGAGAGAGAGGATTCAAAAAGATATAAATAAACTGGAGCAGTGGGCAGCAACTAACAGAATGGTTTTTAACAGGAAAAATGCAAAGTATTACATCTGGGCAATAAAAATGAAAAAAGCATATACCGAATGTGAGGAATAGAGCTAAGCAACAGCACATGTGAAAAAGACTTGGGTATACTAATAGATCATAAACTGAACATGAGTCAACAGTGTGATGCAGCAAAAAAGGCAAATACAATTATGAGATATATTAACAGAAGCATACCGTCTAGATCACATGAAGTAATTATTGCCCCCTACTCCTCTTTGGTCAGACCTCATCTGGAATACTGTGTCCAGTTTTGGGCACCACATTTTAAAAAAGACATCAACAAACTTGAGCAAGTTCAGAGAAGAGCAACCAGAATGGTGACTGGTCTGCAAACCATGCCCTATGAGGAATGGTAACAGGATTTGGGAATGTTTAGCTTGCAAAAAAGAAGATTGAGAGGAGACGTAATAGCTGTCTACAAATATCTCAAAGGCTGCCAAATTGTAGAAGGATCATCTTTATTCTCATTTGCACAAGGAAAGACTAGAAGCAATGGGATGAAACTGAAAGGGAGGAGACACAGATTAGATATTAAAAAAACATTTTTCACAATTAGGGTGATCAATGAGTAGAACAGCCTGTCACGAGAGGTGGTGCGTTCTCCTGCAATGGAAGTCTTCAAACAGAGGCTGGACAGACATCTGTCTGGAATGATTTAGTGAATCCTTCTTTGAGCATGGGGTTGGACCAGATGACCCAGGAGGTCCCTTCCAACTCTACCATTCTATGATTCTATGATCACTTCCAGCTGTCTTTAGTCATCTGTGCTGCTTCCTGTTCCTGGCTGTGGTTACCTTTGTTCGGAAGTCTAAGTGAGGAGTTATACTTTTCTGGAACTGCTGTGTCCATAAGAACCTTTGACATTATTATCAGTGTACTAATTCTGTAACTCTGTCTGTGCGGGTGATGGACTTTTTCAGCTCTAAAGTTATACACTGGAAATCCTCCTAATTGCTGAACATCACCTGCATATTTCTGGACTGCCATGAAAATTGCTGGACATTTTCATTAGTATAAGTATAAGTGCCGGTCACACTCTGCTTCATATAACATAGTTGCTGGACATTTTCGTTACATATAAGTGCCAGTCGCACTCAGTTTCATTTAACGCTGTTGCTGGACATTTTCATTTTGTGCTGTTTGCACTTCGCTGTAAATTCAGGATAATCTCTGTTAGTTAATCTTGTACACCTTGCTTGTTAATACAGTTTGTTTTGCCACAGCTTCGGTCTCAGACTCGTTCTTATCCTATGCAATCAGATTCCATAGTATCTTCATAATCGTTACAAGTAGCTACCGAGTAATCAGCAGTATTCCTAATCATAACTATAAGAGGATCATGTTGCAGATAGTGCAGCAAGATGGCACTCATATGTCGGGCTCTACCATGAGGTCCAAGCCTATGCTGTGTTGATGGCTGGGTAACAATGAGGCTTGTTTCCTCCATCCTCTCCTGCCAACCACGAACAACAAAGAGGGGAGGATTATTCTCTTCATGTGACAGTTGCTAGCCCATCATCTCTTCCTCCTCCATTTGTTCCTCGGATCTTGCACCTTCGATACCAGTTTGTCTGTTATCACCAGCCCCCTCGATCGCAGTAATCCACCCTCCCTTGGCACCCTCCTATGTGACGACAGTCTTGAACTTAGGGACAATGTTATCCCTTCCGCATCCTCCTCTGCTTCCTCCTCTTCTTCTGGGACCACCATCTTCTCCCACAGGCTTTTCAAAGTCTGCTCCAGTATATAGATGACCAAATAGTGATGCTGATGACAGTATCATCAGCGCTAACCATCTTAGTAGCCATTTCAAAACTGTGCAGAAGGGTGCAGAGGTTTTTAATCTGTGGCCACTCTGTAAATGTGATATGTGCCACGATTGCCCAGGCTATACGACATGACATACTGCGTCAGAGCTGGTTGCAGCTGCCACAGTCGTTGCAACATGTGCAGAGTGGAATTCCACCATGTCGGCACATTGCATAAGAAACTGTTAACTAGCATGCTCAAAGGTCTCAGTATCGATGCAAGTCGATGACATGAGAGGTGTGAACAACGGAAATGAGCACACAGCTTATGTGCTTTCTGGAGCAGCTGACCCAGGCCAGGATATTGGCAGAGAAAACGCTGTACCACAAGGTTGAGGATCTGAACCATGCAAGGCACATGTGTGAGCTTGCCTCACCATAGGGCCACCACCAGGTTTGCACTGTTATTGGACATGACCTTTCCTGGATGCAGGTTCAGCAGAGAAAGCCATTGATCAGCCTGGAGAAATGTCCAAAACTCTTCAGCTGTATGACTGCGATCTCCAAGGCATATCAATTTTAATACTGCCCAATTGCTGTGAGCCCTGGCTGTGCAGTATGGAGGTGGTGGGGATTCACTCTGCACTGCTGGAACTTATGTCTCCTTAAGGCAGATGTTAAGGGTGCAGGTGGAGGCCCTAAAGGAGATAGAGGAGGAGGCAGAAGCAGCGGAGTTAGTGCTAAATGTAGAGGTTTGTCCTGCAAGCCTTGGAGATACCAAGACTTGGGGAGCAGCGCCTGCCCCTACAGCCACCAGAGTGTTGTGAATTCCGCTCTCGAACTCCCTCCTGTGGTCATGAATGGTACTTCGGTGAGTTCTGTCATTGGACTCCCTCTGGTGGCTGTGAGGGGAGCTGCTGGTTCTGAGATTCCTTCCCCAGCTGCCCTCGTTTAGGGCTAGGCTAGGATTCTCTATTTAACTCCACTCAGATCGTTACTCCATGCCAGCTGTCAATGTTCTAGTACTGGTTCAGATCTCTCCTGGATCTTTCTGAGGACCTGTCTACTCCAGCAAAAGCTAAGTTCCGGCTTGTTCATTTGTTACATATGGTTTTTCTTGCTAAGTTCTAGTCCAGCTTGCTATCATGAAACTGCCTGGCTAGCTGGATGCTCTGGGGGTGCAGAGTGGCACCACCGCACCGTGAGTCGGTGCGGGGGTATTTTTTGCACACTCTGCGTGGTTTTTGTAGTTTGTTGTGTTGACCGCAAAGATCCCTTTTCTATCCTCAATCTGTTTAGTTAGACTGGCCTCTCTTTGCTAAAGCCTATTTCATCCTGTGTTTGTGATTTCCTCTTAACTCACAGTCAATACTTGTGGGGGGCTGCTTTTACCTTTGGGGAAATTTCTCTGAGGCAAGTGAGGCTTTGTTTCCTTTCTTTAGGGGTAGTTAGCTCTTAGGCTGTGAACAGGCATCTAGGCAGAGTCAGGCACGCTCCACGGCTATTTCTAGTTGTGTTGATAGGAGTAGGGTTTGCGGTCAGCAGAGTTCCCATTTCACCAGAGCTCGTCCCGATTCCGTGTTTAACTATCAGGTCATTCCTGGTGCACCTAACCACCAGGTCCATAACAGTACAGCTGGCCCACAAAGTGTTAATGCATCTCAATAGAGGGAAAAGAGAAGTTCTGAGACCATTTTTTTTTTCTCTGCAGTGTGTTTTGCCTTTCTATTCCCCTTAAACTCTGGGTGGTTCAGAACTCAGGTGTGGATATGGACATTCAAGGTCTGTCCTCTAGTGTAGATCAACTCGCTGCAAGGGTACAAAACATTCAAGATTATGTAGTTCAGAATCCTATGTTGGAGCCTAGAATTCCAATTCCTGATTTGTTTTCTGGGGATAGATCTAAATTTCTGAATTTCAAAAACAATTGTAAACTGTTTCTTGCTCTGAAACCCCGCTCTTCTGGTGACCCTATTCAGCAAGTGAGAATCATTATTTCTTTGTTGCGTGGCGACCCTCAAGACTGGGCATTCGCCCTGGCGCCAGGAGATCCTGCATTGCTTAATGTAGATGCGTTTTTTCTGGCGCTGGGATTGCTTTATGATGAACCGAATTCTGTGGATCAGGCAGAGAAAATTTTGCTGGCTTTGTGTCAGGGTCAGGATGAAGCGGAGGTATATTGCCAGAAGTTCAGAAAGTGGTCTGTGCTTACTCAGTGGAATGAGTGTGCCCTGGCAGCAATTTTCAGAAAGGGTCTTTCTGAAGCCCTTAAGGATGTTATGGTGGGGTTCCCCACGCCTGCTGGTCTGAATGAATCAATGTCCTTGGCCATACAAATCGATCGGCGCTTACGTGAGCGCAAAACTGTGCACCATTTGGCGGTATCCTCTGAGCAGAGGCCTGAGCCTATGCAATGTGATAGGACTTTGACCAGAGCTGAACGGCAAGAACATAGATGTCAGAATGGGCTGTGTTTTTACTGTGGTGACTCCACTCATGCTATCTCTGATTGTCCTAAGCGCACTAAGCGGTTCGCTAGGTCTGTCACCATTGGTACTGTACAGCCTAAATTTCTTTTGTCCGTTACTCTGATTTGCTCTTTGTCATCCTATTCTGTTATGGCATTTGTGGATTCAGGCGCTGCCCTGAATTTGATGGACTTAGAGTTTGCCAGGCGCTGTGGTTTTTTCTTGGAGCCCTTGCAGCATCCCATTCCTTTGAGGGGCATTGATGCTACGCCTTTGGCCAAGAATAAGCCTCAGTACTGGACCCAGTTGACCATGTGCATGGCTCCTGCGCATCAGGAGGATATTCGCTTTTTGGTGTTGCATAATCTGCATGATGTGGTCGTGTTGGGTTTGCCATGGCTGCAGGTCCATAATCCAGTATTGGATTGGAAATCAATGTCGGTGTCCAGTTGGGGCTGTCAAGGGGTACATGGGGATGTTTCATTGTTGTCAATTTCTTCCTCCACTCCTTCTGAAGTCCCTGAGTTTTTGTCGGATTACCGGGATGTATTTGATGATCCCAAGTCTAGTACCCTACCTCCTCATAGGGATTGTGATTGTGCTATTAATTTGATTCCTGGTAGCAAGTTCCCTAAGGGACGACTTTTCAATTTGTCTGTGCCAGATCACGCCGCTATGCGGAGTTATATAAAGGAGTCATTGGAGAAAGGGCATATCCGCCTGTCGTCGTCACCATTGGGAGCAGGGTTCTTTTTTGTGGCCAAGAAGGATGGTTCTCTGAGACCTTGTATAGATTACCGCCTTCTTAATAAAATCACGGTCAAATTTCAGTACCCTTTGCCTCTACTGTCTGATTTATTTGCTCGGATTAAGGGGGCTAGTTGGTTCACCAAGATAGACCTTCGAGGGGCGTATAATCTCGTGCGTATTAAACAGGGCGATGAAAGGAAAACAGCATTTAATACGCCCGAGGGCCATTTTGAGTACCTGGTGATGCCATTCGGCCTTTCTAATGCTCCCTCTGTGTTTCAGTCCTTTATGCATGACATCTTCCGAAAGTATCTGGATAGATTCATGATCGTATATTTGGATGATATTTTGGTCTTTTCGGATGATTGGGAGTCCCATGTGAAGCAGGTCAGAATGGTGTTCCAGGTCCTTCGTGCTAATTCCTTGTTTGTGAAGGGATCTAAGTGTCTCTTTGGAGTTCAGAAGGTTTCCTTTTTGGGCTTCATTTTTTCCCCTTCTACTATCGAGATGGATCCTGTTAAAGTCCAAGCTATTTATGATTGGACTCGGCCTACATCTGTGAAGAGCCTTCAGAAATTTCTGGGCTTTGCCAATTTTTACCGTCGCTTCATTGCTAATTTTTCTAGTGTTGTTAAACCGTTGACTGATTTGACCAAGAAGGGTGCTGATGTGGTGAATTGGTCCTCTGCGGCCGTTGAGGCTTTTCAGGAGTTGAAACTTCGTTTCTCTTCGGCTCCTGTGTTGTGTCAGCCAGATGTTTCGCTCCCTTTTCAGGTCGAGGTTGATGGTTCTGAAATTGGAGCAGGGGCTGTTTTGTCTCAGAGAAGTTCTGATTGCTCTGTAATGAAGCCATGTGCTTTCTTTTCGAGAAAGTTTTCGCCTGCTGAGCGTAATTATGATGTTGGCAATCGGGAGTTGTTGGCTATGAAGTGGGCATTCGAGGAGTGGCGACATTGGCTTGAAGGAGCCAAGCATCGCGTGGTGGTCTTGACAGATCACAAGAATCTGACTTATCTCGAGTCTGCCAAGCGGTTGAATCCTAGACAAGCTCGTTGGTCGCTGTTTTTCTCCCATTTCAATTTTGTGGTTTCGTACCTTCCGGGTTCTAAGAATGTGAAGGCTGATGCCTTTTCAAGGAGTTTTGTGCCTGATTCTCCTGGGGTTCCTTGGGCCGGCTGATATTCTCAGAGAGGGGGTAGTTCTGTCTGCCATCTCCCCTGATTTGCGGCGGGTGCTGCAGGAGTTCCAGGCTGATAGACCTGACCGTTGTCCAGTGGAGAAACTGTTTGTCCCTGATAGATGGACTAATAGAGTTATCTCTGAGGTTCATTGTTCGGTGTTGGCTGGTCATCCTGGGATTTTTGGTACCAGAGATTTGGTGGCTGGGTCCTTTTGGTGGCCTTCCTTGTCGCGGGATGTGCGTTCTTTTGTGCAGTCTTGTGGGACTTGTGCTCGGGCTAAGCCCTGCTGTTCTCATGCCAGTGGGTTACTTTTGCCCTTGCCGGTCCCGAAAAGGCCCTGGACGCATCTTTCCATGGATTTTATTTCAGATCTTCCTGTTTCTCAAAGGATGTCGGTCATCTGGGTGGTTTATGATCGCTTCTCTAAAATGGTCCATTTGGTACCCTTGCCTAAATTGCCTTCTTCCTCTGATTTGGTTCCATTATTTTTCCAACATGTGGTTCGTTTGCATGGCATTCCGGAGAACATCGTGTCTGACAGAGGTTCCCAGTTTGTTTCAAGGTTTTGGCGGTCCTTTTGTGCTAAGATGGGCATTGATTTGTCTTTTTCTTCGGCTTTCCATCCTCAGACAAATGGCCAAACCGAACGAACCAATCAGACTTTGGAAACTTATCTGAGATGTTTTGTTTCTGCGGATCAGGATGATTGGGTGACCTTCTTGCCATTGTCTGAGTTCGCCCTTAATAATCGGGCCAGTTCAGCTACTTTGGTTTCGCCTTTTTTTTGTAATTCTGGTTTTCATCCTCGTTTTTCTTCAGGGCAGGTTGAGCCTTCGGACTGTCCTGGTGTGGATTCTGTGGTGGACAGGTTGCAACAAATTTGGACTCATGTGGTGGACAATTTGACCTTGTCCCAAGAGAAGGCTCAACGTTTTGCTAACCGCCGTCGCCGTGTTGGTCCCCGACTTCGTGTTGGGGATTTGGTTTGGTTATCATCTCGTTATGTTCCTATGAAGGTTTCTTCTCCTAAGTTTAAGCCTCGTTTCATTGGTCCTTATAAGATTTCTGAAATTCTTAATCCTGTATCATTTCGTTTGGCCCTTCCTGCTTCTTTTGCCATTCATAATGTGTTCCATAGGTCGTTGCTGCAGAGATATGTGGCGCCTATGGTTCCCTCCGTTGATCCTCCTGCTCCGGTGTTGGTCGAGGGGGAGTTGGAGTATGTGGTGGAGAACATTTTGGATTCTCGTATTTCGAGACGAAAACTTCAGTACTTGGTCAAATGGAAGGGCTATGGTCAGGAGGATAATTCCTGGGTTGTTGCCTCTGATGTCCATGCTGCCGATTTAGTTCGTGCCTTTCATTTGGCTCGTCCTGATCGGCCTGGGGGCTCTGGTGAGGGTTCGGTGACCCCTCCTCAAGGGGGGGGGTACTGTTGTGAATTCCGTTCTCGAACTCCCTCCTGTGGTCATGAATGGTACTTTGGTGAGTTCTGTCCTTGAACTCCCTCTGGTGGCTGTGAGGGGAGCTGCTGGTTCTGAGATTCCTTCCCCAGCTGCCCTCGTTTAGGGCTAGGCTAGGATTCTCTATTTAACTCCACTCAGATCGTTACTCCATGCCAGCTGTCAATGTTCTAGTACTGGTTCAGATCTCTCCTGGATCTTTCTGAGGACCTGTCTACTCCAGCAAAAGCTAAGTTCCGGCTTGTTCATTTGTTACTTATGGTTTTTCTTGCTAAGTTCTAGTCCAGCTTGCTATCATGAAACTGCCTGGCTAGCTGGAAGATCTGGGGGTGCAGAGTGGCACCACCGCACCGTGAGTCGGTGCGGGGGTATTTTTTGCACACTCTGCGTGGTTTTTGTAGTTTGTTGTGTTGACCGCAAAGATCCCCTTTCTATCCTCAATCTGTTTAGTTAGACTGGCCTCTCTTTGCTAAAACCTATTTCATCCTGTGTTTGTGATTTCCTCTTAACTCACAGTCAATACTTGTGGGGGGCTGCTTTTACCTTTGGGGAAATTTCTCTGAGGCAAGTGAGGCTTTGTTTCCTTTCTTTAGGGGTAGTTAGCTCTTAGGCTGTGAAGAGGCGTCTAGGCAGAGTCAGGCACGCTCCACGGCTATTTCTAGTTGTGTTGATAGGAGTAGGGTTTGCGGTCAGCAGAGTTCCCATTTCCCCAGAGCTCGTCCCGATTCCGTGTTTAACTATCAGGTCATTCCTGGTGCACCTAACCACCAGGTCCATAACACCAGAGTCACCCAGTGCCCAGTCAGCAAGATGTAACATCCTTGGCCATGCTTACTCGTCCAAGTATCTGTTGTGAAATGCACCCTGGCAGACAAAGATTTAGTCAATGAATGGATTATGCTGTCTGCGACATGCTGGTGTATCGCAGGCACAGCTTTCTTAGAAAAGTGATTGCGACTGGACAATTGGTACTGGGGGACTGCGATGGCCATCAGCTTTCAGAAACCATCTGTATCTTCAAGGTGGAAAGACAGCATTTTCCGTGGCCAACAGATTGGAGATGGTGGAGTTCAACCTCTTTGTCATGCGTAGGAGGAAAAAATCTTTTATGTGACCACAACTGGGGCTGGATGCAGTGCTGAGAGAGGGCGGAGTTCGGTGATCCGGACAAACTGCTGGACCGTGAGAGAGGTGTAGGCAGAGATGTTACGGTGGATTGAGTAGGTTGGGGTGTGCTCGTTCTCTGAGATCAGGTAAAAACAGCAAGCATGTCCGCTTCCATTACAACTGATGGCAGGTTATCAGTCAATGTGACTGGAGCAGGTAAAGAAGTCGAGGTTCTGCAGTCAAAGAACTGCATCTCATTAGTTGGCATGGTGTTATGATCTGGTGGCCTAAGAGCAGCATGAGACGTACTCTGGAGAAGGTGGTACCTGTACTGACCGCAGATCCTGAACTTAACACCGCAACTAGAAGTAGCCGTGGAATGTACCTAGTGCTCCCTAGACATCTCGACACAGCCGGAGGACTAATTACCCCTAGAGATAGAAAAGGGAAAACTATCTTGCCTCAGAGAAAATCCCCAAAGGATAGACAGCCCCCCACAAATATTGACTGTGAGAGGAGAGGGAAAAAACATACACAGACTGAAATGAGAATTTAGCAAAGGAGGCCACTTCTAGCTAAATAGAAAGGATAGGACAGAGTACTATGTGGTCAGTATTAAAACACTAGAAAATATCCACCACAGAAAATACTAAATCTCCACAGCTAACTAAAGATATGGAGGGTATATCTGCATCTCCAGAGATACCAGCTTGGCTAAACAAATCCTTATACAGACCAAGCTGGACAAGACAAAAACATGGAAAAGAACAGAACAATAAGGCCACAGCATGTGGACAACAAAAATCAAGGCCAGAACTTATCTTTGTTGAAATGAACTGCAAAGCAGAAGAGACCAGGCAGGGATGTGAATCCTCCAGGAACAATGGACAACTGGCACTGACTAAAGGGTGAAGCAAGACTAAATAGCCCAGTCAAAATTGCAAAAAGTGAACACACCTGATAAATGCTGCGATTCAGAGGCAGCAGCGCTACCACTTACAACCACCGGAGGGAGCCCAAGAGCAGAATTCACAACAGCATGGTAACAAAGGAGGAGGAAGAAGCAGCAGATGCGATTGATGGGGTGACTGATGGATATTGAAATACGCTGGTCTGCATTTTAGCAAAGTGGGATTCTCACAGTAATGCTACATATAGCAGCCCAATTATTGCACTTATTACCTTTACTAATTTTTTTTGCAGAGTTGGCAGATTAAGTGAGTTGGCTCATCCTTTGCAGTGTCAAAAAAGGCCCAGGCTAGGCAACCCTTACCCCCCTGTGAGCTGCAGACCCACAGACGCTGCTGGTCATACACACAGTTATGACTGAGGATGCATGGCTTGTCATGGCTGCATCATTACATGTCTGCGACACATGGGGCAATGTAACCTTCTCATCTTCCTCCTCAGATGACCTACTCAGCTGTGTGCCTTTATGTTAACACCAACTGTGATCTAACGCCTCATCATCATCATCCTCTGTGTTATCACATTCCTCGCCCTTGAAGTCACCCTCCTCCTCTTCTTGCCCTGATGGCACAGTACAGTCCATTTGAACCTCAGATATCTGAGTCTCATCAGGATCACCTCCCCCCAGGGATTAATGTCTGATGACAAGGTCAGGATGCTGCTCGGACTCTACTTTGCCCTGTCCCAGATCCAAGATAAAAACTCTGTGAAGCTACTGATGACCATGGCATAGAATGTGTGTACAGTTTTTCAGACACACCCATCTGTGGTTCCGTACAGTCAGTTGTACAGTTGAAGAGTTAGGACGTGGGGGAAGCAAGAGGAATTTGGGTGCCACCTCTGTGGACTGTACTGGGTGTGATGTTGAGGTGGAGGAAAAGGAGGTCTATCATGAAAATGGTCTGTTGGTGAACATTACTGCCATCTCTCGAGTTGCACCAGGTGATTGTGTCCCTCCCCTGTAATGCTTGTGATTGAAAAGAGCTGGTACCTTTGCCACCAGTGTTTTCTGAGGGTGATCTTTTGAGCAAAACTGCCACTACGGCCCTCTGGCATGCATGCACTGAAAATGGCACGTCTGCCTCCGACATTAGAGAAGCAAATTTCTCCTCGTACCGTGGGTCAAGAAAGGTGCACAGCCAGTATTTCATAGTGGACAAAATGTTTTTCACGCGAAGGTCTTGAGAAAGGCATCTGGACATGAATTCTGCCATGTGTGGCAGACTAGCTACAGTCAAACGTTCAGCATCCTCACCAAGATGAACAGTAACCAACCTCTCCTCCTCACAACGCATAGCCTCCTCCTTCTCCTCCTCTTCTTCAGGCCATCCATGCTGGACAGGCATGAAGCTGGGATTGGGAGTCCCCTCTGTACCGCAGAGCATAAAATCCTGTTCCTCCTCTTCCTCCTTCTGTTCCTCATCATCACCCAATGTGGCCTGAGAATACTGTGTGAGGCTGGGCTGTGTGGTATCAGCCACTGTACAATCTTGCTCCATAGCCACCTGCTTGGAATTCAAAGCTTCCTCTTGCAAATTTTGCAGCAAATGTTTTAATAGACAGAGCAGTGGCATGGTTATGTTCATAATCACATCATCAGCACTCACCATCTTGGTGCAGTTCTCAAAATTTTGAAGAACCTCACATAGGTCAGCAATCCATACCCTCGCGGCAGTTGTTATGTGTGTGGTGGATGATTGTTACTCTGATGGGCATTGAGAAGCTACAATTCAGAGTCTGCCCTCTGCTGCTCACTAAGCCTTTCCAGCATATGGAAGGTCGAATTCCAGTTTTGGGCAGGTCACAAATCTGTCAGTGACAAAACAAATTAAAGTGCTGCTGCAGCGAGGCTAGACCAGCAAAATCCTGAGATGACTTTCAGAAATGTGCGCTGACATGGCGTACCTTGGCCAGTAGGTCAGGGAAGTCAGGGTATGTTTTTAAAAACCACTGTTCAACCAAGTTCAGCACGTGGGCCATGCATGGAAAGTTTACCATCTTACCGAGCTTTAAAGATGCAACCAAGTTATGCCCATTATCACACACAACCAGACCTGGTTGGAGGTTCAGCAGGGAGAGCCACTGATTGATCTGTTTTGTAACCCTTTTCAACAGCTCAGCTGCATTGTGAGTTTTATCACGTAATACAGCTGAGCTTCAGAAGAGAGTGTTGCCGCTTTGCCAAGGCAGTGCTGCAGATTTTCCAGCTGGGTAGTGATAGGGAGGCTAGTTCCGCTGAGGAAGAGTAGGAGGAGTGACAGGAAGTGGAATACAAGGAGACTAAAACCCTGAT